>NC_048272.1:32786044-33450419 GCF_009762535.1 Notolabrus celidotus | reverse complement strand
GTTTTTAATGCAGGGGGAAGTCACAACTTTTAGATATTTTGTAACCAGCTATGAGTAAATAAGATGATAATGCAGAAAGTGTTTTTTCAGAGCTTAATTTATTGTTTTAAAGTTGTCTGATTCTTGAATTGTATTTTCACATATTATGAACTGGAAATGAGAGAGGACCTTCACTATTTGTTTATTTATCTTAAAGCACAGCATGGATGTCTCATGCAAACAGTATGTTTTTAAAGGCAGCATGTTTTCATATCAGGGAGAGATTTGAACAGCGCTAACCTGTGGTAACATCTCCTGGATGGTTTCTGACTTGTACACAAGTTTTTAAAAAAATCCCTGAGATGTATTCGTACATATTTTAATGTTTAAGTGAACTCATCTCATGTATTTAAATTAAACTGGGTCATAACTGCTTAATTCAAGCACAGTATGTGATTTTTCTCTGAAACTTCCAGGGTGTATCATTACTTAAAGACAGATACCAAAGCAAAGAGTGATGATTTTTGTACTGAGGCATGTATGATACAAATAACATAATAACAATCTTTATTTATAGAACACATCTTGTTAAAGTCTGACTGCATGGGTTCTATAGGGTGTCATCTGTAATAATACAAACAACAATAATACATTTCATTTATGGGTGCCACTCAAGGTCACCTCAAAAATATAAAAACAATAAAAACAGACTTAATATGAAGGCCTAAGTAAAACAATGTGCAAAAAAAGAAAACAATAAACAATATAAAAGTAAAAAATTAAGTTGTCAGAATGTTTTGCCTCTTTCTTCTCATTTTTGGGAGCTGCTGCTGCATGTAACTTTGACCGTACAACAGTTTAACATAAATATGTTATACTCATACTCTGTAAGCCTTCCTTAGTGTCTGAATATAATATCAGGCTGTGGGGAGTGGAGGAAACGTCATAGATACTGAAAATGAATAAAATCTAGAACCTCATGAGAAGTAATGTCTGTTTTTTGTATTTATGAAATGTTTATGAATTCATATTCCTGCAGGCCTGACATGACAGAAAAATTATCCTCTGTAAAAAAGCCATCTCACCTTAAAGCTTGTGATAGAAAAAGAAAGGGGAAAATTTCACACTTATTATGTCCTGCAGGGCTCTCTGTTTTTTATCTTCCAGCAGCGTGTGATTTCTTGGCAGCTTCCTCATGTTTGCCTGACCTCATGACCTCACAGCTTCGATGACGACAACAAGCAAATGAGCCATCAGTGTCAGACAGACGCCGCCACAGCCATGCTTCCACGTCCTCTTTAATATGCAGCAGACACCATCCCGTCCCTGAGGTAGATTACTGCGGTGTGGGACAAGCTTTTTTACATCCATCTATTTATCTTTTTGTGAAATATGTGCCCATTTACACCTTTAATATCAGAACATAAAGCTTTCTGTATATTGAACATCATGCCTCATTATGCTCGTAAAACTTTCTTTAAACTGTAATTTTCAAAGTGAATTCATGACACACGGTATTGTCCTTAGTGACTCTGTCTGCTGAATGTGTTAGAGAGAAAGTATCATACGAGTTAACCAAGATAAAATAACTGTTTTAAAATTCAACTAAATATTTTAATTATTTTTATGGGGATTTGAATCAAAGCTGGTCGGAAATTCTGCAACCGGCTGGGTGAATAACAGTCGGTTGCAAAATAAAACATATTTCATGTTGGACTCTGAGAGCGTTTGAATGAAAATATTTCAGACATTTCTGTTTGTCTATGCAGCAAATAATCATCAAAATAACAGCAAAATTAACTGATAAATAATTAAACAGATTTTTATTAAAGTTTTGGTTAATAGCAGCTTCAAATACAATCTAAATCGTCTCGGCTGCACAGTTACTTTTAATAATTAAATTACTAAATGAAAAACATTACCGTAAATCTGTCTGGAGTAAATGTTTCAAACCACAGTGCCTTAATATGAACCCAAACCCTGGATATTTATTTTTACATGTATTTATTAATCCCAGCAGAGATAATAAAGTTAGAGCTGCTTGTAAGTATAGATAAGATATAATATTAAATATAAAAGCTGCATCTCAGATATCATGGTCTATCTTTGGATTTCTGTTGGACCACTTTGACTAGATTTCTCTTTAGGTTGAGATTAAATTAAGATATTAGATTAAAAATCCCTCAAAGGTTGAGACTGCCCTTCACTCACTCTGTAATTTGACTATTTAAACGTTCATGATAAAATAAAGAACAGCTGACATTTTATTTGTTTGTCTCAAGCCTCTTTTCAACAAAAAGTCGATCTAAGCGGAGTCGACATTTATCTGGACAGAAGTCAAATCCTGACACTTTCGCCGGCGATTGGGCAACCGAGTCCAACTTGGTGCACCAACACCTCCAGGCCAGCAGGCTATTAGGAGGCTGGGTGGGGGAGGGGTGTTTGTGTGTGTTTGTTTGGGTGAGGGGGGGTCTGGATGAGGTGTGTGCACTGGGGCACACGCAGCAGCGTTGGCAGCGGAGACATTCGGCCGTCACACATGACAACCTGTCAACCTGTCATGCCTCGACCTCCAGGCACGGCTGGACTGGCAGAGCAGGACTCTGTTAGTCCTGCACATCTACACATACGCTGATGATAAAGACCGTTATTTAGGGATTTATTAACATGATAAAGTACATTCAGATGTGAGTTAACATGTATGTGTAAATGTTTTAGTTATTAATAATAGAGCGTGTTTCCTCCGGCAGAAGGAACTTTCTGCTCTGACAGACGGCCCCCCCTGACCTTTGCCCTCAGCGCCGGACTGGCCCTCGTCTATCTTTGTTACTCTTCATCTGCAGACAGCTGATGTTGATGTTGACAAATTTGATGTCAGACAGACATCACAGCAGATTAGACAAGAGGTAAATACTGCAACTTAGATTACAGGGTACAGACTGGTCTGACAGCCATGTGACTCCTGTGTCTCTTACAGAAATATTGCAAGAATGTTCACCATCACTCAAGTTTTACAAGAATATTATATTGATGTTTATTATATATTTTTTTGCATCACATGAGAAAAAAACGTCTTTATATATATTTTTTTAAGACAAGGTTTAAATCATAAAAAGACCTACCTTCTACTTTCAGAGAAAAGTGGAGATCTGGGGTCAATTCTCTTCATGAATTCAATGATTTTGAGTTCTTTTCTAGAAGTCTGGACAGGGAGCTCAGGGGCGGAGGGGAACAAAGCTTTTTTAAGCTCAGCCTCATTTGCAGGCCAGTTTAACAACTCAGACACACGCTGACTACGTGTGGATGTGGGGTTTCAGGTAAAAAGAGGGAGGGTCATTTTGTAACAAGGTAAAGAGGTAACACAGGGACAGAAGACAAAAGAAAGAGGCAACGTGAGCATGCAAACATCATGCAAAGTGAAAATTATAGACATGCAAGAGATAAAAAGACAAGAAAACTGAAGGGGATCAACAAAGAGAGGGTGTCTCATATCGCTGCAGGAATGTGCACAGGCCATTTACAGTTGTGCTCATAAGTTTACATACTCTGGCAGAATTTGTGATTTTTTTGGCCATTTTTCAGAGAATATGAATGATAAGAGAAAACATTTTTTTCACTCATGGTTAGTGGTTGGGTGAGGCAAAATGTTTATCTAACAACTGTGTTTACTCTTTTTATATCATTAAGACAACAGAAACTACCCAATAAACCATACATTCTGCCAGGGTATGTAAACTTATGAGCACAACTGTATGTGTCCACACTTCCAAGCTACATCTTCAAAATATTATATAGTGTTTTTATCCAGTCATGTCAGAATCTAAGAGTAGTTCTCACCCTCAGGACAATAAAAGACACGTGACAGAGAGGCTGATATGTACCTGTTTCCGTGGACGTGGGAGGCACAGAAGGCGAAGCTGTAGTGCAGAAGGGTGGGGTCGATCATGGCTCCGTTCTCTGCCCTCTCCAGCAGATCACTCAGGTAACATAAATGTCGATGGCAGCCCCGACAACCATACCGAGCGCAGTACTCGTCTAAGACAAACACCTGACCAGGACTGAACCAGCCCTGTGGGAATAACACACAACATACAGCTGTGTCCGTCTTTCAATTAAGCATATATGATAATACAATTATATAAAAGCAGGACTCCAACCAGACAAAGTCCATTACTGTGGGTAATTCACAATTTGCAAAATATGAAAGACTGAAGGGTGAAACGTCACTGAACTCTTCTGGATTTTAAATGTTCCTACTTTAACTGAATGATCAAGATTAAATTTGGCACACAGCTGCAAGAAATAAATTCAAGATTCTTCCCAAAACATGCTGCCATCACTCAAAAACACTCACAGTGTGTAGGGCTTGTAGGAAATAAGACCTCACTCAATGACCATTCCCCAAGTGTCCATAAAACTTTATGGATATATCTGTGCATTGTTTGGTTATAATGTACAAAAGCAGCTGGAGCACAGCCCACAGAGAGTTTTCCACAATACATTTCAAAAACGTGTTTGTCTTCAGCGGGGTCCAAAGGATTTCAACAATTTTTGATGCACATAACTTAGGAGTCAGTATTATCATGTTCAGCTTCAGATTTTGTTTTCAGTTTTCCTTTTATTATTGTTTACTTCCTGTTTCATTTTGGTAAATAACCTCTCGTGTTTCCCGCCTGTTTGATCGTCTCTGTTGCTCTGATTGTCTGCAGTGACCTCTCATCATCTCACTTTCTCTTTAGTATATCGTCTGTTTCTCCCCTGTCTCCAGTGCCAGTGCATCGTCTCTTTGTCTTTTCTGTCTTTTAGTCACTATTTATTTCCAAGTGTAAGCTTTTTGTTTATTTATGCTGTTATTTTCACACAACAGATTTGCTTGTGTCCCGTGTTTCGATATGTCTGCTCGTTCTATTCTATTCTATTCTGCGCTTCTGTATATACTTATATATTATTTTGTTTTATTTTATTTTATTCATATTTTTTCATCTTATTTTATTCCTTCTTCTATTAATATTTTGACTTTCTTACATACTGTTTATAAGAGCTCTGTAATGACCGAATTTCACTCCCTCTGGTTCTGATTCTTAATCATCCAGACGTCGTTGCCATGCTTGTGAGTCTCCTGTGGTTTTTCTGGGTCATTATAAGTTTAAAGACAAATATCAAGAGACAATTTGATATAAGCATGTATGCTGTGTCTATTACTGCATTCATGTGTGTGTCGGACACATCAGAAAAAACTGCTTTCTTAGTTGGAAAACGCAACAACTTGGAAAGGCGCACATAAATTATGTTTTACTGATGTTAAGACACTTTTACTGATGTTATGTATGGCACATCAACTTTTTGCTCAAACATACAGTTGTGCTCATAAGTTTACATACCCTGGCAGAATTTGTGATTTTTTGGGGCCATTTTTCAGAGAATATGAATGATAAGAGAAAATATTTTTTCACTCATGGTTAGTGGTTGGGTGAAGCAAAATGTTTATCTAACAACTGTGTTTACTCTTTTTATATCATAAAGACAACAGAAACTACCCAATAAACCATACATTCTGCCAGGGTATGTAAACTTATGAGCACAACTGTAATTTGTAATGTGGTACCACCATTAGCTGCTGTCCACATTGAGTGACCTTGACTCGTTAGTAAAGTTATTTAGTCACATTAGTGTAAACCCTTGAAAACAAGTGTTGATGAAACAGTCAGGTAAAGAACCCGACACATGTGCTGTTATTCTTCCACCAAAGTTTGAAGAATAACATCTCAACTCGGAAACTGAACTATCCAAGGAGCCCATGAATGCAACAAACGCCATATATAGGGAGTGAAATTTTATGTTTTGGCAAACCTGACTACCTGTTCTGAACCTAACACAGTGCGTTTATTTACATCCAATAAAGAGGTTAGAGGGTTGAGGGGACTTTTGCCATCAGTAGATTGATGCATTAATTAAGAAACACATCAGATATTTCCTGAGAGTCTACAAATCTCTTTTCAGGTATTCTGTTTTGCAAGAAGCTGCTGAACCAGATTGTCTGAACAGGCTTTATGTAGCTGACAAAAACAGATGTCCATCACTTTGTATGAATATTTGCTGTAATGCAGCATACATGGAGCCTCTGTGTCAGGATGACACAGGAGCATAACTTTAACCATTGAAGTAGCTGAACAGCAGCCTGAAGCCGCCTCAGTGCTGCTGTCGGCTTTAATTTCAGCTCATTAAAACTAACTGATCCTGTAGATACAAAAAGAGAGAACCCCAAATGTAACGCTTGGTGCCATAATTTCCTCCAGCCTAATATCTTCACCAATATCATACAATTAACCTTCTAGAGAAGCTTAATTAATTGCTAAATTTGAAACATTTTCAGGATGCATGCACACACTGCCCAGAGCAAATTTAGACCTCAGGACCTTTGATCCCCAACTTCCTTCAAGTTAAAGTCTTGTTAAATCCTCAAAATGCTGCAGAAATCCCTTCCTGGGATTTGTCCATGAGTATTTGTAACTTTTGAAAATGGCAGTCTAAAAATCACAGCCCATTTATGAGCTGTGTGACAGTGAGAGAGTAGCAGAGTTTGACGTTCTCTCTCATGCAAAGTATTGTGAAAAATATTGAACTCATTCTCATCCTTGTCTCTTTCAATGCATGACTGAGTGAAACACTATAACTGATCGATATGATGAGTGATTTATATAAAGCCCGTGCTCACCAGGCAGGAGTAGGAGTCGTTGAGTCTGTGGTCCAGAGTGAGGCGCTGCACCAGCTCAAAGAGTGAGCCGTGGTCGAAGTTACAGGGGTTGGCAGAAATAAACTCATCCATGCCGTGCTTCTGAGCTCGATCAGCATCTGTAAACCCATCCAAGAATAGAGAAAGAGAGAGAGGGGGGGGGGGGGGGGGGACAAAAGGAAAATGTCACACCACCGCAGAAAGGCACAAAGAAAGATTTTGTCACACTCACATTTTAAAAAAAAAACGGTATTATGAAGTGCTAGAAATAAAGCAATGCTGTACACACCTTTATTTAAAGTGATATAACTAGATTAGTGAAAATATTTTCATTAAAGAATCAGTGTGTAGTTTGTGTCCAGCATTGACTTCATCACCAGCAGTCCATTAGGGGTGCCTGTGAGGACTCAGTAGGCGAGGTAAAGTCAGGTGAACAGGAGAGTTTTTAGGCGTCTTTCAGGAGGTGACCGCTCATCTAGGAGGCAGAAGGTTAGTTCAGAGGTCAGGGGGTCATTCTCATGTTGTTGAGTGTGTTGAGACAGAATCAGTATATGAACTGGCTGCACAGTTTGGACCACTGAAAATACCCTCACTAAAGACCCTTCAACATAGAGAGTGAAGAAAGAGAGCAACTACATGTAATTACCCTTCATAAGTTTAACCAAGATCTCATCCTTCAGCTAAACAAAGGTTGTTGCTACAGCCAATCAAAATGCTGGTATGGAATCATGTGACATTCTGCCTACCAAACACTGACTCACTCACTTACATAAACACACCAAACAAAAACTTTAAGACCTTGCACTGGCTGAGTATCTTGCCAGGTCACCATGAATAACATCACAACCAGATCTCTGATGAGATGGTTTTAAAAAGACAAACTAACAGTGGAGCAGAAACAGAGGCCTCAGCTGCAGTTGTGTGTTGATCATTTTCATTGTTCATATCTATACAGAAATTAAAGTTTGGCTCAGTTTGCTAAACTGGAGTTGGCATTGGTTTATTAGTACTGTAATTCAAATAAATTTGGAGAGAGGCTTGAAAATGCTCAACGTTCTCTCAGGGAGGTGACTCTGTGACGTAAGAAGAAAGACAAACTAACAAAAATCTCTTCTAAAGAACTGTTGAGTGTACTTTGAGCTTAGATAACAGTGGACTCATCAAATGCTCTGACACCAGGAGGCGTGAGGTGAAAATGTGTTAAATCTATGCAGCCTGCAAAGCTTTACTCCAACCATCACCTCTCCACTCTCTGTAGTGAAGCCACAGGACTACTGTTGTGTACTCTGGACGGGAGGATTCCTGCTTTGCGCTCACGTTGTTGCTGTAGCGCTGCTAGTTAAGTTTGCTACTGCCTTCCTATCTTAGCTCATTTTAACTAACGTTAAATGCAAATTTGAATTTTATCTAACATATTTCTAATTTTCCTTTTCTTTTCTGTTTTATTAAATTTGTCATTTTAATTCAGCTCTTTTATACTTGTCTGAATGTTTCCAATGCTTTTAATGTTTTAATGTAAAGCACATTAAGTTGCCCTATACAAATAAAGTTGCCTCGCCTTGCCTTACCTAACGCATAGTAATGTCAAACATGGATATGCATTGCTACATCTCTCTCCTGGTCGCTTGTTAATCAGAAGTATCCATGACCTTGAAAATACTTTTAACAAGAGATTAAAACCATTAAATTATTCGGAAAATTTGTTCTTATGTTGTTACTCAAGTGGTAAGTGAAGTAATTTTCCCATCTGTGTCAATCAATCTGACTTCTTTTAGCAGCAGAGGAGGGGCCTCACTTTAGCTTGAGCGGGCACTCCATGATCAGAGGGTATATTCCTTGCTGCACCCTCCTCCCCCCAATATTTATCATCGTCCTTTCACAAAGTCGTCCTTTCACAATAAAGTCAAAATGACAAAAAATCTCTTTATTTAAAACAAAGAAGACTGGAGAGAAAATCGTAAATGATAGACTCTACCTGTGCCAAGAACAATGCAAAATTATGAATATTAATAACCGACACCTCTATGAACTGGAAGAAACTTTAAAACAAATACTAAGCAGAAACTGTCTACATTTCTCCAAACATTAAATACAAATCTTCTTTATGTTGTGGTTCCTGGAAAGATACGGTACAGCCGAAACCATAAGGGAATAGTGATAACACAATAACTGCACAACTTTTCACAGACTGAATCAAACTATGATCCCAACAGAGAGTGGAGAGTGGACACACGTCCCTCCTGTCAGTCAGGACAAACCTGGCTCAGATGTGAGCGAAGGCTTTACTAAAACACACAGCAATCAAGTAATTTGTCACCCAACGTCCTTCCTCCTGCCCAGCGAAGGCACCCCAGCTGTCAATCAGCCAACAAAACAAAGAGCATGATGCTGGGAGCTGATTGTGTCCCCTCAACAAGTCCCCCACTCCCCAATTCCTCCCCCCAAAATTCTAAAAAGGTGACATTGCGGTGCCCCTTTGGTCTGTAGCTGGTGGCCTGTCAGGTCTGTTTGATGTGAGTGAGCGGGAGAGGAGGAGGGAGGGCTGGACAGTAACATGCAGTGACACTAGTCACCCCCGTCCGTCTGGGCAGGGGAAGGATGGCCCTGACAATGATTGATGGCTGCTATTCATTTATAGATCCAGAGGAGAGGGTCCGGGAGGCAGCGGACACACTGCTGGTCAAGGGTTTGATGGCCAAAAGCATTTGGGGCTATTCTGCACGTGGCTCCTGTTTTTTATAGACGGACCATGAAACACATCGAGATGTTTCTGTAACTACAGCCGTGAAGACCTTTGGTGGTAAACCAACACCTGACCTCTCCAACAATCATATCTACACCTTCAGATGAAGAAAGAATAAGTTTGTCATCTTCTCATCGCTAATTTGACCTCAAACTCTAACTGTTTAAAACATTAACAGTTAGGAAAGTTGATTTTATTCTGGCTTTAGACTTCAAGTTCAACTGGAAACTACTGAACTTGACATCAGTGACTCATTAGCAGATACGTTTTGTGAAGACCTCTTGAAAGCTCCACTGCAGATTAAATGTAGTGACGAAGCTTCACTGCCAGGAGACATGGAGCTGAAGACCATCTGAAATGTTGAGACTTGAATAGGAGCACGTTAAAATAAGGGGTATGGTCAGAATTTAAGGAGCTTAATGTGTTTGAGGAAGACCTTTTCATTTGTGGTAACAGCTGCACCTGATGGATCAATGCATTCAAATGAAACCATGAATATTTCTGTTCTGGTTTACCTGAAGAGGAGTTGTTTTCGTTGAGTTTAGATTGATGAAAAGTTCAAACTCAAATGTAGAACAACTCATTCTGTGTATCAGACTCTAATTCAGGTATGCTACTTTGCTGCTGTAAATTCTTATATTGTTTTTAACCTATGTTATAAGTCTGTGCACATTTTTAACTGCATCACTGGTTTTGTAAATATTTATAAATGTACTTATTTAGTTGTGTATATACGTTCGTAATATATGCTTATTTTACTTCTTTAATTTTAATTGCTGATAACTTTTTAATAACTACTATTTATAGGCTCTTGTTTACTTTATAGTGTTTTGCACTGTCTACTCTGCTGCTGTAACACTTTAAATTTCCCCGTTGTGGGAGGAATAAAGGAATATATTATCTTATCTTATATCTTAATGCATATGATAACTTGAAACTATGACGCTAATGCTGACCAGCGGTCATATTCTATATTGAGTCATTACTGTCAATGACAAAGAACAATACATAAGTAACCTAAGGAGAACAGGATTGGATTGTTGTCCTTACTTTATAAAACACTGGACAAATGATCCCCTCAATGGCCTGAAGCTACTTGTAAAAGACTGTCTCGCATGTGCAGCTATGATGACTTGGCATAATTATATTAATAGTAATTATACTAGCATGTTTTAATGAGTCTTGTGAACCTGATCATTATTATATGATCATAATAGCATAATTTATCCTTAATTATAAAAATATAATGGAAAATAATGTTTAACTTTTCAATAAAACCATGCAAATAAAAAAAGTTTAATCTTTTTTCCACTTCAGTTTTCTTCGTTGCCACAAGACCTCTGAGGTGACTAAGTCAGATAAATGACAGAATCAGCAGGTTTATTTACAGCGGCACAGGAAACAGAAACATGTGCACATAGATAGTCACATTTTCTATCAGCTAAATGAAGTATCTTAGGCCTTTCTTTTGAATTATATTTTGTCCATTTTGGGATTTGTCATTTAGTGTATTCCCACAGTACCTCAGGGACAGTGGGGGTCGCAGGTTTCCAACACTGCTACTTTGAGGATCACAGGCTGAAAAATGTGTTAACCCTTATGATACATCACACAGGGATTCACACAGAGCAGCCTCAAAAACATCGTGAGTGAAGCTCAGTTTCTAAACGTGGCATGTAGTTCCCTTTCCTTTTAACTACACTGAACAAAAATATAAACGCAACACTTTTTTTTTGCTCCCATTTTTCATGAGCTGAACTCAAAGATCTGAGACTTTTTCTGTGAACACAAAAGGCTTATTTCTCTCAAATAAGGAGGTGTGTTGAACTGCGTGATGCAAATGGTGGTCACACCAGATCCTGACTTGTTTTCTGACCCCCCAAATACAGTAAAACTGCACATTTCGGAGTGGCCTTTTATTGTGGCCAGCCTAAGGCACACCTGTGCACTAATAATGCTGTCTAATCAGAATCTTGATATGCTAAACCTGTGAGGTGGATGGATTATCTCGGCAAAAGAGAAGTGCTCACTAATACAGACTTAGACACATTTGTGAACAATATTTGTGGGAAATAGGCCTTCTGTACATAGAAAAAATCTTAGATCTTTCAGTTCAGCTCATGTAAAACAGGAGCAAAAACAAAAGTGTAGCGTTTATATTTTTGTTCAGTGTATTAATCCAAAATTCATGGTATCACTGAAACGACCTTACACTGTTTTGATACGGTTTATATAACTTTACAATGATCTGTGATGAAGTGTTGACTACAAAATAAAACTTAAGTTTTAAGGTTCAGATTTTTAAGTTAATTTGTAGTGCAGGTGGGCACACAGCAGCTCTTCAGCATTGTGGCTAACGGTTGGTTTCCCCCTTCAGTGTGAACCGGATGTAACGTTATCTGTGATGCCGACTGTCTCTAAAGAAGTTTGTATTCTCGAGGGCAGCTTAGCATCAGTGCAGTACCTGCAGCCTTATTTGCAGTAACATGGAATTATCTTTAAGGATTACATGCATAGGTTATGACCATTATTCTAACCCACATCAGACATGTCACATCACTTTATGTGCACCAACAGATGCTGTGACACACTGCAGGCTCCAAACACACAGAGGAAAGAGTTGTGCTGCTGCAGCTGAACGTTGATAAGCTTCTCAACAGCTGACTCGTCTCTAAGCCGGTTAAAAGGGACAGAGGAGTGATTCATGTGTTGACACTTTGCACAAGTTTACAATGAAGACAATAAGTACAGGTGTTTTAACACGAGTCACTTACGGTTGGTGCAGATTAAACTGTTAAAAACTTTTTGAAGATACATTTTGACCTGTAAGCACAGACATTCTCATAGCACGATGAAGAATACTGAATATCACCATCAACTTCATGAACCTAAAGCAAACTGATGCTTTGTCACAACCGTTCAAGGATCTTACAGACACACAGGGAACCCTTCAGAACCTGCATGAAATGAAGAAGCTTTTCAACCTGATACAATCCTAGAGGTCAGGGTGACCTGTCCAGGGTGTACCCCGCCTCTCGCCCAATGACTGCTGGGAAAGGCTCCAGCCCTCTGCGATCCCAAATAGGATAAGTGGTATAGATAATGGATGGATGTGTAAGAAAGAAGAGGGTTGATCTTGGTTAGTTTGGGATATTTCCTTGTGTTTTATCTTTGTTTTCCTGTTTAATGCTGTAGATTATTCTTGTGTTCCATGTCTTGTTTTCCCCCTGTCAGTTTTTGTATTAGTTATAAGTTATCCTTTGTCTTCCTTGGGTTATTAGTAATCTATGTCTTGTGTTGTATTCTGTGTTCCTTAGTCTAGTCTGTTGTGTTTCCTGTTTTATTTTGTAGTTCTTGTTCCCTATGTTTCCAGTTTAGTTTTACTTCCTGTTTGTGTGTGTTTCCCTCCTTTTTGAATAACCGTATGTGTTTCACCTGTGTCCTGTGTTCACACCTGTGTTAATCACTCTGTCTTGTGTCAGATCATTGTGCATCTTCCTTATGTTCTCCATGTTTTCTTTTGGATTTAGTTTCCTTCATTTATTCTTTTTGTTCTTTAAAATATATCTGACAAACTTAACAATAAACTCACTAAAGTAGACTAAACTAAACTCATTATCCATATGAAACTTTTTATTTTACCAGTGTTTAAGTGTTATTTAGCTTTAAAATGACAGAGAACCAAATAGATCTCATTGGGATCAGCTCTGTCCTACATCTATACTCATGACTCTTCTAAAGTTTGTTGATTTAAAATGTTCAATCAAATCTAAATGAATATCTTGTTTTGTATCGATAAAACATGTGAAAGCAAATTAAAGTGTCTGTGGTCTAAACAGTAAAAAAGGAGTAAACTGTGAGTATCAGTTTCACCTCTCAGCAGCTGAAAACAAACCTCTTAATTCTGTCTTTCTTGTCACAATGTTTTAATGTAGTCTATTTTGATTTGGGTCGGGGAGGGCGAGTGACGGTGACATGATGTTATATTATTCATTGCACCGATCCAGGTGTGAACTGACAAGTAGTTATTTGGTAACATTGACTGATTGCTGCTTGATTTAATTGTGCAGCAACCTCACTGTATTATTCATGGCCTGGCACTTTTAACTTGGTAATTACCAGCTGCTGGGTCTCAGTGGGACTCCAGTGGTTGTGACAAAAACAGCTTGCTGAGTGAATTCACTTACCCCGACGTTATCAGGAGATGCTTTTTCATTTACCGGGTGAGCTGGCCTGCGTTCGCTCCTCACTGAGTTCTTTGAAGAGTTAAACTTTGGTTGGTGGTTGGTTCTGTTCAAGTTGTAAGTTTCTGCTGATATCAACTTGACATGACTTCATTTTTGAGGTAAACTGTGTGTGCATGTAATTTATCATAGATTGATCCTCACAGTAGGAAACCCTGTTGCTCATTGGAATGAGTCTGTCAGTGCATTGGGGTGTCAGGTTTTGGCTCATGCCAAGCTCCAGCAAGAATCCACCAAAGCTCCCTGATGTGGAGAGGGTTGGGAGGAGGAAGAGGTGAGCCTGGCCTGGCCTCCAGGAATCACCAGAATGACCACACAATGCTGAAATAGATCTAAAGATGTGTAGAAGAGGGGAAACAGTTTGTCCTCGCAAGGCCTCTCATCTATAACTCTATTTGACAACATATGAGAAGATGCTCTGATATTTCACTGAGGAGTCAGAGCTCAGCTGTGCAGCCCTGTGTTTGTTAGAAGCAGAGTGTTCATGTATTGTGAACTCACTTATGCAACCTTTAGCCCAATTCACTCATGTGCAAAGCTCCTGAAAACTTCCTGAAAGTTTTTGGTGGGCTGCATTTGTGAATGCAAATGTTCAAAATCTTCTCCCAAACTTTATCCGTTACTTCCCCTGCCAGACCCCTACACTGAAACTTCCAAAAGAAGTCATGGTGAGTCGATGTGAGAACGCAGCAGGAAAAGGGGGGATGATGAGCATGCATTGCTTCACAACCTGTGCATGCCTTTTTAATAAGCTGCTTCATACTCTTTTCTGCTCATCAGTGTGTGCTTTTCCACTCTTTGTTGTCACTGTGAGTAAGACCATCTTGGATACCATTTAAACCTTACAAGATGACTACTGCAGCATGCTTTTTTCCCTTATGCAGTGAGAGACGTGTGTGAAGAAGCAACTTTGAAAAGATTCAGGGGAAGAGTTCCTCAAATTGTCCGGTACGTGAAAGAGGATTTTGACTGGCAGGAAAATACTGCACTGTGGTTTTTAGATCAGGTTGTTATTGGACAATGGTGCTACCACTTTTGGCTACCTCATGACAGCAATGCACAAGACCACAATTCATTTTAAGCACTTATGTGTGTATGCATTTGCTTCATAAGCAATATGGGTGCTAGGCCTGATGAGTTGTTAGGAAACAACTATGACACTTGCGTGTGCTGTGCAAAGCTACTGTATGTGCAACGTGCAAGATTGGGCCCCAGAAGTTCATGCAGCCATACAATCTTGCAACACTTAGAGTCAAACCCAAGAACAAATAATCCTATTTAAAAGAAACAAAATAAATAAATAAAGAATTATTCCCTGTTTGATCTAAAGAATTGCACAATAGCAGCCGCCTGTAACAGCCAATGCATGTGTTTGCATTTGTTTTGCAAGGAACAAAATAATCATTAGAAAGAGGCATCTTCTCTAATCTTTAAATCAAAAACAACTTTTCAAAAACAAAGAACTTCTTCAAACCAGTGGAGAATCCTAATCTAAACGTTGTGAATGAAGAAGAGTTGTGGAAACCGTTGCAAACCTTGACATAAAGTAGACATGCCGTGGCTTTGCAGCATTCATGAGAACACAAGTTTCCTTTTAAAAAGAGCATTTGTGATGTTTAATCCTGACCTGAAATGCAGCACTCTTATAGGGTGACTCATGGCACATAATTAAGTGAATCCATGGTGTGCGGATGGAAAGATGCAGACATAAGCACAGCCAAAGCAAACCATCTTTGCATGCATGTCAAATCACAAAGGTGTTAGTATGTCTGTCATTTTGTCCTCCAAAAGAAATAACAGAGAGATACTTCAAGAGTCTGACGGACAACAAAAAGGAGGAAGGAGAAAGAAAGGGGAGGAAAGCACTTACCCTTTACTCCAGCTAAGATAGCAGGGTCAGGGTAAAGAAGAAGAAGAAGAAGAAGAGAAGAGGAGGAAGAAGAAACAAACAGAGAAACATAAAGACACACAGCAAAGCCACCAACACTTTAACACTACAGCAGATCACCGGCAGAGAGCAAAGCAGCACACACAGAAAGACTAACAGTAAGACTCTAAAACATGAACAGCACACGACCAGGAAGACAAACTAAGAACATCATTGGTGGTTATGTCAAAAATGTGGTCTGCACAGAAGAAGCTAGGGGTGATATAATCTCAGTGTAAACTCATTAAACATGTCTGCTTGGTCCTCTTCAAATTATGACATTGGACATATCTCTACAGTGTCAGTTTTGCCTGTGCAGTGCTCTGTGGTAGTGTTTGAAATGCTAAATATGAGTTAACTTGTTAGACTATGACTTTTAAGGAGGATAATAAATGTGAAGTCTTCAATAACGCATAGAAAAGCAATTTATCTGGATACTTTTATTCTAGATTTGAACATAAACTCATAAAAATGTTATTAATGTTGTACATTACGTTGAACATTTGCAGTCTAGTTATGTCCACGCACCAAAACAACTTGGTTAGATTAGGAAAAAGGCTGGATTGCATTTAAAGCTATTTTTAAGAGTTTTTATTCTGGTAAATTAAGCTGACTGAAATTAACGAGGATGACTCTACATGACCTGCTTCAGAAAAAGAACCATCAGTGAGAGTATTGAGTATTTCTTTCTTTTTCTCTGGCTCTTTTTGGTTCATTCCGTGCTAGAGAGCAGGGGAAGATGCAGCAAAGGATTGTGGCCAGGTGTCAAACTAGCGACCTCTGCAACAAGGGCTATAGCCTCTGTACATGGGGCACACTCTTAAACAACTGAGTCAAACCTGAAGATTGATTATTCCTTCAAAGATATGTTACATGCATGTCACCCCTGCTGCAGGGCAGGTGTCAGACATGGGAATTCACAGCATGCAGCCTTTTTCAATTTTCCTGTGCTAGACTCAATGTGAGTTACACATTGACACAGACGCTGAAATAAAAAAGAGGAGATTTTTGGCAGAAAACAAGGCTTTGTTCGGTTGCCCACATCCACACAATGATAGATATTTTTAAAAAATGTTTTTTTCTCTCTCTTTAAAAAAATGGCCACAGAGTGTCAACATCAGAGGTGACCATAAATACTTCTCTGTCCCCACGTCAACACAGAAACAGTTGAAGACACCCACACAAGCATGCCAGATCAGCAGGTGGCGATAATGTGTATTCAGTCTGTCATGTCAATGTCAAAGGAGCTTTAGAAGAATATTGCATGTATGCTTATTGAGCATCTCCTTAAGCAAGTGGCAAACATGAAAAGTTGAGAATCTCAAATTAAGAAAAGAAAGGAGTTTTATATGTTTGACAGACGACGAGGCAGAATTACTGCTTAATGTTACATTATAAAGTCAAAAAGTGCCAGGGAAACCGACTGGAAGACATACAAAAACAAGGATAACCATGACACCATCTTGGATTCATAGTGCACGTGCAATAAAAAAAAAGAACTTTGTCATGCACAAGTTGAGGTAAAGATGTCAGCATTCCCCAAATTTTTTTTAGTTTTCCAATTGGATTCAGACAAGGCGAGTTTTTTTTCTGTCTCCGCTTTGGAAGGTGTTTTCTAAAACCTTAGTTTTCAATGACTCAAAACTCTGTTTACATGTAGCGCCAAAACGCAGAGAAAAAAACCTGTTTTTAAAAATATCCACATAGGTATGAACGGGGTTTTAGATGTTTTTCTGTAAGATGTCAGAACATAATATGTAGGTCAGGTTGCAGCTCTCTCTGTTTGTCTTAAATGCTTTAGAGCAGCCTCGTAGGACACTTCGTATTTGAGGTATGATGTTGTACCTGTACTTAACGAGTAATAGTGTTGTAATGTTTTTGGTTCATCCTCTTTGTACATAGAAATATATTTGTTGTATTTCTCTTAAAATTCAGTTCAGTCACTGTGTTGCAAGACTCATGGATAAAAAAATAAGCTTAACCAAACCTTTACCTAACTTCCAGCATCAACACAATTTCATCACAGGGATAAATAGTCTTTAGTTACTTAAAGTTGCTAAGAGGAACTACATTTTATGTCAGCTTAAGCATCACTGAGACCAAGAAACATAACGCCTCTGATGATCCTGTCCTGTTCATGAGTTAGTATTTATCTCTAGCTTTCAAATGTATCAAAGTGAAACTGTGTTTATTTAAATATTAAGGTTATTATAAGAACACATTCTTAGTCGATTCATCTGAAAAATAAAACACTATTCAGAAATAGTTTATCTTTTAGCTGCTGGTCCTGTTTGCTTTGACAGATCAGAGTTCATTTTAGTCTCTTTTATAACTGCTCATGTTATGTTTAACTAATGAAGGTGGCTCAGTATTCTGCTATTTAACCATCTTTGACATAACTACCCCACATGTTCCTAGGTGACGTACACAAATAAAAGTTAACTTTTAGCCAACACATCTTTTCCATTGCTACGGCATGCAGACTGAGTTTACTAGAGGACAGAACGTAGAGTGTCCATACAGCATGAGACACCTGAGGATCTTAAAGAGTCACATTATGAAGCTTCAGGGAAATGACAAAGCTGCTGTATTTGATGAGCTGGACGGTCAAACGGGATGTTTTGTTCCTAGATTACTGTCATTTTGAGAACACAGTGCAATATACAACAATGATCAAGATGTCAAAGTAATAGAGAGTGACAAATATTAAGGTAGCTGTTGAAAATGTAGCAATCATATCAGGTAAAACACATGCTCTTTCTTCATTTACTGTGATTAATGAATATCATAAATATAAGCTACATCTTCCAGTTAGCGAATTAAAGCTCTGATCCGGTCAGACGTTCGGAGCAGAGCATGTGGTCTGAGAGCTAAAAGAGGAAGGATCATCAGACAGCTGCAGACTCACAGAACTGAGAGATGGGTGCATCGAGCTGTGGAGCCGTGCTCCCCCTGGAGTTGAGTTTCTGGACCTGGGTGGGAGGAACCGGTTTGTGTGACTGTCCCGTAGCTCTGTACATGGCCTGCACCCACAGGATCCGGTCCTGCTCGTCATCACTGGCAAAGATCACTGTGTCGCCCTCTTTCACAGCGTTGAAGAACGTCCGGCCTCCGTCTAGACCTGATGAGGAACAGACAGAGGGACGAGTCAGGTTTATCAGTGATGACACAGTTACTCTGAGGAAGTGTAGAGGAATAAGCAAAACTAATTACATAAATACTCAAAGAATGTCACTTCAATGTTTGGAGTATCTTGAGCTGATTGTTATTATCCCAGAACTTCAGATGGAAAAGAGTTTTTACACATCCATATTATCCTCCAAGGAATTCTAGGCTCGGGGTCCGTACGTGGAAACAAACAGTCTTTCGACGTACGTGCATGCGTGTGGACTGGGGGCTTTCTCTACACATGTCTGCATCAAATTGTGATGATTGTCCTTCTTTTGCATTGTTTGTTATAATGCAGCAATGATTTATCCATCTATTTCATCACTTTTGTTCTGTTTATTTGAATTTATTCTTGTTGACCTTTAGCGATGTATTTTGTCTTGCATTGTTTGAATTTTCTAGACTTCTCTCTGTCTGATTCAGTGTTTATTTTGTCTCCTCCTGAGTTCCTTTGTCTGTCAAAGCATTTAGTAAAAACTGTGTTGCTGTTTTTTTTAAGTCTATAATTTATTTTTGGGACTTTACACCTTTATTTATTTATTAATAGAGGAGAGGACAGTGGATAGTATAGTAAAGTGGGAGAGAGTGGGGGAATGACATGGGGGTAGGAGGCCGCAGGCTGGATTCAAACCCAGGCCACCTGCCACATGGGTGCGCAACTTAACCATTAGGCTAAATCTGCACCCATAAAATGTGTTTTTAAAAGTGTTATATGAATAGAGTTATTATCATGCACAGTGTGTCACCTGGCTGGGGGTCTGTGTAGTCCACCGTGTAGCCATCCAACTGGAGCAACTCCACTGGCTCAGCCTTCTTCTCTCTGTAGCTGCACATGGCAAAGGTGTACTGACTCACCTGCACCAATCAAACGAAAGAAATGCACACTCATCAGCCAGCTCACAAATGAGTGGATGAAATACATGAAGCTCTGTGTATTTCAGTTATGGTTAGCTGGAATCACAATATTACAGTTTTTCTCAATTGTTTACACACAATTACTGGTACTTGAGACACGATGACCACAACATGTAACCCATGCACCAACCCCCTGAACCAAGTCTGCTAAACTACAAGCACAATTCCTGCTTTACACTCAAATTGCAGTTCTAAAACACACTTTTTTCAAAACACTACACATAATTCTCTGCATTTGGCACAATTTTCAGGAAGAAAATCTCTTGTTTTCACAAGGAACACTCAGTCATTCAAAATCTAAAGTTAATTGCCATACTATGCACACTGACTCATCACATGGGCAAACACCTGTCTCACAGTTTTACAATTAGCAATCAGAGCTATATTTCCTCCGCTGCTTAGCCAGGGAAAACATTGCTTGTGATGTGGATGAGGTGCTGTGGCCAGATCGAAACAGAAGAGAGGATGCAGCATAGTTTTTCAAACATTTTTTTACTGTAACGGTACACAGTAAATTCTTCAGTTGTATTGCATGTAGACCACTGTATGTGCAACTTTGTGTTGGTTGGGATGTACACTGTGTACATTGTTTTTTGGGGGGAGTAAATAAAATATATTTGTTACGGTGCATTTGTGTGTTTCGAATATAAAAACAATATACTAAAATATTTTACAACACACTGTATGTACTGTCTGTAGTAAGTGTAACACTCAACAGAAAAAGGCCTAAGTCATTATGAAGAAAGGAGAAGAAGTGTTTTCCATTTATCACAGTGTTTTACATAGAGCACATCAGTGTTCAACTGGTTCTTATTAATGTCTATTCATTTGGTGGTTTGTGTGTGTCATTTGAAAACAAAATACCATTTTGAGAAGAAATAACATTGTTTTGAATGTAAAGTTTCATTTTGCAGGAGAATTGAGGGGTTTTGCCCATTTTTTAATTTGTGTGTAGGGTTCTGAGAGTATGAGGCATGCTTTCAGAAAATGTGTGTAGACAATCGAGAAAAACTGTAAACAAGCATTAACAAGTAGGATTATTTCCTAGTCCTGCTCACCCTGTCGGGATTTAAATCCACTATTACCACCTGCTCACTATACATTAAAACTCACTCTTGAGTCATAAACACAGCAAGTTAAACCAGTTGGATTATGAAAAGAAATGGGGCAGATGTTTTTGTTTCTGTGTAACTTTCCTCTTTGGACTTCCTCACAAAACTTTACTTTAAGAGAAATGTTACATTTCAATCTCATTTCTGCTTGGATGAACCTCTCTCAGCTCATAATTGACATGTGAGCCTCATCCACAAGATACCCAATCTAATCTTCATGTATTCATGCGTTCATATGATGAATTCAATCAGCTGAAGTCTGATGCAGAGCAGTGGAAGGTAGTAGGACTTCATTGTTTCATTCCTGTTAATAAAAGGCCGCTCTGACCCACATAGAAGTGTATCCCTGGTGTAGGTGCTCCCTGTGTTTGTAACAGGAAGTGTAGTGACAGTGTGTTGCTAGCTGTAGCCGGCCTGCTGATACTGTAGCTGCCAGTCATACCCGCCTGTCGTCACAAATCACCGGGCCAGGCCAACCCGCTGCTGTCGCCACCTCTGCCGCTGCAAGTGGCAGCTCTCACTCTGGCTGCAGCTGCATTCTGTGTGTGTGTGTGTGTGTGTGTGTGTGTGTGTGTGTGTGTGTGTGTGTGTGTGTGTGTGTGCGTGTGTGTGTGTGTGTGTGCAAGTGTGTGTGTGTGTGTGTGTGTGTGTGTGTGTGTGTGTGTGTGTGTGTGTGTGTATGTGTGACAAATGAGATTCCCCACGACAACACTGATGAGACCTGAGGCCACGTAAAGGATGGAGGGAAGCTGGCCGACTCTCCAGCAGCTCCCTGGCCTCCAGGACACCACAGCAGCAAATCACAGTCTTAACTACCAACCTCCCTCCACCCGGACCCCAAAACACCAGCTCTCCCTCTCCCCCTCTCTCCCTCCCTCTCGCTCTCTCTCTCTCTCTCTCCAGTCATTACTCGTAAAAGGAAACAAGTGGACCTGAGTACTAAATAATTTATTGAACATGCCTTTTGTGTTTATTTCCAAATTTTGGTGTTGGCGCAGAGTCCATCATGCACTAAAAATGTACATGTCACACAAATTATACATAATTTAAAGGTATACTACAACTCTTTCTGACGTTAATCAATATTTATTCTGACTGAGATTAAGAAAATAAAATGAGTGGAAGTAACTTGGACTAAACTGATCCAGATTAAGCTGAAGCATGTTAGATTTAGATTGAATGACATGAACAAAATGAAAATAATTTTGAAATGAAGGGGAGGCAAAACAAACTTAAACCTAAAGCAGCTGTGAGAATCTTTCTTTGTGTTGGTTTTGGCGCCCCATGTGGCCAAGAGTAGTACTCCTGATGTCACAGAGATCTGCATCTAGCTAGCATGTGCATTTGTTTATATGGCAAGAGAAAAAAAAACACTTTGATTTTTCATTAGAGCAAAAAAAAGTTATCGCTCAGCATCCTGTATTTCCCGGGTTTTGAGCTCTATTGTGTTGTATATTCATGTGAATCGTTGCTGTGGACCACCTGCTGTTATGGACCTGCCTTATCAACCACTAACAACACTCTTACTTTTATTATCATTACTATTATTAGTAGCAGTGGATGGAAATACTGATACAGCAATATATCGCCGTCCTGACTTGTGTGATACGGTTATTGAAAGAAATAAATATAAATAAATATAGCACTCTGAACAGATTTCTCTGATTGCTCGACTTAGCTCGACTTTACTTCATGTCTACTTGAGTGGTTTTAATGGCATGAATGAAGGTGGAAGATAACTTAATATCAGAGAGAAGAAAGCGGGACAGTGGTGAGAAAAAGTTAGGAATTTCGCTCATCACCTTAAAACCAATATTGTGATATTATCGTTATCATAGAACCTGTGTAGTGTACGATATCATATTCAGTCACCTGATAATTTCCATCTATATATTATTATTATTGAACCTCAGATAAGCTACACTCCAACCACCATTAGTTACATCTTCAGTCCTCTATATTATCCTCATTTTAGATGTAAATGTTAATATTAGACCAGACCAGAGTTAATCAGTGGATTATTAAACCCATCACACAGACTGTAAGGCATACCGTGGATTATACTGTAACAAGAGAGATCGATATCTCCCATCAAATGTTCTTAATGCCTTCTTTTAGAATTTCAGTATCATTTCATTGGTTAGGTTCTTGATAAGACATATACTGATATCAATAAATTGTTTACAATAAATATTCTGTAAATTAGAAATAATAAACCATAATTGACCTTAAACTTTGTATAATTCACTTTTATTCCCTCCTTTCTTTAGAACAGTGAATTTTAAAGCAGATCATTTTAGCAGATCATTAGAAACATTTTGTTTTTAAGTACCGCCTTAAAAAAAACTCTTCACTTCACTGTGCTCTACTGGGACTCTGGTTAAGCTGTGTCTCTATGTTGGGGTCCTGCATCATCATTGTATTTTTTATTTCGTCTCTGTTAACAAAATACCTGCTCCCTGTACATTACTACATATGTATAGCAGGCATTGACAACAAAGTCTCATAATGTATTTAATAAGTAAAGTTGACATATGACAGACCTATTTGGAGTAAGGTGTTCAACTCCTGCAGCTCTTTCTATTCATTTGACAGCCTGCTTGAACTCTTGCAGTACTTTGCTTTTTATATCTTCTCTGATCCTCCTCTCTCAGTGCATGCATACTTTCCTATTATGAAACATCTTTACCATGGTAAGTGTGTTTTAATGATGTTTTGGTCAAACCTGAAGTCGATTCATCTTAAAGTGAACTGAATCTGAGTGGACTGAACTGATTTGAACTTAAAGTAAAGAGAACAGAGCTGGATTTGAGCTTGGTGAATCAGCTGAGTTTAGGTGAAGTGATGCAAAGAATGAACTGAGCTGACATGGACGGCGACAGGATGGAGATATGGATAATCAAATTCAGTCCAACATGAATACGCAGGGTTTATCTTCTCTGTAATCTGCCAGGATCGTATGAGGAGGGAGCCTCGTGCCATGACCAGCGGACTGATTATGGACTGATGGAGGAGGAGGAGGAGGAGGAGGAGGAGGAGGAGGAGGAGGAGGGGGGGGTGATTTAAGGACGAAGAAGGAAGAGATGACAGGCAAGTGATAAATGACAGGAAAAAGAGAGACACAGAGAGAGAAACTTAAAGTCTACACTGTGTGAAGTGACTCGATTAAGAACAGTTAAGAATATTATATTTATTATATCTATATTTTTGAAAGTCAGTTTTATTGCAGTCCTTGCATCTTTATGAAACCATTTCACAGATGTTGAAAGCACACCTGAGGATATTTTACTGAGAGAAGCTGCGTGTTGTCAAGAGTGTCAGGCATGTCCTTTGATAATTACAGGACTAAACGTGTCTTCATCAATGGACACTGTGTGGGAAAAATAAACACTCAGTTGCAAATAAAGCTAAAAAGTAAAAATAGTAAAACATATATTGCTTTTTTTGTGGCAAAAATACAATAATGGTTTTAAGTTATCTGTTTTAATGTCAAATTAAATTGACAACAAAAGAAAAACTAACGCTGTGTTAACACAGATCAGGTATTTGTGGATTAAAACATGAGCTAGTAAAACCTCTGACATGTTTTCATTAATTATTTTTCCTTTAAGCGAAAACAAGATTATGTTTTTGTTTACGTCAGCCTCAGACAAGCTTTATTAAAACATATAACAGCTACTGTGAAAGAATCCACATATTATCTGCAGAAAGAAATCTTTAGAATTGAAGTGGGCCTCGCGTTATAAGCCTGCGCCTCATATACAGAGGCTGCAGTCCTCATCCCAGTGGTTGCAGGATCAACTTCTGGCCTTAACAATTTTCTGCATGTCCTCTCTCGCTCTCTACTCCCCAAATTGTCTGTCTCTCTTCAGCTGTCCCATCTAATAAAGGCAAAAATGCCCAAATATTTATAACCTAAAAAAAGCTGAGCTTTAAGGGCGTTTCATTTTCACATCCAAACGCTAAGCTGTAACTTCTTCACACATTCAATTTAATGCAGCGATAATCAAGATGGGAATTTTTAATATAAAGACGCAACATGAAGCATTAATATGAGCAAAACTTAGTGAATATATTTGACACATTTGAAACAGACTCAGAGTGTAGAGATGTAAAGACAGACAACGGTTGTAAAATGACATCCAGGTCAGAAAAAATAAATAAACATCTCACATCTGAAAAAAAAAAAACATGATCGTAAGTGCATTATTTGTTCAACTCACGTAAAGTCCAATTTTATACACTCAAAATTTTGCAACATGTGGTCAAATGTGGATATCATGAGAAATCTGTGTGCTTTTAATGAACAGGAACAGACTGCAGGAGCAAAAACAACTGTGAGCATGAAAAAATGCAGCATCTCTAAAACAGCAACAAAAAAGTACATGTGCACTCAAACACACAGAAACCAAAAGTATCTGTGCTCTTCAAGACAAACATCTGTGCACACCCACACACACACATGAAAACAAACAGACACACACACACACACACAAATGTACACACGCTGGGGAGTGTGCAGTCTATCGACCAGTGTTTGTCACTTGCTATATATTTAGCTGGGAGCAAGTGAGAGGCTTCAAGTTGGCGGCGCTCAGGCTTTTCTAGCTGCGAGTGTCAGGCCAGCGAGTGTTCGCTCGACTTTGTCAATCCCCTGTCAACTTGTAGCTCTGAGACATATCCTCTGCAACGCACAAGAGACAGCACCCCTCCCACACACCCCCACCCCCCCTTCTGCCCAACTCCCAGTGCAGAGCCACCAGGAAATGGCCGCTACCGCTCCCCACACACCCGCCGCCCCCACCACCCCATCTCCTGACAAAAGCCTGCTTGGCCTCTCCATCATTCCTCTGACAGCCGGGAGAAGACAGCTTGGCTGCCGCTCTCTCTTTCTCGCTGCACACACAACATGTGGCTGGAGAAAATATTATAGCTACAGAGCAGAGCTGATGTTGATGGCTGCTCATGGTTCTCTCCTGGGGGCAATCAGATCTGGACTGAAGTGAATGCTCTGTCAGCTCTAAAATCTCATGTTGTGTTTTTGGAAGTAAAAACATTTTTATTTCAAACCGAAAGCTGATTATTATTGGAGCTTTTAATATACATTTTTCACCTTTATCTGTCCTTCACTAATGCATCTTCCAGTTTTTAAAGATCAGGATTCAGATATTGCAACAGATTTATTTTGTTAAACTTCTTTAAATGAGGCACCAGCTACAACAGAATTCAAGAGCCTGTTGGTGATACATACTTGTTTTGTCGCAGTTATCGCACAATATATATTTAAAAAACATGTAAACATCTGTATATATCTACCCCAATTTATTAAGAAAGACCTTCAGTGCTGTTGTGAAGGGTATTTTGGAGGAGACAGGCCTGAACAGATTCCTGCAGATGTTGGAAAATTAAGATCTTGTAAAATCTAGCCACCTCACCTTAAGGTCTCCTGTTTGATTTCTAATAACCTCAGATGTTTGTTCAGTTCAAATAAGTATAAGTGGCTTTATATTTGAGCCTTTATAGAAATAATAATTGCAGCTGTATCGTCTATTTTCTTTTTGACTAATTATCTCTGCAGCATGAACACCTGTACAAAATGTTAGTCTAAGCTGTCAAAGCAGAGGATGGCTGCCATGAAGGGTTGTATTTGTGGGGTTGAGCATGATGTCTTGACAAATGTCCTATAAAAGATATTACTTTATCCAAACAAGTTACTGTATATTAAACTTTATAGAGCTTAGGCATCCCCGTCTGCACAGGGAGTGATGAAGGGGGGATCCAGACTCTCAGATTGAGAGTTTTAGGGTCCACTGCCATCTTTCGCTGTCATGCCTGTAAGTTATGTTCTGGTTGCTTGTGTTTTATTTTATACTGTTTGACTTTTATTCATAGGATATTTAAAATCCTGTGGAGCGTGGTTTGATTATAAGTGCTTACCTGAACCAGCACAAAGAATCTTTTCTTCCATCTTTTCCACACGTTTTTGCCGATGGCCCAGAGGTACCTGAGGAAAAAAGAAAAACAGTTACTCAAAGAAGACACTTTGAAGAGTTTCTGCTTCCTTTATATGCCTTTGCTCCTTTCTTCTCTGCCATGACAGATGTAATGGGAGTCTGACGTGACAGGATGAATCTCTGGAGGACACAGAGTGGAAGAGAAGTGCATCTACTGACCTCTGCTGGTGAAACACCGGTACTACACATAGATGCATTTTAGAAAAATCCTTAACAGACCTCACTCCTCTGTCATTTATTTATCTGTTTTGTCTAAAATAAAACAAAACATAGTGACACTCAGACAACAACAATCATTCATTAGAAATAAAAAAATGAAACAAGATCTAAAATAGTATTTGACATTAAATGATATTAAAAAATACTGATTGTACTGAATGATAAACAAACACACCTGCAGCAATAAATGGATCAGTTCTTGGTAAAGAATAAAAGTATCTGTCTTGGTAAAAGGATCCAGTCCATGAGAAATAAATAAAAACTGCAGTGAGGATAAAATTATATTTTAGTTGATGATGAAGCAGCTAAAACATAACAACGTCCTGTTTCTTACACATTGACTTAAAGTCTGCATATGCTGTTAAGAGGGACGTGTATCATGAGATGTAATAGCATGAGTCATCACAATGACATTTAGACTAACCAGTGTCAAATGCGTGGATATCTACCTGGAGGCCTGCATGTTTGAAATGTTAAAGGTTCAGAGTGCAGACGTGAATATTTAGCGTTATCTAGCGGCCAGATTATAGATTGAGACGCTTCCTTCACCCATTCTAGTGAAGCTTCAGGAGCAACGGTGGCCTTCGAGGACAAGAAGCTCCTGTGATGCATTATGAGTATGAGCCTCTATTTGTCAAATTTTTTACCATCAAAACATTTTTTGAGCACAACAACAACCACTCTCTTCTTCCTGTTCATCTTGCATTCAGTGCATTTTAGATGGCTGCTAACTAAATACAAAAACGTGCATGTTACTAGTTTGTCCATTCTGTGCTACTGTACATAATTTTACCCAAACTTATCTTAATTTTCAAAAGTCCTTCAAAATAAATGTATGTTGTTCAGAGCTCTTGCAGAATGAATTTAAATGTATTTTAATGTATTAGTAATTTTCTTAATCCTTACTTTGCTCATAATTAAGTGAACTGCCTGTTTTATTTTGCTGCCTTTGAAGCCTGTGTATTATTAATGATATATCTGTTACTAAACTGTAAACTCCTCTGCTGATGCATATTCACTTTGCTGTACTTCCACTCAATACAGTATAAATCTACATCTTAAACTTGCACATCTGAGTTGTTTTAATCACTAACTTCACATTAACAGTGTTTGAAAAAACAAAACATGATGTTACACCATCTTTGTAAACCTTGAGATACGGTCTAGATTTGGACTTGACTGAAGGTCACAACCGTCATACCGAGGTGCACAGTGCCACAACTGAACAAGAAACCAAAAAGTTGTGTTTGCCATGATAATAAACTTAAAATAATCACATAAATCACATAAAGTTTGTGCTTTATTCCAAAATTCAAATGTTGCAAGCTCTGAAATCTTCACTCTCATGATTCACAATGGAATTATGAGATGAATCACATGATGGTAGTCAGCATGCATTACCTTTCTGTGTATAAATCATATGCATGTCTAAACACTGAGGCTTGTTTTGTTCTTTTGTCGATTTGAAATCGTGATGTAGACGGAGGACGACGGGGAAAGTGCTTTTGTTGTAAAAGAACATCTGAGGGTGAGGACCCCAGTTTGATTGTTTGCTGCTGCTGGCTCTTAGCTGTTTGGTTAGCCTGCCTCAGTTTGCCTTGGCGTGCCTTTCCCCGCGGACCCTCCCAAAGCTGCTTTTGCCTGTCGTCCTACATAAAGCAGCACCCACGAGGCGCCACATGAGGGTCCGCCTGAGTGCTGTAAAAAAAAAAAAAAAAAGAGTGGGACCAGTAGTATGGTTTGGTGAGGCAGTGAGGATGTCTTCCAGGGCAGCCTGGTAGCTTCCTCCAAGGCCCCAAAAGAAGCATATGGAGGAGAAGGAGGGAAACAAGCAGCTCCTCACAGCTACACACCACAGAGCAACACTCTGAAGCAGAGAGTGTGTGTGTGCAGGAGTGTGTAAAACAATGTCACATTACTCAGGCAAGCTTTGTTTTCCAGTCTCTGTTTTCAACGCTTAGTCCCAACGTTCATCGAGCTTAGTATAAAAATGCAAAACTGTGTTGTTGTTTGTTTCTGTATTGCATGCCTTTTGTCCCTGCAAGTCCAACCAGGAAGACTGTTTTACGTTCATTTATTAAGTCATTGTTCATTCAGATCACTCTGTACATCTATCTCTCTCTCATCAAAGTATTATTTTGCCACAATCTTAACCAATCAATCATCCTGCAGCTGTCAAAGTTGAACTCTCTTCTCCTTCCTGCACCGTGAGTTTGCCGTTTCTGCATGGATCGTTGCAACCCTTCACTACCACAGTCACCTCACAGTCACCTCACGCCCTCATCTTCAGGTGTCCACCCCTTATCACTTCCTGCATCCTTCCTTCACCACCACCACCATAGTCCAAACTCTATCAGGGAATATATGACAACATCACAATAGGGTCTCCTTGCCAAAGACATTGCAGAAACCGATTAAGGGGGAGTAGTTCTTTTTTTTGTTCCCTGACACAGAACATATCGGGACATCCTCATTCAGAAGAAATTGGGTGCTGTAATGTTTGCTCATTCATACCTCTTCCAATTAGGAAACTGTGGGTCAGTCAGGATCGCCTAACATTGATAAATTGTCAGCCTTAAAGCTAGACGGAGTGAAATCAAAGGAAACTACTCAAACAACAGGAATGTTACTTGTACTGAAAACTTGTCTGGTACATTTCAGTCTCATGGTGTCATATAGTCGGTACCTGTTTTTCTCTGTGGTGGTCTTGGGCCTCTCTCCAGCACAGTGCATACATAAACTAACACAATCTACTGCAGCACAACAGACTAATTTTCAGATTTAACAAGTCTATAAGATGGGTTTAAAGTGCTCATGTGAAGGATGCAAAAAAAGAAAAAGGACTGTAGCAAAATACAAAACCCTACCTACTTCCACTTGTTTGTCTCAGAGTCAAATATCCACACAAGCTCAGGCATTTTGACATACCACAGCAGAGAAGCACAGATGCAATAAGAATATATAAGGCTTGATAATGTGTTGCAGTAAGATGCTCAATTAAAGTGGCATGTTAAATACCAGAACCTGGTGTTTAAGTACCCATCAGTGCGTTTCATGCTCAGACAAGCCAACATTTCTGCAGCATAAAGAGTCTATTAACGAGGTAGAGTCACATAAACATTATAAACTGACACACAAGACATATGCAGGAATTTAAATATCCCAACAAGACTACCTTTCAACTTTCCACAAAATATTAAAAAAGGTTACATTTTATAGATTTTTTTATTTTCCACAAGTAAAAAATGAAGTGTGCAGTGACAGCTGAACGTCACAAGAGGGAGGCAAAAGCTTTTCTCTCAGGCACAAGACGTCCATTAAAACAGTTTTCATAGAGCACTTTGACAAGTGAAGCTACAGAGGTAGTTTAGTGCGCATCATTTCCCACCTGTATGTAGCACACCTCAAACATCTCTCCTGTCCTCCTGCTGTACCGTGTGTTGGGGGTTAAATGAAAGGTAATGAGTGGTCAAATAAGTGAAAGAGAGTGACCAAGGAGTGATGATGACTAGAGTGGTGCAGAGTTAGAGATGTGGGGAAGTCTACCATCATCATCTTCTTCCTCTTCTTCTGCTTCTGTTTTTTTTAAGTTATTATGTCAGTTGGACCACAATGTTGTTTTACTGCCACTCTGTGTTTAACCTCTTAGTGTCCGTCTATTTGAAGTTCAAAATAAACCAAAATCATTAGACCAAATTTCTCCCAATTTACAAAGTAGTGAGAAGTGAAGACTGTGTGGGAAATGTTGTTATTGTAGTCATTAGAAACATTATGACCATTGTTTTAACACCATTTGTATTTATTTTATTTAATCTATCTTATTATATTATATTTTATTTTTATATTCATTTTTCTGGTATTTATCTGAAACTCTAAATTGATAATTGTAATGATTTTATTCTATTTTATATAAATTTTATTTTTCTTTTGCTTCTCTGATTTTATTTTATTGATTTGATTGTCATGATTTTATTTAATAAGTAAGTATTTAATATCACTTTCCTTCCCACTCTTACCTGTTACTGTTGTTTTCTGTCTCTCTGTTCTGTTGTGAAGCACTTTGGGCAGCATGCTTGAATGTATGAAAGGTGCTAAATAAAAATGAGTTGAGTTTAGTGGTGGAGTAGAAGATGTACCATGCTGTTACACCGCTGCTCAAGGATGACCCCAACGTGTACGGAAGCATTATTACTCTACATAACTGTAAGATTGAAATCTAAAAACAAAAAAAGAAAATGGTATAGATCTGAATCAAGTTTTCAGGATCACTGGAGAGCTCAAAAGGCTGATATATGGCATTAAAGCCATACTGATAATTGAGCAGTTACTTACCCACAATGCTTCATGTTCTGTGGTTTGTCCATGCGAATAGCCAGTTTGATCCTGAGGTCGTTGTCTGGACAGCCTTTGGACACCGTCATCTTGTGGAGCTCGGAATGCTTGGGGCTGTTTGGAGTCGGATGGAGAACAACCTGCGAGCATTCACATGATAATGTAATGGAGCTGTTCAATATAAACTTTAGAAAGAAGCTCCATGTAAAAGCACTATAACACCTCACCTTCCCCAGCTCCTTGTCCTCCAGAGCCAACACTCCTGTGCTCTCAGTAAACAGCTTCACCTTCACGGCAGGTAGCGGCTGGGTGGTGGTGAAGTCACCCTGGGTACCCCAACTACACACAGACAAACACACACATTATAAAACTGAACTGTTAAAAACTAAAGGTTCTGAGTTCTTCATTCTAGTTTGGGGGTTTTAGAGATATCAACCTGTCAGACTAAAGGCTTTCACTGCAGAACTATTGATGCCTCCTCTCCAATTGCAAACACTGGTAGACGATAATGATAATAATCGTGATATAATTTAGATATAAATCTAATTGATAAAAATGTGATCCCCCCCCCCCCCCCCCCCCCCACCTAATGTTAACCAGAAGAAGACGACATTGAACAGCCAATCATGTCGCAGGGTGAGAGGTAGGCAGGGCTTAAATACGTTTGGAGCAGAATGTAAACACATAAACACAGCTGAAGTGACCCTGAAGAAAACTCATAACCTGCCAGCTCAAAGCAGAGTCGTTAGTCTAACACTGTAACGACTCAGCGTTAACTGTTTATTGAATACACTGAAATGAATATACTTTCAGGATGTGGGTAAATAAATCAGATTATGCAAATGATCTCAACCTGAGAAAAATAAGAATCTACAAACAAAAATCTAATTTTAAACAAAAGACCTGCTTCCTTTTAGCACCGTCAGAAATGATGGATTCAAGAAGCTTATCAGAAAATTAAATCCAGATACAAACTAACAAACTGTCTGGTTTCTTCAACTTTCACTCAGGACCAAAAATCTGCCTTTAAATTTAAATGAAATAATGATTTGATTTTAAGCGTAATGATTATAGATATCGACTAATATAAAAAATGTTATTGTGATAACATATTTTTTAATATTGCCCAGCTCTGACGGCTACACTGCTGGTGTGTAGCCTGCTGCCTAAGAATAGAGGGACGAGGTTTACAAAAATCAAGCAAATATCTTCAATAATGTAGACTAAATGAAACAAATTCCAACTGGGGACGTTTTAAATTGTGGAAATTTACACACCATGCTAAAACAACAGTTTACTTTCTTGCTTTGTTTTGATGTACTTTGTGGAGGTTTGACTGAAATGAAGCCACAGCCTCAGTAAGTGAATGAAGACTCAGCGAGGAGGGCAGAGGAAGAGGACTGGAGCTGCAGGCCTCAGGCGGCACATATGAAGCTCATAACATAAGAATTGATTTTCTCTTTCTAATTTCCAGACACGAGCATGTACAAATATAAAAAGCATCCGTCCCCATCTCATCATCTGTGCCTTTCTGAATACAGATTCATCTCTGAAGTGTACACAGGTGAAGAGATGACGGTAAAGCCATTTGTTCTGCAGGAATCCTGCAAAAAAAAGTCAGTCTAACACCTTTTCACCTTCCCCTGTTTCTCATGAATAAAATTAAAAATAGGAGAAGAATGAAACTATTCTGTCTCTGATTGCAGACACGGAGGAGTAAACAGGATGAATAAAACACCTCTGAGCTTTTCTTTCATTCACAGTGTGGCTGTGAGTCATCTCATGAACCACTCTTCATCTTCTTTGTAGTCTTTCATGAGTCTGATGCAGTCGTGGTTAAAGGTCCAGTCAACAAATTATGCAAGTATTCAGCTGTTCTTTCAAAAAGTGTGTATCAAATACATGGAGATGAAATGGCATCGCTCTCGCCCACAACTGAGAAACATGCAGATATTACTCCAGAGAGGCTGGATCAGAGAGCTCTGGGGACACAGGCAGACAGTTTTGAAGTGCTATGCCCTGTTTATAAAACTATCTCCATTAATACAGTTGGCATTAAAATGAACCCTTAACTCCAATTTAAATATCTGACTTATATCTCCAAGATGAAAAAAAAATTAGTAATGTGTGTTTCTGACATCCAACTCATGATCCCTGATCTGCAGAGGTACTGCACTTTATATCATGTGAATGATACAACTCAATGCCCAGGCTGTGATGATGTGCAGGGCCTGATAATACTAATAAGGCCGGGGGGATGTGATTTAGGAGAGTCCATTGGTGTTACAGTAGTGTTTGTATCTGCAAGGTTTAAACTTCATCATCCAGATACATGCATTGGGTTTCACTAAAGCAAAGTGTTACTCATGCATCCCTCAAAAGAAGAAAGAATCTTGTCATCAACCCTCCAAAGGTGAGAAAAAGCTGCTGCAGCGTAGGGAGAACTAGTTCCAGACATCCTGTCCAAATGTCAGTGTTTCTAATGAATGAAAATACTAGAACAAAAAGCTGCTTTAATGATCTATGACCACAGAAATATCACAGAATCAGAATATCACACATAAATAGTATCAAATGAAACTCTCTCTGAGCTTTCCTTTCATTCACAGTGTGAGTCATCTGATGAATCACCCTTTATCTCTTCTGAAGTCTTACGAGTCTGCTGCTGGTGCGGTTAAAGGTCCGGTCTACCAATCATGTAAATTTTCTGCAGTTCTTTTAAAAATTTCTGATCTCATATGTTTCAACCACAGGCAAAGACAAGCTTCCTAGCTACACCTCTGCAAGTAAGAACCCACTGCTAGATATTCTTCAATCAGTATCAAACCACACAGAACACCTGGACCTGATGGCATAACCATCAAACCTTCAAATTCTGTTTAAATCAACTTGTTTTTCTAATTGTCTTTTTTTCCAAATAAAGAATAATTTAACTTTTTTGATGCTGCAGTGGATTTCAAAAGTTATAATTAGCTTCAATATCACCAAGCAAGCATAAAAAAGTCAGGCTAAATTATTTAAAGCGCCTACAAGATTGAAGCAGGCATGTTGACAGAGATGTTCAGAGTGTTCAGCCAGGATCTGTTCTCCATGTCAGACATTATTTAAATCACTTTCTCTTGCTGGACGAAAAAAACAGCATGAAATAAAACAGTAGCTTTAGCTCAAATCTCCAACGATGGTAGAAGTTGTGCAATTTGTTAAATTCTTTAAACATATTTTCTCACATGCACAGCAGACAGAGTATTCTCCAGTCTTTGTTTGGTTATTTTCTTTTTACTAATTGTATAAGTATCTGTGATAGTAGACGTGTAACGGTCAAAACACAAACAACAATTCTTCCATTATTTGATCTAACAGCGTCTCTGCTCATGAGGAACAAATCAGAACAAGTGCTTAACATTATGTCACTGAGCACAAAAAGCTCTGAGAAGAGATTTAAAACAATTGATTTAACACCAAACAGCATGAAATCAAAGCTTCTGGATGGAGTTAAAGGGTTTCAAAATGCAAAGCAGCGAGTAGTGCAGGAGCAGTGAGGGGTGCTGCAGTATGGAAAGAGAATAAATAGATGCCTCTCGAGTTAATGACTCTAAATGAGCCATTTACTCAAGAGGCATCAAACTCTGGTCTAACATGTCACAGGGCGAAATCTGACTTAATTGAATGTAGTAATTAAATGCTGTGTTCCCATTACAGCACTTCTTTTCTGGCACACTTTGAATCAGTCATATTCAATCAAACACAGATCAACCTTCAGGTTCAGTCACTTGACCAGCAGATGGCAGTATATTACTGAAGCTGCAACATCAAGGACATCAAAAGTCCACCTGTAATGCCTGATGAGGCTGTCAGAGGTTTGATCCTGCAGCATGTGTATGAAGGACGTTTTCTTTCTGTACTTACGTGGGTTTAGAGGCCTCAGCCTGGTCCGTCTGTAGTTTGTGTCCTCCCTCTACCTCCATCGTGCAGTAAACAATCCTGTTTGGAGCTAAAGACTTGAGACCCTGGACCTCCATGATCACCACCTGCAACACAAACACACAAACACACACACAGACTTAGTGTATGCACATTAAGATGGGAAGAATTGAATGCGGCTTTGCTCATAGGTTTAAATTATGAGATGCACTTTGGCCTTCACTATCAAAGTCTTTCTTGTTAGAAGTGAACATGTTTGAGCATATTCAGACATATTTGGAAGGTTGATATAAATTGTTGTGCCTCATTCCTGGAAGAGAGGTAAGGATAAGACGATCACTAAGCACACGCTGCTCATCTGTACGAGTTGTATCACAATTCACAAAATAAACATCATGGTGTATTTAAGAAGACTTAGACTTATGAATTAAAAACTTCTGACACATTTACCATGAAAAGGGAAGCTTGATTAAAAAACTTTAGAAGTGAGCGCATATTTGGCCTGGTGGTTAAATCGCCCACCCATATAGCGGGCGGCCCAGGTTCGATTCCGACCTGCTGCCTCCTTCCCACGTGTCATTCCCCCACTCTCTCTCCCTGTTTCCAGCTCTATCCACTATCCTAGCCTCTTTAATAAAGGTCTAAAAATCCCCGAAAATATAACTTAAAAAAAAAAAAGTTTGAATTTAACTTTCCAGAAGCTGTCCTCCTTTCAACACTCACATGAATCAAAACTGAAAGTGGCTCTAAAAATGGTTGAAATCAGGTCTAAGCCTGAACGTCTGTTTCAGCCAAATTCCAGAGTTGAAATCATTTCCAATGTTCACTGGGTTCTCTCCTCTTGTGTTAACATGCATGTTAAAGGTGGCTGACAGGGACCACCTGAGCCCAAGTTCTCTGAGTCACTATAAAAGCTGCTGTCCTAGTTCTTTGTCTTCGTGCTCCTTGTTTGGTTGATAATGTTTTGTTCATGAATCAGTGAAGTCTAATCTTGGTGTCTCTTCCTGTGTTCATCACGGCCCTTTGATACGCTTATGAACACTTCTTGCAGGGGATGGAACAGCTACTTTGAAAGTATAATCAAGTTAACCTTTTCCATTAACTATTATGAAACAAAGGGTTGAGTGATTGTCTGACAAACTGCACTAAGAGAGAGTTGGAGGCTGGAGTGTTACCATGTTGAAATCAGGCAGAGTGTTTGCCAGCTCTTTGTGGTTTCAAACTGAAACAGGTTGAAGAGGATGAAAAAGATTAGTTGAAGACAGTGATTTAATTCAGTATCGTGGATTTGACCTGAGGAAACACAACATCTTGAATTTCTTTATCTTGTAAGACTGTTGACAATCTCTTATCACAAAAACACACAGCTCTTAAAATGCACTAAAGACAGATTGTTATGGAGTGCAAATGTGACCTTCTCTACATATAGGACACGTCTTATGCAGACACTGATATTGCTCTTAATTAAAGACAGAAAAAAAATGAATGTCAGGGAAGCAAAGACTTTTGGTAATGATGTGACTCTTTAAATCCTTTAACTTGGACACAATCATTATAACTACGTATGCTACAAAGAAAAATCGAGCATAACTCTGCATTGTCTGAATTGTGATTCTGTCTACCTGCATATTTCCCTTAAATGAAAAGAGTCAATTCAGAGAGAGAAGTGTAACACCCAAAAAGGCATATTGTTTTTGTGCTATTAAAACAAAGAGGCAAACAAGACAGCCTTCAGAACTATGTCAGAGAGAAAGCAAGAAACAAGTCTGAAATCAGATCGAATTTTTTGAGCCTCCAGAGAAACAATTTCTTAGACAAAGTTGGCAGAAGCTGCTTGATCTCGGTTTTAGCAGTTTTTGGCACTCTTCTCACACCAGCTGGAAGTAAACTCCAGTGGCAACTTATTTGACCTCTGTTTAGGGTCTGCCAAAAAAAGCTTCAGAGAGCAGGATGAGTACATTTACAAAATGCAGTTCTCTTTAAATTATGCTGACAGATTCATGCTCAATGTTTTTCTCTCTCACTCAATGTTCTTCTTTCTCACTAGTGTTCATTGATAAACTTTAACATGTTTAGCATTTTGTGGGACTAGTTTTGTTGTTCCTAGACTGAAGTAGAGATGGTGATTAGAGATTGCAGATGACGGCTAAAACTGTGAGCTCGCCAAGTCATGTTTCAAAACATAACAGATTAATTCAGTTAAACGACCGGGAACCTAAGCCCAAATGTTTCCTAATGTCTTGTTTAAATGTTTCTCTATAGAGAGCTTTAAATTGCCTTGTCTAAATAAACCTGCCTCTCCTCGCTGAAAGTCACCCTTGAGTAAATTGTAAGGGATCACTGCCAGGCTCCAATAAAAGAGGCTGGAGTTGTTGGCAGCTGCTCCGACAGAGAACATTCATTGTACAAAAGATAGAATTTCTCCCACCTCCTCTACATTGTGTTTTATTTTTAAGTCTTGAAGAAAAACAGGTGATTATTTACCCTGAGATGCTGAAAACAACATCAGAGAGGCCTTGAAACAATTCTTGTGGAGGATGAAGACCGTCCAAATCTGGACACAGGTATTAGACAGGTAATTAACCAAGTGACAGGTGAGGAGAAACTGTTCTCTGTCTCCCTCTCTGTCTGGAAATGGACCTGTCAACCTATTAAGGTGAGCTTGAAAAACTCTGTCAGCCAGTAAAAATCCTGGGAGACATTTCCTCTCATTAGCACCTCCAGACACTAATCCTGAGGAACCATCCACACTGCATGGAGAAAAACACAGTGAAGGGTGGATAAGTGTGACAGCAGATGGACGTAGATTTATCTAAGTTAACGTCAGGTACATGTCTCTCTATCTCAACACCTTCCAGCCGCCCTGCACCAACCTGACAGCCAGTGTCTGGCTTAGAGTGATAGTTCAGATTTTTCTGAAGCGGGGTTGTATGAGGGTATACATGTTTTACCTCCAGTGGATGACAGTACTGAAATGAAAAGTAAGCAGTGTACAGTATTTTCTTGCCACTAACTTGGTTAATGGCCTGTCTTTTACCTTTTGCGGGCCTCTGTGGGTTTATACCTTTCCAACGAATCCATAAAGCGTAAACATATCAGCCCCACCTTTGAAGAAGGTGGAGCTGATATGTTTTGAGTTGAAGAAGATGACAGACTGGCTTTGATTAACAAGAAAGATCATTTGATAAGATTATTTGAATTCATTTATACGGAAACATTCTAGTGTCAAAAGAGTGTCTAAGCTCAATTAATGCATGACAATGAGTAATTGTGTTTAATAATCAAGATTGCAATATCAATCAAAACAATCGTGATTATGATTATCCTTCGGATTAACCCTTGTTTTATTCTGACAGTGCCAGCCCACATCTAGACTGTAGGCACTGCACACAACCTTAAATGAGTTTAAATGACCTTCATGCATTCAGAAACACAGTTTTGTTTTAACAGATTGTTGCTATTAACTTTTTTTCTCACACATCTCCAAACCTATACTCAATAAGTTTATTACACCACCCACCTCCAGAGTGAAGGACAGGACCACGTCAGATTTGGACAGTGTGTTCTCATCCTCCTGCCCCATGTCCATGATGGAGGTGTTGTGTCCTCGTTTCAGCTTCTGCAGCTTAAACTCTCCCCCTTTAGACACCGGCATGCTCTCCAGGTTGGCCATCAGAAGGTTGACGGATGACCGCAGCTCCTCGATGAACATGGCCTCCATCTCTCTGGACGTAAACCTGGGGAATCTTCCACCGTGCTGACCAAAACAGGGATAAGCAGTCTGGTTAAACTGGTTGCATCCATTCATATCTCATTCATCCATCTGTTAGGGCATTAATTCATCCATTCTTCAGTCCATCCTTGAGCCTTACCCGAGCGATCTGGTCGGCCATTTGCAATCGTCCATCCAGCTCTCTTCTGATCTGAGCCGCCTGCTCATCAGGGTTGTCCAGCTGAGGAAACACAAAGAGACACAAAGCGTTTTAAAAGCAGAGCCAAGAAAATATGCTGCGACATGAGCTTAATTCATTCAAACGTGCTTACTCCAAAAGAAATACATGTCTTGAAATGGACAATTCAATCTCTGAGAAACAAAAAACATGCCAACAGTGTAGCAACTGATCCAGAATGACAAATGAAATGAAAATAGAAATCTCTGACAGAGAGCTGACTCCATCAGAGTCCACCAGTCAGCTGTTGGTTGGTTTTTCTGCACCCTTTGAAAAATCGTTTTACAGAAAAAGATTTCACGTGGAGTCTACGTGCATGCTCCTGCTAACAGTTTCTTAAAAATGTATTTAGTGGTTTACATATAATGCTGCAGTGTAGTGTTGATAAATGTCACTGTCAACATGGTTTGCCTACATTACTTTAATTTATCTTCTAATCTTCAGGCACAAATAAAAGCTTTTAGGTTCAACCACACGGATGATTGTATTGATTGTGTTTAAGTTTTAGGAACCCAATGCTTTTTTAGAGTATGACCCCATTTGTGCTTTTGTTGTGCATGTACTAAACGTGCAAAGAGGTAACGCTGAAAGAGATGATGAATGTAAGGTGTCTGCAAAAGCTGTGAAAAAAGGCGTTGATCCTCCATGCACGTATGCACAAGTACCACTGAGCACTCTGACTTAATCAAAATGAAATTTATTACATAACAAACTGACCCCTCTTCACATCGACAGTAATCAGTCACTCCTCACTAATAGGACATTAACATATATGGCTGTCTCCTCCATCACTGATTGATGATCTGCATCAGCACCAGTACCAGTCCGACATATGAACACTTAGATTGATTGAGTGTTCAGCAGCATATTGTCCATGTACGTTTATTTTCTGTTGATCAGACAGGAGTATAAAGGCCTTTTGTAGCTCCGCGTTGATTTAATATTTTCCTTCTTTAAAGGCATCCTGTCCTGCATGCTTATGTGTAGCAGTAGTTACTATACAGACTGCCCTCTTGGGGATATTATTTCTACTGTTTGCCTCCCTCTGCAGTCAGAAGAAGCCTTGCTGCAAACAGAATCCAGTAATGTATGGAGAGGAGGAATCAATCTGATAACATGTGGAATTCATCAGCTGCTGTCCCTCCAGGCTGCAGGATCAATACTTCCTATGCCTGTTCATTAGCAGGGAGCAGGAGCAGGCTAATGTTAGTGTTGTCATCGGCAGGCGAGTACAAAGGTGTGCTCCTTCTCTAAGTGGAGTCACGCACAAACACACTGTGCTCTTTGCAGGATCCAGAAAATAACACCTGTGGTTGAGATTAGCAGCTGTAAGAAACATGTGAGTTTATTCTCAGAATTAAAGACATTAATAGAATTTTTTTTTTAGGAAACTTCCACATGTGACATGAAGAAGATGAAGAGCATTTGATAAACTGCCATAATTGTTACAACAGAAGAAGCAGATTTTAGTAAAACAGCCTTACACAAAACGACTATCCAAGCAATGCAACAGCTGCAGAAAAAGTTCCATGTCACAAATAAAGTCATCAGAGTTTGCTAAAGTTTAAGGCATCGTCCTGTCATCTACAAGCGGCAACCTCCGGCTGGCTCTGGAAGTACCGGAAACCACATACACACCAATTCAAAAAAGCCGATCTTTACAGCAGAAATAAACATGTTTACAGCCTGGTACAAAAACGAGTGTAGTCTGGATAGCTCATTTCTTGATCGGCGCACATTGTATGGGGGGTGAATATTTTCCTAACTTGGCAATTTCGAAGATATTAAGATTACGAGTTTTCCATTATGAGAGGCACAGCGGACTGGATTGACAGGCGGGAACACTGTAGCTGTTGGCTAGGAGGCTCAAAGCCCGCCTCTTTACCTCACACTAGCTCAACAGAAGTTAGGTTGAGTTCAGCATATCCAATATGGCTCCCGCCGACGATTGGCTGCAAAACAGGGCTTCAGAAACAGACAGTGAAGGAACGAATACTACGTTCATTATGATACAGTATATGGTCATCTGCCATTACTTGATAAGATGTTAAGATATCTGAGACCAAGGTGTCCAAGGTCAGCTTTTTCTTGTCTTGCATTCCAACACAATCAAACACACCATTAAAGCTGCTGTGAGGAACTTTCAGTGTGTGTCCATCAATTGCCCGATGCGCCTTATAACTTTGCTGGATTTGTCGTGTACATCTCAAGGTAGTAACTTCTGACCAAAATCATCATCCACTTACTTTTAATGCTCATACAAATCCAAAATCTTAAATTGTTGCAGTTAAACATGTAGAGAAAGGCTGTCTCTGCAACATGCCATCAGTTGTCTGGTCTGAAACCTGCCCCCCTTGCTCAGTTTCAGGCATCAAAAATGAAAACTTAGACATTGTTAATCTTGTTTCTGATGGTTTCGTTTACTTTTGTAGGTCATAAAGACGCATTAGTAATAATATCAATCTGTTTCACAACCAGTTAAAAACTCCTCACTGAGGCTTTAACGTCACTGAGTTTTTAGTCTGAGTTCTTGCAAATGAGTCATGTTAAATGATGTGAATTTGTTCACTTTTCCCAACAACAAACAGGATGCAGCAAACCGTTGATAATCAACTTGAAGAAGACCCTGGGAGGCCCAAGCCTAATTGAATTCAATTCCTGATTGAATTTGAGAGCTGTTGGAAGATTGCATGCTGTCAGGATACTTTTGTGGTGTTATTTAGCTTCAGTAAACTTTTGAAACTTTAAGGAAGAGCGGAAAAAAGGCATCACAGGCGAGCTAATCTAACTAATGTGAAGTCCTCAGTCATCCCAGATAACTCAAAACGCTGCACACACAGGAGTAAAGGGATCTTGTTGAAGTTGCATGAAACGTGACCCTCAAAGATGTCCAATTTTTGCAAAATGTAGTTTTTAATAACAGCTTCTATTGGTGTAAAACCAAAGCATTAGTTTCACATGCTGTGGAATCCTTCAATAGCTCTCCAGCTGCAGCTTTCATAAGACAAACCTCCAAACATAAACAGCCTATGAATTACACTACAATTTGGTTCCTCTGACGGCTGTTGGTGTTATAAGCTGCCAAAGCCCCCTGCTCCAAATAAAAGTTGTTGTTTCGAGGAATGCCTCGAGACTTTACAGGGGGCAGATGGTGGAGGAAGCGTGGGCAGACGGGGCCGTTAGGAGCAGCGAGATGAAGCAGCTTTCTGCAGAGGGAAACCAGAAACTGATTTAACTGACAGATGACCCACCATGAACAATATGTCAAAAGATAACTCTGAATACTTCATTTAACCTGGGAAGAAAACAACATACATACACGGTCTGTTGTCCTTTAAAAATATGTGATTTACAGTCTACTAACAGTGTTAACGATTATCATTTAAAAACTGATAAATATAGAACATAGGTAGACATTGTTTGTTCCTCAAGGCTAACATCAGCATTAGACCATGTTTCTACTATACAACACACAGAACAGTGTCACTTTGCTCTTTTGTGCCATCACCTGTCAGACCTGCAACACTGAAGAACCACTGTGTCTCTCTTACTGCCTCCCTCTCTGTCTCTGTCTCTTTTTCTCTTTCTGTCTCTCTCTATGTCTCCCTCTTTCTCTCTCTCTCTATTGATTTTCTCCCACAGTCTGCATTAACATCTTGCCAGAACACCCACCCCTGCTGTTACCACTGACTGTGAAGCTCGTTTGAATTACCGCTGTCTCCCAGGGTTGCACACACACACAATCACGCGCGCACACACACACACACACACACACACAAACACACAATCACGCGGGCACACACACACACACACACACACACACACACACACACACACACACACACACACACATACACACACACATCTTGTCATGCATCACAGAATTCAAACATCAAAAAGTGTGCAGAGCAGAACTGTGAATGCTATAATGATTTTAATCGCTCCCTCTGATATCCTGAGAGAAACCCAACCAGCACACACGCACATCAAACACACACACGCAGATAAAACACACACACACACACACACACATCAAACACAGAAGACAGTGGTGCCTCAGGTTGAAGGTATGCACTGTTCTCAATCTTCTTTTTTGTACTCGTGTTTTAAATGCAGAGTTAAAAAGACACTGACGCACACTTCTAATCTGGGCCTCAATTAAACACTGAGTCTGGACTTGTCTCTTTCAGATGCTGCAGGCCGTCCTTCACCTTAAACAGCCTGAACGAAAACATCATCAGGTACACAACGTTGTACTCTCACTTCATGAATAAATTAAGACCAAGTTAACTGTCTTCTCTGGACCCAGTGAGGAAATCAGAAACAGCAACCAGCGAAATACCCAAGCGGGAACCTCCGGTCTAAAAATATGAGTCAATGCGGAAGTGTTAAAAGCTGCAGTTCATCGAGGATCCGCTTGAGGCTGGCTCCGGAAGTACCGGAAGTCACATACACATGAATGGGAAAAAGACGATCTTTGCAGCATTTTTTTTTTTTTTAATTTTTTTTAAAGTTATATTTTTGGGGCTTTTTTGCCTTTATTTGATAGGATAGTGAAGAGAGACAGGAAATGTGGGGAGCAGAGAGGGGGGAAGACATGCAGGAAATGGTCGACCAGCCGGGAATCGAACCGGCAACCCCCGCGACGAGGACTATAGCCCCTACACGTGGGGCGCCCAGACCGCCAGGCCACCAGCACCCCGATCTTTGCAGCATTAATAAACATGTTTACAGCCTGGTACAAAAGACGAGTGTAGTCTGAAAAGTGGCTGATACCTTACGAGCCAACGCTCAAAGCTGACCTGCTTTAACTTTTACTTCAAGAGTGTCATAACGTCACCCAGCAGCAAAGAGAAAGACGTATGAGAGCTGCAATTAAAATCAGGATTATTCCACTAACAAATACTGACCTCTGAGCTTTTGAAACTCTAGAAATGTGGGATGATGAATAGTAATGGGAACTGCAGCTCTTTATAGTGATCAGGATTATTTGGCTCAGCTCATCAATGAGAGCTGGCTTCACCTCCCAAACGGCTCAATATAGCACAATTATGGCTTTGGTCAAATCAGACATTTTTAGTAATGTTTTGACCTATGACTGATATGTGTGAAAGTATTTTACTTTCATTATTAACTGTAATTATTAGAAACAGGAACAGGCTGCACGGTGGCGCAGCGGCTGTTGCCTCACAGCAAGAAGGTTCCTGGTTCAATTCTCCAGCAAGGCAGGTGCCTTTCTGTGTGGAGTTTGCATGTTCTCTCATGCATGCGCGGGTTCTCTCTGTGTACTTAGGCTTCCTCCCAGAGTCCAAAAACATGCTCACCAGGTTAATCGGTCACTCTGATTTGCCCATAGGTGTGAGTGACACCTCTATCGCCCTCCCCCTGCTTCGGATTGGTTGCACGCCTCGGAAAATGACAGCACTGAGTCAGTGCATGGTGTGCCAGTGGCCAAGCGGAGGAGAGAAGATTGTCCCTCTATTCTATTGTATATTAAATAAAACAAGGCGAGGGGGGGGGACCAGCTCCCAAACTGCTGGAGCTGGCTCATACTGTTCACATACAAGAGCTGGGTCTGAAAGTTGAGTCGTTAGCGACCGACACATCACTACTAAGTGAACACCATATCCGTCCAAGGGGTAGTCTAGAATGTTCGTGTGATGTCCATCGCTCATAAAAACATTTTTTTTTTTTATATTTTTGCAAAGTCACAATCTTGCAAAATAACAAGTGCTTACTCACTTGTGTGGAAATGGAATCTATGTGAAAGTGCAAACAGACTGCAGTTCCTTGAGTGTCCACTTGAGGCTGACTCAGAAAACCAAGGAATCCCTATTAGAGCCCATATGAAAGCAGAAAAACACATTTTAGCTTTGTATAAAAAACATTTTTGGTCTCTATAGCTCATTGATTCTAATAAAAAAACCTGCACACCTCTTTGAAAATAATATATATCTGAATGTTAGTTCACCATTTGCAATATTGCTACAGCCATCATTGAGGCTTTCTAACACATCTTCAGAAACCAACGAGTGACATCACTGAGACTACATCCCTGTTTTATACGGCCTTTGATGCCGCACTTCATGCTTTCCAGCATGTTATAGGATCCAATTTGGTGAGGTAGGGTGACGTTGGAGGGAAATTAAAGGTGTGGGGGGGGCAAGGTTATCGAGGACTTTGTAGGAGATGAGCAGGATCTTGAAGTGAATGTCATGTTGTAAAGAGAGACAGTAAAGGTGTTGAAAGATGGGTCTGTGGGTCTCTGGAGCGGGAGCAGCTGAGCAACCCAGTAGCTAAGTTCTGAACATACACGTAGTTTTTGGTGGTCAGTGGAGTCCTCATCCCTCATAAGATCAATTCTCAGTACTGACAGTATTTAGGGCATGTCGAAGCCCTATCTCTACACATTTCCTCTCTTTCAAGCTTTCCTTTCAAACAAAGGTGGGGAAAAAAAAACAGGCAGGCACTAGCACAATCTTACCTGTCTTGCTGTCACCTTTGGGTCTCAGTGTGAATGTTTCTATAAGTGGGCACATGCCTTTACAAGCCACGTGTCCTGTGAGACTCACATTATTGCATTGTGTCAAACCTGTGACTGCCTTCCGGCAGCTAAACAAGGCAGCAGCATTTATTAGCCATTCCCTGGTCTTTGTGGATGTGATGTACTTTCCATTATATTCACCCTATTTCTGCACAGCTTGTGACTTTGTGATGACTGTTTTCCCTTCTGGCTGTAGTGTAGGCAGCGAAGACGGTAGGAAGTAAACCCTTAGTTAACCCACTTGTGCGCTCAGTGCCTTTGACATCAAACACAGCTCCGTAGTGGGAGCTGGTGACATCCCTCCCTGCCCCCACTACAGATATTAGATAAAAGCCATGTTACAAAAACAGCTGATTAATAAACTGAGTCAACTGTTCATCCTATCCACAGGGGAACATTTTGAAACCAAAAAGAGCTATGCTGCATTCATCTCCTCTGCAGCTCCTGTAGATATTTCATCGGGCTGTTTTGACATCACTGATAAAACTGTTGAGAGGTTTTGGACAGGGATATCCCGATCCTGATCTCAACTATTGGATCAGAGTCATCATTGACTGATTGATTGATCAGGGATCTGCGATTTGCACCCATCATCTCAACACAAACATTTCCATCAGTTGTCACTGACAACAATTTGTGTTAGAACCATAGACTGTATAAATAATGGACGTAGTATCCGTGACGTCACCCGTCTGTTTCTGAAGCGCTGTTTTGACGCCAATTGTCGGCAGGAACAATATTGGATATGCTGAAGTCAGCCTAACTGCTGTCGAGGTAAAGAGGCAGGCTTTGAGCCTCCTAGCCAACAGCTACAGTGTTCCCACCTGTCAATCAAGTCAGCTGTGCCTCTCATGAAGGAAAACTCGTAATCTTAATATCTTCAAAATTGCTGCATAATGAAAAAATTCACCCCCCTGTACAGTGTGTGTCAATGGAGAATTTAGCTATCCATACTAAACTCACTTTTTTAACCAGGCTGTAAACATGTTTATTTCTGCTATAAAGATGGGCTTCTTTGAAATGATGTGTATGTGGTTTCCGATACTTCTGGAGACAACCTCAAGCGAATCCTCGATGAACTGCAGTTTTTTAACACTTACGCATTGGCTTCAATTCTCACGGGCGGAGGTTGCCGCTTGGGTTCACCTAGCTGTATGTACTTAATGAGAAAATAATACACAGGACATTGATGGAGAACTTCAGCTACGGCTTGAACTTCATTGCGTGACCATATCTACATATCCAAATATCTGTGAATATATTTTAAACATTGTTTATTTCTCTACATTTTGGCCTGAAATCCTCTTGCTAACTGTTTTTAGGTAACTGAAAACAGAGCTTTTCATAATCACCTTCAAAAGTGGAGATTTTTGAAAACTTTGTGTGGACGAAAAACTAAAGTTTTTTGCAAACGCTGTCATACCTGCAAACAGCAATTTTTGACATATTGCACAATCCCTAAGATGGCTGGCTACCAGTTTGTTTATGTCCCTTTAGGACTGTTAGGTTTAAATGCATGTTTAAAAGGGAGCCTTGCTGTTCTTCATCATTTCACTGCGGTGTGAGAGAGAATAAATACGTTACACTGAACAGTTCGATTTGACGATCTGTACAAAGTTTAAATAACATTGTTTACAGTTATTGCTGATAGAATGCTAAATACACAAGTGCACAATGTTCTTCTATGGTGTCTGGCATGACAGACAGACAACACATCCTTGCCAACTACTGGCCTTGCATGCTTTTGCAGGTGTATTCAACCATACGTGCATCGTCATGTGGACAGAAATATTCAAAAACACATGAAAGGATTCTTTTGAAACAGAGAGTAAAAAAACAATAAATATAATTAAAGCTTCGCACACCTGCAGCCACCACCTATGTGAGCCACCGCCACAGGTAAACCACTGCCTGATATAAGCCGCCACATGATGTAAAAGCAAGATCAGAGAGTGTATACCGCTTGTGTCCCTTAGGTGGTGCAAATGTTCCAAGTTTTTGGCAGATTGCCAAGAAAACCTTCAAATTGGACAGTCTGCCACGCCCACAATTTTAGTCTGAACGGAATGCCTTTAATAGTTTTGGATCGTCAATGTGTCTACTAGAATGTGCCTTATTGGGACTGAAATAGAGTAAAACCCTAGGACGAGTTCTTAAAAGTATGCACCCTTATCATGGAGCCAACCACGACTTGTTGTGTCATGAAGCCCAGCTCAGTTCTGCCTCCCTGCCTTCAGTATGTATCTTATTGTTTTCCTGCCTGTGGATGTGACTCATACCTGTTATCCTCGACTCCAGGACCTCCATTTCTGCCAGCACGCCCCTTGCCACTTTCCAAGCCCACCAGCCAGCCACTTCCCCACAAAGCACTCCCACACCCCCAGCCTTGGACTTCCACCAGCCACCCCTCACTTTATCCTGTAAGCTTTGAATATAATTCACCTTTTGACACCTAGCCTGCCATAATTGGCTACTGCAGGGTTCAGCCATTATTCAGGATAACAAACCCGATTTCTACCTGTTTTCGACCATCTTTCAACCTTCACCCTCCCAGTTAGTGCTCACTGAGATGTAATACCAACTGTCACAGGGGTGGGGGGAAGTTTATGCTCTGTTTTTCCAAACACTTTTCTAATTCTGACAACTATAACACAAATATCCAGCTGGTGTTAAAGTAAAGTAGAATAAGTAAATGTAACCAGCTAACAGTCCTGCAGTCCTCCTCTTTAAACCTATTTAAAAGGTTTTTGTAAATCTTTTCATCAGTTTTCACTTTGCTTGAATCATCAGTTGCTTCTTGGTAACAAAGTAAGAACAATCATGTAATCCAATAATTATCTGAAATGCAATAAATGTTAACACACTGATGTGGAATTACATTGCTCTCCATTTCATGGCGGTCCCCTGTGAAGTGCATTAAACCCCCTTCATCCAGATCTTAGACTCCCTGTTGGGTCTTGATCAGCAGGAGACAAAACAGCAGTGCATTAAAACCCTCTGAAACCACAGAGACAGTTTTCTGCTGTGCCTTCTGCACCTGAAATTATTCTCCCTTTGAGTTCAACTGGAATCATTTTCTACCGACAGAGCTCGGCTCCTCTGCTGCGCTGAAAAACTGCAGGGTCTTTTTTAAGGGAGGAGGCCTTGACTTTATTCTCGCTGTTTTTAAAGGCAGCACAACTGAAAGAAACTCTGATGCTGAATGTGGTTTTCTCCAGAATTCATTTCACCTGACCTGAGATCCCACCAGGTAGAAACTGTTTGGTGGTGAAGGCCATTCATTGACTCGTGCTGCACTCAGGTGACCTTGTTCTCCCTCTCAGTGCTCTTTTATAAGCAGCTGTAGTGTTAACACCTTCCTCCTGGGAACCTGAATATCTGCCTCAAGGTTTTATGCAAGGCAAGTTGGATTTTGAGGAAATAACAGCAGAAGTAGGTCTAATCTAACCAGAAAGGCTGCACCACAGTCATCCACAGGTGAGAAGTAACACCAGAGCACACCTCTCTCTCTCTCTCTCTCTCTCTCTCTCTCTCTCTCTCTCTCTCTCTCTCTCTCTCTCTCTCTCTCTCTCTCTCTCTCTCTCTCTCTCTCTCTCTCTCTCTCTCTCTCTCTCTCTCTCTCTCTCTTTGATTGTCAGCAGACTAGTCTCACAGCAGCAGAAGATTGCCTTTTAAATGGATAAAAAAATTAGGTCACACTGACCATGAGGCACAAGATGACATTTTTATTGATCCCTGAGGTACGCTTTAAAAAAGTGAGACTGAAACTAGAGCCAGAAAAGTGCTTCTCCAAGACGTTAGATTTGCAGGTCAATTTGACCGTTCACCTTTTTGGACATTTTATTGCTTCATCATTTGGTCCTTTTATACTTCTGCATGATAACACATTCAGTTTTGAGTTGGAGCTATAAAACTGAGCCAGTCAGAAGCTAGCATGTGTTGCACTGGTTATTTTGTTTGGTGCAGAAGAACAAAATAATCAGATACAGGAGAGAGCTTGTTCTGTCTGATTCAGAGGCAACTTGCGAAAGGATATTTATCTTATAAACATAAACGGTACAGCTTCTTGAAGCAGTCTGCTGAGGTCTCATATTGCATTGTCAGTTTTATTGCACAAGTTGTTGGTGATAAAATACAAAGGAACATATTTTAACCCCATCCATCATCTTGACCGCTTATGGAGCGCCGCATGCAAGCTAGTTCAGGCAGACAACTCGAGGTGTGCTCATTCATACTGACACGTCATCATCCTCCCTATCAGCTGATCTCAACATCCTCTCATTTTGCGGTCTATTTAAGCTGCAAGTCTCCCTGTCTCTGCCTCTGCTTTGCAAGTGCTCCTGCTGTCCTGCTCAGTGCTGTGTGCAAACTTCGTACCCACCTCCTCCCCGGCATCCACCTGAGGAACCTGTCCGTCCGGGGGATTCGACCAGGAACCTCCATATCTTAACTCATCTTTGGTAAAAGACGTTTTCAGCAAGACGTCTAAGAAGAAGATCAGCTGCATCCTCTCTGAAGAGACAAACAGCAGAGACAGACTGCACCTCTTTAGGTTCGGTATGCTTATGTTTTGTTTTTGGACTTGGGGTGGCCGGAATTGTGCGCTGACTTATGTAGGGGTGGCATGAAGTGCACAACACTTTCGTGTGTATAATGTTTCTAACTTCCACCAGATCCATGTTCAGTCCATCTCTGCTCCACCGAAGCAGCAGAGCCGTTTTCACTCTAATCAATGTGTGCTCACACTGGCTGCACTTCTGCACTGTCTCAGCTTCAACAATCTGAAGCTAGATACACACAGCATCTATGTTTGACAGATGCTAGAACATGGTGCATCAATTCAACACAGAGCAGACTGGTGAGACAGGAAGTCAGACACAGAAACAATCTCAAAACATCAAATTTCAGAGTAGAACACTCCACGTTGACACCAGATCGTATTTCACGTAACTATATCGCCAACCTGTCATAATGAGCGGAGCCAGGCTTGGAGTCAACAGGTGAGAGGGTTTCCGAGGCCACTGAAGACAACATGGATGAGGAGAAGCTCATCATGGCGGGGTTAAACCACTGATTCTGTACATATCATGGGAATCAGTGGGTGACGAGGGAGCCTGGAGCCGGACCACATGTTACAAGTGAAAGTGACAGGTGACACAACGACAGGCTATTTAAAAGGTAAAAACGTCAGAACACAATCTGGTCCAAGTAGCTACATACCAGTAACAAAGCCTTCCTCAGCAGAAGTTTTAGTTGGAGTGTGCTCCTTTTTTGCTCTTTTGACACAACAACAGGAAACATATAAATCTTCTTAGTTTTTTGAAAACTCAAAAAAAAGAGGTGTTTTTCCAAAGTCATGATTCAAGTACTTCTTTTAATGTTTCAAATTCTGATGTTTGGACAGTGTGTAGGAGTTAGTTTGTGACTTTTGGACTGACTCCTCTCTTATGTGCCCGTCTTCTGAAATAGACGTGTCAAGTATTTTTCTACACAAAACAGACAATAGAAAATGTGCTGAATTTAAATGCAAAGAACATTAAACACAGCGTTTTATAACACAGTCCAAACAGTTCAGTTTAGCATAAGTCCCACCTCTGACAGGGAAAATAAACAAGCATAGTTTAGGATTTCAGGGTGGCTAATCAGATTTTAATGCAGGCCCAATGCGTCCCCTGACTGCCCCTCTTTACGCGTCTCTTCTTTTGGGTAAACCAGTGATCATGTTCGACATCTGTATGATCTTTTTCATTCTAATCATTTTTTCACTTCCCTCTGTCATCATCAAGGTCTTTACAGGCCTGTAAAATAGGCATAGTTTGAACTCCTCTTCAGCTCTTGTATTTCTTCCTCACTTGTCTACCTCTGCCAGCTCTCACGTGAAGACTTCTGTTGAGCAAAACAGTCAAACTGTCTCTTTAATGACACGTAATCTTCCCGTCATGGGTGTCCGTCACTGTCATGTTTGACGAGCAGGTGAGGACAGCGTGTGTGTGGAGGTGATCACGGGGCAGGGGGGCTGTTCAGGTCAGTGATCTCTCTGAGGAACTCTGGCTCACAGAGTTTCTGCTTCAACAAACAACAGACAGCCCCAACCTGTTGTCATGACGACTGCTCCTCCGGTTGGTCTATTAATGGTAATTTTGTGATGCACACGCACACACAAACACTCGTACGGTCCAATAACTTTACATTTTATTATTTTCTCAGAACAATAACTGCATATGTGTCTTTTATTATAAAGTTTAGAGCAAAGATAAACATTTAAAACATTTTGAATCTATAGTACGGAGGATGTCTTCCTTTAGGTGTTATAGATTACAACAATCACTGAAGTAGAGGATCATATGAAGTGAGCTGGTTCTTGTACCTGATTGGCAGAGTGAGAAAGACTAGGAGGATTCTGATACACCTCACAGATCAATATTTAACAGCAGATACCTGCAGTGATCTGGACATGATTTTATTGATTTAAAAAGGGTTAAAAGTAGTCTATTGTACTCACAGTGTGAGCTGTGTCCATAAATTAACTATAGCCTTCTTGTAACGAGCAAACTTAGCTATTATTACTCATATCACACGTTACTCATATCATGATAATCAAAAAAAGAGGAGAGGACTTAAGGAAACCTGGTTGAGTATTTTTTCCTCGTCACTGTCAGAGTCTTAGACACTTGCTTTCCTTTTTATGAGTCCTAAGACACCGCCTCCGCTGTGGCCTGCATGTTTTGCCTTTGACCTCTCCCTTTTCTCCATACTTTGTGTCTTCTTTTCACACAGTGAAGGCTGAACTTCAAGTTCCCATGTGTAAGAGGAAAAAAAAGAGAGCAGACGTAGGGGTGTAACGCTACTCGTCACCGTGTCACGATGTGAGCTCCGGTGTCCCAAAAAATGTCTGAGTAATGTAAATAATAAATATGCACATGGTTTAATTATTTAGTCCTCAAAGAGCAGTGAAGTATTCACACCTCAGCATAAAAATGAAATCCTATTCATAGACATTTAGCTCTTTTAGCTAGCAAAGCTCTGGTTGTACAGTTTCTTCGTCTAAAACTTACACGAAAATGCACATCAGTTTGATAATCCTGATCCAGTAACAACGCTCCATAGTCAGAATAAAAGCAGAATAAAAATGTCAATGCCCTGGAAACCCTTTACTGTTCTTCTATCACACAGCAGCATGTTTGCACAGAACGAAGAATACAACCAAAAGAGCTGCAACAAAGTAAAACTGTGCGAGACAGAAAGCGCTAACACGACATGGAGAAATTGAATTTACTGACTGAGTCTATTTTAAACCCTCTCTCCTAAAACCTACAAAAAGTTAGATTTTCACAAAACTTTATCAAAGTGTTTACTGATGGAGTCGAGGGTTTGTTAAAAAAAGATGCATTTTTATACTTTACTGTTTTGTTATAAGAGAAAATCAAACCTGAACTGAATCACTCCAGTTTCTCATATTGCTTCTAAAAACTCCATCATCCAAAACTAACCTTCAGCTAAATTAAAAACTACTTCACTGATGTTAGTCATGCAGGCAGTAACTGAAGGAATCCTCTTCCCCGTGCCTGTTTTTAATCACAAACTCAAAGTAAAGCACATTTATTGTGGTGTCTAATCGTGACACAGCTTCACACATCAGCTTGTTCTGCTTTTTGGAAAACAAAATGTGTCCACCTTTTATTTTCAATACAATTCAAACAACATGATGAGCCATGCGTCATATTAGCTGTGTTTTCAAAGTCAAAGAGACTCCTTAACTTTCTGCTTTCAGTGTTTGTCAGATGTTACAGAAGCTTTTCCCTTCTTTTTTTGTTTTAGTTTGAGCTCCCACTTTTAAGAAGTATGTGTTCATAGCTGTCATGTCTTTCTAGCCACTAAGCCAGCCTCTTGTCTCCTGTGTCCTTGTTTCACCCTGCAGTCCTCGGTCCTTCAGTGCCCCACACCTGGCCTATTCATTCAGTGAATAACAGCCTCTCCAAGCAGCCCCTGCATCCTCTTCTATTCTGCTATCTACCTTGATCCCTTTTCTTTTGTACCATATCTCATCCCTTCCTGTCTGACACCAAAGTCTTGCTGGAGACACCCGGGTATCCGATAGCTGTTTTTGGTATCCAAGGAATGGAAAAGGAAGATAAGAGAAAATGTAATATTCTGTATAGCAGCTGAAGGCTCCTGAACTGAACTTTAAAACTTCAGTCAGCCTCCTGTGTGAGCTTTCTGTGTATGGTGCTGCATCATATATTTAACTGAAAGGCTTTCACAATATTGTGTTTATAGATTTACATTTTAAGTATTTTCCGTGATCGATTTTTGGAAATGTTAACGATCAATTATCGATTAATTGATTAAAAAAAAATCATTATTATTCTTACGTCAAAAACAATGCCAAATACGTTGTTTTCCCCCTAAATTATATTTTCTACAGCAACAAAATGCATAGAACTGACAGGATTGAATACGGGTATATGTTTGACACGCAGAATATCAACGATCAGGCTCATAGAAATATTCTACGCGGACATAATCTTATAAAGTGAAGGCTCATAATACTAACAGAAAAGTACTTCAGATTCACAGTGTCCAATTTTCTGTCTACTCGTTCTTATTGAGAAAAATAAACATGTGTATTCGGTCAAGTGTCAGCCAAGAGCGCAACCGGGTCATAATCAGTCCCGCTGGAGAAAAGCCCAGACGGCTCTGATGTTGCTGGTCTGTAAACGTAGCGTACCAGAATTTCCCACCTGTCTGTTGCCTCCATATCCAAAGGTGGGAAATGTCCTGTTTAAAGCTGTCAACCTTTGTGTCTGTGTTGTTGTTGTTGGCAGCAGTTTTGTATTGATCCTCTTTTAAAAAGCGCACGTCGAGACCTGACGCACAGCCGCAGCCGCCAGCTGAGCGTCTCCGCTGTGCGCAACATCTTTAACAGCTGATTCACATCGAAACATGCTTTAAACTTAAAAAACCTCCCTGATAGATGAGTTTAATATGAGACCACATTATGTTTGTTCCACGTGACGGAAAATTGATAACAAAAATGTGTGTTTCGAGTAATTTCTTAACAATCAATTAATTGATAATCGATTAATTGTGGTCATCCCTAATCCAGTCCCATTTAACAGAAAGGACTCAGTCTGATCTCATCTTAATCCACCATGAGTAGAGCACTTTGCAGAATTTAGCAAGTTACAGTGGCAAAGACAAACTTCCTTTAACAGGCAGAAACCTCCAGCAGTTCGGTCTCAGCAGATCTGTCATGTTAGACAGATCTGCTGAGACCGCGCTAGAGAGAGGGATAAAGGGAGATGAAGAGAGAGGGTTTTCTATCTTCTTTTCCTTTTGTAACAATAGTTAATCAATTTTGATGAGAAGGTGGAGCTTGGAGGAGGCGGAGTTTAGAAACCCCTATAAGTTTGCAGCTAAGGCGAATGCTTGCTATTTTTGAAAGGTACATTTGTAATTCATAACTTGGATATCAGTTGGGATAGTAACTTTGGCGACTAATATCTAGGTACGTTCATTTAATAAACATATACTGTATAACACATTTCAAAATGTATTACAGAGCTAAAGCAGAACATTAAAGGCATCAAAAGCATGACAAAAATATGTCATTGAGAAATGAGGCATCAAAATACATAATACATTTAAATGAGGGCTGTCAGTGTCAACGTGTTAAGAAGCACTTTGAGTTTGAGCTACCACCTGAGAGCCAGTTGGTGCCAACTGAGGCCAGTTAAAATCACGAAAGATATGTGTCTACAGACAACCTCAGGTGTGTCATGACAGTTTTTACTGTCAATAATAGTTTCGTAAAGAGGACCTGTATGAAACAGAGAAAGCAACCAAACCGGAACTCTTGAAAAGTGTAAATGTTGTCACATTAACCAGGGATCACTGGACGCCAGTGAGTACACAACAGAACATCATGTCGAACATGATTTGAAATTTTGTATATGCATGCCTGTATATTTCTCAAAGAGGGTTTGTTAGCAGTGCTGTAGCAATATGACAGTCAAACAGTAGCTACAAGCTAAAGCAAACCCTGCATTTCCTAACATTGTTTGTTATCATGTGCATTGCTTGTGTGTATAGGATGTGTGTAGGACTGCTGTTGTGAACCAAATTGCCCCTTGGGGACAAAAATATTTTCTAATCTAAAAGAGAAAAGAGGAGGCGCCCCCTGCTGGCCATTAGAAAGCTGCAGCTTTGAAGCACTTCTACTGTACATTGCCTTTGCTTCTCAACTAACTGGCATCCATTCAAGTTTAGTTTTACAGTTATCTTCTTTTGCTTTGTTGAGAGAGACACACAATGTTGTTCTTTTGAAACTATTAATGTCTTTATTTGGTGATAAACAATCTGTTATTCTATTTTAAACCAGAAGTTTAATTAATGATTAATTTGTCATAGTTAGTGCAGCCTTTATTTAAATCTAACACCTGTGCTTTTCTGTCTTTAAATGTCAGAATGTATACTTCCAGCATGTTAACAGCTCCTTCATAGCATCACCATGGCATTCAAACAGAGGGATAACACTGTGTTTTCTAACTGATAACAGCAGGATGTGATGCCATATACAAAAGCTTGTTACAGCTGTCTCACTGAGTTAAGGATTCTGACTGATGACGTGTTACAGCAGGAGAAAGCACAGGTGTAAGTGATTATATTAGGTGAGTCAGGGAGACAGTGTGAGAATAACCAGAGCTACTGTAAGGAACTGCGACACAGAAAGGGAATGCAAACATAATTAGACCTCTGCTCGGCTACTCGATTCTGCAGTCCAGATAATATGATGGGTTGTGGTTTGGTTGTTTCTTCTGGGTTGATAGTTGAATCAAAGCTCAGTTAAAGCAAAAAAAAATCCTCCTTGAAATAAAAACAAGGTACTTAGAGCTGGTGATCATCACCAAACAAGCAGGGAGGAAGGGGAATAAAATCCTACACATCTACAGCAGTTGTTACATGAAGCAGAACCCTGAAGGTGAGGTTATAAAAGGTTGTATTGTCACGGCTTAAGACGGGCTCACAGTCTGCCTGTAACCAATAACAAATTGGTTTGGTTGGAGTGTGGCTAACACTAGCAGAGCTAGCACCACCAGCTTTCAGTCCTCCTTGAGGGTTAACACCTTCACACCTGTGCTGGTTCCTCATTGCTCCAGTGGAGTGGTTATATGTCAGTTTAACCAGATACAGCCTACATACAACTTTATCTCCTTTCACTAGATCAACATACTGACAAACCACGCAGGGCTACCAGATGGCATCTGTCAGCTGTGCTTGTTGACATCCGGGTAGTAGAGCTTTATAGCTGTATGGCAATCATCTACCGGAGCTACAGCCCTGGCTAGCGGCAGGCGTGTCCCCACTCTGTTGATTTATTCAAAGTAAAGAAGCTACGTATATGCAGTAATACAAATTTTAATACTTTAATAACAGCAGTTAAAGTAGATAGTGAAGACAGAGATTAAATGCAGATTTTTGCACCTTCTTTAAAGCGACTTTGAGTACCCAGAAAAGCGCTATATAAGTCCTATCAATTGTTATTATTATTCTTATTATTCTTATTATTCTTATTATTATTCGTATTATCATTATTATTATTATTATTATTATTATTATTATTATTATTATTATTATTATTATTTGTGTGTATGTATAACTCCTGCAAGGCCTATGTCAGCGGCCCAGTTGGACCATCCCCCTCAAAAAAAAGTCTGGACATGCCCCTGGTAGGAAACCATAATCAGTGGACTTTTTGTGATGGGGATGCTGAGCACTGAAAGCATTCAAATGTATTGATTTTGTTTACAGAAAATAGAAGCTCCCAACCCAAAAAGTATTGTCAGTGGACACATGCCCTGACTCAGCAAGTTTCCCTTATTCTTCAGTAGTAAACCAGAACAGTCCAATTGTAATTAATTTACTTGGCTAACTCATCCAGACCTCTGTGTCTGAGAGACGGGAGCGCTGATGTTCTTTGTGTGGGAGCATGCTGGACTTTGGGACACCATTGTTACCCTTTATCTGATTACCCATCTGACAGAGGAGAGGAGAGAGGAGCTCGGCCCTGCAGAGACTCTACCATGCTCAGTGTTATTGGAGCAAATATTAAAGGAACTGAGTGGGCTTTCAAATTCCACTGAATTACATTTTGAAGCTACAAGTGACAAATAAATTGATCGATTGACTGATTATGTGCCTCATCATTAAATTATTAACATCACTGCTTCCTCTTTCTTCCTTTTTCCTAAACTCCTCCCCTCTCTGCTCATTTAAGCTACCTGCTGTCTACTCTGGATGGATTAACAAGCCCAAACCCTGATCGTGATTAAAAGAAAAGCAATCAGAGGGATGGGGGGAGGGGGAAATGAGCGGTAGCCTCTGTGTACAGTTGCCATAACAACCACATTCAAGAGGATAAAGGGCGGTGGGGAGTGTTTGAGCATCCGTGTTACTCTGTCGGTGCAATGCTCACATTTGTGTACAGACAATCAAATGTGTCAAGAATGTGTTTGGGTTTGTTTTTTCGCAATTTCCTCCTCGCTCACAATCTACTGAGGCCGAATGTTATCGTAACAGCAGGGACGTCACTCACAGCATCCAAGGCCTCTGCTGGAGCAGGAGAGCAGCAGGTCTTTGTTAAAGCACGGCCGTAGGTTATTTGGTCCCTCAGCTATCTTTTCTGTTATCAGAGCAAATATATGTACAGAGAATACAAGGGTTTCACAGCAATTCTGTGTGCTTGTACTGGATTATCAACCAGAGTACAAGTCCTACCCTGTGCTGTTTACCTTTCATGGACGCCAAGCTGGGAGAAAATTAACACATAGAGAAAACACAAGTCGGGAATTAATGGGAATAAAGCCCAGGGAAAAGGCGGTTAACTGCAGGCCTACGTGTTTGCAATTGTGTCTTGTGTCACACAGATTAATGAGAAAACATATAAAGATAAGAGGGCAAAAATCTTTGCAATTGCATCTCAAATCTAAAGCTAATTCAGTGACGGCATCTTGCATATAAGACTGATTTTTATGAAGCATTTTGTTTGCCTTTCAGCTCTTTACTGTATATCGGGGTGCTGATTCGTTTTCCCTCCATTGCTTTAAGGACAGTGTCTTTTGGTTGGAACATTTAGTTCCAGACTTCATGGATTACTATTGAATGTGTCTCCATGTAGTCCTGCTGACTTTTGAGATTGTCTAAATCTGAATTTCACCCCAGCATGAGTTTTTTGTGGTTTCAACTTTTACAATCATTGCCATGAAATTTGGTACAGACACTCAAGCCCCACTTGGGATGAGCTTTAACAGCTTTGGTGACTCAGCTAGCATGATTCTCATCAGGGATTCAGTTGCCTATTTCCAGTTAAAAATAAACCAAGACCTGCAAAACCAATGTTCTCTTCATCCTCAGCTTTGTTTTAATGTCAAACAGCAAATAATAGTGTGCTACGCACCAAACTGAGACGTAAACATGGTAAACAATATATCTGGGCTGTCTCCAATAGCACATACTAACATACTCTGAACACTCAAACATTATTTACTGCATACCACCTACTTACTTGACAGTATTTTGTGAACAGCATACTGATGCACATTTTCATTGTGTGATATGGGTTTATTGATGACATATTTCTGATCCTATAGTTATGCAAGGGATAATCTATGGTTAGCAGGTTCTTGTCTCATCCTGAAGTTCTTTTTCCCATAACAACCTGCTACATTATCCCGCTTTTTAGCCGGCTGCTAACTTAAAATACAAACACGTTGTCAAAAAACATTGATTAAAATATTATTTTATTGATTTAAAGTTATTTATGTACACAGTTTTAAAAAATAGTCCCAGTGATTCGACTGCAGTTAGCGTACAATGTCGATAGATTCTAATCTGCCTGTTGCAGTCGATTTAACATGAAACTGTCCTCATTCAGCTCTCCTTCTTTTCTGAGCTCTGCATCACCACCGCTTATGGTTTAAGTTTCTTTTAGCGACTGGTAACTTATAGTTTCTCTCACCTGCTCCGCGACCGTTGCTAATATTGCTGGACAGGATCCAATATGTAAACATCCGTAGCCTGCCAATTCAGCATGCTAACCGAAGCTAACATTTTAGCCACATTGTTCACTAATATGATGCTAACCGAAGCTAACGGTTTTACCTCACCTTATAGTCTGTTGAGTCAACAGGAGCAGAAGCTAAATGTGCTGGAACTCTTTTCCGCGGATTGATTTGACATGACGTGTGATCAGTTTGCCTCTGGTGTTGTTCATGTTAGTGAAAGTTTCAGATAGTTAGGGTGGTTGAGTATGACCGATGAGCTCCTATCTCATACTTAAAAAATATTGCAGACTATGAATCTGGATCATACTACATACTCAATGTGACTTTATACAGGCTATTATTAGTATGACTAGTATGCAAGTAAGTTCTTTCAGACATAGTCCTGATTAGCATTAGCATTTTAGAATGCTGTAATTAGTATCAAACTCAAAGCACAGTCAAAGCGTTCCATAGAGATACACAGCTAAGTGACGCACTTTGCACACCCAACCATACAAACATTAGGGTGCTCCGAGAGCTCAAAACCAGAAATGTGCATTTAAAAAGGTAAAAGACTGATCTCACAGCCAGCAGCTTATGTCTCCTTCATTATTCATCCATCCATTATCTTGACCGCTTATCCCGTTAGGGGTCAAGGGGGGCTGGAGCCTATCCCAGCTGGCTTCGGGCAAAAGGCAGGGTACACCCTGGACAGGTTGCCAAGCATTCACAGGGCTAACAGAGAGACAGACAACCATTCATGCACACACTCACACCTACGGGCAATTTAGAGTGACCAATTAACCTGGAGAGCATGTTTTTGGGGGATGAAGCCAGAGTACCTGGAGAGAACCCACACATGCACCGGGAGAACATGCAAACTCCACACAGAAAGGTACCTGGACCAGAAACCTTCTAGCTGTGAGGCCACAGCACTACCAACTGCACCACCGTGCAACCCTCATCATTCATTATTCATCATTTTATTTATTCATTCAATCAGAAGATACACAAACCTGGAATATACAGATATGCACATATTAATATTTGGATACAAATTGGCACAAATTCATATTTTTCTGTACTACAATATTTGTATGGGACTAAATAGTATTTACTACTTCTTTTTGTAAGTACAATTTATCTTACTTTCTACTTAGCATCTTTGTCTTCACATTTATATCTCATTGTTTGATCAAACTGTGTGTTGGAGCAACTGCAGCACTCAGATTTCTCTCCTATAGACTGATGAAGTATTTCTGATTCTGATTCTGACAGGAAAACCAAACCGGTTAAAGTTTGATCGTCTAAAGACAAACTAGTAAACTGTAGGCCTACATTCCTACAGGCAGGGTCTGAAATTAACTTTTTTCACTGCCTGCCACTGTGGCAGGCAAGCATTTTTTTTTGTCTGCCACTCAGATTTTCTACCTGCCACTTTTAAAATATATGCGGCAATTGAAAGAAAAAATATTTAGACATCTTTTAGTTTTTTGTGTGTCTTGGATGATTTGTGGTCTTTTACAGCCTCCAACTTCATTTTTTATGTCCCATAAACAAAAGAACCTTCCCGTCAGTCCATCGGTAATGTTAGCAACTGAGCAGCATTTGTCCAGTGGTTCCCAAACTTTTTCTGCGGCCCCCCTTTGTGGATGAAAATATTTCCATGCCCCCCTCCTACGAAGCTAATCTCTCTAATGGAACACACTGACGTGACTCCCAGTCGGGAACACATACTGTATCTGTTGGCTAAGAGGCTCACACTATGTCACACACTATCTGCTTGAGTTCCGCATTTCAAATATGGCTGCTGCCGTTGATTGGCTTCAAAACAGCTCTCAGGAACGGATGGGTGACGTCACGGATACTATGTCCATATTTTATACAGCCTATGTTTCACACCCTGCCTACAGGCCTACAGTTTGGTTAAACTAACATGTTCCTCTGTCACCGATGTTGACAGAAATCCATGCAGGTTCCTTTGTTTAGGATTTGGAGATATCTGTCTTTGTGGTTTTGCCTCGCCAAGATGAGCAAGATGAACTGCTTGTGATGCATCAAGAGTTAAAAAAGTCTCACTGAGGACAAAACTTGTTATTCATTCATTGAGGCCGACGCTCTGCTAAGTACTGGCTGTTTCTCCAAAGGGATGTTGCTATAGGATTATTTTTAATTTCTGTAAACTGATCCTTTAAATGATTATTGATCCATCATTGATTATCTTCCATCGATTCCTGCACTGCCTCAGCTCTCACTGTGCATCTGGGTGTTGTCTCCAGTCTGATGTGACCAGTGAGAGGCTTTCAGTGGCTGCTTTCTCCACCACAGCCCTAATGGTTCAAACCCATCTGATAAAAAGGAAAAAAACACCCACTCCCTTCTTCCATCACTACACATCCGCTGCCACGGCCTCCAATTCAATTTGTCTCCCAGCTCCAGCCATCATTACAGCCGAAGTCACATTCATCAAAAGAGACGAGCCTCGCTTTCTGACCCGCTGCTCTTTATGATGTTTGTTAGAGAACAATCATCTCATTTACCGCTGTGGGCGTTCAGGGGCCTGTTTTAAGCTATGGGACAAACAACGTACACAGCTGCAACATGCATGGAGCTTACCCAAATAACACTGTGGTTTCTTGTGCGTTTGCCTGTTTTTGATCATGCTGATCTATTTTCAAAGATTAATCAAGAAAGTGTTTTTAAAATTGGGTTCAGTCTGAGCTCCCAGAGCACCATTCAGAGCAGATGGATATTTGAGTTCCTCCTGCAGTTACAAGATGCCGGGAAGATTCAGGAGAACCAAAAACTGTCCAATTAGTAGAGGTGGGCGATATGGGCAAATAAATATATCTCGATTGTTTTTTTGAATTTTCCGATAAGGATAATCTGACGATATCCTACAAAAAAAGCTGTTAAACTCTACTTGCTCACAGGACATCTATGGATAGACATGGCATTTCAGAACAACAGCTCTTGTTTATTTTTAAAGTGCTTCATACATCTTCTGCAAAACATTGCCCAACAATATTATATTGCAATATTAATGACCAATTTCAAGTTATGTCCAAACTAGGGATGTATATTTTAAGCATTTTCCGTGATTGATTTTTGGAAATGTTAATGATCAATTATCGATTAATCAATTAAAAAAATCATTATTATTCTTTTGTCAAAAACAATGCCAAATACGTTTTTTCCCCCTAAATTATATTTTCTACAGCAACAAAATGCATCTAACTGACGGGATTGAATACAGGGACATGTTTAACACTGATTATCAATGATCAGGCTCATAAAAATATTCTCTGTGGACATAGTCTTATGATGTGAAAGCTCATAATATTAACAGAAACGTACTTCAGACTCATTGTCCAGTTTTCGGTCTACTCGTTCTTACTGAGAAAAATAAACATGTGTATTCGGTCAAGTGTCAGCCAGGAGCGCAACCGGGTCATAATCAGTCCAGCGTCAGAAAAGCGGCTCTGATGTTGCTGGTCTGCAAACATAGCGTACTAGCAACTCCCACCAGTCTGTTGGCTTTGTATCTAAAGGTGGGGAAATGTCCGGTTAAAGTTGTCAACCTTCGTGTCGTTGTTGGCAGCAGTTGCGTATTGATCCTCTTTAAAAAGCGGAGACCTGACGCACAACCGCAGCCACCAGCTGAGTGTCTCTGCTGTGTGCAACACCTTTAACAGCTGATTCACATCGAACATGCTTTAAACTTAAACCAAATAGACAGACAATACTAAGTATTGTCACTTTTCAGCATATCTTACACAACATTTTTTGACTGATGTCAGTCTTGTTAAAACAAACCATTTCCAGACTAGGGGCGTGGACCCACGTCTCGCTATTAAATCATCTGCTGAGACAGGTGACTCCAGCATATTTCCTCAATGTGAGACTATGATGTGTTTTGGTTGCCACTGAGTCATGTGGCTGAATCCTGTCTGCTGATTGGCTTCTGAGGCATGCATTAGGGGAATGAGGACTTTCAGAGAGGGGGAGGGGGGTGTCTTGGGGACCTTCATGCAGCTCTAATTAGCCGTCTATGCACAGTCCTTTTGTTTTCTTTCGAGACAGTAATACTCGATAATGTAAAATTGCACATTGTTAAAGCAACATTTAGGATACTATTGTAGGCGATATATATTGCCCACCACAACCAATTAATGAGCTCCAATGAATGAAAAAAAAAAACTTGGTATACATCCATGCACTTGTACTTTTACACTTCTTTCACAATATATAAGGCAAAAGTAAAGAAGTTTGCATTTACTGAAGAGGGGATGTGACTACTGTACTTCTGTTTCCTTCCTCTGCTTTAGACAAATCATTCACGTCACTCTACCACGCATTTCTTGAGGCAGCCACTCCATCAGAAAAGCCAAAAGTGAAAAATGTAAAGAGCCCCAAACACAAGCCAATAATGCAGCAATTAAATCCTATCACCCTTCAGAAGGTACTGATGTCTTATTATTCTCTCCATCAGGTCTCAACCCTCTAAAACTTGTTTACTTCAGACTGTCTTCAGGGACAAAATGAAAGTATTCTACTTTTCTTCAAAAGAATCTCATGAGGCGCTGCAGAGGAGAAATGTTGTGCAAACACTCAAATCTACAACCATGCTGCACCTCGACCCTTGAACCTGTAAGGTATTGTTACCCTATAAAGATAATGGTAAAGGACTCAGTGGTTGCAGTGGGGTGATATCAGTCAGACAAAGCCTCAATTCAGTTCAGTTCAAAGAATCCATCAGGAACTTCATCTGTGTAAGAGCATCAGCTCAAACACAACACAGAGTAGATAACATGGGCAGCTGTAAAGTTTTAAACACGTAAAAACAAGCTGAATACCTGCTGAGAGATGCTTCCACACTTCTTAGCAAACAGGAATTTAACTGTTGTCCCGTGTTACTCAAATAAAATCAGGAGCAGTCATTGTTCTCCTTCTGTAACACAACATTGACTCACCCATAAACAAGGATGTTAAAGGTAAGTTTAGACAAAAAGCAGAGAACGTTTATTTGGTCATGTGGATATTGAGTCATTGCAGATTTTCAAACGAGCATGAATTCACTCAACTTGACACATGTGCATACCTGAGTATGCATCACTAGCTACCTGAGCTGTCACGAATAAGCAAAACCAAAAGGAGGACCAAAGTGCAGACTAAAATTAAAGTTTTAATTAACAAAAAACATAACACTAGGAACACTCAGGATTGACATTCAGGCATGACCGAACAATGAACTGGCACAAAAGGGAGGAAAAACAGAGGCTAAATAGACACACTGGGTAACGAGTAAGGACACACAGGTGAGGACAACAAGGAACAGGAGAAGACAATCACAAAGGCGGCAAAGCACAGGTAGTAAAACTAAACTTAACACACAGGAATATGCTACAAAATAAAACACTGAAAACAACTCAAGACCACAGGAAATCACAGGGAGTAAAAAGACAAATACTAATCACATAAGAACAACAAGAAAACACAATGTAAGCACAGCAAAATAACACAGGAAGTCAAAGACAGATACACAGACATGGGGGTATACAAAAAGGAGAACATATAACACAAGGGAATACAACACATGAAACAAAGACCCTACAAACTTATTAAACCTGACCAGGGACATAAAAACCAAAAATCACTTAAAGAAAACAAGAAACAGACCAAAACATGACAAACTGCTTTTTTTTTTACATGAGAAACATGTTTTTTTGTGCTTTGTCATGGAAGCATATTAGCGTTAAGAACCTCAGATTCTGACTTGCTGAGATTGCATCAAACTTTAGAGCTCCACTGAAATAACAGGCACTGTGAAGAAACTTTATACTCTAAACTAGAGCAGCAACTCCTGTGGTCTGCAAGGTGAAATTAAAGTTTGCCAACCGAGTCTGACGGCTTTTAGGAGAGCTGTGTGATGAATGACTGTAGTGATTTAAAAAAAAGTACCCTACCTTTATAAAACATGGATATAGTCTCAGTGATGTCAACGATTGGTCGCCCATGTTTACAGCAGAAATAAACACGTTTACAACCTGGTACGAAGGGCAGATTTGGTCTCTATACCTCCTTAGATTAATTGTAGAAACTGTACCCTTGATTTCATAAAGGTTTAAAGTTCTGCAATAGTTTGTATGATGTTTCATACAGTCTATGGTTTTAATATGGGCTCTGACAGAGTTTCCTTGGCTGTCGGAGCCAGTCTCAAGTGGACCCTTGAAGGACTTTGCAGCTCCACACTGGCTTCAATTTTCAACACTGGAGGTTGTTTCTTGATACTAACACATTCCTGGACAATCTTTGATCATTTGCCCAGATATAAATCACAACCATTACAGCCTGTTTCGTTGTTGAAGGCTGAAGAAGTCTACAGGAACATTTACATGTTTTGTCATTCAGATCCCAAATTCTGCAGCAAAAATAAACATCAGGGCCCAGATATAAAAAGTTTTGAACTTTTTAAACTTCATGTAAACTTTTAGCAGCTCCTGGCTGAAGGAAAGAAAACTCACTGTAGACTACCTGAGCTCATATCCACTCGTCTCTTGGGTTGAGCTATAAAGATGTTTATCCTCTGGCTTGTTATGCGTAGGCCAGACTCCAGTCACTTAACTAATGAGAGGAGCATCATGTTGCTTTGAAACATGGAGGGAGGGGGAGAACTGTGTCTGGCTCTTCAGAGGAATCCAGCTCGAGAAACAGGCGACTAAAAGGACGACAGCAGGAGACAAATCCCAGCCTGCATCTGGGCTAAACTGGTTCCAATGTGGGTTATCTCCAAGTCACACACCCTCTGCATTAGCCTGCTGCATGGCGCTAAAGACTGAACATAAGCTTGTGTGGCAAAGGATGTTTCCACATCTCTTTAGTGGAGGGATTTACAAGCTCACAATATGGATTAAAGGATTACCTCGTACACTATGCTGTGAGTTTAGATTTGAAGAAAATGATGTGCATGTGTTTTAGTAACATATAAACAGTGGAACAAAACTCTGAAGTGTCTTTAACTCAACAAGCCATCTGTCTGTGTTTTCAGAAGTCTTTAAATACTGATGTTTCCTCTTCAGGAACAGCAGCTCCTCTCAAACTAAAGCCTCGTAAATCATCTCCATCTCCTCTTCCAACGAGCGCTCTGTCTGGGAGAAAGCCTATGCGTTGTGTGATATGAGTTATTTAACTGTAGCTCAGTGCTGCTGGATTTTTAATTGGCAGTTATTAGCCACAGAGAGCAGCTCTCGCACCAAGAAGCCAATATTTACTCCCAGCGCTGATAACTGGACAACAAATAGCTCATTTAGTGGAGATGGCTTTTGTTTCTTGTAATTCTGGGGCCTCTCTTCCTGTCTGCCTCCTCCTAATCACCACCTCTGTTTTAACTCTTCAGCTCTCTTCCTCCTCCATTTCTAATTCACCCTCCCTCCGCAGTCCTTCCTGTTTTCTCTCTTCGTACAAGGACCTGACCAGAAAGAACATTAAAATGAGTTTCTCCTTGATTGGTGTCTGCTCCGTACATTGCAGATTTTATTCATACCTGAGGTGTTGTTTTTGTTTCAAATGAAATTAAAATGTTTGAAGAAAATAAGTGAAGAAGTGCTGCCATGCGGAAGCTTCAATCGCAGGTACCAGGGTCTGAATAAAGTCCCCTGAGCTTAATTTTACTCCTCAAAAGCTCTGTGTACTTCCTGCACAGAGAGAACACACTGAAGACTGAAAACACACAGCATGGCACCCGTCAATAGAGGAAACAACAAAGCAAACAAACATCTGCTAATATCATGAGTGTTTGAAACAACTGAGATGCCTCCAGTTTATCAAAGACACAGTGGTCTGTGGACACTGACATGCAGCCAGAAAACAAGTTTCGAGTGACATTTTTCAAGACCTGATGTCAAAGTAGGTGAAAAAAACGAGGAAGGAGACTGCAGGGAGTCAGAGAGTGCTGCAGGTATGTGAGAATGTGCCATTACACAATCTTACAAGAGTTTAGGAATAATTGCTCAAACAACATGACCCTGAACATAACCTGCTCCTAATCAGGTCTTACATGCTGTCTGTCTCTCAGTAGGCATAACCACAGTGCCGTTGCAGACAAGCAGCAACCTCAGGCCGCTAGAATTGAAGCCAATGCGGCAGTGTTAAAAACTGCAGTTCATCAAGCGTCCGCTTGAGGTTGGCTCTGGAAGTACCGGAAACCACATACACACCAATTCAAAAAAGATGATCTTTACAGCAGAAATAAACATGTTTACAGCCTGGTACAAAAAAGAGTGTAGTCTGGATAGCTAATTTCTCTATCGGCATACACTGTACCGAGGGTAAATTTTTTTCATAACGCGGCAATTTAAAAGATATTAAAATTACGAGTTTTCCATTATGAGAGGTACAGCTGACTTGATGGACAAGCGGGAACACTGTAGCTGTTGGCTAGGAGGCTCGAAGCCCACCTCTTTACCTCACACTAGCTCAACAGCAGTAATGATGAGTTCAACATTTCCAATATGGCTGCCGCCAACTATTGGCTTCAAAACAGCGCTTCAGGAACAGATGGGTGACGTCACGGATACTATGTCCATTATTTATACAGTCTATGGTTGCAGACCTATTCGACCCAGCATGATGCCTGCAGGCACACCCTCCATTATGGCTGCTTCACTTGTCTTGAATTGAGGAGTCTTTTCATTAAAACCTACTATCCACAATGTGTATTCACTCTGTAGTAAACTATTGTTTGCTTTAAAAGCATGGTTTTGACATAATGAGGGAGAAAAGCTGATCACAAGTGGCGCTGCTAGCCAGATTCCTGCTGCCAGGTATCCCATTTAGCTTTGTAGGGAAAGGCTGGCAGTGCCACTTTTGATCAACTTTTCTCCCTCACTATGTCAAAACCATGCATTTAAAGCAAACAGCTATTTATTACGAAGTAAATAAACATTGTGAGGAGTTGGTTTTATTAAAAAGACTCATTGATTCAAGACAAGTGCAGCAGCCGCCTGCAGTGACGTCACATACACCCTCTTTAAGGACTTCAGGAGGTGGATTATGCAGCACTGAACTTTCCTGACTGATCAACATAAGCTGCACTCAGAAGACCTGAAAGTTTGAGCATCTCACTATGCTTTAATGTTAATAACACTCTGGGGAATTGAAGGGGATTTCCTGCACATTTATACACCAGTTAGCTCATCGGTTTAACAACAGAGTGCAAGGACAAATAGTTTTAACAAGGTGTCATTTGACCTCATGTGTTTTATTTGACTTAGAAGACGTAATCTGATTTTCTCTTTACTGATCACTCCTATGCCACTGTTTCTCAGAATCAGAGTTAAGATCATTTTAGGGAATCGATGCTGCTGAGTTGGAGTACTTTGTTATTTAATGTTCATTTCTATAAAGCAAAATAAGCTGTTGGGAGGGGCATCACTGTATATGTTCAAACCATCTGGAAAGCTCTTGTTTTTGCACGCAGCTTAAGCTCCATTTGTGACGTCAGCACTCAGCACTGATTGACACGATAATGTCATACTATTCATTTGATGGGGGAGCAAAGAAACCCCATTCAGCCCTCATCAAATGAACATTTTTACAGCTGAATGAAACATGTTGTGGTCTCTATGCTTCATTTCTTCTTTCATGATAACTGTCAGGGTGAATTTTTATACAACTCATTCATTATGATAACATTAAGGCTATGAGATTTGTATAATTAGGCATAATTAGGGACATGGCTGATTTGGCTGGCAGGCGGGTGCGTTGGAGCTCTGTTTGCTGAGCTGCCAGATGATCTGCAACAGCCTTAACTCTCCCCATTAGGAGAAGGTGCTACAAATGCTCAAACGATGCAAATCCAACATCACATGCAAAAGTCTGGAACAAACGCAGCAGTGGAAATGTGCTGCAAATGAAAACAACTACTACAGAAGCTGAAACAATTGCTTCAACAGAAAACGTACAAACATGTAGAGCCAAAATGTAGCTTAAGCTTAAAAGTAGCATAATATGACGCCAGGAAGTAACGTTGTCTAATTGGGATTCATCACATTTGTTATGCATGTTTAAAATATCGTTGTTTTGCATTTTGGAACAGTTTTGGGGTCCATATTAACAGAGAAAAGCAGTTCTTACTGATGTCTTGATTTGTACTTTATGATCTTGACTTTTAGATTTATCATTTAAATTAAATAAATGCTGAACTGCTGCACCAGTGATGTCTGAACACTGCATCGCAATCAACACCTCAACACTGATCTAATCAAAACATAAATGCAGAACTTTTGACTTGTTTTTTAAATATCACACACAGTTTACTGGCTGACGGTATCGTGTTCGCATGGTTTTAATGGTTGGTTTTTATAATGTATAAAGAAAGGAGATCTAAAGCTTCTTTTTCTGCAGCCCTAATTGGTCTACATTTGTTGTTTCAGAATAAGAAACCTTTTAATTTTAATTTTATTTTTTCTTCCTCATCTACATTTGGTTGTTTCTATGAGTAGATGCCGGGGGGATGGCGTTAAGAAATCTTTCAGCAGAGCTTTACTGAGGACAAGAGATGAAACATCAGGAGCTTGTGGGACTGAGAGGTGGAAGGATGGGTACAGGCATAATAGCTTTGGGGTCAGACCTGCAGGGAGGTCAAATCTATCAAAAGTGCAGGTTGTTCCTTCACATATAGTTAAACCTTGGCCCTGAGGTGAAGTCTGAAAAGGTCTGTGAGATCATTTATTTTATTTTCAGTGGCAAAGTTTTGGGATCCTGCTGAAGCTGGAAAAAGTGCATGACCACATAAAACCAACACTACTTTTGTTACAGACGAGATGTGAGTGCTATGAGCTAGCCAATGAACTACATTTAACTTACAGGACCTAAAATGTTGTTATTTAGTTTATATAAAAGGCAAAGATTGTTTTGACACTGGAGAGAGACATTAAGAGCTTCAAGAACAAATCTTTTCCTTAAACAAAAGTAAGGACAAGTATAAAGAAGAATTGTGTATCAGTTGTCAATTTTGGAAAGTCTTTAGAGAAAGTTTTAAAATGTGTTGTTCATCTTGAACATTTAAAAACAGTTTAAAAATAAGGTGTTAAATAAATACAGAGATAATACATGATGATTACACGACATAAGCTCAAACTTCTCAAAGTATATTTGTCTCATTTCTAGTCAAAGCGTGTCATTACATTTAATATAAGAAACATTGACCTGACGAGTTCAGATAAAATTCCTATATCACGACATATATTTACTCATTACTTTGGCTGTATATCTTGAAATAAGATTCATATTTGGACTTGTCAGGTCAACGTAGCCTGTGTTGAATAAATTGAGACGTTCATTCAGACAAATACACTTGGTGAAATTTGAGTTTTTGCAGTATGTTTGAAAAACTGAAACTCACAGTGTGTCTTGTTTTTGCGTCTCACTTGTTTCGCGTTAAATTACTGAACTTAAGTTTAGTTTTTTTCTTCCATTGAACAAAATGTTTGAAACTTTGTCCTTTATCGTTTAGTGTAACTCAAACTCAGCAGTTTAAAGGTTCAGTGTATAGAGATGTGAATATTAAGAGATATCTAGCATATCTATCACATTCAGAATAAAACACTCCCTTACTCACCCCTCCTGTGGGTAAAGAGACAGCGGCCTTTGAGGACAAAACGTTGCTGTGATTCATGAAAAATCTGATCTTCTTTGTCAAGTTTTAAACATCAAAAAAATCTATCACCAAACTTGAGCCACAACAACAACAATGTCGTCAATGTAGATAAAACGGCTTATTCTACGTGAACAAAAACAAAGTTATGTTTACATTCAGATGATCATACACTAATCTAAACTAACTTGTGAATATTATATTCCATTTCTACCAAGTCTGTTCTGAAAAATGCTGATAAATTCTACGTACTGTCCCTTTAATGGTTGCCTTGGAAGGTCAGTTTAGGTATCATACAGTCAAGCTTCAGGTTTCACCTTTTCAGTTGTTAATCCCTACATGTATTTATTAGTGGTACAACAAATCGCTCTCTGACCCATGCTAGTCTTTTTAAAGTTACCTTTAGCAACGACTGAAATCCCACAGGGTGGTGTTGAACTAAAAATCTCCTGCATCACTTCTAGGAGACAAAAACAACTAGATAACTTTGTTTCTGTATTCTGTGTTATGTACAGATTTATTTACTGTCTAAAAAGTCTTCAGAGCGCTGTAATGTGTGTGAAAACAGGGTCTATTCAGGGAACAGGGTGCAAAACAGAAGATAAATTTGAGTCCAGATTTATTTGGTTTAAAGAATGCATGCTGAGCTCTGAGGCCGCCTCCCTCAGTCGTTGTTGGAATGAAACAGCAAAGAGAGAAAATAAAAGATGAAAGAATAGATGAGCTCTAACAGTGAGCAGATTCATCCCCCACAGTCTCTCTGTGTCTGACAAAAGAAATATTGAGAACCTGAAGGCTGGTCTCCAGCTGCAGACCTCTGGACACATCATTACCACATCAATCTGCTGTTCCAGACCAGCTCTCTGCCCTGTTATTATCATTACAGCCTGCATATATTAACAACTCATTTTCCATACAGCATGATACAATACCTGGCACTTAAAGGGTGGAACATCTATGCACAGACACACGTCTCATTGTTCCTCCTCCGCGCTTGGACTCCTTCTCTGCATTCATCTCACCACAACCTCAAAAAAAACCTCCACATCCATCTGATGAAACCTCAGCCCCTATGTAAAGACTTGTTCTAATGGCCTTCTGCACACAGTTTCATTTCATGTTTTATATTCCTCAATGAAAGGTTTAAAGCTGGAGTAGGACATGTTATTTTGATACACTTTTATCAATCACTAGCAAAAAGCAATGTATACATCGATAGGGAGTAATACACAAAGTGATCTATCACTGAGATGAGAAATCTCAGTTGTCTGTGTCAGCAGCTAGACTGCAATAAGTTTGTCCAATCATTCATTCGCCACCGAGGGCAATGATTGGCTGACCGGCCGGATGACCCGTGACCTGCCGAAAGACACACCTACTGCTTACCGGAGTGCGTGTGACCTGACTGAGATCTCATCTAGCAGCAGGCTGTTCACTAACGCAGAACACCTGATAAACATGTCAGAGAGAGAGAAACCGACGATTTTATTCCAACTTCTGCCCTCAAGTTCTGCCGCTACGTGGAGCAAGAAGAGGAAGACTGTGATGGAAAAGGCGACGACTTAAAAACGCTGGATGAAGATACAAACACGACGTCATCTTCTGCCACAGCGTGTTCATGGGTTTCGAGGCGTGTCCCTCCCCTCTCCCTACAGGCTGCTCTGAAGGAAGGGGAGGGCTCTGTTCAGCTGTGTGCTTTCAAAATCAAGCTAACTGCTGCGGCTTTCTCAGGATGTCCTACTCCAGCTTTAAATGGTGTTAACTCGCAGACATGCAGCGCTGAGGAGGATAAAGGTTAGGCTTTCTGAAACATCTTGAGGAGGAAGTGAACAGTCATGACTCTGACATTGAAGATGTCTGCACATAGTGTCTGCCGAACAGTCTGTGTTGACTTTAAATCATAACCAACACTTTTGTACCTTTACTTTGTTGTTGTTAATGTATGTAGACTTCAGTCAATAGTCCCTAAAGAGGGCATTGACAAAGTGAGAACAAAAGAGTAAAAGCAAGCTTGACTCTCTGAAAAAAGGCAACGCCAATCTATCACCAAACACATGAACACACAGAGCTTAGTGCACAAACTTCCACCTTCAAACCCTTTCAGGACTGACCTGGCAGGCGTTGTAGAGCAGCTGGTGCTCAAACTTCTTGATGCCCAGGATCTGCTGGAACATCTCATACAGCTGGTCTTTGCTGAGGATGAGCTCCGAGGCGGCGCTGGCGGTCATTCTCTGCTGGTGCTTCCTGGGATCCTCTTCACCACGGTAGATGGTGTCGAACTTTGCCAACCAGGAGCTCAGCACCGTCTCTTTGCTCAGGCCGTCGATCTCCGGCAGGCTGCGCACACGCTTCTCTATGTGCTTCTTAAAAACCTCCCGAGAGTCGTTTGCCGAGCAGCCGCCGCTCTGTACCATCCTAGACACGCGGTCACTCTTCAGAAAGACCTGTGAGCAAGTTGAGAACAGCAGGTTAGATTTTTTATAACCCAAAGAGTCATGATTTATAAACTTTAAATAACTCAAGGGGGGGAACTCCAACAGACTATCACCACCATGGTATAGCTCCGTCCTTGCAGTGGTCACCTGCCGATATAACCTCTCTAAATAAGGGATCGTGTTTGAGTGCAGGTTGTTTGGATTGGAGCCCTGACATGGTGAGCAGGACCCTGACACAAGGAAGGGACGTCATGTCTCAACCTAAAGTTTTAATTGTGATAACTGTGTGATAACCCAACTCAACTCAACTAGTCTTTATTTAGATCATTTTAATATATATAGCACCTTTCATACATGGAAGTACGCAGCCTAAAGTGCTTCACAAAAGAACAGAGAGACAGACAAAAATCAATAAAATAAGATCAGATAAATATCAGGAAAAAAAAATATAACTCGAAATAAGAGAATAAAATATAAATTAAAAATTATGCGAAAACAAAGGTAATAACAGTAATAATGTTGAAAATCCAGATTAAATGTAAGTTTTTAGTTTACTTTTTAAAACACTCAGAGAGCTCTTTGTTTCAATGTCTCCAGGCAAAGAGTTCAGGTTTAGGGGAATAAAAACAGAAAGTTCTCTGTCCAGCACTGTGTGGGACACGTGAGGAACATTTTAAAGGGAAGAAGAGACACTGATTATAAGTTATCTAAAACTCACTTTACTGCCAATATTATTTACTGCGTGGCTGTGTTAAATACTTGATTCTGATTGGTCAGAACGCCATAACAGCTATCTGTTATATCTTGTCACTGTTGCATATTTCTGAATGATAAACAGTGTTATCCTTTTAAGGTAAGAAAGATAAGCACAGTGTTTCACAGAATAAACACTCTGATGTTGTCTCCTCACTCTAAGTCATGGGTTCAGATCTCATTGGTGCAGCAGTGAGGCGTTTATTTTGATAATAAATCCAACAGTTAAGATCATGAAGTACATTTCACTGCATTCATTTCATCCCCAAATTAAGACACTGCCAAGAACATATTTACATTCTTAAACTGACTTAAAAACTGTTCTGAAATGCAAACTTAAGGAGTTTTAAACATGTGATTAAATAAGTGATTAATACCAATTTAAAAAAGGAATCGTTAGACAGTGCTAGAAGAAAGGATTATAATCATTCTTTAATCAACAGAGAGAAAATATCAAGGATAGTTATTTCACAGTCAAAGTTTAATGTCATTTATTTATATATATATTAAAAGAATTGTATTCCTTTAGAGTTATATTAGGGGAATTTTATGTTTTAAAATATGTTGTATTTCTTTATATTGCCTTGTGTGATTTATGAACTGCCTGTTATCTGCACTTTGTAACTTGGTTTTTGAAAAGTGCTCTATAAATACAGATTTTATTATTATTATTATTATTATTGTTGTTGTTGTTGTTGTTGTTGTTGTTGTTATTATTATTATTATTATTTCTCACATCTGTAAAAACACAAATTTCTTCCACACCTTCACTTTATTGAAATATCAGAGACCGGTATTTTGAATTTCTTTTTTGAAACATTTTTGCTGTAAACTGAATCAGCTATTTATTATGTTGTGTTGATTTGCCTCCTATTATTGATAAAGGAAAGAGTTAAAATGATCAACCAGAAGTGTTTTCAATGAGATCTGGTTCATGTTTAGGAGACCGTAAACAAGCTGCTGATTGAAGGCTGGTAAATACCTGTCACCTGCTGCTGAACCCGCCAAGCTTTTTAAAGCCTCTGTCTCTGTTTCCCTATCTTTCCATTCCTGTCCCTCCACCTCTGTGTGTGTGTGTGTGTGTGTGTGTGTGTGTGTGTGTGTGTGTATGTGTGTGTGTCGGTGTGTGTCGTCCTCCATCAGGTGTAGCCTGAAGCTAAAGCCAAGCTGAGAGCTTTAGAGTTTAATTGAATTTGATAACCTGTGCCACCAGCTTCTTCTGTTAAATATCGCACCGCTCTCATTTAGCTTGCTTGTGCTGCCACATTTACTGATAAGGAGCCGCCAGTCAATGTGTCAGCACCGCCGAACAAACTCAGACATGCACTCCTTTGTTTTTGTTCTGGCACCAAACAGCACCTTCAAATCATCAGACGTCCTTCAGCAGTGCTTGTTTCTTAAAAACACATCCAACCAATTAAATTATATTCTGACTCTTTCTGCTGTTTTCATTGATTGTTGTCTTTAGATGAGAGTCTGATGTTTGTCCTTGTCTGAGTTTAAAGTGCCTCTGTGTTTAAATGCACTGTTCAAACAGAGCTGACTTGCCTCGAGCAGGAGAAGTGCAGCTTCTGTTAATGTTTTTAATACATCTGACAGGTTTGATTTGCATGTGTGGATTTCTGAGAAGCTTTATTTGCATTCACAGATACTGTCTACACTTAAGGTCTGGTAGACTGCTTAAAATGAATGGCTCTTTGGTATCCATAACGTCGTCTGATTCTGGATCTGAATCTAAGCTGCAGCCAAGTTATCCATCCTTAACTCACAGCTGCACCAACCAGGACACTCATGTCACCATCAAGGAACTATATTAGGGGGTTCTCAAAAGTGAGGGAGAATATCTTTTCCAGGAGGATGAGGCTGGCCAGTCATTGCCAGCTGTGGGAGCCAACACATGGGCATTAACCACAAGGATGTCCTGCTTATCACACATGGATGTTCTCCAGTGCAGAAAGAACTGGTGAGCCAACCTGATGCATGGATGACCGAAAACTTCCCTGGAGGGCTCTTTAGCCTGGTTTGTACGTCTGCGTTGACCCTACGCAGCAGTGGTTGACGCAGACGTGAGCACCACATACTTGTGCGTCGATGTGTCATGCATTAATACTCCGCCGAATCGTTTGAGGGCAGTGTGGTCTCTCTGATAGTCGGCTTGCCTGTTTCCGGCCCCGCTGCAATCTCTGTTTACTTTTCCACAGCGATTCCGAACATATTATGTACATTTCCAGCTGATACATATTGCTGTTTATCATACGGCAATGATTACAGGGAGGAATAGAAAGGAGGAGATGAAATATGAAATACACAGCCGATGTGCGGCCGATGACTGGGATCCCGGAAGTTCTGTAAATGCACGGAATACAATGCCGCCGAGCAGACCAATCACAGGGCTTGCTGTCCGCATTGATTCTACGGGTAGTTACATTGTGGAGGAGGTGCACGTCAGCTACGGTGTAGGCCTCTGCGTAGGTATGGGAGCTACGTTGACCTCCAGCGTAGGCAATGCGGTTGATCCGACACAGAGGTATAAATCAGCCTATAGCATCTCCACTCACTGCTGTGCAGAGCAGCGCTCTCTCCCTCGTGGAGACCCCACCTTATTTATCCACATACAGATGAGCTGAATGGGGGGAGGATGGCCCTTCTTCATAGAAAATAGTGCTGTGCTGTTACCACAAACTCTCAGCAGACTGTACTATTTTCCCTTTAATTCTGCATTCTGTAAGGAATGTTAGTGAATTAAACAGTTTTACAATGAGGCTTGTTTGTATATAGACAGACGTTAATTCTTCCCCAAATGAATATGTGCAAACAGCAACTGAGCACAGAGAGTCCATTTGCTCTGAAGTGCAGTTTGTGTTGCATTTAACCTTTTGTGCATGGTCTGTGAATTAGGCAAAGTCTCTTCTGCTCATTTGCACAAGTTCAACGACACAAAAGCTGCACAACCCTTGTGTGAACCAGGCTCAGAGTAAAAGATACAAAACATTTTCCTGTCATGCTCACACATGAGCCGAGTCTTTCAAAATACATTGAATGTTGTCAGAGAAAGAAGAAAGGAAGAATTTATAACAAGCCTGTTCTGTTAGACCGCATTAGTTCCAGCTTGGGGGACTCAGTAAACTTGGCTTTAGTTTGTGCAAAACTAATTTGTTTTATAAAGAAAATGAGTATGAGCTACATACTGTCTATTTTTGGTTTGGTCTAATTAAAAGCTTGTGATTTTTTACAGACAACACAGTACACTTTTTGTTCATTGAAATTCATTTTAAACATAATTTAGGGGGTGACCCCTTCTACTGTGGAATTACCAAGAACTGAAGCTTGTTCTGGTAATTCACCCCCAGCACTCTATGTCAAATGTGAAACAGTAAATGAACAATGTGATCCACAGTGTTCAAAAGATGCAGAAAAGGATTTCCCTTCTTCACGTTTTATTTCCCTGTGGATCAAGCCCTCTGACTGGAGGAACATTATTAAATCTGCCCCGAGGAGCTGAGTGTAAGCCCTGCATCATTTATCAGAGCCGAGACAAGCTTCCTCTGCAGAGGTTCACATACTTCTGACCTCATTATTAGTTTTCCTCCAAGAACAGTTTTCATTTAAATTTTAGGAGGCTCACAGGGAGAAAAACAGCCTGCAAAAGATGGTCAAAATGCCTGTTTTAAAGATAGTTTCATAGAATTAACATTTAAAGACACTGTGAGGAACTGTGTCATGTTGTGCTGATTCTTGTGACCCCTTTAGATTAAATCAGTTAAGTTTTTTTCCGAGATGGAGACTGCCTTTTCCATGAGCACCATCACCCACATGTGGTAAAGATGTGTCTCTTGCTAAAAGACGCTTTTTGTTGAAGTAGATGAAAATTCAGACTTACATCGTAGTAGCTCTGGACGGCGTTGATGAAAGCTTCGTCAGCAACAATCTGTGTGTCTCCGCTGAGGAACGACTGGAACCGTTCTTTGACCGTCTGCAGATGCTGCTTACTGATCTGAAGGAGACATTAACACACAGGAGGGAGAAAATGTTATTAAAGGTCATAAAAGAGCCACTTAAACCTTGAAACACGATTATTGTTTGTCAAAACTGTGAGAAAATTGCATTTCCACAGCCCAAGACTACATGTCATGGTCTTGGCTGTGTCTTCCTCAGCTTTCCCCTCTGTTGTGTTTGTGTTGTTGTTTTCTCTGTTTGTCGTGTGTGTGTGTGTGTGTGTGTGTGTGTGTGTGTGTGTGTGTGTGTGTGTGTGTGTGTGTGTGTGTGCGTGTGTGTGTGTGTGTGTGTGTGTGTGTGTGTGTGTGTGTGTGTGTGTGTGTGTGTGTGTGTGTGTGTGTCAGGGCGTGGCACTCAATCACACTGCTGCTGCCAATCAACCTGTGATCCATCCAGTCATCAAGCTCCTGCAGTATGAAAACCCGGCTCAAGCAGTCTTTGTCAAAGTGTTCAGTTCAGCTTTAATACTTTTCTGCAGCCACTTCATCCTTGAACTTTGGATTTTTGGGAGCACTTTGAATTGTTGGTCTCCCCGTGTCTCAGGATCATCCCTCATCTTGGGTTTTCAGTGGATTTCTCAGCTCCTACTGACTCTCCATTAATCAGATTACACAATTACCGTTTTTGATTTTGGCCCTAGCACAACAAAAATGGTGCAACGCCTGCAAGTTCAGGCAGACAACTCAAGCTGATTCCATATTTGCTATGAATCATCCCCACCATCACCTGATTAATTTATCCTCCCAGTTAGGCGGTCTATTGTAATGGCAATTTCTTGTTCAGATTATGATGTCAGATGGATGAAATGAACTTATGGAGAAACAAATGATTGTCTTTTGTCGAGTTTTATTATCAACACTCTTTGCAAAGAGGGAGAAAGCAGTGACGAGTGAACTTCTGTCAGTCGAAGTAAGGCTTCTTCCCCGAAAGTGCATGAAAACAGAGTATATGAAGCAGTGAAAACACGTATGGCATATGTAGCGCTGGGCGATAATTTGATAACGATAATTATCACGATATAATTTTTCTCGATATAAACATAAAACATTTTCGATAAAAACTCAATATAAATAAACATGTAATTACACCCCTGGCCACTTAAAATTGGGGGGGCTCTAATGAGCCTTAAACGCTAGTTGCCCCCCAACATTAGACAGAAGAAGAAGATGGCATTGAACGGCCAATCATGTCGCAGCATGAGAGGGAGGATGTAAACAGCTGAGATGAGGGAAAACTGAAAACTTAGCAGCTCAAAGCAGAGTTGTTAGTCTGACACTGTGTGGACTCGGCGTTAACTATTAACCTAATACACTTCATTAAATATACTTTCAGGATGTGGGTAAAAGAACAGCACAGAGACAACTTCTGCTGTGCATTTATAACACGTTTAATATCCACCGTGGCCCTAGGACAACTGAACACTGAACGACCATGATGCATTCACTGCACTGTGGGAAACTATATCACTCTTCCTGTAACCCTTAGTAATCTTAAAGGGGAGAGCACAACTCAAAACAATACTCAATAAACTGAATACAATTTGATGTATATTTGTTGTAAATGTAAATCAAATTATGGAAATAACCTAGTTCTGGGAAAATTAAGAATCTACAAACTAAAATTTCACAAAAATCTAAATTTACAGAAAAGACCTGCTTCCTGTTAGAACCATCAAAAATGATGGATTCAAGAAGTTTATCAGAAAACTAAATCCAGATTCAAGCTAACAAACTGTCTGGTTTCTTCAACTTTCACTCAGGACCAAAAATCTGCATTTAAATTTAAATGAAATAATGATTCGATATTTATCGTGATAATTATCAATATGGACTGATATGAAATATTTTATTGTGATAACATCATTTTCAATATCGCCCAGCCCTAGACAAATGACAGGAAGCTCTTCCAAAAAAGGTCAAATCCTCTAGTCTTACAGAGATCATTGGCTAAGTATAAACAGAACACATGAGAGAACATAACAGGATACGCAAGCAAGCAACGTGAGAAAGCTAAGATGGGAGAACAGGAAACCTCCCATCTTCGGCCTTTGAGAGGTCCACCCCAGCATCAGTTTCCATCATACCTCCGATCTGTGATCTTTGGAGAAACTGCACCTGCAACAGCTCCTATCAGTCTTACACAGGCACAGAGAAACACAAAGAACAACTGTTCCCCCCCCCCCCCCCCCCCCCCCCCCCCCCCCACCTGCATCCTCAAACTATAGGGGGTTATAAATCATCTCATCATCATGTTCCAATTTTAATCTGTGTCTATGCTTTTGAAAATAAATGACCCAGATGTTCAGAAAAATAAGACAATTATCAGCTCTCTCCCTGCAGGAAGTCTTTAAAAGCAGAGGTCTGTGGATGAACGATGTCTGAGTCTATGATACGTCAGAGCAGATTCCTTTGAGACAAAGTGTGATCTGGCTTCAATGAACACATTTGGCTCGACTCAACATACATTTCATCTACATTTAGACGGGATAGATTGTAAACTGTGCATACGTTTGGCTCACAGGCGCTTTTCACACTCATGCTGTGTTAAACATCACATATCGTTTAGCTCTCTCCATACGTCACATATGGCCTCTGAGAGACCATCCATGGAGAGCGTTCACAGGATGCAGAGTGATGTAAACAATAGTTTAACACTATACAATGCTGAGCAGCCATACTGTTCAACATGAATTAATATGTTTGATTGGACCGCTGCCAAAGCTTTCTGGAGCAATTTCAGGCCTTGAATAGAAAGCCTTTATTGTCATTGTCCACCTTTAAGTGCAGGAAACATTTCAGGAGTTTCCCAGCAGGTGATGGATTATGCACGGTGAGAATATGAGAATAAAGAAAAACAACTTGCAGCAGAGATGTTTAGATTTTGCACAAATAATAAATAATCATTATTATAAAGGTAAATATATATCTACATAAATACAGTATATTTACTGTATTTAAATTGCACAGGTTAAAATGCATTGCACCACTTGACGTATGAGGTATTGCACTGCTGAAATAAAATATTGCACAGGTATAAAAAGTGGAAAAGGGGCTCTGTGTGTGTGTGTGTGTGTGTGTGTGTGTGTGTGTGTGTGTGTGTGTGTGTGTGTGTGTGTGTGTGTGTGTGTGTGTGTGTGAGGTGGGGGCTCAGTGCGTGTTTGAAATCAATGTAGTGATGGCTCAGGGGAAGAAACTCTCCTTAAATCAGTTTGTCCTCCTCGCTCTGATTGACCTGTAGTGCCTGCAGGTCAAACAGGTAGGATCAGGGTGTGAGTAGTCCTTTACATTGGTTTTTCCTCTGCTGAGGCAGCGTGAGCAGTAAATGTCCTTCAGGGAGGAGAGAGTGCAGCTGATGTTCCTCTGTGATGTGTTTATTACTCTCTCTGAAGCCGCCCCTGTCAGCTTTGGTGCAGCTGGTGAACCACAATGTGATGCAGTATGCTCTCCATAGAGGAGCAGTAAGAAGCTACCAGCAGTGACTTTTATCATCACACAGAAATAACAAAACAAACATATTGATAAATTTGCAAATTGCAAGTCAGTTTCATGCCCTTTAATAAACTTTTAATATAAGAATCCAGCCGATGTGTTTTTCGCAAGCGACAACCTCCAGCCGCAAGAATTGAAGTGAATGTGGAATCGTTAAAAACTGCAGTTCATCGAGTGTCTGCTTGAGGCTGGCTTTGGAAGTACCTGAAACACATACACATAAAAAAGCTGATCTTTACAGCAGAAATAAACATGTTTACAGCCTGGTACAAAATACAAGTGTAGTCTGGATAGCTTAATTCTCTATCGGTACACACTGTACGGGGGGGTGAATTGTTTCATAATCCTGCAATTTCAAAGATACTAAGATTAGGAGTTTTCCATTATGAGAGGTACAGCTGACTTGATTAACAGGCGGGGACACTGTAGCTGTTGGCTAGGAGGCTCAAAGCCCGCCTCCTTACGTCACATTAGCTCGACAGCAGTTAGGTTAAGTTCAACATTTCCAATATGGCTCCCACTGACGATTGGCTTCAAAACAGCACTCAGGAACAGATGGGTGACGTCACAGATACTACGTCCATTATTTATACATTCTATGTTTTTTTTTCGCTTGTTGTTTGTTGAGGGCAGCAGAAGCTGATTGCAGCCTCTCAAAACTTCAACTTCACCTCCTGAGGGTTACAGAGCTCAACATCCAACTAGCTGTTGTGCCTTTTAAAGGTAATAGTGACCACTTACGTTACTTATCCACGGGGAAAACTTACTGTTTGAGCTGGAACATACAAACAGACTGAGTGAGGTGTAAATGACGAAAGCACAAAGGTGTTCTGAAAACAACTCAGAGGTGTTCTTGCTGCTCATTAACACAGTCAGCAGGTACGGGCTGCATCAGGGGCTGAGAGACACACTAATGGAAGATATGAAGGGGACTTTTTTTAATCTTGTGAATCAAAGTCTATGAAAAACAAAAGTCTAAGAAAAATACAGAATTTAAAGATTAAAAATAAGTATGAAATGTAATTGTGTAAAATGTTGATATTTCTGCTTTATATACTTTTTTTAGTTGCTTAAAAATGTGTTGTTTAAACTGAGCTGCATGATGTCGGAAAATTTAAATGTCATGCATTTATATACAGTTAAAAACTAACAAGGATATATTTTATTAGTTGTAGTAGTTGTAGAAATGGGAATATTTAGCAATATGTAGCAGTCAGATTCTAGATTGAATCGCTCCCTTGCTCACCCCTCCTGTGGGTGAAGAGACGGTGGCCTTTGAGGACAAGAAGCTGCTGTGATGCGTGATAAGGATGATCCTCTATTTGTCAAGCTTTTACCATCAAAAATGTCTCTCAGTACAAATTATTTTGCGGCTTCATCTTCAAATCAGTGAATTTTGCAAAAATGGGATGTGCAATGACGTTGTTCAATATCATGATTTCAATAAAGGAGGATAAATAAGTAACTAAAGTCTGCATGTTAGATTAAATATCTGCTGTTCTTCATGTTGTACACATGATTTGTATTTGCAGTGCAATTCTTGTGAATCCAGGAATTATCAAGCAGTTTTAACATTACAAAATTCTCACCAGTTAATCTGAGGTTAGCTGAACTTTGGCTAAAGCTTCATCTGACTGCATCAAAATAGTGCAAAAGCATGGCCACAATGCCAAAGCCTCCGTCTCACAGGTAAATTAACATGCTGAGTGCAGAAACAATGACTGTGTATATATTAAAAAACTCATTATTTGTTGCAATAATTAAGATTTTTGTGATGACAGAACCATTTTCAAATGAAATTTTTGATCCCCTCATGATCAGCTTCATATAGACCTTTTTAGAGCCTAACTGCAGGGTCACATTAAAACTTCCACAACGACTTGAGGTACGTAGAGTATCAGAGTTCTCAGTCCTATCATTCTGTTCTTATTCTCTCTAGTGTGTAATCACGTTCCAGTCTTTAGTCCTGCCAATAAATATTTTATTGTGAAAGCAGATCATATGAGTAGGTATTTTGTTGAAGGTTATTTGTAGCAATTAACACTCTGGAGTAAGATCACAACGAGTGTTTCAGCACATTCTATGTAGCTTATTGTGTTTGTTTTACAACAAAAAAAATGTGTTTTGGTTTATTCATTCTCACAGCTCTGATAGACTCCACTCACAGCCCCAGCAGGCAGATGTTTCCAGCTTCAAACCACAGAGAGAAAATGTTAGCAGCCAGCTTTTCAACACAGCGCAGCATTAAGTGGAAATTTCCCTGAGGAGTTGGTGTAAAGTGAAATAGAGCTACAGGAAGAGTGGATATCTGACTTACATTTCTCAGATGGCCAAAGACACACAAAGAAATTAATGGTAATATTTGTGTAGTGTTCAGAAGCATGTTCAGCATGAGATGAAAACATGTTGTGTGTATGGTGTGATGTTCTCTGCTCCCTGTGCAGGCTCCAGGCAGCCAAGAAAACCAGACTAAATGCTACCTGGTTAGATTGCGACCCCTTGTTGATGGTGTAGCTTATTCTCAGTTGATTTTTTGTGTAGTTTTGAATGTTGCATTTTAAAAACAGAAAGACACGTTCTATAGAAAAGCACTGTTCTCCATTATGTTAGTTAATGCATTACTCTTTACACGGAGTGCAGCTAATGGCTTTTCCAGTCATTAAAGATGCGGACTAAAGAGATTATATTCATTTCATGACATATTGTTTTGTACTCTTCACTCTGGATGTTCCTGAGCCGATCATTTCCTTGTTGTTTAAACAGAAAACAGTCAAATTGACCTCAATTGTTTAGCATAGGAACACAGACTCTGCAAGTCAATTATGTCGATCAGTTTTGCAGTGTGACTAACATTAGCAGAGCAAGCAGCACCAGCCTACAGTCTTCTTTGCAGGTTAACGTCCACATACTTGTTCTGGTATATGTCAGTTTAAGTAGACACAGCCTTCATACATTGGAATGGGACAAAATACTGATATGGCAATATATCATCGTCCGGGTGTGATACAAGTATCGATATGAGGGGCTGAATATTTATGTTTTCATAAGATAAATACAACGCTAGTTTTCCCCGTCAATTTGACTCATCGCATCTCTACTTCATGACTCCACGCAGTGGGGCTAATGGCATGAATGAAGTGAAAGTGAACAGCAGTTTATTGACTGCAAAAGAAGTTGACAGCAGTTAAATACCAGAAGAATACAGTGGGATGTTCGACAGCAGTGAAAAAGAGTTAGAAATGTGCTAGCCGCTCTTAAAACAAAAAGAGAACAAGCTGTTTCACCTCTATGACGAGACGAGAGACTGAATCGAGAGGAAAAGATGGAGGACACACTCAAGTCCACAGAGAGAGTTTCCTTCACCTACGATGGGCGGACTTAGCATGCCATGGAGTCCTACTTGGTAGTTACTGCTCGTTATAAACTAGGGGGAAATGCGTTATAAATAAGCACGATGTACAAGACTTACAGTGGAGTAATGTGTCATTTTTTCACCAACACTTGTTTTAAAGCTCTGTAAATTTAATTCAAAGACTAAAACCATGAATATTGTGCACTTTGCCTTTTAATAAGCAGTTTAGGCTACTTAGATATTGTGTTATACCGTTACATCATTCTTATGCAATATATTGATTATCGTATTATCGTGATATTATCGTTATCGTGGCCCAAGTTGTGCGTATCGTATCGTGAGTCACCCCGTGATTCCCACCCCTATTCATACAACTTTATCTATATTTACAACATCAACATACTGACAAACCATGCAACGACACAAGATTCCATCTCTCATCTGTGTTTGTTTACATCCGGGTAAAGCATCATAGCATTATGGTAGTACACATTAACCAAAGCTACAGCCTCAACTAGTGGCAGATGGCTCCACTACAGCTTAGATACAACATGCGACCAGCATTGTGCGCCTTAATAAAGATGTTAATCATTCGTTTCACTGACTAAAGAGTCTGGTGCTGTGTAGTGAAGTCAATGTTTGTTTAGTTGACTGAACATGCACATCCCTATTCTTAACATGTGCTACATCTGGAGTCCCTCTTTTGTATGAACATGAACAACCTTGTAGCATTTAGTGCACATCTTCCCTTCAGGAGCGCTTCTCTATGTCTCTGTGCTCTCTTCTCTGAAAATATAGTTCCACTCCAGTTGTGCATGTTAAGAGGCATCTGGTATAATGTGACGCTCTGTTGCTACTGCCACTCTGGGGAAATGTAAAAGTAAAGAGAAAAAGAGATTGGATGGGAGGAAGAGGAGAGGAGGGAAGCAATGTATTGTTGAGGAGTGAATTATAAAGAATCAAACAATTAAACAGTGAAAATAGAAACATGGAGGGGAAACATGAGCCTTCCTGAGAGATAAAGAGGCAGAGATATGTTGTAGATATGCTGCTGAAGTGCCTCCTCTGATTAGGACTGTCGTCAGTATGATGCATTCAGTTTGACAGAGGTCAGTGGAAAAATGAAGTCAGAGCGAGAGTGGGGGCTAAATGTTTTTAAGACAGCACAGACTCGACTTTAAACACTCACTCGAAACACCTCTTAAAAAGCCTTTCTATTACACAAGAATGAGCTGAGGACTTGAAACATTGGAGAGTCTTCACTTGAGTGGAAGAGGATATGGTCTTCACTTGTCATTGCCACTAAAAACAGACCACCAGCGGATTCAGTTAAACTCCTTTCATCACACTTACCTCTCTCTGAGGACGGCTTATCTCCTGATGAGAGTCTCAAACAACGACTATCTCCAAACTGCACCCTGTGCACAGACACACTCACTGGATCCTTCATGCATGTGCATGTGAACATTTTTTGGGGTAGGGTTTGTGTTGCTCTGTCTGATGCTCTGAAAATAGCACTGCCATGCTCTTTCTGTGCTACTCTTGAATGATACCACCTCATTAAAACTAACACGTATGAATAGATGCATTCTCCTGACTCCTGCACTCCTGCTGCCAAAAAGATGCCTAATGCTGGAAACCTCCACACAGGCATGTATAATGGATAATCACATTTAAATGGAACTGTCAGTGGCAGGATGCATAGGGCTGCAGCTGAGACCATTTCAGCTGGCACATGATGGCTTTTTCTAAAAATGTTATGTATTCTATCAGTGCATCGATGTGTACTTGTATACAAAAATAAATAAAAAGGTTGATCACAGAAAAAGTAGCAAAGACGACAGCTAAGTTTGAAAGAAACACAGGATACTTGAGCCCAAATGAAAAGGAGAGGCACTCACTTTTACCTCACTGATTTGCTGCACAGCCTCCCAAACGGCCCTTAGAGGCCACCGCAATCCAAACAGCACCGCCATCTCCAAAACACCCAGGCATCATCCATTCAGATAATTACACTTGGTGCCGACCCTGACTGGTCCCTAATGGATGCCACAGTTCTCAATATGATATTGAACTATTCAGTACGGCATCCACAGTTCAATACGCTCTTGTGAATTGCATTTTTATTTTCAGTTTTGCTAAAACGAGGTTTCCACATATTGTATTTCCCTCTGGATTGATTTTGTTTGTGGCACTACACGCTAAATATACACACACATCCAATCAGTGAATGTCAAAATATAGCATGAAGCACTGAGAGCTCGGATTTGCATTAAATCGTCCTGCAATTCAACAATTACGCTCAGCCACCCTCCATGACACAGGAGTTCTCACCACCACTGCTGCCTGAACTCACATCACTCATCATGCACTCACACACATCAATCATAACAGCATAAATTATACATAGATACACACACGTTTACTTTTTGAATGTTTACTTTTGTTCTTTTTTTTTGTTTTTCTTTCAGTGCCTTGTTCTGCGTGTGTTCTGTGACCTTTGAGTCCTCTCCTCTAGAACCAGATGATGATCAGAGTTTCAGCTTCAAATGAGCTGAAAAGTGGTAAATGGTCAATAAATTGTACTTATATATCTCTTTTCTAGTTTTTCTGACCACTCAAAGCGTTTTTACACTACTCATCCCATTCACCCATTAACACAACATTCACTCCCTGATGGTAGAGGCTGCTATAGTAAGGGCCCATCAGTGTTAGCTAAACTCATTTGTACACATTCACACTGCTGAGTAACAGACACTTCAGCATGTGACTGCAGGAGCTGGGATTGAACCGCCAACCTTCCAATTGATAGACGACCGACTCTACCCACTGAGCCACAGCCGCCCCTAAGGTATTGTTCCTTTAGTAATGATATCCTGATTGTGTTCTCTGTTGGCAGTTTAAATCCTAAGCTTAAATACTGTATTTAAAGAGGCATTTGAAACCATAATCTTAAATTATTAAAGACACAAAAGTAACAGGTGCAATAACACATAATGCATGCATCATGTCACAGAGCATCGTATTTGGTTAGCATATAGACATACAGTATATAAAGCAAAATGCATATGTTATTTTTTTGTAAATCATATAACACCGCAGGAACAAGTATAAAAGGGACAGCGGTTGTTGTTGTTTCATTGCTTAAAAGTAAATGTTGAGGAATGTAATACCAAAACAACACTCCTGACAGCCATAAGAACAGAACCAAAACTGTGACTAAAAAAACGAGATATGTATTGACCTTTGGGCTAACTGTATTGCTGCTGTCCTTATTGGCTACGCACCCGGAACCTGGACCATCAAGAACCAACATATCCAAAAGGTTATTGCATGGACACCTCCCTCACTGTATGAGCCATTTCACCTATGTTGCTTTTTGTTTTTTTGTTTTGTCACTCGCACAATCACCATAAGGGGCACTTCAGGTAAACTGGCAGGTAAATGCTACATAAGGGGCTCAGATGAAGCAGTGATCTTGGGAACGGGAAGAGCACACGGTTTATACCACTCGTCTTAGACAGCACTGTTACCCTCATCATGCTTATCACCTTCAAAGTAAGTTGTCTGTACCTGTTTTTCATTTGGATCAGTAAATGGCAAGAAGTAACGCAACAATAACCTCGGATTGGACATTGGACTCTTTTAGAAACGCGTCAAAAACTCCTCACTCCCGCACCCAGACAGTGACTAAAACCAGGTCAGAATAGTCACTACACTTGCTGTTTCATCAAGTTAGGCCCACGACTCCTCAGGAGGTTCAACAGTTAGCTTCAGCATCCAAAATCAAACCAGCTCCAACCACCCACCACACCCACATAACAACAGAAATCAACAGGGAGAAGAGAGGTGTTAGAAAGAGGACGGAGGAGGCTGAGCCAGGGCGAGAGGCTTGCTGTGCTAGAGCTCATCCTTTCCAGGTTAGGCTGTGCTCTCCCTTGCCCTTCTCCCCCATTTTCATGAAGAGAGAGAGGAGAGAGTCTGCAGAGAGATGTTAAAACATAACACAGTAAAAAGTGTTTAAAAAGTGTCTCCTCTCAGGCACTTTTTTAAAATCACTGAAAACGGCAGTTGTTAAGCCCTTTTTCTAAAAAGCAACCTGAATCCTTCAATATAAAAAAAAACACTGATTGATCTCTTCCATTTCTTTAAAAAACGTATACGGTGTACTAGGAAATCTTACAGTCAGACAGACAGACAGGCAGACAGACAGAGGCAGGGGTAGACAGCAGTGCAGTGTGTCAGATGAGTGTCTGGTGTGAGTGGATGACGACTAGTCGCTACGGTTGCCATCTGGAAGCTAGAAAACTGAGATAACACTTCTGTGTGTGTGTGTGTGTGTGTGTGTGTGTGTGTGTGTGTGTGTGTGTGTGTGTGTAAGAGAGAGAGATGTGTCTCAGTGGATGCATGTGTGTCAGCATGTAAACAGATGCTTGTATCTGTATATGCGTGTGTGTGTGTGTGTGTGTGTGTGTGTGTGTGTGTGTGTGTGTGTGTGTGTGTGTGTGTGTGTGTGTGTGTGTGTGGTTGTGTGTCACGTGCCTCTCTCAGTGGGTGCTATGTTCCTGCGGGTAATTGCTGCAGCCAGTGTTGCTGCATCAGACTTACATGTCGCAGAGATTACAGCCTGAGAGCAGCGGGTATTTGAGCTGCAAATTCAATTTGTCAGATGACTGTGCCAATGCAGCCGTCTGATATTTGTCTTTCATTGTAAATCAAGGCATATACTCCCCACTGCCTCTCCCTGGAGTTATGATGATTGTGTCTGAAAGGCATTTTTACTGAAAACATCACTTTAAATCATTGTAAATGAAAGCACTGTCTGGGCCACCACTCACTCAGACGTCTGATTCAAGTGTTTCCATTAAAAAACACTTCAAACACTTGTTGACGACATGCTGCATGAAAACAGTCTTGTCTGCTTTCTTTGGCTGAACAGCTTCTGTGTTAGTCTTTGCATGACTATAAGCTGTGCATATGAAGTGGAATAGTCACTCTATCTTCACCCTATGGTTCCACTGGCACTTTGAAGCATTACTGCCATAGTATGTGGGGTTTAGGGGACAGATGTGATCATATATGAACCAAAGGGTGTCGCTGGAGAGGAGCTGGGGTGAACAACCTCTTAGTTATCAAAGCTTTAAGCCTGGTTTATACTTCTGCATTGAATCTACACTATAATGGTCGACACGGTGGTGAACACAACATACTTGTGCTTCGTTGTTTGTGTGTCGCTTTGCAATACTCCCCTAAAACCCTTGTAGACAGTGGGATTTCTATGCTAGTCAGATTACCTGTTTCCTGTCCTGCTACGTTTCTGCTTGCTTGTCCACAGGGAACTTTGGCAACTCCAAGCATTTTATGCTCAATTCCAACTGATAAATGTTGCCGTGATCATACACCAATTATTACAAGGAAGAACAGAGAGGGGACGTAGGAGGAGATGGAAGGTACACTCGATGTGAGGTGATTCCAGGAATATTATAATTGCAGGAAATACAACCAATCACAGGGCTTTCAGTCTGTGTTGTTTCAACATTTAGAGGAAGTGCATGTCTGGCTACGTGCGTAGGCTTGTGCCATGGATCTGGGCACAGACCTAAGGCAAAGGCTACAGTGTCGATTTGATGCAGAAGTATAAACCAGGCTATATTCTTTAAAGGTATTCATTAGCTAGGTGCTTGGTTTACAACAGTGTTTCCCAATTATGATAAACGTGTCTTGGGCTCAACCGAAAGCAGTGAGGAGAAGTCAAAGACTGCTTGCTCAGTTGTTTTAGGACACTGCAATTTTCCTGAAATACAGTTACCAAAACTCTGATGCTGTGTCATGTGATCCAAACTCTGGTCTTCAGTTAACAAACACAGTAAACCAAGAGAGACATCAGAACATGTTTAATGTTCCCACAATGAAGTCCAAAGTCCAATCGCATTGTTTGTCTGATCAATGTTTCATGTTGACTTTCAAACCAGATCCTAGAGCGAGCCAGCAGAAAGAGTCAGTAACACCATAAAAACCACAACACTGATGTCGCCTGCTTGATTAAAGGGACAGTTCATTTTTGTTGAAGTCGAGTTTTATGATGTACTTGTTAATAGTAAGTGTAATAAAACGAAGAGGATAGTGCTATGGTTGGAGTTTGTTAAAATACTATTGACAAGTACCTCATACAACCACACTTACAAAATAATGAACTATCCCTTTAAGTGAGGATTTTTGTGTTAGACTCATTAACTCAGAGAGACAGATCTCAGTGTCTTTTTTATCCCTAACTTTTCTCTGCACACCTGTCTCGACCGGAGATAGTGCAAAGCCTGGAAGTAGTCTCAGTGATGTCACCCATTTGTCTCAGAAGCCAACAATGGCAGCCCCCTTATAGGAAATGTTGTCTAAACCTAACTTTCAGTCAGCCTAAACACAGGCAAAGAGGTGGAGCTGAGGCGGGCCTTGAGCCTCCTTGCAAACAGCTACAACCCCTAATCATACACATTTAGTTATGACTCTTTGCCTTATTGAAATAAACACCCAGATATTGTTAAAAAAAACTTTTACACCCCTAAAAGTGTGTATGAATAAATAAACAAGCTACATACCAAAACATGTTCTTCTAACCAGGCTGCAAGCATGTTTACTTCAGCTGTAAAAATAAAAACATTTTAATATGAGCTTTAATTGAGATTCCTTGTTTTTTGGGGGCAGACTTTTGTCGACACTCTTGGAACTGCAGTTTTTTTGCACTTCGCTTTGGCTTCATTTTCTAGCACTGTTGGTTGCTGCTTGTTTAGAACACATTTAAATATATCCTTTGTAGTGTGTGTCTAATATCCATTTAGTTTTATAATTTAATCCTCACACACTTGATTTTTAGTTTATTATATCCAAAATGTCTCAAATGCTTTTTTATATAAAGTTTATTTAATTCCTATTTTGTTCTACTGCTGTAATAGCACCTTGTCTGTTTAAATCTGAATAGGCGCTATGCAAAAAGTTTATTATTGTTATTATTATTATTATTATTATTATTATTATTATTATTATTATTATTATTATTATTGTTATAATCATCATCACACTCCTTCCTGCAGCATAGAGGACCATATCTGAGTGTCCTGCTGATGACATAACATCAAATGGATGGGTAATCCCAGATTACACACTACACAGCAGACTGACAAAGGATTGAGAAAGTGCTCATCAGGGTGAGAGCTGCAATTCACACATTCACCCACATAGCTTTCACATGAACACAGGGCAGGGCAAATCCTCACCGCAGACACACACCCTCTTTCCTCCCCCACATACGCTGTGAGTTTCTCGAGAAATTCAGAAAAAATAAAATCTGAAAATCCAGAGGTGTGCTCGTAAATCTTCTCAGGGAATCGGAATATTCCCACTTGTCCTAAACGTCGCCTCAGAGCACTGACATTGTGATTGAGAGGGTTAGGACACTGTATTCAGACAGCTTCAAAAACACACCGCCCACTCATTACTGGCACAGGATCAGCTGCTGGTAAATCATTCTGTCAGAAGTTGAACCGCAGCCAACATCTCCTCACAAGCCAACAGGCGTCCATGCCAAAAGATACTGTACTGCTCCTGTTCCCTGAATTCAAATGAACGTTTGTGGTTAGTTTCTGGAGCTGCTGATGTCAGAGACAAAGTGTAGAGCTTTTGATTGAGATAGATTTCAGTAATCTGGCACCGACAGATCAGGGATTATACCAAGGAGTCATCAGTAAACAGTAGTGCAGACAGCTGGGAAATCTGACTCCGTGTACGTTAGTTTCCTGCTTTTTGGACTCTTTACCATCCTGCTTCATCGTATTATGATGAGTTAATCAAAAACACTCCTTGAGGAAGTTTTGCTCCTATGATGGAAGTGGTTTCTGTTTCTCTATAAGATAACATGAAAACGTAGCCTGTGACTGTAGCCGTCTCAACAGAGTCCCAACAGATTGTGTCAAAATCAGCTTGTGATGTAACGTGATTTCAGAGAAGCCCCTTCATCTTTTGACCATGTTCTAGGAACTGAGGGCAGCTCCTTTAAGGACAACTTCAACAGCTCTACATGTGAAAGTGACTATAAGACTCGATGTCACCAAGCAGTGGTTTACTAAGAGTAAAATCATGTTTGAAACTTTGTCCCCGTGTAGCCTCGGCTCAGCCTGTGTGTGAATGCCATGACGGCTCAAGCCAGAGTCATCACGTGCAGATGTCACGCTGCCAGTCTGAATCAGCACTAAAACAACTTGTCACTGTTACATGCAAAGTAATTACCCAGTCAAAATATCTTATTTCATTGTTCATTTGTCTTCCTTTTAATGTCTTTTTTTAAATCCACACCCATCCAGCAACGCCCAGAAATGATCGTGTGACCCCTCGTTGGGCTGGGACTGACCTACAGAAACTACAAGACAATCACAGACGAGATTTATGGTTTCAGTGTTGTCATTTTTATGGTCAATGTATCCCACATGTCACTAATCTCACAGTCCAGATCAGGGAACACAGATCAGATCACTGTTCTGACCACCTCCCCCTTCTCCAAAATCCCCCTCATGCATCCAGATAATATATTGCAGCCTCTATTGTCTTCACTATGCACACATTTCTACAGCTCCAATGGTTAATCCAAGCAGGAGGACAAACCTGAACTCCCTTTTCATTCAGAAAGTGCTGAGTTTTTACTTGAATGAGCTTTGATATTGGTGTTGACCATGTAGCACATGCAAGGTTGTCAGCAATGAAATCTCTAAGTATTCATTGTGGATTATGCAATGCATCGTCGTCTTTCAACGCACACTGACTTTATACACTTTGAGCACTCAGCAAAGTCAACAACTTCCGGTGTCTGTGCAGCATGTAGCTCTTACTACTATAATCTGTTTTCACCATGTGGAGTTAACAATCCTGCCAGTTATCACTGTGGTAGCTGAGCTCAGTTGCTGCCATTTGTTGTCTTAAATTCAGAAGTCTTTCCAATCAAACCAGCCCTCCCACGGTTCATTTACTCAATATGAAATCACTGTTTATTTAAATGCATGATTTTGACATAATGAAGGAGAAAGGCAGTTAAAAATGACACTACCTGCCTTGTCTATATCCTTATTTATCCCTACATGCTTTGCAGAACACAATGAATGGGATTTTCAATCACACCAGGTTGCAGGGTCTAGAGGATGGTTGTGACTACACTGTGACTCAAAGCACATGTCCATGAGAAAGCCTGGAGTAAATTGTACCTATCCTCCCCTTTTTACATTTCATAATGGTTCATCAGTTTCACCTGAAGGACACAGCACACTTTTTTGATGAAGTAAAGGCATCAATAGTGCATCTTGTCCACTGAATCTGATGGTATTAAACTCACATCCTGCTTTCTTCCATGTTCCTAAGATTAGTTTCAACAGCACACTTGTGTTACATAACAACAGGGTGGTGTCACACACCCATCACTCTGCTGCTTGTCTTTTTTTAAATCAGAAAATCTATTCTGGCTCACTAATTGGTTCCAGTCAGTCTTAAGGTGCTTTTAATGACTCTCAACACTTCATGCAGAGATGTTTCACACTGACAGATTTAGCAGCTGAGGGAGGATAATGCCTCCTTTCCTGGGAACACATTTGGTGTAAAACCCCTGCAAAGGAGGAATTTCCTTGAAGGACCAGCTTTTCTCTCAACATTTACAATTCACACTGAGGCATATAAATACACTGATATCAATGTATGTCAAGTTGATTTTAAATAAAACTCTCTGTGTGTACAATAAAGAACTGGAGGAGTTTCAATACTATTTTCTAACTTGGCTGTAAAGCTTCTGATAACTGCAGCTCATCCTGCCGTCTGGTAGAGTGTTGTGGAGAGTTGTAGCTGTATCAGGAGTGCCAGCTTTGTAGCTATTTTGGTCGTGTTCAAGTAACACGTTCGTTGTTGTGTTTTATATGAATGCATGGAGACATTTGAGAGCCTCCCCTGCACAGACTGCTGTTCCAAGTGAAAAAACAGATCAGAGTAGATACATATATAAATAACACGCAATGTAGAAGGTGCAGCTCAAAATGTTGAAGTACAATTTACTGACTATCTACAGCTGCTGTTTGTGATGATATGCAAACATGTTCAATAGGATATGATGTGTTTAATGCACCTGTGTGAATGCTATTTATTTAATCTTTACAGTCCTTGCATTGACTTTAAATAAACATCACTATCACTATTTGTTAATGCACTGACCCAGCTTCTTAATGTATTATAGTGTGGTCCGGGTTGGTTCAGTACAGTTTGGTTTGGTACGCTAAACTCTGATCTTGCTTGCGTTTCCACAGCTAACTGCATCATGACTTGGTAGGTGGGGGTTTAAGCTGGTTGGTGATTGTCTTGTAAGCTACATGATGTCTTCTTCTTTTATGGTCTTTCATTTTCTGTTCTCACTCTGGAGCTTTTCACATTTGGTCTGACACTCTTCGGATGTCTGCACGAACCCCTCTGCAGCCAACCTTTGTGAAACAAGCCTTAACACTTTCTTATTATCAACAGCACAGTCCAGTTACCTCTGCACCTTCTCTTCACCAAAGATCACTAGGAAGGTTTGTACATCTGAGGTGGTCCATGAAGAAGTTATATCATTTGTAAAAACACTAAATCAGCCTTCAAATTACTCTCCCAAAACCCACTGGGTATTTCAAAAAGTGACCAAGACACTGCTGTGATGCATGATAAATATGATCCTCCATTTGTCAATTTTTGCCATCAACAAACAACAAACATTATCTCAAGACGCTTTTCCAAACAGAGCAGGTCTATACCGTACTCCTTATCAAATTACTAACAAAGACCCAACATCAAGACAGAATAAGATCCAGTCCCATCTTACTGACAGGACTCAGTCTGATCTCATCTTAATCCACCATGAGCAGAGCACTTTGTATCATTTACAGGTTATAGTGGCAAGGACAAAGTTCCTTTAACAAGCAGAAACCTCTAGCAGGACCAGACTCATGTTAGACACACATCTGCTGAGACCGTGTTGGGGTTGGAAAGATGGATAAAGGAGAACAAGAGAGAGAGAGAGATGATAGTGATGCCTTTGTGGGAGGAGACCTGCTCCTCATGTAGCTGTAAGTTAACAAAAGGAAACAATTGTTAAATTCAGATGATTATACATTCATTTAAACATACCAATGAATATAATATTCAGTTTCTACCAAGTCTGTTCAGCTAAACGCTGCTAAGAACAACACACTGCTCCTTTAAGTTGTTTTTAGGTTCAGACTCAGCCCATGTTCATCTTTCAGGAGGTGACCAGTTCACTTCTTCTTTTCCAAAAGTAACAGACCATGGGACAATTAAACAGTCAGTGTGTCTCTGATGTGCTTTGGTGGACAAATGTCTCTCATACAGTGATGTTAAATCATTGTGAATGCCTGGATTTCAGTGGCTGCTTAAAAAGAGTAAACATCCTCTGTGTGGATTTGTTCATGTATCAATAAGACCTGAACCTTAGCCCTGCTATACAACAGTAACAATCATGTCATTCATATAGAGTTAACAGTGAAGAGCTGTACGTATTCCTGAGAATATCAGAGTGGTATTGTCATGGTGCTCAGATCAGATTTTGGGAAGGAATATAATAATAGAACGAGTTGATTTGACATCCCTGATGATGGAGAGCTTGTGAATACAATTCTGCCTGTTGTAGACTCTCGGGGCTAATTGTCCTGTTTCCCTGCAGAGGTTGATGATGAATATCACACATAGTATCAATAGATTGGACTTGTATGATGACTCACCCCCCAGGCTAATTACACAGCACTCAATGTTCTCTATAAGTGGATGTGTCAAAGAGCCGCTGAAGCATGTGACGTACTGCATGTGTGTGTGTTCTCATGAGCACAACAGGCAAAGTGACAAAGCTTTCATCATCGTTTGCAGCCTACATGCTGTCCTCATGAATAATGTATACACTATTGATCTGTTCGTAACAACACACACACACACACACACACCCACACACACACACACACACACACACACACACACACACAGACTCAAATGTACCACTCTGCTTTGATGCACAATTCAAAAAGATTTTCCTTCTTAACTGCTGTGTTTGTGTCAGCAGTCACACTGACACTGAGAGCAGCAAAACTGTTTCAGTGTAGGGAAAAATCTCAGCGTGAGCTCAGAGGTAGAGCACAAAGCGTGTGATAACGTCCTCAGATAATGTCACATGTCTCATGATGTCACATATTTTTTCTGTTGCATTCAGCACTGAAGTGAAGAAGCAGGATTTTTTCATGACACAATCTTTGTCATAGTTTCACAGATTTTTTTGCCCCTACTCGTGAATTAAATATTTTCCGTCTTTATAGACTCTTTCAGGTCCAACATCCCGCTAATGTCATGGTATTAGCAGGAGGCAAATAAAGCAATACTGGAGGGAAACACCGACCAAAAGTCACCACAGGGTAGTAGGAGTTTTAAAATGTTGTGTTGTTGGATAGGAAGAGTGATCGAAATGTCTCAAACTCAAATTCTGGTGCACCCATGGCCTAGCAGTTTAAGCTCACCCCATATACAGAGGCTCTAGTCCTCAACGCAGAAGTCGCTGGTTTAACTCCTGGCCAAGACCATTTGCTGCATGTCCTCCCCCACTCTCTACTCCTCAAAGTTCCTGTCTCTCTTCAGCTGTCCTATCAATAAAGGAGAAAATACCCCAAATAATATATAGTTTAAAAACCCTGAAATTCTGAGGCACCGTTGGCCTAGTGGTTTAAGCGTGCGCCCCAAATACAGCGGCTGTAGTCCAAGTTGCAGTGGTCATGGGGTTTGACTCCCGGCCTCATCCATTTGTTGCATGTCATCCCCCTCGATCTGCTCCCCACATTTCCTATCTCTCTTCGGCTGTCTTATCAATAAATACAAAAATACCCCAAAAAAACTTAATACTAAATACTGAAAACTGAAATTCTATTGTATACAGCCACAGCTGCCCGTCAACAAAAAAAATTACAACTTTGGTTAAACCCAACAAGAGGAAAGAACTCTATGGAGGCGATCATCAAAAATCCATCCATCCATTATCTCTACATCCTAGCTGTCATCGGGCAAGAGGTGGGATATATCCTGACGGGTCTCTAGCCCATCACAGGGCTAACATGTACAGTCAAACAACCATTGATGTTCAAACTCACATCTTCGGGCAATATAGAGTCACCAATCAACCTGATGAGCATGTTTCAGACTCCGGGAGGAGATTGGGGTACAGAAAGAGAACTCACATATGCAAACATGCAAACTCCACAGAGAAAGGCACTTGTCCAGCCAGGGATTAAAACTCTGAGGTAACAGCGCTATCCACTGCACCGCCATGCAGCCCAAGATAACAACAGCTTTTCCAAAATGAAGCCAGCACTGGCTGCAGGTCATAGAGCCCGCCTTCTCCATCATAACAGTCGTCTCTGGTGACCCATAGGTTGGTACATTGGTACATTTTCATTTATAAGTCTATTTTTGGTCTGCTGCCACACTACCTCTGTGTCCTGATCACACAGAAAAGTGCTGGGCAGTACTTACTGCGTTCCCATGACTTTTTAATGCTTTCTGTCTCAAAAGCTGGTACAGAAACTGGGAAAAGGGCTTTCAGTTATTCTGCACCATCAGCCTGGAATTTATTGTAGAATGGCTTGAAACTCAAGGAGCTGGCGTCACCGAATGTTTTTAAATATAAAATGAAAGACCTTGAAGCTGAATCTTTAGAATGTCGTTGTTTTTAGTGTATCTTGTTACAACTGCCTCCTAGGTAATGGATCTTTCTGCGACAAACATTCTTGTAAAGTGTACTTCGGTTCTCTGTGCGTCTATGTCTGTAACTTGTGTTTTTTTGCAGCTGACTGTCTTGGCCAGGTCTCCCTTGGAAAAGAGATCTTTGATCTCAATGGGACCAGCCTGGTTAAATAAAGGTTAAATAAATAAATAGAATAAAAATAAATAAACAGATGGAACATGGGTCAAACTAAGATGTAAAGTTACATATTTAATTGTCTTTCCTCAGACTCAAAAATCATTGAGAGCAAAGCCCTCATTTACAATGACGTCGAGCATATAAAAGAAGCATTAAAATGCATGATAAGGAAATAAAAGATAAAACCTTAAAAGAATAATGATAAACTGACAACAATTCAAAAGTAATGTTAAAACAAAGTCAGTTCAAACAGGGGCAACCAGAGGTTAAAAAGTTTACAACTAAAGTTTTAAAATGAGAAACCAGTGCATTCATTTTTAAAGTGCTTTGAAGTGAGTTCCAAGCAGAGGGTGCAAAAAAGCCAAATGCAGATCTTCCAAGCTCGGAATGAACTCTGGGAACCTGGAGAGTAAGCCAAATAGTAGATCTTGTGTGTTGTGCTCCAGAGGACCAAACTAGCATGGATGATACTGTATATATGAGGGTAGCATCCCAATAAAGGCTTCATAAATAATCAGGTATGTGAATTATATTAAATACATATTCATCAAACAAGCACTGAGTTCTTGTGATCCTGAGTTATGTACAAGAATTCATTTTTCAGAGAAGTTTGGTTTTAGTTTTTGGATGTTAAAAAGATGATTGATTGACAGCTCTGATGACAAATGCAGCTCCTGCTCCTCCTTGTCTTTTTTACTGGTTTGGCATTAAACAAAGTGGTTCATGGCTACATACAAAAAAACACATCTAAGTGAAAAGGTAAACTTCTGGTCACAGCCTCGGCCAGTTGCCACTCTCCCTAAAGCTCCCTTTTAGGCCATCCTTTGTCCCTTTTTTGAAGTACATACTGCATACATTAGTACTTCCCAACACCTTTGAATATTACACAATGAAGTATGAGAACACCTGAGATCTATGCAGGTTTGTTAAAATGAGAAACGCAGAATGAGAAGTGAGAGGAGAAGAGGTGTCAGTCAGCATGGATGCATCAGAGCTCGTACTGCGGTGCAGAAAACAAACAGGCAGATGGCCTGATTGTGTTACTGCATCAAGTGTCTCACCTGGGCTTTCATATCCCCCCTGGCCTGATTAGGAGAGGAAAGCGGGGTAATTAAAAACAAAGGAGAACAAGGAGGCATGAAGCTGTGTCGTAGCTTTACTTGTCCAATTAAGAATGGCTATCACTCCTCTGACAGCTCGGAGAGAGAACAGACAGTGAAAGATGAGCTCATTCAAAAAAGAACATTTTATCCTGCAGCATGCCAACCGAAAACTCCCAGTCTTAAAAAACATTCTCTAAGTTATTTGAACTTATATGACTTATTTTGGTTTGTACATTGATGCATAAATCATCAAATTGTAATAATAACTTTAGATGTTTAATGATTGATGTGTTAAAAGCAATCAGCTGTCCTGGAGGAGGTTAATACAGGTCACCCAGCCTTCTAACGGAGGCCATATTTAATTAAACGGGATATTTTTCACCAGACATAATCTCGAGCTGGAGCATTGGAGCTCAAAAAGGAACATTATTGCTGCTTTTTCCTGCCTTTCTTTTTCAAAGAGAAACAAAATGTGATGTTAAGTATTGACTGTAAGCACCACTAAGAATCCTAAGGTCATGTATTTCAACAAACATGAATCAGTTACTTGTTGTTACCTGCAGACAGCCAAATAAGCCATTAACCAAACACTTAAATGGTATCATCTTGAAAAATGTCTGCTCTCTACCAGAGGAATATTACTGTTCAGGCTTTCTATGTAAATATTACTATTCAGGCTTTCTGTGTAAACACAATTAAAACACTTCTATTATTTTCTCTCCCTCCTGCTCTACAACAACTCCACCGAAAGATCTAGTCCCTGAGCTCCTAACTGTTCACCTGCTAGTTTCCACCTGTGTCTTCTGATTGGCGCTAACAGGTATTTAACTCTGAGTTTATCTGAATGTTTTCACTGAAAAAATCTGCAACTTGACGACAGGTTAACGAGAGCTGTGAACCTGAACCAAGCTGCGACCTTCAGTGTCGGTGCAGAAGTGCAAAACACTCAGGTCCTCAAGTGCTCATTGGAGTACGGCTGCAAAAGCAAAAGTTTTCCCATTTGGTCCCCTGTTTGAATGCCCAACTTCACAGCAGAAATAAGCAGGTCTACAGCCTGGTTTCAAAGACAGTTTGGTAGCCCATGTCTTCATTTTTACACATTGTTTTGGTTGTTAATTTATTTCAGAACACATCCTTTAAAATAAAAAAACTGCTGTTTCCAGAGGGCTGAAACCTGCACACACTAAGAGATTTTGAAAATCCAAAAAGATTTTGAGACTGAGAGACCCTACATGAGGAAAAATAATGACAGATTTAACAGTTGGTTCTTATACCGTGTGGTTTGTAATGATGAGACCAACACAGCACACCACAGTGACAGATTTCATCACCAACAACCAGAGTCCAATCTCTTAAAACTGGACATCTTGAGTCTCTTGTGGTCAAACGTGAATTTAGAGGAAAGAAACAGGATGCTTGTCAAGCTAACCCTAACTCCATCCATACAGGTGACAATTTCTGTCCAAGCTACTCTCCTTGTCAGTTTGATTGTTGTATGTTTTACTGGTCACTTTGTACAAACACTTGTGTTGTCGCCACAAATCAACAAGTGGTTCCTCCGTTTCTGACCTCCATCTCATTTTATGCTTCAGGTTTACGACTGTCTACATGGCTGTTTGTTGTGCTCCCTTCTTCACTTAGCTTGCTCCCCGACTGGCTATCATTTTGTTCCATCCGACAATCCTCAGGGTTTCTCCCACACAACAGGATGTCTTATTCTAACTACTGAAAGTTTAATATTTACAGTTTCCAATTGGTGCAGCCACAAACTTCTTCCGAGCAGATCCTGGGAAGTAAAATCCCTCTTAACATACTTCACACCACAGGAAAGTCCGACAAGATAATCTGTAGAACCAACACATTCTCAGCTCCGACTCTTTGACTGTGTCTTGGTTGATTCAAGGTAAGGCTGAGAATTTTCAACACAGCAACTTCTACCATTTGGCTTCAAGATGTCTTTTTAGAAACTGATAATTGATGTCAGTTTTCTACAGTCTATGACCTGAACTCTAACAGTAATTCTGAAGGTCTTTACACCAAAGAACCAGCTGAAAAACACTAAAAAGCTCCTTAAAGATGAGCAAATGAACCTCTACAGGCTATAATGCGCACAACTTACTTAAAAATCCAGATGAGTGTTAATGAGATTTTGACTTGAATTTTCTTAAACTAAACACAGAAGTTTGAATCTCTTTTTGTGGTCAATCCAGGGATTTTTTTTCCAAGTTGCTGCAAAAATCCCCAGAGCTGATTTGTTAAGACACAGGCTCTGTGCAGGGAATAGCTTTTCATTGGTTGGCTTGCAGAGGGTCCAAGAATAAGGGAACTATCAAATTTGTAGTCATGCATCCAATTCTCTCTCACTCTGCTGACTCTGCTTAAACTGATCTGTCAGAGTTTAAGATGGTGAGCAGTAAAAATGAATTCTCTTATAGATGCTGCAGCTGAGAGTATTCACTGTTTTTACTAAGTTTTTGGCATCAAATATTTCATGGGAAGAACAAAAAAATCACCATCTATTCTGAGCCTTGTTATTCACTGTTATAGTTTAAAATCGTGCTCACATCACTGGATGTGAGTTGCAGCGACTGTGAGCTGAGGACCTTTGATGATTTGAGATATGATATTTGGATTTACTCTGACATCTGCGCTGCACACAGCAGGATCAAGAAGAAATCAGTGATGAATCCACTGAACAAATCCAAAAGATTATTTCTGGTTATGATTGAACATTACATAACTTTGGCACATCAACATTGTCTGAGACGCATTCATATATCCATATACTGCTCTCTCTGCTGAGCAGTGTTTAGTGTGAGAAAGCATTTTGATTGAATATGTTGCATATTCTTGTTATGGCATTTTAACTTTTTAATCATAAAAATGGCCGATTAGTCAAGCTTCAAAACCACTGATAACCTTTGTAGTTATATAAAAATCATGCAATGATCAGATTTATTTAACATTCTTGTTTCTGCATTTTGTTTACACAGTGAGAGAGCAGAAAAGCAAAATTAAATCTTTAACACAGCAAATAAAGTCAGATTATCATTAATGTTGAAGGCCCTGCTCAGAGTGGATCAGGTCCCTGGATTAGTTGGGGTGATTGTAGACCTCATCCATGCTGGACAGTGACTTTAATTCTGTAAATAGCACTTTTGTGGGTCATTTTAACCCCTAAGTCATTCATAAGAAGAGCAGCAATGAAGTGCTGTTTTGTTAAACTTGTTGGTTCTCCTGTGATGACAAACATCCTGGGGTGGTTTTCAAATAAATATCATGAAACGTTTTTGCTGTCATTAAATGTTTGTGCAGTTGACCTTCAAGGCCACCATACCGTTCAGACAGAAATGCTTCCACCTGTTAGACAAGGAAAGATTCATTTATTTGTTGCCTCCTCCATTTTTACTCAAAAGTTGAAAATCTTCCAAAGCCCAAAAGTGAAAAAGTAAAAAGTGAGATTTTTTTTATTTTATTTTGTTAAATGTTTTTTTCTGTTTCATGAAACATTTTTGCATTTTATCAAAGGATTTTGTTTTTTGATTAAATGGTTTTCAATTTTTGCAAATTTTTGCATTTTGTGGAATGTTTCGCGTATCATGAAATATATCTGCTGGAAAAATGCTTAAGGTTTATGATTGTTTAAATTTTTCTTGACATTTTCTGCTCTAACTTTAATGTTTTTATCATCCAGTGAATTGTTTTGTGTGTCATTAATTTTTGGTGCATTGGACCTTCAGGCTTAAAACAGCACTTCAGTCTTAAGAGTCACTTTCATAACAGCTGGTTGATCCAGCTTCAGTGTACAGCTGTTATTGACACATAACAGCAGTAATACAATGAAAAGTAAATGTTTTTAAAAAGGGGAATCCTCACTGGTTAAATATGTAACAGATATGGATATTACTAGGAATCAAAGAGGGCTGTCCTGGATCCTGATGTAGGGATGTAGGCTCTGTGATCAAATCCTATCAGGTCAGAGGAGAGAGGAATGAATGCTGACTGTCAGTACTGACCCTCTAATGGACTGTGTCATTTCCAGAAAGATTATCCATACCCTTGATGACATTATTGTATCCCTCACTACAAACACAGATATGGATACAAAGATTTGAGCCAAAGCTCTTGATAAGAAACAGGATTAGAAATGAGGGACCGGTTTCTAACAACTCGTCAAATATGGCAGCATGGACAGGGGAAAAATACTTCAAATATAACGCAGTGCGTATCGCTCAAGCTTCGTTTTTTTTGTTTCAGTGTGTCATGAAACTCAGATAACAAGGTGTGAGAAAAGAAAATGTGCTTGGTCCAACAGTGGGTGGAAAGCAAATGAACCTGAGCTTTGATGAAGCAAACCATGCAGGGTCCATTTAAAACCAAAGTATTGTTTCTTCTTTGCAGAACTAACCCTGGTGCAAAATATTTTTCTCATAATTGAAACCAACCCACACCCTTAACCTTCTCTTTTCTATTATCAAATCTAAAAACCTTCTTGAAGTGAAGTGTCTCTCTGCAGGCTTTCCTCAGTAAGTCTTAGGCACAACACACCCTCTGTGAACTGACAGTTTCTGATTTTGAGTTGCATCAATGTTTCAAAATCCAGACGAATTTTGGCCAGGTCATGTGTTGTTTGTCGTGCAGTGTACAGGGGGCACGAGGGCCAATCACAGCCCCATCAATAGGTCGGATGTATTCCTCCCATGTTAGCAAGATTTGACTGCTTGATAGCAAACTCTTGCACTGTGAAGGCAGAGCCACAAACCGATCCCCAAACATCAGGGCTTTTTTCTGATTGTGTCTGCGCAAAATGGCAAACAGAAGCTTAAGCAACATGCTGCATGATGTGGACGACTGGAATACACACATTATACAAAAATCAGCCATAACATGACAACTACTTGAACAGTCCAATGCAATCTAACACAACAACTGTACACCAAATTACACTTTCAAAAAGCTTTCATATTCTCAGTTGACTCATCAGAAAGGTGATCCTTTCACTTTCTGTTTGTTGTCAAAGTCGTATTCTCTGACAATCAGACCAAGTACGTCATAAATGATTCATCCATGCAGTGTCTGACACTCAATCACAACATTTATACACTCCTACAAGAACAAGGACGGACTTTGCATATTTATAGTCTTGCTGACTTCACAGCTGCCGATATGACTGACAGGCCGTGTCTGAAGTAATGTAGTAGCAACTAAAGAAGTCATCAGCTCTTGAATTCCTTGTTGATGGTAAGGGGATGAAGAACAATAGAATAGGGAATACAGAACTTATTAATCCCCCTTTGGGGAAACTCATGTGCCACAAAAGTCTGCTCACAAACAGACTAAGGATGCACTGATCCGAACCTGATATCGGCTAGATCGGACTCAAAAAGCTAGATCGGATACAGGTTACAAAGGCCGATATATAGTGCCGATCGATATGGCAGATCTATTCATCTTAGTTCTATGCTTTTCTGTGTTTACAACAGCCATGTGCGTCTCCCATGTCATCAGGAGACGCACATGGCTGGTGGAGCATGATGGAGGATAACTACAGAGGCTCCGCAGTTTAGGGCCATGTCACGCTTCTTTTGCTAACAACGCCACCGGAAACTTGCAACATGTGCAGCATTAACGTTTCGACGGATGGCAGTCGCGATGAAAAATATAACAGGAGCCCAAAGGAACAAGTTTACGTGAACTTTAGCAGACTGCAAAGAAGTAAGCAACCTTCTATTAATGGATTCAAAGTGTGAAAAAACGGACAGGTTATTGGATTAATTGTTCCGGATCCTTGAAATTAAGGGATTCAACCCTATGGTTTAGCAATTAGAACCCAGGTACAGTTCACCATCAAGTCAGAAAAGCCTGAAGTTGCCAAAACATGATTCTATCCTCACATTAAGGAATAGAGATTGTTAAATAAATACCAGGATCGGATCGGCTAGTATCCGTATCTGCAGATACCAAAGCCCAGGTATCGATATCGGTATCGGGACCTAAAAAGTAGGATCGGTGCATCCCTAAAACAGACAATAGGAACAATACATTCACAAAACACAAAATAAAATAAATAAAACCATTTGAAGCTTAATTTACAGAAATGAGTCAGATCCTTGACTACAAGTGTTCATTCAAATATCTGACAGCTGCAGGAACAAAGGACCTTCAGACGTTCTGTAGAGCACTGAGGCATCACCAGCCGCTTACTGAAAGAGCTTCTAAGTCCATTAAAAACAATGTTTAAAGAAATGCTTTTGAAGATCAGAACCGTCTTTATTTTAGTCCTTGTCCTCCTTTTCAAAGTGACCTCAAGAGAGTCGGGGGTAATGCCAATCACAGAACCAGCCTTTCTGATCAGCTTATTGATTTTGTTTTGGTCATCCATCCATCCATTATTTTGACCGCTTATCCCGTTTGGAGTCACGGGGGCTGGAGCCAATCCCAGCTGACTTTTGGGCGGAAGGCAGAGTACACCCTGGACAGGTCGCCAACCTATCACAGGGCTTTGTTTTAGTCATCAATACAAATGCTGCCCCCCTCACTGTGCAGCACTTTGGTATACTTCATTGGTGCTATGTGAATAAAGTGGATTGGATTGGATTGGATTCATGATGCAAACTGAGGAGTGGGAAAATCTAAACGGTGGTACTTAAATGCAGACCTCCACCCACTGCTTCCACATTTGGGAACATGACAACATTGCATGAGCCAGTCCGACTCTGTAGCTGTAAAAAAAAAAAAGCTTCATAAAGTTCACCAGCTTGTTACTATCTGTGTCTGTCTGTCAGTTAGTGTGGTATAAATAGAGCTCACAGCTTCCTGACGGGCAGCTGTTCGGTCAAATTTAACTTCACACTCGATTCTCTTTTCAAAGCAGCTCTACCTGTTAGAAATCTTAAAGGTGCAGTTAGTTGAATCTTCATACGACAGGTTTGAAGATTAAGACACCTCTGAAAAGGAACAGCAATGGCTTCATTTCTTTCAGCCCACAGCATCTCCAGCTCGGAGCAGTACCACCCACTTCCCAGCTGACTGGCGAATGTGTTTGAGAAGGCGTTCAAGCTTTAGAGTGTGATCTAAACACAGAATGCCAAATTACCCTTTCATTTTCAGTCGATACCATCTAATAACACTCAGGCTGATGCTGACACTGTCTGAACCGTGATGCCGATGTGTTTTTAAATGGTTTCTATTCAAGACCTTTAAAGTGTTCTCTGCACTTGGCAGGTGTTTGAAAATATTTCAGTCCTGGCATCCTGTCTTCACTTTTAAATTAGGATCAATGAGTTTCTGCTCTTGTTGAATGAACCCAAAGTGCCTGATTTGAAATGTTTGTTGTCCTTGGAGTCGTAGCTGTCACAGGTGATTGACAGCGGTGGTGAAAATATTGTTTGTTGAGCACGCTCGGGTAAAAGTGACACTATGCAGAAAGCTGCTTTTGGGACAAACATCGGAGTGAGATGAGAATGGGGAAAACAAGAGACAGACACAGCTCTTCATGGTTAAGAAGAGGGACACAAATCCTGATAGTTTAAGTCACTGGAAACACCTTTAATCACTGATATATTACACTGTACTGAGACTTTTAAAGAAGCTAGATCAGCACCATCAGGTATGCTGGTAACTCTGTCAGCTCATCCCTCATTCATGTATGATAGAGAGTCTGTTTCATCATGCAGTCTCAGGAGAGGAGGACAATCTCACAGGGACAGAGAGCCTTTAGAGAAAGAGTAACATGAGAGATCAGAATAACATGTTGACAAAGACAGAAAATAACAAGACCTTCAGTGAGCTCTGTGGAGCTGCTCCACTCTCACAGGTGGCTTTGTGTGAAAGAGGCTGAGCGCTACCTGACAAAACACTCTGTGTGACTGAAGTATCATCAGCTGTCTGAGCAGGGTGTTTAAATCCGTTCATAATTTTACTGCTGCCACATATCCCCTGCTGTGTGCTGCTGTAGAAACATGGTGGTGAGAGATGGCGGCCCGTGTCATTAAAAGATTACAAAAACAAAATAATTTATAGATTCAGGTGACACTAATTTAAACATACTCATGAATATTATATTCCATTCCTATCACACATGTTCTTTTAATTTACACACTGCACATTTAAATACCATAAAGATAAAGAAAAAACCTGCAGTCTGTTGGATGAATGATGGCTCTGGTATGGCTAAACCTTCGACCTGTTTTAAGAAACATTCTCACTCTTGCATTTGAAGACTCAGGTTCACCTTCTTCATACATTTAACTCTGTGACACCATATTTCTTTGCTATTGGACAGTTGTTTAATATCTCTGCTGCACTGATAACCACTTTCTTAATTAGGCATCATAACTGCTTCTGAGTTTTTGGTTAACTTTTCCTACTTTTGAGCACTCGCTTTTATAGATAAGTGGCGACATCTGTTGTAACAAATTTTGGTAATTCATTACTACACTCCAGATTTAAGAGGATCCCTCTTTTGATCCCTCAGATGTTTTTGAATGAGAAAAAAAGTCTTATATTTATGGTACATTATAGGAACCATGTTAAGTTGTATTTTGTTTTTTGCCTTGTGTTTCCTCCCTGTCTGTTGTCTGTATTAGAAATTATCCTGTGTCTTCCTTTGTTATTAGTGATTCATGTCTTTTGTTGTAATCCTTTGTGTATTTTCTTGTGTTTCTTAGTCTTGTGTTTCCTTTTTTATTTAGTAGTTCTTGATCCCTGTGTTTCAAGTTTAGTTTGACTTCCTGTCCTTGTGTGTTTCCCTCTTTTTTTTGATTAATATGATTAGTTTCACCTGTGTCCTGTGTCCACACCTGTGTTAATTACTGTGTGTATCTAGTTTCTCTGTTTCCCCTGTCCTGAGTTGGATCTATGGCTGTTTTCGAAACCGCCTACTATAAGTAAGTAAGAGACCCTCATGAAACAACAGAGTAAAACATGCAGTGATTTAGAAGGATAACAACACTACTAAGCGATAATAAAAGAAAAGCAGCAACTCTCTAATTGTGCTGAAAGACAAAGAGTAAAATGTTTTTTAAGGGTTTAAACAATGATGAGTACAGAGAAACATACAAAACATACAGAGGAAACACTTCAGGGTTTGTTGCTATAAAAGAAAAGGTGCAATCTAATCATGTCTGGGGACCTGATTTTAAAATGTCAATGTGTTATATTGTAGCAACCCTAATCTTATACTTGTGTGCCGTTTTCATTACTGTAGAAAGACATGTCTGTTTTCTGGGAGAGGACCCTATTTGAAGAAAATACAGAGAAAAAGCCCAAGAATAGGTCCCTGAGAGACTCCACACAAAGAGGTTGGCAGCAGTGTTGCCGACTCCTCAGTGAGGAAAGTAGCTATTGGCTGTCCTAAAAGTTGCTAGAAGTCGCTAAATGACGTCATCGCCTATTTGCATAATCTGAATTGTAATAGACGCTGTCAGAGAGACTTGTAACGTGGAAGGAGAGACAAAAAGAGGTTAAAAAAACACCCTAAATATGTTTTCAACATTATCATTTTCAAAATATTTATTGTATACAATCTACATTAACTATCTAAATAGATCGGCCAGCGGTGTCTTGGTACATGTGCGATTCATTTGCAGTCCGGGCACGGAGGGGTTAACACTAGGACTGCGCGACTAGGACTGAGCCGTCTGTGAGTTCTTTGGGACAGGGGAGAGGGGCCACTGCAGCACCCGCTGCTCATTTAGAACGTACATGCTTTCATTTCAGGGTCTCCAAAAGTCTCAGATAACACCAGAGAAAGTCGCTAGAGTGATCACTAGTCGCTTTTTTTAAAAAGAGTCGCTAGAGGGGTCTGAAAACTCGCTAAAAATAGCGACAAAGTCGCTAAGTTGGCAACACTGGTTGGCAGAGTGGGTTATATCAGTCCAGTAAGGTGGGGTATACTTTCTTTTAACTACACACATACATATTTGCATGAAAGCTGCCAATCATTCCCTGATTGGTGCGTCGGCTGTGCACGATCTACAACATCAACGCGATGAGACTTGATATGCAGTATGAACATGAACTGAAGGGGCAGTGTAGAGGCGTAGGGGATGTGACAGTCAACACAGCAGCAGGGACAACAATGGCAGAGATCTTTAAAGACAAGCTGAAAGAACAAGTCAGCAATTATCCAAACTTTACAATGTGTCTTTGCAACTTCACAGCAACAAACATGCCAGTCAAAAAAACGATGGAAAATGATTAATTTAGTTTAAGAAGCTGACGTAGAAACCCGTAAAACTGACTGAAAACTAGTCTGAGGCCGTAGCATCCATGCACAGAGGAAAATGAGAAAAACTGACAGGTGGTGTGTTCACCAGGACAACTGAGACCCAGGATTAACAGTAACCTCTACTTGTTCTGTCATGTCTCTTGTTTACATCCTGTGAATCCTGTAGTTTCATATTTCATAATTCATAATTTCATATTCATGCCCTCTAGAGGTATCCTCCAGTAAGACATATAGTGCAGAGTGCGTCGTCAAGTATGTGTACGGTTACGTTCATTACGCACCCCATTGTTTCTTCAAATGCAAGATGACGAACAAGTACATCTCTGGCCTAAGACCTGCAGTGCTCCAAAGACTTACAACCAACACAATGCTCCTCATGAGACATGAGGATGTTATGGCACACTTGGTGAAAACTGCTAAGAGATCCAAAAAGAAAAGAGAAGCAGAGTCCACAAAATCAAAATCACTTGTTAGAGATAATAAAAATATTTCTCCAATTTTTTTTAAGACACCGGTTTAGAAATGAGACCAAAATTAATAAAGACAGAGGTGCTGGATCGTGTTATTTGATCAAGTGCTGCACTGCCTCATGCTTTGAAGCGTGTGGATAAAACCCCTGAAGCAAGGCAGCTGATGTTACTATCTTTATGCTGGATCCAGTTTTATCAAAAAATTGGTGTGAGGAGGGACAACACCTGTGAGTAAAGCTTGAGATTTGATACGATGAACAACTCCTGTGGGTGGAGAGAGACACAAGCACTAACTGGTTACAGACAGCAGAGCCAGTGACAGTATTGGAGAAAGGGGGCTGAGATTAGTGCCCGAAGTTGCAATGTTGCCTTCACAAAAGTAGTGACATTTCTCACGGGTTTTCTGAGGGTACGAGAAGATTGGGGATTTCTAAGAACGGTATTCATGGTACTAAAAGGATACAAGATTTGTTTCAGTTTATCCTGCAGTAAAGAACAGATCCTATGCAGCCTTTGGATTCTATATGATATGTGATCCTCTGAGTATTGCTGAAATTCAGAGGATATAATGATTTGAATAAGAGGAGTAGAGAAGTAGATGGAGCTATGGAAAGTAAACAGAAGCAAAGGTAGACTGTCCATCAAGGTTAATCCTGCTTGAAAATGCTGGCTGAGAGAGTCGCTGGTTGAAGATTCGGACAAAGGACTGCAGCTGCGGCACTGACATGCTGCTTTCTCTTTGCAACAGGTGCAGACAAGGTGTCTGCTTGGAGCTAAGTGTATCACACTGTTCCTTTCTGCCTGTATCCAGAGGCATGTTCAGACTTCTTCGACTAGAGAAGCTCACTGGGGCAATGACAGAAGCAAAGGTGGCTCTGTCTTCACTATCAACTTTAACAACAATCATTTAAGTGCCATCCAGCTGTTTTATTAATGTATAGTTGTTTTTACCTCAAACGAAACACAACAGAGTAGGGTGTCCAGATCCCAATCTCAACTATCAGATCGGAGCTGATCTGGACATTGTTTCAGCATTTGAATCTTGTTAGCACATCCCAAATAGTTGATTGTGACATATATCCCTCCTCTGACAAGTAAAATAACCAATAATAGTTTAAGATTTTGGGGTGGCCGATCAGATATCGGGGGGGGGGGCAGTTTCACCCCTGTCCAGCCTTCTTTACACGCTCCTTCCTGTTTCATGAAAAAGAATGGCAGGAGAACATTTCAACAAATAAAACTAAAGATTACATCCATCAGTTCTCGGCCTTACCTTTAGAGAACATGCTGTCTTTGAAGACATGCACTACTGACACGCACCACCAGGGGTCTGTGGACCACCAATTTAGAAACAGGTAGGTACATCAATACATTGAACAGGATTTTTACTATTTTACAACCAAACCACAAAACGGATCTCATCATCGATCCTAAGCTGAGTGATTTAAAGTGATAGGGATACTTTCTCCACGAGGATCGCACCAGAGTAAAAGCTTCACCTCAGACAGATGATGTTTCTCAGTCACTGACGGTGTGCATCTATCTCTCTCCTGTGCGATAGATTGTTCTCATAAGAGCTCAGCTAGAGACGAGCAGGAGGAGGGGAACCACTGATGCTTCTTCACCCAGAGGCAATTCTCATATGCAAGAGCTACTACAGTCAATGGGTGGGAACATCATGATCACTTTCTCTCTCTCTCTCTCTCTCTCTCTCTCTCTCTCTCTCTCTCTCTCTCTCTCTCTCTCTCTTCCCTTGCGTTGCCAACCCGTCTCTTTACTTTGGATTTCATTGTCTGAACCATTTTAACCCTTCCTGGCACTATTATTAAACCTGCATATCAAGACGCTATTTGCTCCTTCGTGCTATGTCAGAATAACTACAGTGTTTCATTCATCGCAGACGAACAACTACCTGTTCCACTAAAAGTTTGATGATCCTCTTGTGATTCTAAATGAAATGGATCTTCGAGTAGCCTATTCATCTCACAGACAGCCCTGTAGTGTGAGTAATATTTTCATTCTGAAAATTGGACCAGAAGGACTCCATGATGCGAGCATGGAAGCAACAGTTGGTATCATGAATCAGAGTGGCGCGTTGCAGGAGAAAATAGTCATTATAAACATAGTTTTTTTAAGCTTCCCCTCTTTTTCAACACTCATCTTACCTTCTGCTGCCTCCTGGCCATGTCAGTAGGTTGCTTTGCGTTAAATGGATATGCGATGCAGCGCATCACAAACACATACAGCTGGAGTCTCTTTTTCTTCTCCTCCTCCTCCCTCTGCATCTTCTCCAGGTCTTCCTTCTCTTTGTCACTGCCAACCGAGGGGCTGGGGCTGGAGGGTCGCCCAGCGCCACTCCCGCGGCCCCGGGGCTGGAGCCCTGCGCCGCTGCCGTGGCCGTCGGCGGCGGCACGGCCCGGTGACGGCCGGGCTCCAGCGACGCTCTTCGGGGCCGCCACCTCTTTGCGCTCCACCTCCAGTATCTCATCCCCTTCCTCCTCGCTGGAAGACGGGTCCAACATGCTGCCGAGGCTTGGATGGAGGCTGCACCTGCTGTCAATGTACAACTGGAAAAGTAGGAGAAGATGCCGGTAAGCCTCAGAGGAAGAGATCCGGGGGGTAGTCGCTGTGGGAGACGCAAAAACCTGACTGATGAGGAGTGGATCAGACTGTTGTTTTCCAGGAAAAAAAAAACTGCCGTCAGACGAGTCAATCCCAGGATGGAATAAAAAAAAGTGTTGGAAGAGTCTCTGGTTGGTTGCGTGTTTTTTCAAGCCAGTCAGTGGCACATAGGAGGGATCTGTGATGAGAGCAGATATAAAGGGGGAGGGGTCGCAGGCAGAGTAAACAGGAGGAAGCGTTGATGTGATGATGTGCCTTGAGGAGGAGGAGGAGGAGGAAGAGGATGGACTCAGGGCTGACCGTGGGACTGAAACCAGATCTCCGCCTGCTCTCAGATCAGTTTGTTCAGCCTGAGAGCAAAACAGATGAGCGACCACCTGATGATCAGGATGAGTCAAACAGAGACAGGTTCACATAGTAGGCTACCAGGCCGGAATCTGAGCGGTGTGTCTTTCACAATAAAAGCATCACCGCTGGGGTAAATAAACGTATGAATGAAAGATAATCCATTACTTCATCTGTCTGCCCTCTTCTAAAGTATATAGGCCTACCGGGTATGTTTGGTTACACACCTAACTGAATAGCTATAATTGCAGAACACAAACATTTGCGGAAGGCGTGGCTTCCAAAAGTCTGTATGGTTTTATTGTTTAAAGAGTGCGCACACCTGATACTATGAGTCACAATTCAAGCAAATGACAAGATATAAAGAGCCACAATAACATCCTGTATCTCTGCAGGCCTACATATTGTGCACTGAACAATGCATTTGATGAGCTTCACAGCGGTCTGAATGGTAGTCTAAATAAGCATCACTAAAACTGGGGGACATTTTTTACTTTCCTGTGGTTGTTCCAGCTTCAGACCGTTAGGCCTGTGGGTTTCATACAATTCAAATACATGTTAAAACCCTGGAATGATTTAATTCAATCAATTCTCAATATAACATTAGTGTATTGCCCCCAGAAAAATATTTTAAAATGTTCTGTGTGTTCTTAATATTATCCTGTATAGTTTTCATTTGATCTATTATCTTAAACAAAATGTTCGGGCCACATGTACAAGAAATGATCATATTCTTATACCTCTCTACCATATGTATGAGTTCAGCAAGTTACTGTCAAGAATCAGTTTCACAGGCGAGCCAGCATCACATCATTAAAATTTGATTTTCCTGCCGCTCTCCCCTCTCCTGAATGGCAAAAAAATCCAATGATTTTTACCCCTTGATTATAAAAACTGAAAATATTCAGTCCATTTCATTTATTCTGTATAGTATAAATGTGTTCGTGAGTTTTTCAATTCATATAATGGTTCCACTTATAACCCCAATTCCCAAAAAGTTGGTCACTGTGTAAAATGTTGATAAAACAGGATTTGATAGTTTGCAAATGATCAAACTGTATTTAACTGGAAAAAGACAACACATCAGATGCTGTTACTGTAAAGTTGTAATATGTTTCACAGAGGTCTCACAGAGGGAAAGATGGAAAGAGGTTCACCACTCTGTGAGAGACTGCGTGAGAAAAAAGCTTAACAATTTCAGAATAATGTTCATGTGCATACATTTAGTTGATTTCATAATCTGTAGTACATAATGACATTAAAAGATTTAGATCATCTGGAGAAATCTCTTTACAAAAAGGATAAGGACCAAAGCTAAATAAAAACAGAGATAGCTCTAAACTGGAAATCACTGCATGGACTCAAAATTGCTTCCAAAAATCCAGCCCCCTTGGAAAGAGATAATTATATACAAACATGATCCAGGAACGAAGGTGAGTTCTCTGGACCTGAACCTGTTAATATGGACTGATTGGAAGTGGAAAACTGTCCTGTGGTCTGACAAATCAAAACATTCTTTTTGGAAATCATGGACGCTGTCTCCTCTGCTCTAAAGAGGAGAGGGACCATCCAGCTTGTTATCAGCACACAGTTCAAAGCCAGCATCCCTGATGGTATGGGGATCATAAGAGTCCATGGCATGGTGAGCACATATCTATGAAGGCTCCATTAATGCTGAACAATATATACAGATTTAGGAGTGACATAATGCTGCCATCCAATGACTTTTTCAGGAAGACCATACATATTTCAGCGAGACAATGCCAAACCACATTCTGCACCGGTTACAACAGCATGGCTTGGCAGTCTTGTCACCCATAAGCATTTGGAGCATCAGGAAATGAAAAATACAACAAAGGAGACCCTGAACTGTTGAGCAGCTGAAATCTACCAGGCAAGAAGGGGACGACATTTCACTTTCAACATTCCAGAAACCAGGTTACAACAGCATGGCTCAGCAGTCTTGTCACCCATAAGCATTTGGAGCATCAGGAAATGAAAAATACAACAAAGGAGACCCTGAACTGTTGAGCAGCTGAAATCCACCAGGCAAGAAGGGGACGACATTTCACTTTCAACACTCCAGAAACCGGTCGCCTCAGTGATGCAATGTAACGATAAACATGCCCTTGTCTCAGTTTTTTAAAAGGTGTTGCTGGCACCAAATTTAAAATGAGCATTCAGAATTATTTTTATGCTTGTAATGATTTGCAAACCATGAAGTTCTGTTTTCATTGACATTTTACAGAGCATACCAACTTTTTAGGATTTGTACTTTTCTGTTGTGCCTAAAGAAAGAAACACACACAGCATACAGACAGAGATGATAATAAAGATTAGTAATTCATAAGAATTGAACAGAAGAGCAGAATTGTTTATTTATCACATTTTCTCTTAATGATCAGACAAGCAAGCTGTGCAGGGTCAACGCACTTAAGTGCTTCTGGCTATATAGAGTTGTGAAGCAAATCAATGATAAAAGGTTTCACGGGAAACATTTTATTTAAGGAATAAAATATTAATTTCTAGTTGTTTCACAGATATTTATTTTGCAAGTTATCTAAGTGTGCAGGAAAAGTTATGCAGAGGGTGTTATTAGTGAAGGTCACTGCATAGCTGGGCCATTTGACAGAACAGCTCATGGTTACAAATCTGCAACATGTTTAGTGAAGCCCTCCAACTACAGAACATGGATTGTGTTGTTGACAACTGTCATTGATACATTTTGCACAGGTGATGGTAATGTAAACAGACTTTCATTGTGACTGCACATGCCTGGTGGCTCTATAAATAGTATAAGAGAAGTGTAAGAAGTGCAGTTCCTCGAGTGTCCACTTAAGGCTCACTACAAGTCAAGAAAAAACCTCAAAGAGCCCATTACAGTAAAATGTGTCTTTTTGTGATAGATTCAAACATGTGTACTGACTTTAATGTTTTTAAGTCTCTTTGCTTAGTTTCTTTATTTAATTCGGAGATAAGGGGAGGAGCTCTGGAGGGAGTTCAGAGTATATCTGACAAGAATCATCTGAGGTGGTTCAGGTGTCCGACTAGGATGTCTTCTGAGCAACTTACTTATGTTTTGCAGGCATTTCCAGCTGGAAGTGGACCCCAGGGCAGGCCCTAAACATACTGAAGGGATTTCATATCTTTCATGTCCTTGGGAATGTATGGGGTCCTCCAGGTGAGGTTTGAAAACACTAAGGGGGAGACAGACGTCTAAACAAACCTGCTTTACCTGCAGCCACAACATCCCAACCCCAGATTAATGGAAGACAGTGGATGGATGGATGGATGGATGGTCGGGTGGGTAGATAAATTCAATCAAGGAACCCCCACAGTGCCAAGAAAAGCAGTCTTCAATACTGTGAAGTAAAAGTTCGGCTGAGAGAAGATATAGATGAGATTAAAGGAGACTTCTTGCGGTAACAGCTTTAAAAGGCTCATCAACAAAGACATAAATTATGATCTCACAGTACTTTTCTTCATCCTACTGCTTAATACACCTCTGCTCTTCTTCCCGCTTCTTTCTTCATCAGTCTGTTCTTTCTTCTTCTTCCTCTGTCTAGATTTTCATTTAGCTCCTTTTACCAATTCTACTCTGTTATTCTCATCACACATTTTTCTCTTCTCAACATTTAACTTTTGCTTTCACTCCATTCACCATGGCTTCATTATCCTCCCTCCTCGTGTCCTGCTCGACAGGTTTTCTCATGTCCTTTCCCCTTGCTGTTTCACTTATTTTCCGTCCTCGCTCAATTTCACACTTTCTTCTTTCCTTTTCTCTCACGTACGTTGTATGCCCGCAGTTCACTGGTGGAGAGTGAAGTTACTGAACCATGTATGTCTAGGCCAGTTTGTTCTTGTTTTTAAGTTTCACAATGACATACAAAGGTAGAATCCTCTGTCAAAACTCATGTTCATAATCTAGTGCGTTTGTCTGTAAGCTTGGTCACTGAGATGACACAAACATATCATAACAAGAGATAAAAACTTCCAGAGCATGTGAGGGAATCAGACAAAGTAATATTTATTAAAGGTTTGGAGCCAGATGACGCTAAAATCACCATCTTATTTGCAGCTTCCAATTCAACGGTTAAGATGAAGGTTATGGCCGGAGATATACAGGTGCAGTTAAAAAAATTAGAATATCGTTAATATCAATATTTTTTGGAAAGTGAAACTCATATATTATATTGATTCATTACACATAGAGTGACATATTTCAAGCCTGAATTCTTGTGATTTTGAAGATTATGGCTTACAGATAATGAAAACCCGAAATTCAGTGTCTCAGAAAATTTGAATATTGTGAAAAAGTTCAATATTGAAAACTCTTGGTGTCACACCCGAATCAGCTAATGAACTCAAAACACCTGCAAAGGTTTCCTGAGACTCTAAATGGTCTCTCAGTCTGGTTCAGTAGGGACACTATCATGGAGAAGACTGCTGACTTGACAGATGTCCAGAAGACCGTCATTGACTCTCTCCACAAGGAGGGTAAGACACAAAAGGTCATTGCTAAAGAAGCTGGTTTTTCACAGAGTGCTATATTCAAGCATATTTATAGAATGTTGAGTGGAAGGAAAAAGTGTGGTATAAAAAGTTGCACAAGCAACAGGGATAACCGCTGCCTGGAGAGGATCGTCAAACAAAATCCATTCAAGAATGTGGGAGTGCTTCACAAGGAGTGGACTGAGGCTGGAGTCAGAGCATCAAGAGCCACCACGCACAGACGAATCCAGGACATTGGGCTACAAATGTCGCATTCCTTGTGTCAAGCCACTCCTGAACCAGAGACAATGTCAGAGGCGTCTCACCTGGGCTAAGGCAAAAAAGAACTGGACTGTTGCTCAGTGGTCCAAAGTCCTCTTTTCAGATGAAAATTAGCATTTCATTTGGAAATCAGGGTCCCAGAGTCTGGAGGAAGAGGGGAGAGGCACAGAATCCACATTTCTTGAAGTCCAGTGTGAATTTTCCACAGTCAGTGATGATTTGGGGTGCCATGTCATCTGCTCGAGTTGGTCCACTGTGTTTTCTGAAGTCCACAGTCAACGTAGCCATCTATCAGGACATTTCAGAGCATTTCATGCTTCCTTCTGCTGACAAGCTTTATGGAGATGCTGATTTCATTTTCCAGCATCTGCCCACTGCACCAAAAGTACCAAAACCTGGTTCAGTGATGATGGTATTACTGTGCTTGATTGGCCAGCAAACTTGCATGACCTGAACAAAATAGAAAATATTTTGGGTATTGTCAAGAGGAAGATGAGAGACACCAGACCCAACAATGCAGATGACCTGAAGGCCGCTATCAAAGCAACCTGGGCTTCCATTACATCTCATCAGTGCCACAGGCTGATCACCTCCATGCTACGCTACAATGATGCAGCAATTTATACAAAAAGAAGCCCAACCAAGTACTGAGTCCATAGAAATTAAAATACTTTACAGAAACCTGACATTTCTGTTTAAAATGCCCTTTTTTATTGATCTTGTGTAATATTCTAATTTTCTGAGACACTGAATTTTGGTTTTCATTATCTGTAAGCCATAATCATCAAAATAAGAAGGAATCAAGGCTTGAAATATGTCACTCTATGTGTAATGAATCAATATAATATATGAGTTTCACTTTCTGACTTGAGTGACAAAAAATATTGAACTTTTTCACGATATTCAAATTTTTTGAGCTGCACCTATATTTGCAGTGTTGCATCACGTTTGGGTTTTTGCATCCAACTGCGGGTCATTGGCGGACACCTGCAGAGGGCACGCCTTAAAGCTCAGGCTGCATACAGCTACCGGATGCCTGGGATGAAATGGCAACTCTCAACAAGGTGACTCTTGAGTAATCAAAGCAAAAAATGTGGCAGCGACGGCAACGTAGACGGTATTTACGGCCACTAAATCAAGCCTGACAATGACAAATATGTGTCAGCTTGTTTTTAAAGCTTCCTGCCATTTGTAATTCCTGCAGTTTTTCCTGTCACATACACTCTGCCTCTATACTGCCCCTGCTGTTTATATCTCTACTGCACCTTGTGTCCGCATTGGGCTACATTTTGAGGACATGCACAGCCAACACACCAAGCCAACACTGGGGACGCATGGCAGCTAATCGTGTACGTATAGTTAACAGCAAGTCAAGCAGAAGGAAACCAGGTCCTGATCTAGAGCTAAAGCTAGACTTTTCAGATCTGGATTGTATTTTCTAGAGGAGTTTGTGAAAATGCAAGAAGAGGTTTTGGTGTTTTTTCCCCCATCTTGAGCTTATTAGACCAGGTCCTGATCCAAAACCACTACACCAAGACCTCTCAGATCTGGACTAGCTTATCCAAGAGAGGCTACAGAGTGTTTAAAAAGCTGTGTTCGATTTGTGAATCCTTTATTCTATTATTGAAAATAAAAAATAGAGAGATGTGCCGTTTTTTTTTCACTGCTAGTTCACTTTAGACCAGGTCCAGGTTCCAGAACAACTGCAGCTAGACATGTTAGATCTAAATTACACATGATAAAGCGCCGTCTGAAGTGTGCTTTAGGTAAGTAATAAAGTCAACTCATAAAGGAAAGTTGATTCACATGAGAACATAGCACAACAGTAAACTTTATGATTGGTATCTAGGGCCTGATCTGTATAACTTTCTAAAACACAAACTTCAGCACAGACGGGTATGCTGGGTGGTGATGATAGCAGATATCTGCCCCCAGACACTGAGGTAAGGTATATAGCAGAACAGTAGCATAACTATGTGTTGTGGAGATAGAATAGAATAGAATAGAATAGAATAAAATAGAATAGAATAGAATATATATTTACTGTCATTGTACATGGTACAACGAAATTGAAATGCAACCCATTTCACAGTGAAAAAAGTAAAATGAACAAAATCATAAAAACAGTTCTTCAAAAACAACGATGCTGCAGCAGCATCATCATTATCAGAATTTAGAAAGAGCTGGGCATTTTTCTGACTGCTTAATAGGTTGTTAAATTGCAAGACAGCTCTGGAGAAATATTTCTGACAGTGGAGAATGTTGGATGTGAACTCAGCAGCTCGGTGAGATAACTGCCTGAATCTGGTCCATTAAAGAGATGTGTAGGATTCAATCCCCCCCTGCAAAATAGGAGGGCAACATTTACTCTGCAGGGGTTAGACATATAACAGACAACAGCCAGCTCACTGCATGAGAAATACAAATTCTTCTCTTTATCCACGCCTCATAATCCTTTTCATTTCCATGTGTCATCATGTAGATCTACTGTTGCATTACATAGCCAGAGTCCACCGAGGCGATGTCCATCTGCTTCTTTGCTTGTCTAGTTTTTATTGCTTGTTATAAATCTCTTTTGTGTCTTTCTTGTTGATGTTCTGTTAATAAGTAATACACATTAATCGTTACTGTATATGCATGGGGTTCAATAAAGTTTCTCTGTCATTTAATAAGAAAAATGTGCCTGTTTAGTCCTCTTATCAGTAACATGCAGGTATGCAGGAACCCAACCCCTTTCTCTCTTTCATTATGTCGTAACATTTACCAAGAGTGATACACTTTTTAGCACAGGTTCTTTTACTTCAGTAACATTTTTTAGAGTAACACAAGGGCTTTTCTTGGGTTTAATATTCTCATACTATTTCCATCCCTGCTACTAAAGATCACAACTTTAGTCCAACAAAATTAGCTGGTGTCTTAAAGTTAAATGCTAGACTGCCCATTGATTACTCTTGCCTTGCAGCAATAGTCTAAATTATAAATGATTATCTTCATATCCACTTTGTTGCTGAATGCTTTGCTTATTGTACTAAATAACAATTCCCTACATAATCAAAAAAAAAAAAAATACAAGGAAGTAGCTGGTGCTGCAAAAAATAGAATACATATGAATATATTATATATGAATATATAATCGTGATAACTTGCAAATTTCACACTTAGTTTGGCTATCATATAAGAAGAATGACAAAGAAACAGTGAACTAGGCACCGAGAAAACTCCCACTGAAACACCCAAACAACAACCCTATGTAACATTTGGCTAAACCAAGTGTTGTCCTTTCTCTTATCGTGCTATTTCCAGTCATTGAACCCTGTGTTCTGTGTTTTTTTTTCTGAGCTGTCGATAAAGTAGGTTGCTGAATCATCAGATGGCTTGTTTCATTATCCAGAAAACTAAGAAGACCATGACCTTCAGAATTTGTTTGAGTTTAAACAAAGCAAGAGTTTAAAATTGGCCATGTTTACACCCAGAACACCAGTTTTGGCGAAAAAGTTACAGACCTGTAAAGCTGGTCCTTGTGTTTCTCTAAATAAAAACAAAAATTGACTGACTGTCACTGCTGTAGGCAATACAACTTATGAATTGATTCCACTGAGGAACACAATTTCCTGCTGTCAAAATAAATCATGACAGCTGTCTTCTCAATGACCTAACTTAACCCCAGCCTGAACTTCCAGTCTTCTGTGGTCTGTGATCTAGTTCTAGTTTTGAAAATAGTGACTCTTACAAGACACCCTATGCCTGTTAAATCTTGTAACTAAACATATCTTTGGCATAAGAGTGTGTCAGATTTAAGTCTTACTAGTCTTTTTAAGGTCCTCTTGGATCTGGTAGGCCTTAAAGCAATCTTAAATTGATGTATAGACACGCAGAGAAAAACAAACATGATTTGGGAGTATTGCAGGTTTTTTAGTGTTGGCTCATGCAAATGGAGAGTTCAATGCTCACTGACGTGATTATACAAAACCACTCCAAAACAGGCAAGTGTGGGATAGCTAGCACCAGCAGTAACATCTGCTGTGACTGTATGCTAATACAATTTGATGTCAAATTTGGACGCTAGCTTGTACTTAGAATACTGTGCAAGTGCTGCAGGGGTTAAGTGTTGTGGAGCATGCAGAGGATGGTGAAAAAACTGGAAACACATGAAGCAGCAAAAAAGAAAATATAAACAAAAAGTCTCCTCCTAAAGTTCTCCTACTTACAAAGACGAGAGAGGTCTGTAATTTTCATCAGAGGTACACTTCAACTATGAGAGACAAAATGAGAAAAACAAATCCAGGAAATCACATTGTAGGATTTTTAAAGAATATATTTGTAAATTATGGTGGAAAATAAGTATTTGGTCAATAACAAAAGTTCAACTCAATACTTTGTAACATAACCTTTGTTGGCAATGATAGAGGTCAAATGTTTCCTGTAAGTCTTCACCAGGTTTGCACACACTGTAGCTGGTATTTTGGCCCATTCCTCCATGCAGATCTCCTCTAGAGCAGTGATGTTTTGGGGCTGTCGCTGGGCAACACGGACTTTTAACTCCCTCCACAAATTTTCTATGGGGTTGAGGTCTGGAGACTGGCTAGGCCACTCCAGGACCTTGAAATGCTTTTTACGGAGCCACTCCTACGTTGCCCGAGCGGTGTGTTTGGGATCATTGTCATGCTGGAAGACCCAGCCACGTTCCATCTTCAATGCTCTCACTGATGGAAGGAGGTTTTGGCTTAAAATCTCACGATACATGGCCCCGTTCATTCTTCCCTTAACACGGATCAGTCGTCCTGTCCCCTTTGCAGAAAAACAGCCCCAAAGCATGAGGCTTCCACCCCCATGCTTCACAGTAGGTATGGTGTTCTTGGGATGCAACTCAGCATTCTTCTTCCTCCAAACACGACAAGTTGAGTTTTTACCAAAAAGTTCTATTTTGGTTTCATCTGACCACATGATATTCTCCCAATCCTCTTCTGGATCATCCATATGCTCTCTGGCAAACTTCAGACGGGCCTGGACATGTACTGTCTTAAGCAGGGCGACACGCCTGGCGCTGCAGGATTTGAGTCCCTCTCGGCGTAGTGTGTTACTGATGGTAGCCTTTGTTACTTTGGTCCCAGCTCTCTGCAGGTCATTCATCAGGTCCCTCCCTGTAGTTCTGGGATTTTTGCTCACCGTTCTCATGATCATTTTGACCCCACGGGATGAGATCTTGCGTGGGGCCCAAGATCGAGGGAGATTATCAATGGTCTTGTATGTCTTCCATTTTCTTACAATTGCTCCCACAGTTGATTTATTCACAACAACCTGCTTGCTTATTGTGGATTCACTCTTCCCAGCCTGGTGCAGGTCCACAATTTTCTTCCTGGTGTCCTTCGACAGCTCTTTGGTCTTGGCCATGGTTGAGTTTGGAGTCTGACTGTTTGAGGCTGTGGACAGGTGTCTTTTATACAGATAACGAGTTCAAACAGGTGCCATTAATACAGGTAACGAGTGGAGGACAGAAGAGCTTCTTAAAGGCAAGGCTAGGCAAGGCAGCTTTATTTGTATAGCGCATTTCATACACGAGGGCCACTCAATGTGCTTTAAATTAAAACATTAAAAGCATTGGAGACATTCAGACAGGCATAAAAGAACATAATTACATGGCAAATATAATAAAACAGAAAAGAAAAGGAGAATTAGAAATATATTTAAAATTACATTAAAATTTAAGGTGGGTTAAAATGAGCTAAGATAGGAAGGCAGTGGCAAATAAAAAAGTCTTAATCTTTGATTTAAAAGAGGTGAGGGTTGGAGCGGACCTACAGCTTTCAGGGAGTGTGTTCCAGATATGTGGTGCATAATGACTAAACGCTGCTTCACCATGTTTTTTTCTGACTCTTGGGACTGAAAGCAGACCAGTACCTGATGACCTCAGAGGTCTAGGTGGTTCATAAAGTAGTAGCAGATCAGCAATGTATTTTGGGCCTAAACCATTCAGTGCTTTATAAACCATCAGCAGGATTTTAAAGTCTATTCTCTGACAGACAGGAAGCCAGTGTAGGAATCTAAGAACTTGAGTGATGTGGTCTACTTTTTTGGTCCTTGTTAGGACTCGAGCAGCAGCATTCTGTATGAGCTGTAGCCGTCTGATGGACTTTTTAGGGAGTCCTGTAAAGACCCCGTTACAGTAGTCTAGTCTGCTAAAAATAAATGCATGGACGAGTTTTTCTGCATCCTGCTGAGACATGAGTCCTTTAATCCTTGATATATTCTTAAGGTGATAGTAGGCTGACTTTGTAATTGTCTTAATGTGGCTGCTGAAATTAAGGTCTGAGTCTAAGACTACACCAAGGTTTCTGGCTTGGTTTGAACATTTCATCTGTGCAGATTGGAGCTGAGCAGTAACCTTTAACCTTTCCTCCTTGGCTCCAAAAACAATCATTTCAGTTTTTTCTTTGTTTAACTGAAGAAAGTTCTGGCTCGTCCAGTCATTGATTTGTTCAATGCATTTACTCAGTGTTTGTATGGGACTATAATCCCCTGGTGATGTAAATGTGTGTGTCATCTGCATAGCTATGGGATTTCATTTTGTTGTTTCTTATTATCTGACCTAAGGGGAGCATATAGATGTTGAATAGCAGAGGTCCCAGAATGGATCCCTGAGGCACTCCACAAACGATTTTCATCCGCTCAGATGTGTATTTACCTATAGACACAAAATAGTCCCGGTCATTTAAATAGGACTTAAGCCAATTTAGTACTGCACCAGAGCGTCCCACCCAGTTTTCAAGTCTGTCCAGTAGTATCTTGTGGTCAACTGTGTCAAAAGCAGCACTAAGATCAAGTGATACCAAAACTGAAATTTTGCCATTGTCTGTGTTTAAATGAATATCATTGAGGACCTTGACTAGGGTGGTCTCTGTGATGTGATCAGAATCCTGATTGGAAGACATCAAAACAGTCATGTATCATTAGATAATTGTTCAATTGTTGAAAAACAGCTTTTTCAATAATTTTACTTAAAAAAGGGAGGTTTGATATTGGCCTATAGTTGTTCATTTCTGATGCATCTAAATTATTCTTCTTCAGGAGTGGTTTAATTACTGCTGTTTTCATGGCCTGGGGGAAGACACCTGAAAGAAGAGACATGTTGACAATTTGAAGCAGATCTGAGGTCATGCAGTCTGAAACCTTTTTGAGGTTTGAAGGCAGCAAGATGAGGATTTCAAATTTTGTATTATATCTTGTAGGTTTTTGCAATTTATTGGATTAAATTGTGTCATAGTGATTGAGTTGTTTTTTGGTGGACACATAGATAACACATTCCCAGTACCTCGTACAGGAGTGCTGACAGCTTGTCTGATTTTCTGAATTTTGGCATTGAAGAAGGATGCAAATTCATTGCAGGCCCTGGTAGATAAATGTTCAGAGGCCACTGGTACAGGGGGGGTTGTTAGCCTGTCCACTGTAGCAAACAGGGCCCGTGCATTATCTTTGTTTTTGGTGATAATGTCTGAGAAGAAGGTCTGCCTTGACTTTTTCAGTTCTAGATTAAACATGTGAAGTCTTTCTTTATAAATGTCATAATGAACCTGAAGCTTTGTTTTACACCACCTGCGCTCAGCTTTTTGACATTCCTTTTTTTCATGTTTGACCTGCATGGTATTCCTCCACGGCCATTTTTTCTTATTGGAGACCACTTTTACTTTAGTAGGTGCAATGGAATCAATAATATTTGTAATTTTAAAAGTGAAATCTTCTACAAGTTCATTTGCAGAGAACCTAGAGAGGGGGGTTATGGAAGAAAAAGCCTGAATAAATATATCACTGGTACTTTCAGTAATGTAACGTTTTGAGATAACCTCAGTTTGAACATTAGTGTTCACAGATAAATCACTTTCAAAGAAAACACAGCAGTGATCAGAGAGAGCAACATCAGATACCAGAACCTTGGAAATGTTTAGACCCTTGGAGATAACCAAGTTGTCTTATTTTTCTAATCACATGCTTGCACCCCTTACTACTTGTGTGGTGTGACACAAGTAGTAAGGGGTGCAAGCATGTGATTAGAAAAATTCAAGCATTCATTTCTAACCTTAAAGGTGACATATCATGCAAAATGGACTTTTTTAATGGTTCTCTACCTGAAATATGTTTCCCTGGCATGTTTACAAACCCCCCGAAAATGAAAAAAATCCATTCTGCCCCTGTTTTGATTTCTCCACCTTTCTGTAAATGTGTGTGAAACGAGCCGTTTCAGACTTCCGTGTTTTTGTTACGTAACAACAATATCCGGTCTGTCACGGAGTCAGAGCTCGGAGCTTGTTCAGCCCATAGACTCTATAAAATAATACTGAATCCCCCCTCCGTTTTTCGTGCCCTGCACACGTGTGCTAAAGGCTGATTTATACTTCTGCGTCTCCCCTACGCAGCAGGGGCTGACGCGGACATGAGCCCCACATACTTGTGCATCGGTGTGTCTGTGTCGCGCAGCAATTCTCCGCCGAAACGCCTGAGGGCAGTGCGGTCTCTCTGATAGCCGGCCACCTGCTTCCGGTCCCGCCACGATCTCTGTTTACTTTTCCACAGCGTTTCAGAGCATGTTATGTTAATCTACAGCTGATACATGTTGCTGTTTATCATACAGACATGATTACATGAAGAATAGAGAGGAGGAGATGAAATACACGGCCGATGTGCGGCCGATGTCCAGGATCCCGGAAGTGCTGTAAATGAGGGAAAGACAAAGCCGCTGAGCGGACCAATCACAGAGCTTGCGGTCCGCGTCAGCTCTACGGGGAGTTACATTGTGGAGGAGGTGCACGTCAGCTACGTGCGTAGGCCTCGGCGTAGGTACGGGAGCTACGCGGACCCCCGGCGTAGGGTACGCCATTGATTCAACGCAGAAGTATAAATCAGCCTTTACAAGGAGCTTATGAGGGAGGCATGCTAGTTGTAGGCTGTCTTAATAAACACAAAGGTCGGTTTTACTCCCCACGTCTGCAGATTTGAAGATCTAGTGGATGATTTTTATTTATCATGGATAAGTGCTAGCGCTAGTTAGCATAGCTACATGTCGTAGCTGTAGCTGTGAACCAAGACACACGTCTACATACTGGCAAATAAAACAACAAGAAACACAGAATCTGTGACCAATCCTTCAGAAAAGGTCCCGCTGCCTTTCTTGCAGAGGTCGGTTTTACTCCTCACGTCTGCAGATTTGAAGATCTAGTGGATGATTTTTATTTGTCATGGATAATTGCTAGCGCTAATTAGCATAGCTACATAGCTACATGTCGTAGCTGTAGCTGTAGCTGTGTACCAAGACACACGTCTACATACTAACAAATAAAACAACAAGAAACACAGATTCTGTGACCAATCCTTCAGAAAAGGTCCCGCTGCCTTTCTGGCAGAGGTCGGTTTTACACCCCAGGCCTGCAGATTTGAAGATCTAGTGGATGATTTTTATTTATCATGGATAAGTGCTAGCGCTAGTTAGCATAGCCACATAGCTACATGTTCGTAGCTGTGTACCAAGACACACGTCGACATACTGATAAATAAAACAACAAGAAACACTAAATCTGTGACCAATCCTTCAGAAAGGTCCTGCTGCAGGCGCCTCTCCGTCAGGATCAGATTCTGGATCAGATTCAGAGGGTTGAAGTAACGCTATCTGTGAGCAGCCGTGTATATTCAGCCAACATGTAAACATTAGATCAACGTGCTGGAGAGCCGAGGGCACATCCACTTCCTGAGGGGGCGTGGTCAGAGAGAAAACAGAGTGTTCTGAGGAGGACTGAAGAAGAGGGTTCTTCTTCTTCATGCCAAAATCTGATTTCAAAGTGTTTTTTTGAGCATAAACTTTAAAGACATGTTTTGGGGACCTCTTAGACCAATATATATTGATGAAAAAAGCATGATATGTCACCTTTAATCACATCGATTTAAATGTATTTACCCAAAAAGAGCAGACCAAACAAGTTTAAAACTTTCAAAACATCTTATTGCCTGACTTCACTTTGTCAAAAGCTCAGTTAAATTTTTGATGATTTACTTAACTAAATAACAAATTAACTACAGAAATACAGAATAAATACAGAAATCATAAAGCTTAGCACTATGTTTCATTTCCTGTTGGTGGTGAATCTCACCACAAAACAGCCATTGGAAAATTGATTTTGCAGACTAATGAATAAAAGTAACGAAACATAGAAAAATGTACAGAAACCAAACACGAAATGCTCCACTTGACAGGGCTTAATTGCATTCAGTCTCTACAGGGATGAAGGAAACATTAGTAACCTGCTTGATTATTATGCTATCCCAGCTAACACTGTGGGCCAGACAAATCTAAATACTAAACAAAGAGCAGAAGTGGCTAAAACTGTTTTGTTTTTATCTTGGAAATGCCTCATGAGAGTTGGGTAAAAACATCCACTGTAATCTTGTGATAGTTTTGCAAAAAAGAAAATTTACCCTGTAAGATCCCCTCTCTAATGTTAGTGAAATCTTTTGACTTAAAGTGTCCTTAAATTGAAGAGTGTGGCAGACTTTAATTTGTCAAGTTTTCATCACAGTTGTTTGAGTCTGGTAAACATTCACAGCAGATTAAAGGCAGGTGGTTACTCTATGTTTTCATGACCCAATTTTTTCTCCTCTACCTCCAAAACACTGGTGTGAGTTGCCAACTCAAGAGCTGTTCCACTGTCTCAACAATCCACACCAACTTAGTTTTATCAAGTAAAGAATACGCATTTGAGAGCAATCTCGACTTAACGGATGAGAAAGGAGTAAAGATGGAAAGGTGAAGGCTGTTTCTCGAAACCGCCTAATATACTAGCAGTACGTACTGATTTGGCCAAAATTCAGTATGTAGTAATTAGTATGTGAACAAGAGCAAAATCTGCAGTGTGCCAAAACTTCGCGGATGTTGTACTGATTCAGGAAAATTTCTCAGTATGCATCAGACCAGTCTGCCTCGCTTACTGTTTCCCACAATGCTTAGCGCTCATTCCGCTTTTTCTTTTCTCTTCTTTTTTGATGAGCCACACTCTGTTTTGTGGTGTGAAAATTAATAATTTACATATAAACCACCTCCTAACTTTTTCAATCATAAGTGATGCTTAAGAAGCAGTTTCGCTCAGCTTGCCCATTGTTTACTTCCGCACTCCGAAACCGGAAATTCAGTGATGTCTGGCTCAGCATATTGCAGACCAGATCGAACAGAACAGTGGCTGTTTCCGAAATCGCCTACTATACTAGCAGTACGTACTGATATGTCCAAAATTCAGTATGTAGTAAGTAGTATGTGAACAAGAGCAAAATCTGCAGTAAGCCAAAACTCCCCGGATGTCTACTGATTCGGGAAAATATCTCAGTGTGCATCGGACCAGTCTGCCTCGCGTACTGTTTCCCATAATGCACAGCGCTCGTTCTGCTTTTTCTTTTTCCTCATTTTTTGATGGGAGGAAATCTGTTTTTGGGTGCTGTGAAAGTTACCAAATTACATATAAACCACTTCCTAACTTTTTAAATCATAAATGGATGCTAAATAAGCATTTTATTTATCGGCTTCGCCGTTGTTTACTTCCACTTTCCGAAACCGGAAATCCAGCGAAGTCTGGCTCAGCATGCTGCATGACAGATCGGACAGAACAGTCATACTACATACTAAATTCAAACGCAGTATGTAGTAGGCAATACCTACTGCCTACTACATTAGTAAGTAGTATGTAGCAGGCCGTTTCGGAAACAGCCAGTCATACTACATGCATACTACATGTATCAGTACGTACTGCTAGTATAGTAGGTGATTTCGGACACAGCCAAAGTGTTTGGACCTTTGAGGTTCTTTAACTTCTTCTTCTTTCTTTCTTTCTTCTTTGAAGTTTATTGGCGGTTGGCAAACCAGCTTATAGGCGCATTACCGCCACCAATTGGACTGGAGTGTGGAATAAGAGATTTTTGGCAGTAGAAATAATTAAATAAAATCAAGCAGACAACCAAACAATCACAGAAAACAAACCAAACAAAAAAAAAACCTAAACTGTTTTAACCAACTACAATCACTTATAAACTTAATAGTAGATGTTCCCTGCTGCTTTCTTTAATAGCCCTGCTAATGAAATGTTATTATGCTTTGACCTCTTTAAAAACTGAAAGAAGTCATTCCTCATGATCCTATATTCTATACATGTTCAACCGTTTCAGGTTGATTACAATGTGCGCATTTCCCAGTTGCCTATTCTGTGTTACGTGCTGAGTTTCCATTTACTTTTATTGCAGTTCCATTAAAACCTCCTGGATGTACGTGAACGCGGCATGACGTACGAGGCAGTGTGAGGACGTGCCATGCGTACATCATGACCCCGCCCCTTTACAACAACCCCCAACCTACAAAGTGACTGCTGCTGAGGGTATTTCAACAGTGTGTGCTGTAACATCTGAATTAGAGTCCACTGGAGATCAAATACAGAGGTTAAATTCACAGTTACTCGACGGTGAGGGTGTATTCGCTCCCCTGACTCTCCTGGTTCAGCCGTAGTTGTCTGTTTAAGTTGAGAGGAGCGTGTGGTGTGACATTCACGTTAATTCATTCATCCACAACAACAATGGCAGCACAGGATTTTAATTTTCTGCTCGCAACGGATTCCTACAAGGTAAGTGAATCCGTCCTTGCCCTTCTCTTGTAGACCTCTCACATCTTTCTTTTCCTTTAATTTAATATGTTCACCTTATTTTCGACATATTTTCAAGGACGTTATCTCACGTCAACCGTCAGAACTCCAGTTCTCCGGTAACGTTCGATGATGCGTTTAAGGTCTGAATGTTTTCACTGGAGAAACCGAAAGTAGAGCAATGTGTGTTTAACCTTGTCTCTTTCTGAATGAACCCTACAGTTAGTTAACACAGGACGAGCTGGGGGCTCATGCAAGGTAGAGTCCACGGAGTCCTAGCAGCACACTAACTAAAGTTGAATCCACGGATCCTTATCTCAGGAGATATGAGAGGGGACAGGGTTTGGCATCAGGGAGCAGTTCTGCTGAGTCAAAGTTGAAGCTTAAGTTTCGATATTACAAAACCAAAACTGTTCAACACAGACTGCTTTCTACTTTTTACTGTCAGGGGAAATAAAGGCAGAACACTTTCCATTCATGTAATTCAACAACTTACAATCCAGCCGATTTCTGACACTTATGTTTGTTGTTTTGATCAATTTTTGCTCCTTTTTATATTTTTTGTTTATTCTCAAGATGAGAAAGGTTTACATATTAACCCTCCTGTTACCTTCAAATTTAGTCACATATTTTTGACCCCAGCAATTTAACCCACCAGAAACTGATTGTTACCAAGGTTTATGTGTCAGGTTTCTTTGTTGACTACCTAAATATAATTTTAAATAAAATATATTTCAAGCATAAAAACAATTTAAAGCATTTAGAAGGACTTTATTTGTAAAACAGAACATCAAACTGCTTCGAGTCTGTCTTGCTCTCGTCGGCCCTGCCTTGTTTCTATGTTATCAAAACGTATGACACAGGACTGATCACTGAATGTCTTTAGAGACATGGTGAGGGAAATATTATATCTCAATATAAAGGTTGGCGGTTCGATCCCAGCTTTTGTTCCAGGTATGGTTACGTTATGTTAGAGCTCTAAAGCAGAGGGAGGCTTTTTTAGATTATAAAGATGTATGTTATCGTGACCTCAATATCATCCAAAACAACCAAAACAAATATGTATAAAATGTTGATATTTCTTATGTTTCACACAGCTAAAACAGCCTGGGGTCAAATTGACCCCAAGGAACACAGATGCGTAGATTTTCTTTATTCCATGTTTACACAGTTGTGTCCATTAATTTAGGAAAATTCATGAAATGGGAAGCCAAAACAATGATATTTAACATTCATTTAGAAACATTAAACACTGAATGGGGTCCAATTGCCCCCAAGGATAATAGGAGGGTTAAATGTATTTCAATGTCATCTCTGATATTTCCACTTTTGACCTGTTCCTGATATTGCAACTCAACTCTTGACAAGTTTTCTCTTGTGTGTGGCCCTTGTATTAAATCAGTCAATCAATCAAACAATCAATCAGTGTTTATTTGTAAATAGATTTTCATACAATGACACTGTAACACAAAGTGCTGTATATAAAAACAAAGTAAAATAGATTAATTACAAATATTTAAAAATAGGAAAAGAAAGACCCACCCACCCTAATCCCAACCCCAGTCCCTACCTCAAACCCAAGAACATGATATATGTAATAATAATAACTAATAATAATGATAATGTAATTATAATAAAATAAATACAAAATAGGTTCCTGAATGAACTGAGAAAATGCTGTCATGATATATTAATGAAGAATTTAAAGGTGCAGTGTGTAAATAGCAGATCACACTTAGTATGTTTAAATTAGGGTGTAATGACTTATAAAGACAAACTAGGTGGAGAATGTTATTGCATCCGGGATGAATGAAGCCGTACGCCTCCTTTGCCGCCTTCAAATGGAACTCGTAAAGTGAGACAGTCGTGTGAATGAGTGGCTTGGCGTTCAAGTGGTAACACCGTTATTAGGCAACGGCAACATGAAGGTCAAAAGTTCAATCATTGTCCTCCTTGCTTTATGAGTGGAAATGCTAATTTTACTATTTTTCATGTGCTGAAATGCCGTATGGAGGAACAAGAAACTCCTCTTGGTCCCGTACGTGTCTAATCACACTGTACAAGCTGCGCTCTCACTAACGTTAGCTAATTTCACTCCTGTAACTACAGACCTTATCAGTTACATAATCACGTGGTGTGTTTGCATGAAACTGGAGTCTAATAGACTCTATGGGCTCCCCCATTTCTGTTGACTTCATGCCTTCAGAAAACTTTGTCTCACAATGTCGTGAATACGTTAAGAGGAGGCCATTTCTCGTGAACACGGTAAACAAAACCCCGTTTTAAGGCACCACTTGTATTTTTAGTGAGCTGCCATTCGAACTGCACGAAGCAGAAAATCCAGTGTTTTCTTGTGCATAAAATCATTTGTTTTGATAAAAGTTTTCCACTGGTAACACCTGTTAGATATACGATCATATATGATGATACTGATCATTCATCACAGCAGCTGCTTGTCCTCAGAGGACACCATCACCAACAAGAGGGGTGAGTATAGGGAGCATTTCAGTCTAAATATGTCCATTTCTACGTACTGTACCTTTTAAGTTTTTAATATTTGAAATGACCCCGAACATTTCAGCTTTATTCTAGACATTTCTTAACTGTTAATTTATGACTTTTACTTCAATTGGCAAAATTCCTTTTACCTTTTCAGTTACACCGCCCATTACTCTTCCTTAATAACTCACAAACAAGACTGATTTGGAAATCATGTGGTGCAAAGTTTCAGTCCAGCACAGTTTGGCTTTACATGTTGACTACATGTGAACATAAATGTCTGTTTAAGCCAAAGGAAACAGAACCTGTGTGTCATGCTTGTTGGCGGTCTGCCCTGCTCCTGTGGCTTCCTTAGTATCCGTGGGCTTTCACATTTAAGGCAGATTAAGACTTGCCTGATCAGGTGTGGCAGTGAAATCATCATGTTGTAAAATAATAAAACCATTCACCCTTTATACTGAGTTACAGTTTACCCCCTGCACGGAGAGGAGACCTTAGATAACAGGGTGTAGAGTTAAAGGTACCTGAAGTATCCAAGAGGGAACATTTGAATCCTAGCTTAAAGTATAGAGCAAGTCACAGTGATTCATTGCTTTGTAATGCACATTCATGTGTACACACCTCCTTGTGCTATTTGTAGTGGTTTCTAAGTATCAGAGAGCCCAACCTTTCATTGTGTCAAGCTTTCAGTTTCATTTCAGGCAAAGCGTAACTTAAATCCAGTTGTGAGTCAGAGCGCTGCTCAGGAAAGCTGAGTTAAATGTCAGATGTCACTGTTAGATGTCATTCAAAGGTTTTTACTGCAGCCAAATGGCAAAGGTCTGGATGATCCATCCGGCTCCAACCACCCCCTAAAAACAGGTCCAAAGCAGCAGCACGGCCAAGGGGAGTCCTCCAATGTGTCTGTCATCACAATCACATAATAGAAAGTGATTTTGTTCTTTGTGATGAGCTCATCTGAAAGTCCACGCAGGGATTACAGCTTTACAGACAGCATGATTTTTAAAAGTAAATATTGTCTTACAATAACACGACTTATTACAAGTTTCCTTCCCATGTAAAAACAGTTTGATGTAACCTTTTATTTCTGAAGGGTTTTTCATCGAGGGTATCAGGCATTCACATTGAAACAAGGAAAGCTTTCAAAGAGAAGTCATGCAGTGACTCCTTTGTAAATATCAGAGTGAGTCTGGTTCCACCCTCACACCTGACAGCCCTGGATGTCCCTGAAGTCACCACATGTGATGCATTAAGCCAGAGCTTTCCATTACTCCCCACGGGTCCTTGCTCATATCAACTTCTCCCCCAAGCAAATCAATGTGCAGACATTATTAGTGTTCAGAATAAAGGAGCATGTCATGCTAACGCTCGGTCAGTGTGATCAATGAGTTTAATTACCGAGAACAGAAGAGACCTGCTATGTTTGTAAAAGCGTCTTGAGATAACGTTTTTTGTGATTTGGTGCTATAGTAATAAAGATTGATTGATTAATTGATAGAGAAACTCCTTGTTTCAGGCCAGGCTCTTTACATCCATTACATATTATTCAATCTGTTAGCTTTGTCTGACATGTCTCTCACATAGACTGTGACGTAGTATTCGTGACGTCACCCATCTGTTTCTGAAGCGCTATTTTGAAGCCAATCGAGCGGGAGCCATATTGGAAATGCTGAACTTAATCTAACTGCTGTCGAGCTAGTGTGAGGTAAAGAGGCGGGCTTTGAGCCTCCTCGCCAACAGCTACAGTGTTCCCGCCTGTCAATCAAGTCAGTCATGTCCTTAAATGGGCAAAACTCGCAATTTTAATATCTTCGAAATTGCGGGGTTATGAAAAAATTCATCCCCCGTTAGTGTGTGCTGAGACCGAAATGAGCTCTTCAGACGGAAGCTGTTTTTTGAACCAGACTGTAAACATGTTTATTTCTGCTGTAAAGATTGTCTTCTTTAAATTGGTGTGTATGTGGTTTCCGATACTTCCAGATCCAGCCTCAAGCAGACACTTGAGGAACTGCAGTTTTTAACACTTCCTGAATTGGCTTCAACTCTCGCAGCCTGACTTTTCATCCACACTGAGCAACAAGTATATAAGATATTAGACACCCTCATCACCCTCAGCCAAACGAGAGCAGGTGAAGAGATGGAGCAGTTTCCTTTCAGTCTGAATGCTCGACCTTTGACCTTCTGACATGCATGACTGTCATATGTTTGGTTTCTTTACTTACAGCAGTGATGATGCTGGTTATGACGCAGTCTGCCCTGAGTGTTCCTCAGCCGTGTGTTTTGTTTTCTGCTGTAAGTCTTGGTTGCGTAACTGGTGTAATCATTAACCACTGGATCCTGTGAGCACGCACAGCACCCTGAACTTTGGCACTTACTTTAAAGTTTATGAGTAATTTGCTGAGGTTTGATACGTCCTTGTGCCTTAGCTCTTATCACGTCACTACATCCTGGATTTGTTCTTTTTACAGCGTGCTAATACCACAACCACGCTGGTATTTGCACACGCCAATTCTCTTTTCTTACATGGAGTGTTCAGGGTCCCCTTTTACTAGGTATGGCTTAGGTGCAATGATATTAGGAAAGATTAGAGCCTGGGAATGTCATAACAGAGGTCCCCAAGTTCATGAATCCGACAACAACATGGACGTTGTCTGGGACACATACGAGGACTGATAACTGAAGTTGCAAAATGTTGAGTTACGTGATAGGAGCTGCAGTTTTTAAATTTGATAATCCGTTAATCATCACGATAAATCAGTGTTTCATTTAAATTTAAAGGCAGATTTTTGGTTGAAGACAGTTTGTTTGTGTCTGGATTTAGTTTTCTGATTAACTTCTTGAATCCATCTTTTTTGACAGTGCTAACAGGAAGCAGGTCTTTTGTGTAAAATGAGATTTTTGTGAAGTTTTAGTTTGTAAATTCTTATTTTCCACAGGTTGAGGTTATTTCCATAATTTGATTTAAATGTACAACAAACATATATCAAATGATGTACTGTGTGTCAGTTTATAGAGTAATGTTTTGAGTTGTGCACTCCCCTTTTAAGATTACTAAGGGTTACAGGAAGAGTGATGTTGTTTCCTAGAGTGTAGTGAACGCATCACGGTTATTCAGTGCTCAGTTGTACTCAAGCAGCAACCTCCGGTCTCAAAATATGAAGCCCATGCGGAAGTGTTATGAACTGCAGTTCATCGAGAATCCTCTTGATGCTGGCTGCAGAAACACCAGAAACCACATACACACCCATTCAAAAAAGACAATCTTTGCAGCATTAATAAACATGTTTACTGTCTGGTTCAAAAAACGGCTTGGCTCTTCGTAGCTAATCTCTCTATCGGCACACACTGTACGAGGGGTGAATTTTTTTCTAACTCGACAGTTCAGAAGATATTAAGATTATGAGTTTTTGCCCAAATAAGGACATGATTGACTTGACTCCCGGATGGGAACGCATAGCTGTTGGCTAGGAGGCTCAAACTCCGCCCCTTTACGTCACACTCTGCCTGGTTGAGTTCTGCATTTCCAACATGGCTGCCGCCGCCGATTGGCTTCAAAACAACACTCAGGAACAGATGGGTGACGTCACGGATACTACGTCCATATTTTATGCAGTCTATGGTTGTACTACAGTCATTAAACGTCTCTGAAATGCACAGCAGAAGTTGTTTCTGTGCTCTTCCTTTACCCACATCCTGAAGGTATATTTAATGAAGATTATTAAGTTAAACCGAGCTCAGAACGCTTAATTACACTCACCTGTTAGCCTTCAGCTGCAAATTATGTTCAATGACAGCGGACGTAAATGATCGGATGAGAGGATCAACTCAAGTGCTGATCACCGATCAATTAAAAAAACGTCCAGATCGTCTTCGCTCAGATAGTTGAGATCCAGATCGGGACATCCCTAATATGCATGTTAGGTAAAACTTAAGGTTTGTCACACTTCTGTCTCCTGATTCAAGGATAATTCAAAAAGCAGAGGCCCTTTTCATTTCACATTGTCTTTGTCAACCACATATTCCTCCCTTTATCATCTTCCTCTGTGCCATCTGACTTTGCAGTTCCCACCAAATAAACACCAACGGATTTGAGAGAAGTATTGCAATGTGCCTGACACACGTTTATTTCAGGGTGATGAGAGAATGTGATATAAGGTGCAGTGCTTCTTCTCCCTCAAGTATCTCTGCTGCTTTTTATTTGATGAAGAAGAGCGATACTCTGAATATCTTTCAGAAGGCTCGTTTAAAAACTAAACCTTATGACTTCCACATGGCCCGAAGACTCCTAATGAGCTAGTTGGTTTCCTCAGTCCAAACATAACCCAGCCCTAAGGTTTGCTGTTTGTGAGTCACTGTAGAGATGGTAATAAGCAGTAGATGTATGTGCTCTCTTAGCTCGCTTTGAGAGGCAGCAGATGAGTCACGCTGTGGTGGTCTGAGGCCTCTGATGAAGAGTTTATACTGCTCTTTGAAGCCTAATATTACGCTTGATTTATTAAGTATTTTATCATGTTTACGGAGAACAGAAGATGTTAAATGTTGGTTACATTGGTCACCGTTGTAAATCAGTGAATGATCAGTTTTGTTGCAGCAGGTGGAGCAAAGGCAGGAGTTGGTCTGGGCCTGCTCTTCTTGTTGTCGGAGGCACACCTCATTCTGATCTCACCTGAGTGACCTTTGAACATGAAGCGGTTCCCACAACATAATTACCATCTGTTACTGTTTGCCAAGTCTCAACAGTTCATGTCAGATGATTATGATTGCTATCATATCTGCTGTAGTCATTGGATACGCTGAGTAACATATCAGAGGTTGTTCATCTCAACGCGTCTTTTGTCAACATATTTTTAACTTAGTCTGATATTCCCCTTGAAGTTCTCACTTTAAGTTCTTAACAATGAGTGGATTGTCAACAACAGTAAGCACTAGCTGTAGTGTACTGTGGTACGAGCTAAGACCTTGTTTAGACCTGGTAATAACATCCGTCCTGCGTGATCCCATCACGTGTGGACAGCACTGAAGCTCGAACGTTCTATGCATCAACATTCGTCTCTGAATGTGTCCCCAATGACAACCTGTGGTCAGATCTCACTTTACTGCATCATATGCAAATAAACACAGAGCCCCATTCACCTTTGTTAGACTGAAATGGAATATTATAAGATGAGAACATGCAGTGATGCAGAGAGGGAGAGACGCACACGTGACTGAGCGGCAGAGAGGGGAAGGTGATTAAAGACCTGATGCTCCTACAAAATAAGAAAACTCTCTCTACAGTAGGGATGGGCCAAAAAACTATTCGATAATCATTGGCTTCTATTCGACTGGCAGTGTCAGCATCTCTCTCGATCTTTATGTCGGTGTTTCTGTGCCGCAGCGTGGCGTGTATGTTTGCTTTTTACATCCATGCTCAGTCTGGAAATGGGTCGTTGACAAATAAGCCTCAAAAAAGTTTTTTTTTAAGTATTTCCAGAATGGTTGCAATGCATATTTTTGTGTCTGGAATAATGTGTTCAAACAAGGCTTGTTTTAGCACATTACATTTTTTTTAAGTGTTTAAATATATATATATGTATATTTTTACCCTTTTCATAACATGAACACCCAAAAAATGGCAGGTGGCGCAACCAGATATTTGTCAAAATATATGTACTTACCCATCATTTTATTTTAACTGAAAGTTTTAGGAAGTATCCCTTAGAGTGGTTACAGTGCTTTACACATTTGTATTTTGTGAGTATATTTTTTATTTACGATATATTAGGATTTTTGCATTCTATTGGCCAGGTATAAAATATAATTTTATAGTTTTAGGTTGGTTGTACCACCTGACATGGAAAGTGTTACCGTCCACCTATAAGTTGATAAAAGCTTTTCTATTATTATTTAAGAGACATCTACAAACCTTTTAACTCAGCCATGACAATTATTTGGGTCCTCTGAATTATTTCGTATTTTGAAGTCCATTATAACTACTTACTTTTAAAATAAAAGGTCCATGAGTACAGTGGTGCCACCCTGACATTTCAGAACATGCAAAGTGCTGGACAAAAGTTTTTAAATAACCTTAGGTGCCTTTTAAACTATTGATATTCATGAAATGATGTTTATTTCAAAGCTCTTATATGTAAAATCATGCCATGGTGTTTTAATTTGAATTTATTATTATTAAAATACATTTTTTATAGTGCTTTAAATCAGTTCACTTGCTCGGATGGTTGCACCACCTGACATTTTCAGGGTTTGAGATACTTCAAAATAAAAATAAATCTCAATATTTGAATGTACTGAAATTGTATTCAAAATAAGCAGGTTTTATAGAATCAATTGATGTATGTCTTAAAAATAACAAATTATTTTAAAAGAAAATAATGGATTCGGACACAAAAATATGCACGTCATGTCAATGATCCAGATATGTGTGTAGTAGTGTGAGATTCAGAAACAGAAAATCGCTGCAACTGTTTTTTAATTATTAGCAAACAGCTTTAAGACGCTCTATATCCACCGTCTGGCGGGAATACTGTATTACAACCAGGTACCAGTAACAACAATGAAAAATTTTACTTTTAAGAAGAGAAAATATTCGCAGTAACTCTTCAATTTTTACTAGGTGAGCGAATATTTGAATATTCGGTAACAATTGCCCATCCCTACTTTACAGTGAAGAAAACATACAGTAAGATTCACGGATTATTATAAACTTGTGTTACTCGGCTCTCTTACTGATCTTCCAGCTGTGTAAGATGCTTGATTCTGATTGGTCTAAACCCCTTGACTACGGTTATTAACTTTCCCTAACATGAGCAACATGTCAAATCAATCCATGGTAAAGAGTTCCGTCACATTTTGCTTCTGCTTGACACCACAGACCGTAAGGGGAAGTAAAACTGTTAGCTTCCTTTGGCATCAAAACTAGGATTACAAAATTCTGTGAATTTTCAAAGTTGGAAACTTTCCATTGGAATTAACAGGAATAAACCAGGAATTAACAGGAATAAACCAGGAATTTACTAAATTGAAGGTTGGCTCTTGGGGAAAATATATTTTAGCATAATCCTGACTAAAACAACCAGATTTCCTGCAAGTACAGTTGAATATTTTTGCTATTCCTCAATCACATGCACATAGCACACTGCTTACTGCAAGGCTATTGAAACCATGCCCCATACATGCACTAAAAGAATTGATTGTTCAATAAAATATTTAACACTTGATAAAGTTCTACTTACAAATAAATCTGTTTTAATTGTATTATTTTGGATGGATGTCTGCTTATAACAAAACACATATTTATGCTGGGATATGATACCTTTCCATTAAATTACCCTCAATTCCCAGTTGATTCCCATGGAAAGTTTCCAATTTGGAATATTTCCCAAATTCTCCAGCTCAACTTCCCATGGAAATTTACCGGAAACTGTCCACCCCTTTGAAACCGTTTGCATTATTCTAAACTCGTATTACCCGGCTCTCTCACTGATCTCCCGGCTGAGTAAGATGCTTAATTCTGATTGGTCAAAACCACTTGACAACGGTTATTAACTTCCACTAACATGAGCAACACCAGAGCCAAACTGATCACACGTCATGTCAAATAAATCCACGGAAAGGAGTTCCAGCACATTCTGCTTCTGCTTGTTAACACCATAGAACGTAAGGTGAGGTAAAACCGTTAGCTTCCGTTAGCATCAAAACAATGTGGCTAAAAAACTAGCTTCAGTTAGCATGTTAAATTGGCAGGATATGGACATTTTCTTATTGGATCCCGTCCGGCAGTATTAGCAACAAGCGGAGCAGGTGAGAGAAACTTTAGGTTAGGTCTCACCCTGTCTGGATTCTATTTGCCATAACCACCTGCTAACCAGCCATACATTATCCCTTACATATGAATCACTTTCTGGTCACATCTCCGGACTTTATCATCAACAACATGTAGAATTGTGGATCATACAGTAAAGCAAGCCGTGCATGGAAACACAGGGTAGACCCCGTCTCAATGAAGAAACATTGACATCAAATATTTAGTATTTCTGTGCGTCTGTTACTCCATGTGTGCCGAGAGAGTCCTTAATGTTTCCCATGACTGTTCACACTGCCGGACCAACATGGACAAACATGTCTCCGTCCACCTCCTTACGTGGCCTGAGTGATTGGATCTGGATCTGTCCTCAGGATGCATCGACCTGAAGTTAAGGCCGTTCACGTTTGATCACGCATGGTGGATGTTGAAGCCAGAATCACTAAGGCTGGAGTGTTTTCTCACTTATTGAAACCCTCTACCCCCTTTACCTTAGCATAGCATTATGTTACTCTCAGTACCTGCATACATGTGTTGACTAAGCTCTAAGCTTGTTCGTACTTTAAAGTTTAATACTCTTATAACTTCTTGCTAAAGCCCATGCTCTGAAAAAGTACTCTTTATCTTTACTCCCTCCAGAAGAGTCAACCTTTTTCTCGAGGTTCAAAGTTTGGTGACTAAATAAAATCTGATTCTTCACTCCTGAAGTTTGAGGATTTAAAATAAGAGGCAGGATGAGGCAGAAGAATGTGGACTGAATTCCTCTGACAGATTTCTCCTCCAGCGACTGGCTGGTTGTTGCTGTTGATTATTCAATTACTGCTACAGGAGCACAAAGAGGGACTTGTGCTTTAAGCTGTCATCATCCCTTCCCACATGGATCCAGGAAACATGTTTACTGTACACACAAGCATCACGTTGAGACGGTCCTCTGGTTTTTCAGCTTATCATGAGTGTGCTTACCGGGGTTTTATTTCATGCTGTACAAACAAATACAAATCTGCCTGAAGTGGGGAGATTACAGATTGATGAACAAACAGTACCCACACTAAAAGAGATTGTCCTCTTTTTATTGGGACATGTGGAAATGAAAGCTGGTTAATCATTCACTAAGACTTTGTACACTGACTTCTGTTTCTTGTGTTTCAGATCACACACTACAAACAGTACCCTCCGAATATCAGCAAAATCTACTCCTACTTCGAATGCAGACGCAAGAAAGGCTCCCAGTTCAATGAAGTGGTGTTCTTCGGTCTGCAGTACCTGATGAAGAAGTATCTCACAGGTACATTCACATCTCCTCTGAGCCAAGAAATAAACACAATCTGTGCTTATTCTCACGCCTAGAAGAAACCAGGGACTACTTTTAAACTAGGTGTTTAAACTTAAAGTGTTTAGTGAATCCAGCAGCATAGCATTGTAGTGACTTGCTGTGTTCCCTAAAGGCCAGGTGGTCACAGAGGAGAAGATTCAGGAGGCCAAGCTCTTCTACCAGATGCATTTCAAACAGTCCGTGTTCGATGAAGAGGGCTGGAGGAAAGTCCTGGAGGTGAGCATGTTCACTTTAATTCTGTCTAGATGGATTCACAGAGTGAGAGAGGAATTCATGATCAGCTAATCTTGTGACAGATTCATGATGGCCGTCTACCCGTCCGGATCAAAGCCATCCCCGAGGGAAGGATCATACCGAGAGGAAACGTGCTCTTCACTGTGGAAAACACTGATCCCAACTTCTACTGGCTCACCAACTACATCGAGGTAAAGGATTTTAAACACTAAGAAACAATCAGACTAAAAGTAAAGAGAAGTTTGACTGTGTGAATTATTTATATACAATTTATTTGATCAAAGCACAAAAAAAACACACCCTCCTCTGGATGCGTTTTGTGCCTGGGTTCATATTTTCACCTAAAGAAGCGTGCAGCCCAGTTACTTTTAACGCCCTCCAAGAAGACTTGACTTTATTCACTCTGATGGATGAAACCAGCCATGTTCTGTTTTAGCTGATGAGCATCTTTCTGTTTATTGTATTTAAGTCTGAAATTTCCATGGTTGCACGAGCCCGGTAGTCACGTAATTTGCTGTGATTTAAGAGTAAAAAATAAACCAAAGGAACTAAATGGTCCCTGATGCCCCATTGTTGTCTGCGTTTCGACAGAGGGCTGAATTCCCGAAATGATTATGCAAATCAAGCCAGTGACGTATGGGGAGAAAAAAAGAAGTAATTGCACTAAACCATCAAACCAGTAGAGGGCAGTAAAACAAAGACAAATGCCATTTATCAAAGATGACACCATAGAAGGAGGCGGACAACAGTTAGCCTGTTAGCATTTAGGAGACTGAGCTCATGCTGTTTCACATTGTGCTGTATTGCGGATAGATTCACTGACTAAATGTGGAAACTCTCAGCCGTTTGTGACTTCATGAGTCTTTGCATTAACTTTTAATATGATTGCATATTAATATGATATGATTGTCTTTGCTGTTTGTCTTAAAAGCAACCCCGGTATTTTCCTATATGATCAATGTTTGTATCAGCTATATAAAAACGATAATAAAATCTCTCAAAATATCTTAGTTTGTATAAAACTGGAAAAAATATTTTCACTCGTAGGCCGCCATTGTTCTTTGCGTCGCAATGATGTTTGGGTAGTGACGTCATTTGGTTGCAACAGACTGTTTTCTTCATGCGTGTCAGCTGAAGCATGTGATTCCTGGGTGCTCTGTGAAGGCTCTGATGAACTTATGTTATATTCCGGATCAGACTGTACAGTGGCTGACTGCCCTCGCTGAAAAAGTCATCGTCTGAGAGGAAAAGATCCAGAGACTGGCTGTCCTCCTGAAACTGTTTTTTCAGCTCATTTTCACAATTAGCAGCATAAACGTGGTCTTGAGTAATAAGTTGGTGCGCATCAGCTGGTCACCTTACCGCTGCATCAGATGTGTGTTTTTCCGTCTGAGTTGCGACATCACTCTTATTTGGAGAACAATGTACACTTACGGACTGCTGTGTTGACTGATCGGGGGAGTCGTCGTCAGCTTCCTCCGTGATCGTGGTAGTGGTCGTGGTCGGAATCGTTCCCGATGGTTCGCCATCAGAGGCTACATCTGCAGGTGCGGGATGTTGACATCCCCGCAGGAGCACATCCAGCGTCTCCTGCCTATGGCGTTTCCTCGAGTGGACCTCACTCTTTTCCCGAGGGCGTTTTGTCTGTTTATGAACGAAAACTGACGGCACAGCATTTGGCTTCAGTCTCCGTTTATAACTAGCAGCACCTGTGAGCTCTTTCGCCAGCGTGGGTCGGCTAAATGCATCAAATGCATCTGGAGTGAAGTGGCAAGAACATAGCCGCGGGTCCTTCGGAAGTTGTGTACGTCCACAAGCAATTTCCCACTCCTTTCTTCTCTTTTTGTCTCTTGGAAAGCTGTATAGACTTACACCAGTCCCCTTGTTTCCCTCCGACTGGAAATTACACCCAAACGCAGCACAGTGTGTCATTTTTATGGTTTTCGCATTCCTGAAAGCCAGCGAGTAAACACGGCGAAAACCAGAGGCTCGGCAAGACGCAACCATTACACGTCATCAACCCAGCTTGCATTGCGCTAGTAAAACAATGGCTGCACCCCTAGGTTAGAATATGTTATAAATTTCGCTCTTTAAAGAAATAACAATTATTCATGTCTATTTAACAAAGCATTCTAGTATGAGACAAACATTAAAGCAGATTTATGCCTATTAGTCCCCACAGTCGGGGTTCCTTTTAACAAACCGTGTGACTTCTAAAATAAAATGTTTGAATAAGCTTATTAGTCAGACAACATATTCCTTAGTAGCGCCATCAAAGAATAAACAGCACAGTGTTTTTCAGAAGTTGCAACTGGTCAGTGTTTCTGTTGGGAGTTCTTTTACAGGTTTACACAATCTAAGATATTTGCCTTTAGATTTAGAGATCATAGTGGCTGCTCTTTTGAATCAGAAAAAGAAAAAAAAAAAGCCTTCAAATAATATTTTCGCTAAATTCTGTTATAACATAACTACAATGTAAACATGAACAAGAACATTGTTTTTGGCTGCTTATGCCTGTTGTTACCCTGCTGTAGCTTTAAAGTAACCTCTTCACATTTTCACAAAACAATAAAAACCAATGCAAAAACTAACACTCCTCTTCTTCTGCATCTTTCTTTGTTGTTTCTGTAGACGATGCTGGTCCAGATGTGGTATCCCATTACCGTAGCCACCATATCCAGGGAGTTCAAGAAGATCCTAGCCAAGCACCTGAAGGCCACGTCAGGGAGCCTGGAGGGCCTGGACCTGAAGCTGCACGACTTCGGCTACAGAGGCGTCTCCTCACAGGAGGTGGGGAGCACTTTTATTCCCTCTTAAAGTTTAATGAAAAACACGCACCGAGGCTGAGGCAGCAGCACTAATGGAGCTCTGCAGCCTCGTCACTGCTTTTGATGTTGTGCTGCATCTGAAAATGCTATGTTTGAAATACTAAAGATTATTGAATCACCTCTATCCCGAGAAGTTCATGAAACTGTTTTCACTGAAGATCTGAAAGCAGCTAATCCTCCTCTTGTGATGTCTCTTTTGTACATTTGGCAGAGTCCTGCTGGTGTTATCACATTATTATATGATGTTTAACATAAACTGATTAGATGCTTAAAGGTTGATTTCTGAGTTTTATAAGAGTCAGAGGAATTAGCAGTTTAATACAGTTCTCAGAAGCTCGGGGATAGCTCCATTATTTCTAAATCACAAAGCTTTAATAAAGCGTGCTGTTTTATTGATCACATAGTGTGGTGACATCAACACAGGTTACATAATCCCACAACAAATTAGAACCAGTGCTCATTTCGTTAACGAGAATAATGACGATAAATGTTTGTCAACGACTCATTTTTTTCATGACGAAAACGAGACCATGACGAGCTAAACTGCATCACTGATAATAAAAACTCTGACGAACGTATGTTTTGATTTTTTTTTACGAGACGAAAACATTAGTGGCTGTCCACCGGACATTCCAAATCCATGTTTCCCCTTGCTGTGCGTCTAATTTTTAAAGATAAAAGTGATGCACCCCTGTGACAGGCTGAGTTATTATTTAAGGGGCGCAGTGTTAGCTTGGTCTCTACCTGCAGCAGGAGTGCTGTGTGAACCAGCTCTTCCCTCCTCCACACATCTGTCTCATCTTCATTGAGGATTTTTACCTCTGGTGTACGTTAGTGACCAAGACACAACTGGGGAACGTCTGTTTAATCTTTGATGTTTTTGCTGTTATTACCGTAAAAAGCTCTGTGTCTACAGCTTGATTTATTCCAGTTTGGTGATACATCAGACACATTTAGTAAGTTTTGATCAATTCCTTGGCATCAAAGATGCAGATGCATTTCAGAGTGCCATGAACAGACTGTCTGTCCAGTGCGCCTGTCACTGCAGGTGCATTCAAGGACCGTTGTAAATGTGCAATAAAGCTCTTTCATGGCATTTTTCTGTAAATCAATAGAATCAAAATACAGTTACAGGGACAGGCTGAATTATTTAACTTAAGATATTACACAAGCAAAAGTGTTGAAAGAGGGAAATGTTGACAATTTTAACACTTGGAAATACCCTGTTACCAATATCTGAACACTGATTAGAAACAAATGCAAACATTCTGTAAATAACACCAGCTGACGTGTATTCAAAGAGGTATTTCTACTTCTGTGTGGCGGTGACATCACTGTCTTACCCGTCAGTTGATGATCGGGACGTCCCTGAATGTGCAGACACAAGAGCAAGAGTTCACCTGACAGTGACACACATACAGATGATCTCTAATGACTCAACATAACCAACCACAATTAAACTGAAATGGAAACTTGGACTAAAGGAAAGTGAAACAAGTGGAGCAGTCTCTTGTTTCAAGGACACTGTGTATATTTATTGTCATGTGACTTGAAGGAAACACACATTTCCATTCTCTCACAGGTCTGATTCTCTCAAAGTGAGCTCTCACAGGTCTGACTTTTAAGACAATTAAAGTGTTGTTTTGATCATATTTAAACAAAGCAGCGTTGGCAGCTCCTAGATCGTAAAGAAAGGCCGTTATTAAAGTAGACTGGGAGCCAGGTCCAAACCTCAGGATGTTTTTTACTACCTTTTTTTCACTAGTATTTCCAGTTAGCCTATACCATGGGCCATCCAAAGATGATAATGAGCACTCTCAACTCTGAGCCGTTTGGTCATGAGGGGCCAAAAAACCCCTTTTTTGAAAAATGCTCCTGGCATGATAATGTAAATATAGAAAACAAGGTGTTAAAATTGCATTCTTTGATATCCAAGTATGAAATTTGGCATAGAGTATCCTGACACATAGGGTAAAGTGGCAAAATAAGAATCTGTGGCTTACTGATTTTAGATTTTAAATTATCACCCACAAAATACACAAAAAGACTATAAAAATAACATCTGTTGGATGAAATCTCATACGAAATGCTCACTTTTGAGCATTATACGGTCAATGTCACTGCCTCATTTGTATTTAAAAAACTGCCCAACTTTGTAAGCTTCAATTAGAGCTCTAGATGACCTCTGCATCTTAAATATTACACTTCCTATGGCCATAAATACTTCACCATACCCCAAGTCGGAGATCAATCTGTGTGTGGGACTTTGCAGTGGAGTTTCATTGCATAAAGAAACACATCGCTAACACTCATTCTTCAGCCTGAACAGAAAGCAGTGAATCATGATTGTCAATCGCTCCTCTCACTGGTAACTGAACGCCTCATTATCAGCTCAGCTCGGCTCTGATGGCTGTCAGAGGAAGCCAAATGTTTCAATCATTAGTAAAGACGCTTCAGAAAATGTTTGCTGACAGAAGTTCTTCACAAATAATGATCTTCACTGGATTGATAACAATCCTGTAAGTCAGTTAGGAGACAGAGAAAACCACACCAGGCGAATGTTGAGTAACAGGAAAACAACATAGTTGTCTTTGACCCAGTGGGAAGGACTCCAAGATGATTTTCTCTGCCATCTGTGATCATAAAGAGTTTTGTATGCAGCGTAATGTAAGTCATCTCCTCCTTGTCAGGAAAGACCATGTTTGTTTTGTTTTCCAGACATGTTTCAGATCATAGTACCAGACCGGTGGTTGTGGATTTAGAAACATAGCCTGTGTCTGCTTTTGAACTGAACTCTGAGAAAGTGTTTGCAAAGTGACTCAAGATTTCCTCTGTGTGCTCTGCAGTCTGCAGCTTTAGGTGGAGCGGCTCACCTGGTTAATTTCTGCAGCACAGACACGGTGGCCGGGCTGCTGATGGCTCAGCGGTACTACAACTGTCCGATGGCCGGCTTCTCCATCCCGGCAGCAGAGCACAGGTATCAAACACAGCGCACACACCTCTACATGCCTTAAACTGCTGCTGCAGGGTGGATGTCCGAGGAAGTGAATGTCCTTTTTGTACCTTGTCCATGGCAGAGGCTCTAGCTTAGTGCTTGTATCTTCACACATTATAACCTATATTAATAACAGTTATCTCTTTCCTGCGCGTCGTGCAGTACCATCATCTCCTGGGGACGGAACCGGGAGAAGGAGGCGTTCGAGCGAGTCCTGGACCAGTTCACCTCAGGACCGGTGTCGGTGGTCAGCGACAGCTACGACATCTTCAACGCCTGCAAGCACATCTGGGGGAACAAGCTGAAGGAGCGAGTCATGGAGCGCAGCCAGGACTCATATCTGGTCATCAGACCGGACTCTGGAGACCCGGCAGAGACTCTTATTGAGGTAAACAACAGGGCTGGATTAGTCTGGATCTTACACACAGTAACCTGATATCATCCTTTACTTCTTAGATTTACAACTTCTGTGGGTTTCAAATATAAACATTATATACCTTTCCACATTATTTACTCTTTTGCTTTAAGTCACTTTTTTTTTCTCTCTTTCATCAGTTTAGTTAAACTTTAGACTTTTTTCATGCTGAATGTTTTGTTTCGCACCTTTTAAAGCACTAAACTGTAGGCACTACATGTGAACAGCTGTCCTGTACACTCAGTAAACATGTGAGTGAGTGCACAGACTCCCAAAACTGCATCTTACTCCCACTATTACTGACACTTTTGGTAACCTCCCCCGCAAAGCCTGATCACATGCACTACTTCTGTGAAATAAAAAAAAACATAATGTGGTCTCATATTTGGTTCAGCTATCAGGAAGGTGTTTTAAGTTTAAAGCATGTTTGGATGGGAATCAGCTGACTGAAGGTGTTGCGCACAGCGGAGACGCTCAGCTGGGGTCTGCAGCTGATTGACAGGTCTTCACAAGCGCTTTTTTTCTCTGACGCCTGACTGATTCTGACCCGGTTCCACTCCCAGCTGACGCCATGTTCACATGCTTATTTTTCTCAATAAGAACAAATAGACAGAAAACTGGACCCCGTGAGTCTAAAATATGTTCCTGTTCAGTTCCCTTGTTGAAACCTGAGCCTTCACTTTTATGACTGTATGTCCGCGGAGATCATGAGCCTCCTCCACACGTTGATATTCAGTTTGTTTAACATTTTGAACACCTCAATATGATCTGTAGCTATTCAATACTGTCAGTTATATACATTGTGTCATGAAGGAAAATTTGATTTAGGGGAAAAAACGTAGCAGGCATTGTTTTTGACATGAAAACGTTTACGTCTTTTTTTTAATGATTAATCGATAATTGATCGTTAACATTTCCAAATATCAATCACAGAAAATACATGAAATTTACATCCCTACTGCAAACATTTGATTAAAGCCTTTAGCCCTTATTGATAATTACTCATCTTAAGTCAGTGATTGTAAACAGCTGGTCCTGGAGTTCCTCTGTCATGAATCTCCTGTAAAAGACGTTTTGAAACTGTTTCTCCTTCATGACTCTTTGTTGAATTATTTACTATCAAATGATTTCATGTTAGTTAACTAAGATTGTAAAAGCCTCACACTTCTCTTCTTGGTCGCTACACGTCTGATCCTGAATCATTTATTTGTCACGTGTAGGTCATCAAGATTTTGGAGGGTTGTTTTGACTGCTCTCGGAACTCGATGGGGTACAAGGTGCTGCCGTCTTACCTGCGGATCATTCAAGGAGACGGCATTGACCTCCGATCGGTAGATGAGGTGAGAAGATGTTAAACTTCCTTACATCATTATTTAACACGGAGCATTTATGTTACCCTCTGTTGCAGATTAAATGTCCCTATACACTGTCTGTCATTAACACAGCAGCTCCAGGGATATTTAGAATCTTCATGTTTAAGTAGGACAGTGGTGATGTGACAAAAGACAAACTACACCAACTTTCACAGGGATTTCAGAACAAATGTGCATTGTCAGGAGAGTTTGAACATTCCATATGTATCCATAGATCCTTAAGAAGCTGAGTGATGAAGGTTGGAGTGCGGAGAACGTCTTCTTTGGCTGTGGCAGCGCTCTGCTCCAGAAACTCAACAGAGACACGCTCAGCTGTGCCTTCAAGTGCAGCTACGTGGAGAACAACGGCAAAGGGGTGAGTGGAGGGACTCTGACTTCATGTGAAGTCAGATACTTTACTTTTATGGGAGATTTTTAAATTCAGTTTAACAACGTCTCTGATTGTGAATACATTATTGTTAATGAGTAGAACCTGCTGAGTGATATAACCAAACCCTTCATAGACTGAATGAAGGCTGCAAGCTTGAGTGATGCTTTTGCAGCTCTAACTTATTACACAGAGGGAGGGGAGGATTGATTAAACACACTAAATAGATAAGAAGACCAAACGTGCTTTTTGTAGGACACAGATAACACATGCTTTACAGCGTCCTGTTTCAGCGTGCTTATGAGCATTTAAAGCAGATCATTTCACTCATTTTGCTTGTTTGTGTTTTTTCAGATGGACGTGTACAAGCAGCCGGTGACCGACCCATCCAAGGGGTCAAAGAGAGGTCGGTTATCACTCAGGAGAAACTCTGATGGCTTATTGGAGACGATAGAGAGAGGCGCTGGCAAACCTGAGGAGGTAAGAACCTACATTTTAAAGCGATAGCTTGTTACTTGTAAGTATACATATCACTTTCTGCACTTTTTCTTTAACTCCCATTTAACTGCCTCTTTGCCCTCCATGTTTAAATCTACTATAACCATCCTATTGTGTGTGATTGAAAATTGATCAGTGTGCGCTCTCCGTTCCTTAGGACCTGCTGGTGACCGTGTTTGAGAACGGCAGCCTGGTGAAGGATTACTCCCTGGAGGAGATCAGGAAGAATGCTCGGCTGACGGATGACGAGTTGAACCCCGTCCTGCACAACCACGACCAGGAGCTGCTGCACAATCACATCATCAATGGCGTTCATTAGAAGGAGCACAAAATGTCTCACAATGCAAACGATACGTCAGTGTTTAACACGGGTAACCTGGGACGAGGACTGCAGAGGTTCTTAAAAAGGCAAAGGCAGAGCACTGAACCAGAGTGGAAAACTGTCTCTTATAGCAGTCTCCACCAAGCACCACCACCCACACATCATCCTGAGGAGATTCATTCATCTTCATTTTTCACTAACACTCAGCCAGCAAACTGTCATGACCAACTCTAAGGATCAGGGTCAAAGATGATACTCTAGAGAAGGACTTAAAGAGTGTGACACTGCGGTATTTATTAAACTACAATATGTAAAGACAGCTGCTGATATGCTGCAGCCAAAATTAGATTTATTTATAGTGCCTCAATTAAAGAAGACAAACAGCATTTAAGACAACACATATATTAACAGCCACAGACATGAGTAGAAACAGTGTTATCAGTTTGAGTAACAGTGTTACATCATCAGGTGAGGGTTACATTTAGTGTTTGATAATATTTCATTAAAGAAGTGTTGGCTTCATAAATCTAGTCCTTAAGTTTGTTCAGTAGATAAATTAAACTATCCCAACGCCGACCAGTCATGCATAATAAAGTTTGTGGTTCAGTTTTATTACAGTTTGGACTAAAACATAAATATAAAAATTTAAAGCCATACCCTGTGCTTCAGTTTTATACACAGCTTTTATAATCTAACAGTAAGCACAGATGAGAAGCGCTCTGTATTTGAAGGGTGCTGCCAGGAGTGGACACAGGCCCGTATTGATAACACCACACAGCTCGTGTCCACGTCCGAACCTGCTTTTCATCCGTGCAAGTTATTATTAACTTTTGATAAAGTCAAACATCACGTACACCTAAACATAATTATGTAATCACATTGAGTTACAGATCTAATATACATAAATAGATCAGCACATAAGCATTATATTACAAAGCATATCGCCCACAGCAATGATATATATATTGAGCTCTAACACAGACTTTCTTTTGTTATCTTCGTTTCCTGTTGAATCAGTTCTTCCCCAAACTCTGGTGCTTCTATATTAATATGCAGTAAAGGCACATTGCACTACACTGCCGTCTGTTTGTGTATCATCTGTCAATTTTATGCTAAACGAGAGCACAATGAGTCAGTTAAGATTCTGTAATGCAGAAGCGATGCCATACAACTCTCTCATCTGAAGAAGTGACAACGTTTAGGAACACCTCATGTGCTTTTAGATAAATCAGATGCCTTCTAGGTCATAAGATTGAAATATTATAATTCTAAACACAATGATGTGTTGATATTCATTCAATTAACAAAATGTTTAACTGCAATTTAATGGATATTTCATCAAGATTTACTTCAAGCTCCTGAGAGGAGATTTCAGCTGGCTATGAAAGAAAAATTGAATGTTGATGACCTTCAAAAGCAAACAAGACCTGCGGGGAAAAGAGGATTATTTCTTTCTTGTTAGTTTTGATGCTTGAATCTGCTGCAGGGAAGATGATAGGTGGAGTGATTAGCAGCATTCTGCAGAGACCTTTTAATAAGAGATAAGAGATGCTACTTAACCAGAGGGGGCGCCAAAATTCACACAACCTGAAAGTTCCTCACAGGTGCTTTAATTTGATGTATATGCACTGCTAGATTCTAAATGTGTCGGTGTTAGATGTTCCATCTATATGTAGAATATTACACATAGATAGTGGAAACTAAGACGTAGAGTGAATCATTTTGTTGAAGGTCAAGTTTGATCGTCTGAGAATTTGTGGATTGATTTTGTATCTTTATGCACAAATAACTCCTCAACCCGCCTCGTCTACTTCAGCTTGAAGAATTGAATTTCCCAGAATGCCTTTCAACAACCTCTACACCTCTATTGAGACTGATGTAGCGCATGCACATGGCCAACCTGATTGCCAACCTTATACATAATGTATGATATTCTGAAATGTATCTGTTTTGTTTTGTTCTGGGATTTCAGCGATAGAGAAAATACTGCCGATTCAACAGCAATGTGCCAGTTTGTCCATCACAATAAATGCAAATGATGACAAAAGTGCTGATTAATGCAAACACCAGCCAGTTGTTTTTAGGGTTTGAATAAATAAATAGATGCCGGCTGCTTTCAGATTGATTGTGAGGAGAATACGTAAATACTAAGCTTTATTTTTATGCATCAAGCGAATAACTCCAAAACCACTGCTGCTGTCGTCTGGCTCTTCTTTTAGTTTGTGAATGTTCTCATGCTCATTCTTCTGTTAACACGTCCACCCAATGTTTGAAATATTCAGAAACAATGTTCACTTTAAACAGCTGAGTGTTCAGCTTCAGCCTGTATGCTTCATCATTGTGTTGATGAGCAGATCTCACAGATTAGGATTAAATTGCTGATGCAGTTTGTCACCATCATCTGACCCCACGTGGTCTGTGTTCTGAACAGTCCTGGCATGAATCATGTATGTAAGTATATTTTTGTAAATATTATTTTGGAAATGATTTGTTTCTGACTGATCTGTATCTTTTAAATGTTCCATAGTTTGATTTTGTTCATTTTAAAAACAAATCTTTTGTAAGATTAAAAAATACCTTTAACCCTTTCAAACTGACGTGAGTTATTCTTATAAGATTAGACCTTTTAAAGAAGCTGAAGTTGATTCCCTGAAGTGACCGTAAAGAACTTAAACTGTGTTTTCTTGTAGTTTGAAATGCAGGACAAACAATAGTTTTCACCCTCTGTGCAACAAGTTTATTTTAGTAGTCCCTTTTTGTCTTCTTTATTTTTTAAGTTATATTTTTGAGCATTTTCACCTTTAATGGATAGGACAGCTGAAGAGAGAAGTAATGTGAGGAGCAGAGAGTGGGGGAAGTCCTGCAGCAAATGGTTGAGGCTGAAATCGATGAATGAAATGAAATTCAGTTGTTGCAGCAACCCAGACATAAGTACAATCAAGAAGAAGTTTAAATTAGTAAAATAAAATAAGTGACAGGTTGACCTGATGAGATCATGGTTTGGTTATGACAGATGAGCTGCCCTCCTCTGCTGACCTCTCCAGTGCCGGAAGTCAGAAAGGTAAAGCGGTGGCTCGATTTTTGGCTATTCTAATGTTGAAACAACTTTTGGAGTTTTTCAAGTTGCTCTTTCCTTTAAATTATGAACTCCATTAGATCTTTTAAAAATTCATTTTCTGATCAAAGTGTTACTTTTTAGGCATTCAGTGGGTCAGGTGTGTTTTTTTTTTTACACTTATACTTTTACTACACTTATACTTCATACAAAATATATATACAGTATATCAAAAAAGGCACAAACGGAAAGGTTGCTTTTTTATACAACTAATCCCAGTAAGGTTTCCAGTGCCCTAAATGTTCAAACTAAACCTCTAAACAAGTCTATCTACAGGTAAATCAAGTCCCAGCAGGCACCTCGGATTACAACTCCCATCCCAACTACCGTGGAAGCATTTGATAATCGTAGATGTGTGTGTGTTTGTGTGTTTGTATGTTTGTGTGTGTGTGTGTGTGTGTGTGTGTGTGTGTGTGTCTGTGTGTCTGTGTGTCTGTGTGTCTGTGTGTGTCTGTGTGCACAGAGAGTATGAGGGGATCTATGAGTTCACCGTCATTTCTACAACAGAGGTTTGGTGTATCATTAATCAATACAGGCTCCACAAGTGAACAACATGGTTTTGTATTAAGCTACTGATAAAAGCAGGTTTATAAGATCTGAGGGGTATACTACGAAGCCGGATTTGCGGTTATCGAGGTAACTTCAGGGTTAACTCTGGATTTTCAGTACTACGAAGGTGTTTCCCGTCTTACCAGGGTAGATAACCATGGTTACTCATGCTGAACTCCTAACCTGCTCCGGAGCAGGTTATGGTCAGGATCAGAGAAAACTCCACCCACTAACCAATCAGCCCGCTCCATCACGGAGCTCTGTGGGCTGATCGCGAGGGGAGGGGGGAGAATAGACCGGCAGGACACTTTGTCTACCTGTAGGATTATATATTATATAAAATACTGATGACAGTTATTGTTTATCTTTCCTTACATCATATATAAACAGTCTGAAGTCAGATTATTCAGATTAAATCGTTTTACTGCATTAAATATAAAACTGCTCGGTTTTATCACTTTGAATCATGTTCTCATTTTTATTAGTCCTTTAACCACAGCGCTCAGTTTGATACCGTCAGGGCTGCAGCTGAAATATTACGCCTAAAACTGTCACACACGAGACAAGATGAAATCAGAGAGAGAGAGATCACTGTCAGGAAATAAACAGAATTATTATTATTATAGTCAGATATCTATCTGCACTAAGATGGGAAATAAAACGTCATTAGATAATTCACTCTGTGTTTTTGTATTATCCCTCAGTTCTTCCTTCATGTTTCAAACTCATCTGTGTTGAAGTTAATCTGGATTATGAGTTTAACTTCTTCATATTTTTCTAATATCAGTGCAGTGTTTGAAATTCATTTCGATGTGCTGACGACAGACTGTCCGTGTCTGTGATTGGTCACATGTTGCCTTCTCCGCCCCGTTCATGTGAACGCGCTCAGGGTAATTCTGGATTGACTCATCATGTTGATAACCAGCTTCGTGTGACAGATTAGCGCGACCTCCTCTGTCAAGTTCAGTGAAGCCGGATCAGGAGAAGATATCTAGGATATGCTGAACTCGCTTCGTAGTATACCCCTCAGGTAGTAGAGTAAATTAAAGCTGCACTTTTTAATTAGGCCACAAGAGGGAAGCAGCAAACAAAGCTTGAGTTTGTGCAGAAACAGGATAAAACACACTACAGTCCTCAAGGCAGTATTTTCCAGTCAATATGTAGGCGATTGTATGAAAAAATATATAAAAATCTAAATCATGTTAAGTGCTCACTTCTGTTAGTGAGTTTTTTTTTCTGACCTCTCCCATTTGACATACAGTGATCTGTTAAATGGTATCGTCACTGACCTTCCTGATTCCTGATTTTTCTCAGAGCTGCTGAGTGTAACAGGACTGTGCTGTTACTGATTTTTTACACCTGCAACTGATCATCTGCTTAAAAAGCTCAACACTAACCCAAGTTTTAAAAACTGATGGTACAAACACCTGAGTGTTTTATTGAATGTAAAATTGAATGAGCTGAGGTGAGAGAGTTTGTAGACACACAGGTGTTTGTGTGGTTTGGTTGACGTCCACTCCATGATAGAGTAACAGAAGGAGCTCTGATCTGTGAAAGTGAAGACAACAATAAATTAGTCTTTCAGTTCATTCAACTTAAATCATTCACCTCCCATCCAGTCCCCGTCACCACAGGTGTGCCACAGGGCTCTGTCCTGGGGCCCCTGCTGTTCATCATCTACCTCCTCCCCCTTGGTCACATCTTCCATAAACATCATATTCACTTCCACTGCTACACTGATGACACCCAGCTCTACCTCTCCACTAAACCTGACTCCTCACTTCCACCTTCTTCCCTCACTGATTGTCTCTTTGAAATAAAATCTTGGTTCACCTCAAACTTCCTCAAATTAAACAGCAATAAAACTGAACTTCTTCTAATTGGCACAAAATCTACATTAAACAAACTCCATAATTTCTCTATTTCCATCGACAACTCGCCCCTCTTCCCCTCCCCTCAGGTTAAGAGTCTGAGTGTCATCCTCGACAGCACCCTGTCCTTCACCTCCCATATCAACCACGTCACCCGGTCTGCATACTTTCACCTCCACAATATTAACCGTCTCCGTCCTTCACTCATTCCCCACTCCACTGCCATTCTTGTTCACAGCCTGGTCACCTCCCGTTTGGACTATTGCAACTCCCTTCTGTTTGGTCTCCCTCACAAAACCCTCCATAAACTTCAACTGGTTCAAAACTCAGCCGCCCGTATCATCACACGCACCGCCTCCTTCCACCACATCACACCCATCCTGCAACAGCTCCACTGGCTCCCCATCACACACCGGATCAACTACAAAATACTTCTCCTCACCTTCAAATCCATACACAACCTCGCCCCTCCATATCTCTCTGACCTCCTCCATACTGCCACACCCGTCTGCACCCTCAGATCCTCCTCCATCCACCTCACCGTCCCCCCTGCTCGCCTTGTTACCATGGGGAGCAGAGCAGCTGAAGGCTCTGCTCCCCAGCTCTGGAACTCTCTCCCACCTGACCTCCGCAACACTGACTCACTCACACATTTTAAATCCAAACTCAAAACTCATCTGTTTAAACTGGCTTACTCCATCTGACCACAACTCCTCTGTCCATTCACTTAAAACGTTTTAAATTGTGTTTTATTTACTGTTTGCTATTTAAACTCTGTTTGTTTTTAATGTTGTAAGGTGACCTTGAGTGCCAAGAAAGGCGCCTATAAATAAAATGCATTATTATTATTATTATTTCAAAACTTGGCAGAAGAACTTTTTTTAAAGTAAGATGTTTGATTCAAAGTAACAGCCGTTACGTTGCTCTCTTCAAGATCACCTCCAAAAAATGTACCCCTCAGAACACAGGAACTTGTAATCTCTGCCTTGATTGGTCTTATCTCATAAAGGCAAACAGTGTCAAAAAAGAACTTTAAAAAGAAGAAAGTAACTGTTTCGGACAGAGGTAGAGGAGCAACTCCCATATTTTGAACCTACAACTAAACCACTCATACACTGAAAAATAACATTTACTTTCCTAAAATATGATATTTCTATTCACAATAATAATATCTCATAACTTGTGTTTGAAGAAAATTAAAGATTAAATGTGCTGCTTTTGCATAGATAGTTCATGCGTACAAGTACAATTATTCTCATGGGTATGATTATTATTTTTACTGATAAGACGAGGTTGGTGAGAGGAATATTTTTTACATTAACATTTAACACATGTTCATCAAAATGAACAAAAAAAAAACAATAAAACACAAGGGATAATTAAATAACAATACAACAAACCAAACAAACAAAAACAAGATCAACTAAACAGAACAAAAAATAGAACTCTACAGACACTAACTCACTCATCAACAGACAAGCTCGACCTCGATCATTTCATAATTCTTCTTTTTTAAATAAATGTTATGTGATCAAAAAAATAACATCAAATCTTTCGACACAATTCAACTGTTGCACCATTCTAACAAGTACATCCTAGACATGCTATTTAAAAAAAATCATCATCACCTCGTTGAGTACAGTAAAAGGAAATTCCAAAGAGAAATTATGAACCAAGTGCGTATAATACTTTACCCATATGTTTTCAAAATTAAATACTTTGGCCTTTTCAAAGACTTGTGTTTTTTTCAATTCTCTGAAGCATTTGTGTCATACTTTTTCGATTTTCTCTCTTGTTCAGTAAATTCTACACATTATTTTCTATTGGATTAAACGCAAATTTTCATTGACTGACAAAAAGTGATTAACACATTAATGCATCAGTTATTGTGACAATTACTTTTCCATATGGAAGTTAGGCCTATAGAAAATGATCAGTTATGGAATTATCAAAAAAGTATCTGTTTTCTATTTTCTTCCCCAAAATATTTGTATTTTCAAACATCTGACTTCTTTTTTTCAGAGAGGAGAGATTTCCTCTACATCCTGACAGCTCAGAGTTTAATGTTTAGTTGCCTGCTACCTTTAAGACTTCGTGTGGGATATGTTTAATTCAAAACATTATTGATTTACTACACTTTAATCAAATCAATATCTAGAATATAAGATGAACATGTTTCCAAAATACCTGCTGAAAAAAAACAAGCTTTGGCATATGCCTCTCGTGTAAGTTTAGGATAAATGAAGAGTTTTTCATGAGTTGAGGAAATTCTTCTTTTCAGTCTGCTCTTCTCTGATTGGTTGGGTGTTTCCATGGAGATGACGGGACACTTGGACGGACGGGACCCAGGGGAGCTTCAGCGGGACTGAAAGTCACACAGCTTTATGATGGAGAGCAGAGCAGTCGTCCTCAGGGACACTTAGACATTCCTCTGTGTCCTCTGGTCTTTATGAAACAGTTTTATGAACTTGGACACCTGATGTGATCTTAAACGTGAAGTTTCTGTCCCTCTTATGTCTCCTCTGTGAGTGGACCGGACTTTCTCTCTTTGCCTCTGAGCCTGGATGTTGGAGATGGAGGCGGAGAGCTGTTTACTCAGGCTGTTCGTCCTGCTCTGCTTCATGGTTCTCCACAGCTCGGCCATCGATACCGGTAGGATCATACACACTGGAGACAACATGAACACTTCTCACTCTTTATTAGCGTCTCATGAACGTGACGTTAAAGAGACGCACACGAGACGAGTGTGCGCAGGGAACGTCTCCTTGCGTCAATGCTCATTTTGACGAGCTCGTGGTTCTTGTTATGTTTTCTTGAGGGTAGTAGAAGTTTTGGTAACCAGTGTTAATCTAAATGTAGGCAGTACTTCTTTAATTATGTTTCAATTAATTTGCAGCCTAATTAAATCCAGATCTGAAAAACGCTTCAATGATGGAAACGATGGGCCTACTTTTGGCAACTTTAGTTTTATGAACTACGAATATTTTTGGCCATTAAAGCTAAAGAAAGTCTAAGTTCAAGTTAGATATTGTTTTCCTTACTTAATTCCTTCATTCATTCGAAAACAAAATAACGATGCATCTCAGTCTTTGCAGTGTGGTTCCTCTGGATTGTCACCTCTATGAAATATTTGGCTTTAAATTCCAGATTGGGAAGACCCATATTGTTTGGGGACAGTGTATCACAATCCCTTTCAAAATGTTCAACACATAATGTAGACTTGATCTAAATCAAAGCCAAAAATGGAGTTGATCCTAACCTTTTCTCCTTTTGGATGTCACCTCATCTGATGTGGGTTTTACTTTCCCTTTGTCTGATGATCTTGTATTTTTCCAAAATGAATTGATCTGTCTTTAGCTTCACAATAAATCCCAGTAACCCAATGATGGAAACAACCTGAACTGTGCAGAAAACTGACAGGGTTTATGCCAAATCTGTAAGACATTGTATCGTTTGGTTGCTGCCTTCTCTTGAATTCTTTAAACAGGATGAAGCCAGTTTGTTTCTGCTCTCCTGATACTTCTGCTGCTCATGTTTATAAGACTCTCCCTTTATGGTCCCTTGGGTGTCTGCATTGTTCACACATATTAACAGTTACATCCAGACTTCTTTAAACTGTCTCTTAAATGCTCTTGTTACTCAGCCCTGCATTGCTTCTTAAACATATATTCTTGCTGTAAAACGTCAAGTGCAGTCGGGAAAACGGTTCTTAATATTTTTAGTTTTCTGTACTGATCACCAGGCTGATCATTAATCAATACAGGCTCACATATGCTGAGCATTTTAAATTTAAGTTTGTACTTTTACAGTTTCTTAAATGATTTTGTCTGTAGCACCTAACAGACATAATTTTCTTTCTCTTCTCTTCAGAATCATGAACTTATTCCAGCATGCTTAAGCTGTGTGAGAGTTTCAAGGTTACTTTAATTAAGTGACATTAATTAGGGGGACTGAAAAGTCTTCATTGCTTTAACATTTTGACAAAAGAACGTTAAAAACTCAAACAGGATAAAGAGTATGTTCAAATATCAGCACGTCATAAATATCTGCTCTATCTAAATCTGTACAATTCATGGTTTTGAAAATGAGCAGCTACTGATAGCTGTGATGTGAACTCTCAGAGATGGAGTCAGTATGCAAGAACTATAAGCTCTGGTGCTTCTATGCTGTCCATATTTATGGTGCTCATACTTTATTACCTACTTTTAAATATTAAAACTTGTATCAAACCCTCTGAACTCTGAAATTTAATAGGTCCATAAAAATTGTCCATGTTGGAATTTAACGTATTGTTTTTTTCTTCCAAACATTTCATATTCATCAAAAATAAACTTTCAAACCCAAAATACAAATCTTTTCTTACTTCATAAACTATAGAAGAAAAATATTACTTGATATTTTGTCAAATGTTCAAAAATGTTTGCAAGAACTGTCTTTTATTCCATATTTTTTCCCCTAACAAATTAAGAGTGATTCACATCACTACATTTTGTAGAAAGTAAGCTCTGCCTTACTTCATTTTTAGATTGCATCATATTCTCTAATCACTCACAAACCAAGCACAGCTCATTCTCACAACAAGGCGGTCCATTTAAACTTGTCTTCTCTCTTATTACTACATAAAGCTGCTCATACTCTGCTGCTGTTTGTAAAGCGTTGCCTCCACCCCCCCCCCCCCCCCCCCCCCCCCCCCCCCCCCCCCCCCCCCCCCAGCCTCCTCATTTCCAGTCTCAAAGCTTTGTTTTTAACCTTCATGCTTTTGAAAGCGATAGCATGCTGCTTGGCTAACCCGAGGAGCATCCTAAAAAACGATCGCCATCTAGCAATTAATGAAGGTTTGTGTTAGTTCATGCAGGACATGGAAGTCATACGCCTCAGCTGCTGTCAGCTGTCAGGCTCAAGTTTGAATCATTGTTTCCACACAACCAATCACAGCTCATCCTAACGATGAGGCCATCTATTAAAACACTTCTTCCCTCTCGTTAATCCCTGCAACAACTTTGCTGCCCACACTGCTGTTGCTGTTGGTTAAACGTTGCCTTCTCCTCTTTAGTCCAATTGTCTGTTTTACCCTTGTGGGGGATTTTTGCAATGTACTCCCTGAAGAGCTGAAGCAGACTGCTTGGCTAACCAGGGGAGCGCTAAAGCAGAGCTTATAGCGACAAGCAAAACTGTATTTCAATTTGGCGATTAATGGTTAAATCAATGACGAGAGTGTTCCTGACTTAAATGCTGATGTGAATGCTCCCAAATGAAACTGAAAATGATGTAAATGATGTAAGTTATGCTTTAGCTATCCTGGTTTTTATGTTGGATCAATATGAGTAGGGTAAAACAAACGATCTTTCAGGATGAGATTGTGAGCGCCCCCTGCAGCCTGTGTGTTGTTACAACATTTTACTCAGAGTTATATAACTTTATGACATCATTAGTGAATGGAGGTCAAGGCTGATGTTGTTTATTTTACACAGATTTGAGCAGGACTCTGTAAACGATCACACGGCTTGGTTTAATGGTTGTAACTTGTTGCACAGCTGTGATGACGTTTGTTAACTTTGAGTCTTTAATTCTGATTTGTGTGTCTCAGTGTGTGTGTGATATGAGTTCGTCCCATATGGCCCCGCTCCTCTGCAGCCTTCTCAGAGGAGATGTTTGTTTTTCTTTACTGTAACGTCCATAAACCATGTCGGCCTCAGGTTCAGTGTTCAGTGATTTAATGGAAGCGTGTGTTGAGTCACCAGTGTGAGGAGAACACATGGATGTACAGTGAGGCTGCTGCCCTTTTCCACACAATACTCCCTCAGAGCTATTTCTCACTACAGTCTGTCACCCTGGACCCTCACCCTCTCTCCTCCCTGACTCTCCTCTTTCAAATGGACTCCTTTTTATGGTGAGCGTGTTTAAGAAGAATTGACTTTTCGGCCTGCAGTAATCTTTACAAGGGACTTGGTGTCCTCTGGTCACCCATTTTTTGGACGGTGTCCCCTGAGGTTTTTGTATTTTCTACCTCGATGCAGAGGGGCTGAGCCGTTTCCCACCAACAGGGGCTCCGGGGCTTTAGGACATTCCTGGAGGTCAGAGCGGGAGGATCTGGTTGTCTCCCCGGGAAACCAAGCTAATAAACTCCAGGGGTGGTCGTAAATTTTCTCATTATTTGGCCTGCAGCCCGGAGGCAGGGGGTGGTGGACGGCTGGGTGGGGGATGCTGATGCCGGATCTGCCCACCCATCTGTCCGGGTCCTGCTGTGGATGAGCTTCAGCCCCCTCTCAAACAATAAACGTGCTCATCACGGCTGGGTTGGCAGAGCAGGTTTACACGGAGGTGAACCAGGATATTAAAAAACATGTCGAGGAACTTTCTCATAGATCCAAATGGCACAGACATCTATTGTTGTGTTATGTGGTGTCTTTGTGGGATGTCATATAGTGGTTGGTGCTGCCCCCTCACAGCAATAAAAGGTTCCTGGTTCTGCCATCAGGCATAGCAGAGGCCTCTGTGGAGTTTGTATCCTCTCCCTGTGCATACATGGTTTTTGTCCAGGTACTCTATTGAGCTCATAAAGTAGCAAAACTATTTGAATGCATAAATAGATCCACAAATGTCTTTGCAGATCTGCAAATAGGACAAAGATTCAAAGTATTATGGGTCACATGCCAACAAGCGACCAGTTGGGTGGCCCGTTGTAGCAGTTTGGACTGATGATTTGTGTGTATTTTCAGCTCTTGGTGTAAGAACACTGATAGCTATGTATGCATTTTACAAATGTGTGTACAAACAGTATTTCTATATATGCATACGCATTGGTGAATATCTTGTGGATCTACATATTTGTGGATTTCAATGCACATTTGTAAACAGTTTGGCAACAATTTTATATCCATAGTACTCTGGCTTCCTCCCACAGTCCGAAAATATGACCATTGTGCCCGTAGGTGCGAGTGCATCTGGTTGTCTACATGTGAGCCCCGTACCTGCGATTGTCTCCAGCTCCCCATGTAACCTTGAGCGGGATAAGCATTTAGATAACTGGTGGATGATTGATGGGGAGGTTGTAGAAGAATAGGAAGACGGATACATATTCACTAGCCTACTGTTCTGCCTGCACAAACATAAAAGGGGGAACATAACAGAACACAGTTACACATTTTAAATATTTTAAAGACCTGCTCAACCTATAATGACAGAGTAGAAATAAAACTGTTATTGTAGCTGAGAATACAAATACTGACAAAACCCACCAGAATTATTCAAACTGAGCCGGTCTGAAAGTATTCAGTGATTCTGTTTGAGATCCCCCGCTCGGGACAAGATGTTATGGACTTTCATTTCCAGTTTCAGAGTTACAAGTTTCATCAAACTGTAACTCATCACTCGGGAAGGTGGAGCAGTTTATTCATGTTCAAAAATGACGTGTTCTGAATCGACCCACAAGGTCCAAGAGTAAGAACAATGAATGCTCATGGTGGACCATGTTGTACCTCTGTAAATAATACAGCACAGAGTATGATCTTAACCCTTCTCTTAGTCTCTTGTGATAACTTGATTTGGCGCTGAATAAACAAACACTGATTGATTAAAATCTAAATGTGCACATTTCAGAGTCTCATTGCAGAAATGCTCCATGTTTCCTTCTATCTCTGAGGGATCTGTCTTTGTCTTTTCAGTGAACGTGGTCGACTTCTGTGGTCAGACGATCCGCGGTGATGGTATGATTGTCAACTCACATCAAGAATCCAAGAAGTATTACTTTGTGACCATATCAACCGACTGCCACCTCACCATGCAGGCCAGCTCCCCCAAAGACAAGGTCCAGTTCCACTTCCGCTTCTTCCTGGTCTACAGTTTACTGCGAGTGGCGCCTCTAAGCCCCGCCCCTGTCTTCCCAGAGTCTCCTCGTGCCTCCGCCCCTTTGAACCCCAGACTGGAACCTACGTCTGGTGAGAGCACGGGGGACCCGTGTCATGCTGGCTCATATGTCCAGTTCTATGATGGACGGGACAAGAACTCTCCTCCCCTCGGGCCTCCCCTCTGCGGGAAGAGCCCACCACGTCCTGTTCTATCCACAGGAAACTACCTGACCCTAAGGCTGGTGACCCGAGGGACGCAGCCCAGAGTGGACTTTGTAGGGGACTTCACCTCCTTCAGACTGGGTAAGAAGACGTCATTCATTCCACTGATGCTTCGTTTTTTACGGGGGCTTAATGAGATGATTGTCAAAAGACGTAAAGAATGGAAAATAAAAACAAGCTACAGTTTGAATCAGCTTATCTATTTCTTTATTACCCGGCTGTGTTAAATACTTAATATACATACACATACATATACACATGCATATACACATACACATACACATACACATACACATACATATACACTTACACATACACGTTCCCCCTCTGCCTGTTGACACTGTGGTAAAAATGTTAGTGTGGTCTCAGGCTGGTCTTGATAGTGGGGAAATAATGACTGTTAGCAGGTACAGATGTGAGAGCAGCCTGAGGAGCAACTGGACCCAAACCATCTCTGAGAGGGAAAAGTGGAGCAACATTCTGTCCTGTGATCCAACTGGACTGCAGGACAGGATGACCCAGCTCGTGCTGGGTTTTTGCTCACCCTGTCAGGATTCAAATTTGCTTAACCATCTTTTCACTTCACATAATTCCTTACTCCACGTGAAATGATTCATTAACTTTTGAACAGTGCTCACTATCTGTTGGAGTTCTTTCTTTTGACACACATGCCTGTATAGATTATAAGGAACTATAAATGTGTTCTCCACAAAGTGCATGAAGTTGCAAATGTGATTACTGCAAAAGTCTTGCTCATGCTTCTATGCATTCTCCTAAAGACCCACCATTGCACCAGAAAAAGAGAGGGAAGATGAATAGTGATAACTAGCTAATGTAGATGTTGATATTTAAGCTTTGATGTTTCTTAAAAAGGTTGGAAATGCATCTTGAGTATTTGCTTTACCTAACAATAAACTCAAAGAGCAGCCATATTTTCTGCTTTCTTCAAATACCAATCAGAGATTATTTAATTTTCCTAGAACTCTGGAAAGTTGTTGTTTTTTTAAAGCTATATTTTGGGCTTTTGTGCCTTTATTGATAGGACAGCTGTAGAGAAACAGGAAACATGGGGAGCAGAGAATTGGGGGAAGACATGCAGCAAATGGTTGCGGCCGGGAGTTGAATTGGCAACCTCTGCGACAGGGACTATAGCCTCTATATGTGGGGCGCTGGTGGCCTAGCGGTCTAAGCTCTGGATGCTGTAAAGGTTTGATGGTTCACTCAGATCCTTCTTCTCCTACATTATCCCCTCCACTTTTATCTGTCTTTTCAGGTTTCAACCAATCAGATTGCCGCAGTGAGCCTTACTTCACCTGCAGGAATGGGAAGTGTATCCCTCTTGGTCTGGTGTGTGATGAAAATGGCATCGACAACTGTGGGGATGGAAGTGACCTGGAGGAGAATCTGACTACAGGTTGTAAAGGTCAGTTAGGAGACACAGAGACACTGAGATGAAATGTTTATAAATAAATTCACAATATCATAATCTCTGCAGCATGCCAAAAATCTCTTTAGTTTGAACCTGTGTATAAACTTGTAAAGGAAAAGCTGGATGTTTATTCCCATTCATTTATCAGTTCACCTGAATTTGTTTTCTTCTTCAGAGGGTCAGCTTCTACCTCCTGAACCTCCTACCGAGATTGAAACCCAACCCCCACCTGTTGTGACTCCACCCACAGTGCCAATTGCTTCACATATGAACTGTGGCATGCTAGACAGCACACCCAGTCATGAGTCAGTAGCAGGTGAGCGACCATTTCAACGCAATGTTTCTTTAAACAGCCTGTAGAAACTAGCTGTAGTACCCCCTGCTTTTCTCCTGCAGGCGGGTTGTTGCTAAACAAGTTGACTAAGCGCTCATTTGGATGCAAAGTGTCCTGCTGAGCAGGCATAAAACTAATGGAGCCGTCCATTGAGTTGTTAATTTCAGCTAAATACTCGTAAACCAATAAAAGTTGATGGATTGTCAGGGCGGAGAGCAGCCTTTTGAGTGATCCGTCTCTATTCCAGTGTCAGAGGAGCAAACAGAGACTGACTGAGCCAGACTGTCAGAGTTTGATTGCTTTTAAGACCCAACCAAGTTCCCTCTAAGAAAACAGCTATTCTTCTGATCCAACTGTTCAACAGAGAGCAAGAGGGCAGGATTCACATTCATCTGCTGTGCAAATTGGCAAATGTTTATTAGCTGAGAGCCATCACAATGTACCCCAGTCTGCCCGGAGAGAGTGAGGCACCACAGGCTGCAGGAACAGACTGATTCTCTAGAAAGCTGCTTTCACAAAAACTGTTAACACTGGAAATCCAAACAGTAATTGTGCTCCAGACTAATCCATATACAGTAAGTCATTACGAAAAGACCCAACATCATGACAGGGTTAGATCCAGTCCCATCTTACAGACAGGATTCAGTCTGATCTCATCTTAATCCACCATGAGCAGAGCACTTTGCAGCATTTAGCAAGTTACAGTGGCAAGGACAAACTTCCTTTAACAGACAGAAACCTCCAGCAGGACTCATGTTAGACACACATCTACTGAGACTGAATTGGATCAACAATCAAGAATGTCAAAAGAGTAATAAACTCTGCTGCTGCTCTCTCTGCCTTGGCTACTCATGTATGCACATGAAAGTGAGGGGAGGTATGCTCTCCCCGTCTCAGGTTTTGCTATTCCACGTACGTACATGGAAGGGCAGGGAGCTTTCAGAACAGTGCCATACAGTCAAATATAACTTATTGCATGCAAACTGTATAAATGTCTTTGATGAAAGTGGTCTTGACTGAACTGTTATTGTTGTTGAAATAAAAAACATGCATAAGGCTTTTCAGTATTTGCAATTTAAACCAAACAGCAATACTATATATTATAGGCAACAAGTTTGAGTGAAAAGAGTAATAAAGTCAGCTTGGAGTTGTTATTTTTACCATACTTTATCTAGCTTTAGCTTTAACCTTACAGTACAGACTGTTTGTCCTTCAAAGTTTGAAAAAACAGGCAGAAAACAGTGAAGACTGTGACAAAGTATCAGCATTTTACAACATGGAATAAAAACATTTTGCAGCTTAAAGATAAAAAAGACAGTTTTAGTTGCACATGAGGCATAAATAAACAAATTACTGTGGACTTGTATTAGGCATTGGAATAACTGGGTCTCGCTTTGGGTCACATGGCATCGCAGGTTGTTTGACCTAAAATATTGGACTGCTGGTGTTTAGAGGTTCTTTGCAGTTGTCATAACCTTCTATTCCTGGGGTTAATATCAGTGCTAGCACTAAATCCAAGGACCAAGACTTGACTCAATAAATGATAACTGCTGCACAAATGCAAAACACCTACACAGTTTTGTCCTAAGGGAACAGAAAGAATGAGACAGTCAAAATGTGAGGATGCCTTCATACTCTCAGCTGTGTTGCACTACCCCATGTAGTCATATTACTAAACATTAGGCACTATTTAGTAAGCAAGGGCTCTTCTAGTGGTTGTCAAAAGAAAACAGGAATGTATTTTCTCAGGGAATGGCTGTCTAATAAGATCTAATGACCAAAGTTTTTTTTTCTATGAGCAAATCCCATCCAAAAATGTGTAAGTCTATCTCTGGTTGCTCCTGACTTCCTGTCCTCTGTGGGTCTATGCCCAAAACTCTGAAGTCATAACTCTTTGTGTAAATCTAAAAACATGTATTGATACAGGATTAAGTTTGCATTTTAGGATAATGACTATTCAAAGATCCACATTTCCTCATGTTTAGTTGTAACGATTGATTTCGGTCATTGGGAGAGATCCTTTTGTTGAAGTTGGTGAGCACCACTGCTGACACTCAGACCAGAGCCACTGTGGCTCGTTAGAGACGGATGTAGTAAAAAGTTACAAAGGACTGAGCACTCCCTCTTGGACTTCTCTTATTTAGACAGTAAGAAATCAAAGCAGAGAGGGCACCAGAGGAAGGCAAACACAGAGGAGACAAGTTAGATATCAGGCAGACAGACAGTCCTCACAAAGTGAGTAAAGTTACTGCTTTGTCTCAAACCTGTGTAAAGAGAATTGTATTTTTCCTCTGCTACCCCCAGACTCCCCGGCCTCCCTGCCCCTGCTGGTCCTCTACATCCTCCTGGGCGTGGTGGCAGGCGGCGTGGTGACCTGCTGGTGCTGCTGGTCGCCCGGCTGGTTCCTTTGGCGCATCAGTATCTGTCGATTCCTACCCTGCTGCAACGTTCCCTGCTCGTCCTGCCAGCTCTGCGCTCAAAGCTGCCTGCACGGCAAGGAGCACCGATTGGCTAAAGTCACACCACACACACCGGTCAACGGGACCTCGGCAGGGGTGGCTGCAAACGGCAACAGTGCAGAGGAAAATGTTACTGTGGCCACTGTTTAGAGGGACGCCAAGACGTGAGTTTGTCATGCTGATATTGATCAGAGATGAACATGACCAGACAACGAAACAAAGACTCTTCTTCAGTTGTGGTCAAACTATTTTTCTGTGCTTTAAACATTCTGCATGAGAGAGACTGCTGTTTGTTTGTCATATAAAGGTGAAGCAGGGTACAGTGTGACTATGAACTGTATAAAAGTGTGAATGTATCTTTAAAAACAGTGAAAAGGTTTCTCGTAATCTCTTCAAAATGTTCACAGAACATCTCGCTCCCGTTTTCTGATGGCAGGACATTCTGTGAAGACACTGATCATGAAGTCTGTGCAGACTTTAATGCTCTGCAAGTTTGGAAAAGTGACAAATGTTTTTAGTCATGTACTCTGTTCATAAAACAAGACAACGCTGCTTTCCTGCTCTTCCTCAGAGTGACTGTTTCACAGAGCAGGCCAGTACAGAGCACTTTAAACCCTCAGCTTTGACCAAAACTGTTCCTCAGTCGCCTGCTGAGACGACGGACTCAGAGTCACCCACCTGGTGACAACAGCTGCTCTCTGTGGGAGAAATTCCTTCAAACTTTCCACTCCCCTCTCAGCAGTCCTCTTGGTCTTAATGTGAAGTTTGGATAATGGAGCACAAAGTCTCTGCATGTTGAGGCAAAAAAAAATGCTGTGGTATCATTGTATTGTCTTTTACTTTAAAAGAAGTGTAAGTATACCTGAGATTGTTTTATAAACTCTTACTGTAGCAACTATCGATCTGATCTACATTTCAAAATATAAAATATTTATTTTTCAATGTGCGACTAAAATGGTGAACTGGACTCAATATCAGATCTTTCTTGTATGAGCATATAATAAACCTAAAATGAGCATAAAGTCATTGTACCTTGAAAATATTAACAATTTCTAACACCACATTTTACCTTTCCTTTGTTTCACTGTCAGCTTCTCAAGATGAGAAGAAGTGTGAACTGAGTATATTTTTTGTAAAGTATGTGAAGTGAACAAGTCGTTTCTGTTTCATACTGTACATTGTAAAGAAGTAATACACTAAGTGACAGAACTCTATCTGTAAAGTGCTGCCAGTGTTCAACAACAGGTCAAGTGTACATGGTCTTTGGTTCCAAGTGTGTAAATGTAAATTCTATGTTTGGTTATTTTACTAAACTCAATGTAAATCAAGCATTACATTTAAAATACTCATGAGCTGATTCAGTGTAGCTTCTAAGCAGAAGAGGATTTACATCATGAAGCCATTTAAGTTTTCCTCCATGGCTGCTGTTTGTCAATAAAACAAGGAGATGTTTTAAACTTTGGTGTTATGAAATGTTAGAAACATGTTCATGATTTCATATTCAGCACAAACAGCAATAATTCTACAAGCTTTAACAGGTGAAAAGTAGGAGTTACTTTGTTCATTGTGTTTATAATTTTGAAAATGAGACTACAGATTGGACATAAAGGTCTTGTTTAGTGTAACAGACTGAAATTTGGATGTTGATGCATGCTGATAAAAATTTTATTTTGTATCCTTCCTTCTTTACTTACGAGCACTTGTTGTTATCTGTGAACTGTTGGGTAGTTAAATCATTGTTTTCTGCTTGTGTTTTTCCCATAGACTGTATACGAAATAGACGTAGTATCTGTGACGCCACCCATCTGTTTCTGAAGCACTGTTTAAAAGCTGATCATTGGCGGTGCCATATTGGAAATGTTGAACTCAACCTTACTTCTGTTGAGCTAGTGGAAGGTAAAGAGGAGGTCCTTCAGTCTTTTCGCTAACAGCTACAGGGTGCCCGCCTGTCAATCAAGTCAGCCCTGTCCTTATTTTGACAAACTTGTACGTTCAATATCTTAAAAAATAATAAGTTATAAAAAATCCACCCCTGTACAGTGTGTGCTGATAGAGAAATAAGTTATTCCGACCTGAACTAAATTTACTAGGCTGTAAACATTTTTATTATAGCTGTAAAGATTGTCGTTTTTGAATGGGTGTTTATTTGGTTTCCGGTCAAGCAGTCGCTGGATGAACTGCAGATTTTAGCATCTCCGCATGGGCTTCATATTTTAAGACCAAAGGTTGCAGCCTGGATTTACCCCACTCACAAGTGTTGAAGCCCAGAGTACCTCAGGGCAGCGTGCTCAGCCCCCTCTGGTTCACCCTGCACAACCACAGCCGGAGTTTGTGACATTGAGAAGTGACTGTGTGCAAAAGTTTGCAGATGACACCATCTTTATATCTGGAGATAACTAGTCTTTGAGAGTGGTGCACAAAGAACGACCTGCTCGATGTCAAAAAAATGAAGGAACTGACTGACAATAGGAGGAGGAGGTCTCTGTTGATGATTTAAAACCTTCAGTAACATCATTGTGTCCCAACTTATCTGTTTGCTTTTAAATATATGTTATTATTTTCAGAGTTTATTCTGTGCATATGGAGTGCTTGGTGTGTTTTTGTTCTCCACCCGCCCTCTGTCTTCTTTACCCTCTGCTCACCTCCCTCAGATCTGCAATCAACACACCTGCCTGCCATCCATCTATCACCTTCTCTCTACAAGAACCCCGCCATTCAGAGTTTGTTTGTGTCTCAAGTCCAGCTCAGTGTAGCAATTTACCTGTCTTTAATACTTCTCTTATTGGTTGTCTGGCTTGCAGCAGTTTAGCCCACAAGTTGGCCACTTCCCCACAGAGCACTCCCTCACAGGCTTGAACCTTCACTATCTCATGTAAGCCTTGTTCAATAAAATATACCTTTTTAACACTTTATACCTGTCTGTGTCTGCTTCTGATGGTCACACAGCTTTAAGGTTTATTGTTATTTTTATGTGTATGTGTTTATTGAAACTGTGTCTATTTTGAAGTCATATCAGGCGCCTGGCTTTAGGGACTGGAAGTATCTTAAAGCTGCATTCTACCAAATGCCCAAAAGGGGGGTTCCCTAACCAGCAGTGATATCTCATGATTACATAACGCCAAGGACAGACGGAAAACTGAAGACCTAACAAAATGGTCTTAAAACGCTGCAAGAGTTTTGTAGACAACTTCCTGACAAGTTGATGGTCCCAATTTCTGGTTTCAAGTCTTCATTAGTCCATCACTTTGTAAAATCTGGTCCTGTTTAGAGTGAAATTGAAAAGAAAGTGAGGTATGCATGAGGCTGCGGCTATCTTGTCATTGACAGGGAGATACCACAGAGATCTGGCATCAATGACATCTTCCACCCTCTTCCCATATAGAGTACATCAGACTCACTACATCTGCCTTCTTCTTCATGCACTCAGATTGATGCTTGATGTTTGGGGCAGCCTGTGCTCATGCATCTACCAGTCAAACTCCTGGATGTAGGAGCTACATAACCTCTCCTCCCTTCCTCTGAGTGGCTTTCCTCAGAAATCAGTCCATATGCTTCGACAAACTGTGTTTCTGAACTGCAGGTTGCCGGGCTGCCGCACATTAAAGTATGCAGACTACTTTATCAGTCTGCTCTATGCTCAGACTGTACAGGAACACACGTGCAGCTGTACATCCATCGCACACACAGCAAGTCTGTATACATTTACCCAGCCTACACACACTGAGACAGGCATGTATGTCACTTTGTGGAGAAGGTCAGAGCTGCAGATGGATGGTCTGCCAACAGGACCTCTCTCACATGGAACTGTTCATTTACATTTTTAAAAAATGTTTAATTAAATTGTTGCCTAACGATACAAGACGGGTGAGAGACATGACAATACCATACACAATATACAAAAAGGGGGTTAAATTATTAGAGATACCCAAAATTAAATAATTATAATAATAGGTAAATACATTAAAAAAATAAAGATAAAAATAAAAAGGAGGGGGGGACTAGTTCACTAGTTCAGTGGGCAAGTAAGAAATTGAGTTAATATAGATAAAGAGATATAATACTACAACTACTACTACTAACAATAATTAAAAGTATTAATAGTAATAATAATAAAATAAATTAGTTCGATTTGATAAAAAATATAAATAAATACATAAACAAATAAACACAAATATTTTAACTAAATAGTAAATAATTATAGTCATGATAGTAATAATGTAATAATAGTACTAATCATAATTCTTAGTATCATTTACACCTTAACCTTAACCATTATCAACTCTGCTTCTTCTTTTCACCCTGAAGTCCCTCTGTTCCCCTAAGTTCAGTGTTTTTTTTTTGTTTGTTTGTTTGTTTGGGTTGTTTTTTTTAAGATTTCTGTGGCCCTGTTCTTCTTCGAAGACTAACATGCACATACTGTACTTCTTAATTATAAAAACCCTGTTTTATAAATGCTACAGACAAACAAACTACTTTGTCTAGTTTGTCACACTTGCAGTTCATTTGTAACTCTTAAAGAGAGACCCATTCATAACTGGCCGAGAGACAATTAGCTCTCTGTGTGATACATGCAGGTACTGCTCACAATTCAAAGCAGGATGTAATCACATTGTTATCTGCAGGTCTTTGCAGCCCGTTGTTCCTCCCCAGACTCAGACTCTGGTTGGTTGGCTGACTCGGAGGAGGACTTGGCAAAGATTCAGCAGCTTCACACTGTGTGTGTTGCCTCTAGTCTCCACTGGCAACCTTTCAAGTCAAACTTCTGTTTCTTTGAAAGAGAGAAAAACTTCAGCCACTCTTTTGTCACTCTGCTTTGACCTTCTGGTATCGACCTTTTGACCCCTGGTTAAACCCGGAGGGTTCATAGTTTTGTCAAAGGTGTCCACACAGGGCAACCTTTCAGCAGCTGTGTCAATATCGGGAAATGATTTTTGACCTGTTTTTAAGTAAAACACTATTTACTTTTTCCCCCCATGTTTGCTGAACATATTTAAAGGGGATTCTTGGATTTTTGAAAGGGGGTCCATTTCAAAGTTTTCATGTGTAGATGGAGCGATGCATGTATGGAAGTTAAGACAGGCAACCAAACTAAATTCACACTTGACATGCATCATTATCACAATCCCCTGACCCTCTCAGTGTGGCCGTCTATTTAAACTAACTGCCTCCACTTTGTCATTACCACTGCTGCCCTGCACAGGTTCCAGCAAACCAGTTCCATATGCTCCATTCAAAGAGTTGTAGTTCCTGTCACTGGTGAATCTACTAAAGGCTCTTCGTTGCCTTTATTCTCCGTCTGAATCACCCACGGTTACGGCCAGTTTAGGGCATCTAGGATGAGAGGTTTGAACCGATTCAGCCGCCGTGTAGTCCATCGATCAACCTATTCTTGGCTCAGAGAGTATCGTGTTGACTCAGGGTTATATTGGCCTCCCACTCATGTTCACGTGTCACACTGCATTGTCCCTTTGTCTGTGTGCTATCTCAGTGAACCATGCTGCAGGATCTGTGGGTGACTCAGCTGAACCGTCCTGTAAACCCATAAAATCTGCAAACCCCAGGAGGCTCAGGGTCAGGGTCAGAAAACACTGAATCTGAGTGATGCTTTCTAAACTTGGTGCACAACTGGAGCTCAACGATAAAGCTTTCACAAGCTCATGTTTTATCTCATGCTGTTTCTGAATGAGTTTTTACCTTTACAGATAATCCCAATCCTAACTACCTCACAGTGCAATAACAGCATACTAAAATAACAATGAGCAAAAATAGAACGATAATGTACCATGCAAATTACATATATTTCTTCTGTAGTCTCGTAACTTGTTTTATAATGTGTGTATAGTGACTCATGTAGTGATTTTGTAACCTGTGGACTTCTGCATTGTGTTGTGATTGGAGTTATTGCTGCTGTGATATTGGGATGTTCATTCTGTCTGTACCACTTTTCATTCTGCTAAAAGTTACAGTCAGACAGGAGCTCAATGTAAACTCCACAGGCCACTCTGACTCCTCTCCCACAGGGGGATGATACAAAGGGAAAGAGGGGAGGGGGCAAAATGGATAACCATGGAAGAATAAAAACACATTAAAGAGGGGCCTGAGAATGAATGCATGTCATGTCTTGTCTTGTCTTATCTCATCCTCTATTCTTTTCTCTTCTCTTCTCTTCTATGCTATCTTAACCTCAGTAAAGAAAAAGTGCGCGTGAAGAGGATTTTCCCTCTGAAGGCCATTAAATGGTCAGACTCAAGAAACAGATGCAGCATAGAGCTGATCAAAAATGAACTTCAAATATCTGTAAACTGTGACTGCTTGAGTCAGTCAGGAGCAACAAAAGGTATGGAAAAAGTACATTTGTTGAGTCATACTCCTCTTTTGGATTTTTTCCTTTTGCCTGTTTTTTGATGTAAAGAGACAAATTGTGGTTTCTTTTAGGTTTCTTCATATGAGGTTACATAATGATACAGTAAGGATTAAAGGGAATTTACACACTTTCTGTATTTCCAGTTGAATCAGAATATGAATATACACTAAATTCACACATCATGCTCACACCACAGTCATGGCACCGTGCACCTGTCCAGTCCTTATTTAGTAGTGAGAAAGTTGGCAACCCTGATCACTGATGACACTGCCCGCTAGACAACAAGTAACAGAATATTTAGAATAATTTATCTTTCCACCAACACATTTAAGGAGAATTCAACAAGACCCTACCACCTGATACTGGAAACAGACGTGACTGTGTCCTCCTAGGTAGCATTTAAAGGCATTAGCACCTTGGTATCTTAAACAAGGACTATCAGAACAACAGCAGAAAGCGATGGCAATAAGACTTCGGGATAATCTTGGTTGAAAAGGTTGTAGAAAACTAAAAAATGAGAGATACGCACACCCATGAGATGTGACAAAAATAAAATAGAGCCAATTAATGTACCACTATATTCAACCATATCAGATGTTACCAGAGTATTTGTAAAAAAATAAATTAAAAAAACCCATCATTTTAGTAAAACAAAGGTGTCTCTAAGGACTTGTTTACTTCCGTGCTCAATCGAAGGACTAATTAAAGTAGGCAACAGTTGAAAAAGAAAAACAACCGATAGGGAACACAGACTTTGTAAAAAATGAAATTTATTGGTATGAAAAAAACATATATTTACAATATTTGCTCATCATGCGCAGCACAATATTTACATCAATCTTCCTCTACTTGAACACAGTACGTAGGTCAGATCAAATACATCCGTCAGACATTAGGGGGCGCTACACAGCAGCTTACCACAGCCACAGAGACTTTAACAACATGCTGCATTCAGGTACTCTTCAAACACTCTTGAATACATAGATAAAAGTCCTGACTTGTATGAAATATGAACAAAATGGACCCTGAACACACTCCCTTTCATGTTTTCCTTTCAGCCAGCAGAATCAGAGAAGCTTGTTTTGTGGAGATGAATAATGAGTGTGTCATTAGTTTGAAGCTTGTTCAAGTTTCACACTATTTGATACATACTTGATTTCTTAGTGTTTGATTGAGGTCAAGATGAAGGGTCCCCGTAGAGCTGCAACACCCTATTAGAGTCAATGTATAATTCATCTCTGACATTGTATTGCTGAAGTGACTTCCATGCTCTGATGACAGTTTTAGAGCCCTGAAAATAATCTCACTTTTGATGCGTACCGAAGGCATAAAGCTTACAAAGACATTTTCCACTCGCACTTAAATGCATCATTAAGAAGCAGCAAAGGCAGGTAGCTTGGCAACTTTGCATGTAGCTGTCTATGAAGCTTCAATCTACGTTGCATAGCTCGGTGCTCTGGCAGCAGCAGTCGCCTAATAAATATCTCAAGTCATTTGGGGTCAACCCTGTTAGCTTTAGGAAGCGTGCAGTCTGTTGGAAATGCTCCTTTGGCTGAGTCCTTGATTCTTGGACAGAATCATGCTCTTAGTTGTGACACCCTTGTCTTCCTCCTCCACCTCCTCCTCTTCCTCCTGGCCGCCCACACCGCGCTGTAAATCAGCCTTAACAGTTCTCTGCTCCTTGGCCAGCATTAGGAGCATCTCTGCGTCTATGGGTTCACCAGAGGAGAAGGGGTGACACACGGTTTCCACCAGGCCGATGACCGTCCCCAGGACTGCAAACACAGAGCCCACCAGGTAGACCTTCAGCAGACCCCGGCTGGGTTTCTGACTCAGCATCTCTTTGGCGAAGGGGATCAACTCCTGTAGACTTCCCATTTTTAGTAGTGCTGCTTCAGTTGAGACACAGTGGTGGTGGCCTAAAGTTGGATCAAATCAAAGAAAAAAGATATTTGAGAAACAAGTCTTTTAAAACCTGCAAAAATAGAAAGTTCCAGTTGTTTTCAAGATGCAAAATATATTGGTTATCCATCACCGTGCAGTGCACGCAGCACTTTTTGGTTTCTGAAGTTGAACTTCAAGTTTTAAGTTCAACTTTTAATTTTGGGTTCAAGGAATAGTTGATCCACAACTAGGCAAAATATAAACTCTGAGATTTGAGACAACTCTGCAGCTGGTTAAGCACGGGCCATTTAAAATGCAATTAAATACATAAGACAAAAGATTGATCAAAAAGAAATGCTAACAAGACAATATACAAACTAAAAAAGTCATGCAGTTATCAGGTGTTTTACATGCAAGACCTCACTATTCAAAAAAAGATCCATATTCACTGATCTCAGATTTTTAAGCTGAACATAAGCACTTTCAGAAATACTTCTTCAAGACTAAAAATAAAATACTCACTGTGATGTAGTTTGTTATAGTCACAGGTTCTTTGCACTCATGAGTTCCAGTCTGTGAGTTCACACCTTTACTGGAGGCTGTGGTCATTTATAACTCTGCTCCCTCCGCCCACTCAGTGACAGCAGCTGAATATTCAGTCACGCAGGCACGTCTCAGTGAGCCAGGACGATCGGGCTGTGAGCCAGAAACTTTCACCCAGTTGTGTGCAGGCTCACTGCACAGTCAACACTTACTTTTGTTCTTACTAAAATTCCACTCAGGCTTCATTAGTAGGTTTATATTTGCCACCGTACTTGTAACAAAATATGCATTAGTCTCATATATCATGCTGCTAACTGGTGAAGTTGTGCTGAGGTCTTCCTGGCTCTACTGACTGCAATAACTTCACTTGAACAACTTGTCTTATAGCATTTAAAAATAAAACACTGTGTGTGAGCTAAGCACTAAAAACCAGAATCAAACTAAGTCGTTGGGCAGTGATCTGCAGTTATGTTTGTTTCAACCAATCAGGATGCTTGTAGTATCAATAAAATTCAATTCCAAACCTTTATTTATTCTCGAAAAGACAATGAAGTTTTCTTTATTTCCAATGTCGTTGAGATCACAGGCACATCAGAAACAATGAAACACACACTCATTCACAAAACGATAGATTAATTAAAACAGATACAATTTGAGACACAGTGGTCGGAGATCAAGTCAAAAGAGGGAATAGATATCAACTTTAAAGTCTGTTGGGGGGTATTCCATGATTTAGGGGCATCAATGGAGAACGCTGACCTACTGAGTTCAGTGTAAACTCGAGGGTCTTTCAGAACGAGCCAATCAGAAGACGGAGTTATGTAGCCATAAATCCTCTCCAACAAGTTTGTAATGTAGGTGGATAGCTTTAAGGGCCTCAATAATACACAAATAATAATGTTTGTTTCGCCTCTGCTCAAGAGAAGGCCAACCAACCTTCTCATAAAGCAGGGGTTCCCAAAGTGTGGGTCGGGACCCCTTTGGCGGTCGCAAGAAAAAAATGGGGGGTCGTGAGATGTCTTCCAGAATGTTTTTTTTTTTTAAGTGATCTAAAATTACTGTATTTTACCAATTCTAGTAAAAATATTGAAAAAAATAGGAGCTAAACTTTTAATAAAACCTTAAAAATAGAAAATGTAATGAGTTTTCAGCCTCTCTTTTTGCCAGATGACTCCTAAGTATAGGATTAAGCAGTTAATTATCAAATGTAGCAGTAGCAGAAGCTACTTGTATGTTTTCTGCCCACGTCCCCATAAAGGCTCTGTATTAAGGTGGTTTAGATAAAAGGAGGTTAACTAAATAAGAGCACAAAGAAAAAAGAAAATGAGAACAAGCTCATTTTGATTATTGATTTCGAAATATGAAAAAGAAATGTGTTGGCACTTGTGAAACACTACTTTGAAAACAAGAGGCACATCTTAAGTCTGATGTGTTAAGTCCATGTGAATCCACCTCTGTTTCACACACCTGTATGAGGATTTCACAGCATTTGATCACATGTGAAGCTCGATCATTTTCTCTCTACAGATAACCAAAAAACAAAGTTCGATAGTCTGAATGCCCATTGAATTAAATAGTGACTTTAAATCTCCTTTCCAGGAGAGTTCCAATAACTCAAACTGAGTCCATTCACATTTAACTTTCACTTACTTTTATTGACGGCACGTAAAAGAAAAGAGAATAATGATCAGACTACTTGGTCAAAGGTGAAGGTGGTATCAGACATCTAAAAAAAGCACAAAAGTAAACACGTGCTGTTCCTCTGTTTTGTTGCCAGGTTGGTGCATTGTGGGTAAAGTTGGATTAAAGCCATTCAGGTGACCGGTCTTTTGTGCTCTGGATGGTGGATTCCATATGAATCCTCCACATCGACAGTGAAAAAATCAGGGGAAAGGTTGTGCAAACCTTGTCACCCTGTAGACCGTCTGCAGCTGCAACACTTCCTCTGTGATCTGTGGTCAGAGGGGAGACAACGGTTTAGGACGGAGTGATACCCGAGCGTACCACACGTTCTGAATCATCACTGTGTGCAAGCTGGATGAGCATGAGGACATGTGGGGGAACAATAGTACGTGATTCTTTGAAGGTGTCCCAGACTAACACGTTGTTTGAATGTCATCATCTGACTCTGATTAGAGGTCGTGCATAAACATATAAAAGAGGGACTGTCCACCATAAAACTAAACTCTTTACTCAGAACTATCCTGCTATCTTTGTCAGCAAATTCAGTTCCTTTTGTTCACAATGCCATTGGAACCTTTGATATGCTCTGTTCAGTGCAGATTTACACCAATACATGTAAGATTTCAGAGAGTTTCTGCTGTACTCAGGCTCATTTCCATCAATATGTGTCGTATCTGTGCATTTTCTGCTGTGACGAATCAAACTGACCATCTTCATTCAGACCGTCAGAAAGATGTCTGAGTAAATTTACCTCCTATAGGCCAAAACATCAAACACCTAGACTCAGTTATATCCACTGCACATGGACAAATAGAAGGCAAGATACTGTAAAACACAGAAACATAGAAAACAGGAAGGAACAGTTGGCAGAGGATACATAATTGAGTCATCACTGAAGACACAGGGTGGGAGTGTTACAGTGAGGAAACATCCATACGATGAGTTTGTGGTTGTGATCAAGGAACCATGCTCTATGTAAGATCTCATGGTACACACACATATGGAACAATGAGTATACTTTCTCATTAATCCAACCACACAGTACTCTGCAACAACTGCGCCTCCATGGATCAGACTTGGATGTCACACACAACCCACAAACGCTCGTTTGGATTGAGATCTGGAGAGTTTAGAGACCACTTCAAGACCTTGAACTTGTCGTGTTCCTCCTTGCTATAGTAACGTGAGGGCTCGATGTGTGGTGGTTGGGTCACTCTATTAATAAGACACAGCAGGATGGGGACGGATAACTTTCTCAGGAGCACTTTACTGAAGCCACACTGGATCGTATAACATCAATCACATGTCACAGAACCAACCAACCAGAGGCTAGGATGACCAAGCTCCAGGTAAACATAATAAGAACCAGACAAGAACATCATAAATACACACATAATAACTTTAGTAAACTTGTAAGTAAATAGTCCACTGTATAAATAATATAAACTCATTTTAGCTCTAACTCAAATACATGAATTAACTCAGATTTTGAAAATGACTTTCCTGTTAAAGCTTACACAGCTCCATGGTCTGATATTCACATGTCCATTGTGGGCACTGTCAGTGGTGGACAGGGTTCAACATGGACACCCTGACCAGTCTGAAGCTACACACCCCCACACACAACAAACTGTGATACTCTGTGTGCTCTGACACCTTTCAATCAGAAGCAGCATTCACTGTATCAGCTCCGGTAGCTCTTTTGTTGAATCAGACCACACAGGCCAGCCTGCACTCCCCAGGTGCCTCAATGAACCTTGGCCACCAAAGACCCTGTTGCCGGTTTGCCAATTTTCCTTCCTAGGACCACAGACTCCTGCACACCGGAAACAACCCACAAGAGCTGCAGCTCTTCAGATGCTTTGATTCAGCCAGCCATCACTGTTATCAAAGTCACTCACACCCTTACACTCACAGATTTATCCTGCTTCCAACTCATCAAGGACAAAATGTTCAAACACATCCCACCCACTGACAAGTGTGATAATCCATTTTATTCTATTCATTTATCAGTGTTCACAATTTAATGTCTGATTTATACCTCCTAAATTTCCTAGTGCTTTTATTCTGTATGAGCAACTGCACCGCTCAAATTTCACCTTAGGTAATAAGAAAGTATTTCTGTTCATTAAAAGCGTTAAAAGATGCCCTATACTTGGGAGAGATATCTTAAGAATATAAATGAATCTGTTTGTTTCCACAGTTGTAACTGCATACATAAAGATGCCACACTTTTTGGTTTTAACAGCTTTTACCTTGACAAGTTGTTGATGTCAAATTTACTAGAAATGTCTTTAAAGGTTGATATAAACATCCTCCAGAGTCTAATGTCACATGGAAGCTGTAGTTATTGTGTTTTTATGGCAGCAGTCTGCTATCCAGGAACAACAGACCTTTGAACGCTGCAATAAACTAATTATTATAATTAAGTTTTAATCAAGATGTATAAAAAAATTACTGAGATCAGCCATGGAATTACAAATCTCTGGAGGTTGTAGTTTTTTAGGAGGAATCACATTTTTATCTGGGGAAAAACATTTTAATCTGGCATGACTTGTTCATATTATATTAGTATCGTCCATGACTCCTAACCTACTCAAAGCTTATCATCACATCGTGTCATTTCCTGCATTGGCCAACTTCACTGTTTAACCTCGTTGTTTGGAAGCAATGCCTGTATTCCTCACAAACCAGCACATCGTTGTAACTAGGTCATAAGAGAGAAAGTTTCTGATATTGATCTTATGGTTTTAGAGAGCTTAGAGAAAGGAGACCCAAAGAGCAGACGGCTACAACCTTTGACAGACACTTAGCTCACGTGCTTGTGCTCAAAGTTTTATTGATCTGGGTTTGTAAACAAAAACAGTCTTTTACAGAGTATTTAGTGAGGGTTGGTTCCTGCTGGGGGAAAGGTCACAGCTGTTAATTTAATAAGGCTATTAGCTTTGAGGCATTGCCAAAAGGGCAATAAGTCTAAACAGATACACACATATTATACGTTAATTATAAGATAAGTTAGTCCAGAAGTCAGTAAATGCTTCAGGCAGACTCTAAGAAACTATACGGCCAATAAATACTTAATGATGCAGGAGAAGTGCAACAGTGGGCGAGTGTTTTGTTTAAGGAAACCAGAGATTATTTAAGAAGTGACAGTAGCCACCTTGATGTCATCATTTGGTTTGGTGGATAGAGTTTGAAGGTCTGTCTCAGAGGCAGTATATAACCATGGACAGATCAACAGCTACACCGAGTGCAGCCAAAACTCTTAGAGCTCCCCCTGGTGACTGGCTGAAGTATTACTCTTAAATCCAACCTCATCCATTATAGCAGAAGAAAACTAGAAAATGAAGATACATGTGGAATACATTTTTCTCAGGCATGCTATATGTGAAATCAGCATGTTGTTGTCTTGCTGGTTTATGTGTAGGTGTAGGTTATTTTTCTGAGAAGTTTGGCTTTCATTTGTAACTTTGTGTTAAAAAGATGATGGATTAACAACAGTAAGAGAAGGCATTGAACTTTCCATAACTGAGTATCTGCTTAAGACCCACACAAGAATCAGTTCTGCTTGTCGGTACCCACCTGAGGGATCTCCAAATAAAAAGTGTGCTGCATGTGTGTGCCTTGGCTCCACCAGCACAATATGTCAGCTCCCACTGAGGAGGTATTTTGGTTTCACATCTCACAATGGGAGGAGATAGACACACAGTCAGTGGGCTGTCTCTGAATGTTTAAGAAGGGGGAACCAATGGGGGACATCACTGAGGCCATGTCCATGTTTGATACAGTCAGTTTGGATGGACTCTTATGAGTCAGCATAAGTGGCCTTGTAAGGAACAGCAACGTTTTGCACGTCCCTTTTTTTTCTGATGCGTGATTTCATGGGACCACCAGGACCAAAGTATGTTTCCAGCAGGTTAAACACGAGCTGTTCAATGCAGCTTCTTGCCAAATTAAAGTAACTTTATGAAATATAGGTGTTTGCTAATATAGCTCATTTTGTTTTACAACTAACGAGGAATAATGTTTAGTTTTAAGTAGTGCTTGGCTGTAATTTGGCAAACAAAATAATCTTGGTAAGGGTACCAGTGACGAGTAAAAGTGTGTTTGATGGGTTTTGCAGAATCTAGCTCATTAGATATATAAACTATTGGACAATAACGTAAAAAAATATAAAATAATATATATGTAGCTTCAATATAACAAAGACAATTACATAGGCTTTCTCTTTTTATCATGTATCAAAATAACTTTGGATATGATTTGGTGCTTTAAGAATAAAAATGTAAGAAGTCTGTATTGTGGAAAAAGTACAAAATACTTCTGAGTACCCAGAGTCGCTGTTATCTCCTCCACCCTCATCGTTTTATCTCAGAGAGGTAGTTTACTCAAAGAGCTCCTCCTTGTCTGGACGGAGAATAAGTCACCGAGCAGTTTGTAATATCTGGTTACTAACCACCAACATGTTGCCAGATGGAAACAGCCTCTTGATCAGATCTATCCCTGCTGTCCTCAGTTTACACAGGTGTATCTCTACCTTTAGTGTTAAAAGAGAGGAAGCACCAGGCAGCTACCTGGAAATAAATCACAGCTCCATGAACAATCTGGAGGCATGATTGTACTTGTCTGAGGCTGTGTGTGCTCTGAAGCCTTTGTATGCGTGCGTGTGAGGTGAGTCAGTAGACACACCCTGTACTTGGACTTAGTCAGTGTGTCTGTAGAGAATGGAGAAAAACATAAGGTGTGTGCTCAGCTGGCCCTCAGGCTACTATTTCTCCTCCAGAGGTGACGATCAGGAGGACTGCTCACAGTAACACACAGCCTAATGGAGCTGAAACACTGCCTGCAGGGCATCGAATGTCTGTGTGAGGAGGGAGGAGCAGTGTGTGTGTGTGCATGACACCATTTAACCACAGAAATGTTTTTTTTTTACTGTATGGAAAAGACCATAAAATAGTGTTTAATTAGTGTTTTTCTAATTTTTTAAGCAAAATAAATAACAAAACTCTTCATTCTTCTGCTCTCTGTGGTCATTCATAAGTAATATGACTTTTTGGACTTTGTTGAGGCAGACACGCTCAAAATCTGTGCCAAATCTTTATCAAAAACTCTAAGAACAGTCTCACCTACTACTGATACTGTAAAAATATATACAAGGGATGTGTTATCAGTTTTGGCCGCAAAAACACAAGAACCTGCATACTACTGGTGAACACTACAAAATGTATGCACTGTATGGGTAAACATCAGCCTTTCATAAACAATTAAAACCCTTTTTGTGGGCTTTGTTGGTTCTGATCTCTAAAAACAACATTCAAAACATGGTTGCTATTGTTATATCATTTGAATTCAAAGTATCAAAAGTATTTATTTATTTATACCAGTTTTAATTGATTATGGCAACGTTTTAAGAGTGACCCCTGTTGAGTAAATGTTTGGAGTTTAAAGTTCAGTTTTTTGCAAGTTTCAATCATTTTTTGACAGTGGTGCATTTTGTGAAAAGACAAACTTGACGTTTTATAGTCCAGGGAGTGAGTGAAATTTCATGCAGAAGACGTAATAAATTGGGTGCACTAAACACAACTCATATATATGAGGTGTTTGGCCATAATTATTTGAGAGGTGTGACAAAGTAGAGTTTTTAGTAATTGTTAATTTCACATATATTATGAGTGCAATGTAATAAGAAATTAATACTTCCAAAGCTTGTTTGTCTAACACAAATTACAGGTTCTACACGTACTCAACATGAACAACATGTCGATGTTATAGCTTACAAACATCAATATCCTTTACTGGTGATCGACTAAATGACTAAACATCATCATCCTCGCAAGTCAGCACCAGAATTACTGGTTGGTCGAACAAATTAAAAATATCTTTATTACTGCAGGACCAAAATGCCAGTCATATGTTCTGTGTAAGCTGTAGCAACTATAACTCCAGTAAATGCCACCACTATAATGCTCTACTACCTGGATGTAAACAAGCACAGATAACAGATGTCATCTTGTAGCGTGGCGTGATTTGTCAGTATGTTGATCCAGTAATTGGAGATAAAGTTGTATGTCAGCTGTATCTGGTTAAACTGATGTATAACCACTTGACCAGAGCAATGTGTGACCAGTACAGGTATGTGGACGTTAACCTGCAGGGGAGGACTGAAGGATGGTGGTGCAAGCTCTGCTAACGGTAGTCACACGTAGCAAACCAATTTGACATTGTTTACCTGCAGACTCAGGTATCCTGTGGTAAGCAATGTTAAATACATGGTGCTCAATGTAGACTATTTTCAAATGTTTTCTTACCTTAAGACGAGTAAGTTCTTCAAAATTTTAATTTCCTTTAAAACAACCAGGAAACACCCAAACCATTTTGTAAATGACACAATGCTTGTTGCTGTCAACTGCAACATATGGAAGCTGTGTGATAAACTTGACAACAACAAAAAACAAACAAACAGAGAACTCTCCCAACATCTACTTTTTGTTTTTGAGCAGGTACACCCATCATTCATCAAAATGTTTTTGGTCATCAGCAGCAACTTTTTCCTGTGCATAAACATGACACTCATCTCAAGGTAAACTATAGTTTGTCATTTATATACATACTTCAAAACTTTTAAATTAGAACTAAATCAAGTCTGAAATTACAGTAAGTGTGGTATAAAGCCAAGTTTTACACAGTGAGCATAATGCTAACATTAGCATGCTAAACCAATGATAGTGTTACAGCATCCAGTAATTAGCAGGTTCAATGTTAACCAAAACAAACCCCATGGTGTTGTAGTATATTAATGATAGTGTGGTGTTGTATGTGTGTTTCATGCTCTTTTGTTTAACTCCTGTAGTTTTGTGGCTCATTAAGCTAATGGAGAAAAACAATGCTAACAGAGTTCAGCATAAGCTAACAGGAGTGTCAGCAAGTTTGCAGTGAGGTCTTATTTAGACAAACACTGATAAATGTTGACACTCTGATTATAAGAGATTATAACTATCAGGATGTATCCTCTGAAACCCCGAATGTCTTTAATACAGGTTTGTTTTATGTCTATCCATCAACAGGAAACATGTGACTCAGGTCATCTGAGCTCAGTTGTAGTTTTCGATGTGAGATCAAGAATGTGTTTTATCACACCTAATTTAGTTTGTTTGTTTGTGGCTCCTTGGTGTCAGTGAGTGTGTGTGTGTGTGTGTGTGTGTGTGTGTGTGTGTGTGTGTGTGTGTGTGTGTGTGTTGTGTCTCCATGTCTGTATGAGGGTGTGTTGATTCATGAAGTGAAGGGAGTGGAGGGGAAGGGTGTGACTCTGACACACACTGTATCATACCGTCCAGGTGAGACGGCGTTTATAAAGCAGCCGCCAGCCAGCCAGCAGCACTCACATTAATAACTGCGATAACAGGGCTGATAATATCACAGACCTACAGGTGAGTGTAACGTGGAGGAGCAGTCAACCAGCTGGGATTGTACCTGAGTGATTCTACCTGCTCATTTACCTTTTTTTTATCTCTTCCAGAACTTTTCAGAGGAGGAACACAACATGAGAATATTTTTACTTCTAGCTGGTAAGATTTACTCCTTTTCTTCACTTTTCTTTGAGAAATAACAGAGCATCTTACACCTGATCTTTAAGTCTTTAAATCATGTGGAGCTGACAGTTTGCAGCTTTATTATCACAGTTTTCCTCAGGGAACAGGAGACTAAGCTTACAGGAGAGTCTGCTGTGTTTGTTTGGAATGAAAACCGGCATACTCTTGCTTTCTCGGGTCATGATTGTACACGTTTTGATAGCCCTGAAAGGATTTCAGTAGACCATGTCTGTATTAAGCTGCTCCACCCTGAGTAGTACGCTACTTCAGGTACAAATACTAAACACTGGGATTTATTCAAGTTTCGAACAAAGCAGTACTAAATATTTTAACTTGTTAAGATTACATGTGATAATTCACAACGCGGCATCCTGTTTGAAAACTTTAGGTCCATCAAATTGTTCAACCTGAGGAGTCAGACCACGCTGAGTTTTAAAGCTGACATGGGAAACTTTTATAGAAAGGATTTGAGACTGATAAAAAAGGATGTTTTCTGCCTCTTTGATGGACTGTCATTGCTCCATCCTCCAGTCGTGTGTCTGTGGTATTTGGCCCGCTGAGTATGCACAGTAGCTAACCCAGCTGTTACTTCTCACTCAACTTCGCATTTTAAAGAAATCACTGTTTTTTAAATCAGTTTTCTCTGCTCAAGGAAAATTAAACTACTGTATACCTGATAAAGCTGATACAGATTTCACAGCCACAAGAGTCATGTATGACCTTGTTCTAAGGTCGAGATGTCCTCCTGCAGTTCATCTCTTTAATTGTAGCCTCAGGGAAAGTTAAAATCAAGACTGAGCAGCGACAAAGCCCTGTCTGAATAATAAGCTGATTGTGTAAGTGAGCTAACCTTGATGAAGTTAAAAAAGAGCCTTCAAACTAGATTATTTAAGATTTTAAGATTTTAAATACATTAAGAGTTATGTGTTTCGCGTTTACATACACAGAGAATTTGTTTCATAATGCCATAAATGCGCTGACTTTAATCCCACATCAACTGGTAAAAACTCGGCTAATCCCACCTTTTCTAACCAGTAGTTAAAGGATTCATACTCTGCTGTATTTTGACGGAGTTTGACATTTATGATGGATGTGTGCACTGATGCTATTGATGACTGATGTGATCGTATAGTAATATTTTCTCCCTCCTCACAGCCATTGCTGCAGTATCACAGGCCCAGACGGACTGCTCTCGAGGGGCTTGTTATCCACCCACCAATGACCTGCTCCTGGGCAGAGCTCACCGGCTCCACGCCACCTCCACCTGCGGCCTCACAGGCTCCGAGGTCTACTGCACCCCGTACCAACAGGTAGGAAACAGTCCTTTGATTAAGAGTGTTTAGCCTCTGGATTTCCAGATGCTCGTAGACTTTTGGCACTGAACATTAGATTATTACCTTGTTCAGGGTTGTTTTACTGCAGGTGAAGGCTGCTCAGTTAATTCCTGGATTCAAACAACAGTTCATAAGAGCGGCAAAGAGATAGAGAATAAATTTAAGTTATTGATATTGGCTTATAAAAACTAAAATCAGCCAGATCAGATTACAAACACACAGTCGCTGCCTCAGCTGTACACCCGCACCATGCATGGGTCTGTACGTGAGGTTTGCCTCATGAGGAGGTGTGAAGGTCATGCTGAGCAGGCTGATGTGCATGTGTCTGTGGTGGTTTTGGCTGGACCATCAATTTATGAAACAGTCTGCTTTTAGTGCCAGAGCATCGTGTTGCAACTGTACTCTTTGACCAAAGTCTGAAAAACCACCACAAGCTGACCATCTGCAGGCTCAGCAAAAAACTCTCCATGCTTTGTTTCAATGCTGATTTTGAAATCACTTTTTAACTTGGGAAAGAGGGGCATGCAGTAGGCGAGAGTTGAAGTTCATATTTCTGCCGAGAAAGGGGAGAAGAGTTCCTCTGATATCAGATAAAAATCCTGTGTTTGAAACACAGACCAATAATTTATCATCCGGGGAGCCCTGAATTTACTGAATCTGTCTGGATCGTCCTCACCAAATTTCTTCTTTTTATTTTTTACTTCTTTTTTTTTCTTTTTATCAAGTTAAAATTCCCTTTTGTACCTCTGCTTTGCAGTTTGAGTTCCCTGAAGTAGAGAGCTTTTGTTGGATGTTTTTAAAAATAAGTCAACAGTACAGCCTTTCAGTTTTGTCATGGTTAAAAATGATAAGAGGAATGGTGCAACCTGGACCAAAAGGGCAGCTGAAGTCAGGAACTGGACCGTCGCCCAGCAGAGGCAAAAACTGCTGCACGTAGACTTTGATGTTTAATGTTAAGTCCTTTTTTACAATTAAACTTTCAGTTCAAATGAATGTTGTAGAAGTAAGGAATAATTCTCATTTAGAAATAATAAGTCTATCAAGCTGGAGGAAAGCAGAGATTCAGAGTCTGTTAGTAATGTAAATGTTTTGCACACCTTTGCATTCAACACTTTGAGTGCCTCTCATTAAGATCTTCACTAAACCACACAATCCAAATCTAACCCAAACGAGACAAAGCAGCAGTGATACACAGGAAGGATCACCTATGTGTTTACGTTACATAATTTCCATTCCTGACAGGGTGTGTAGTGTTGATTACGCCTCAGGGCATGGATATCTCACCCTCCGATTGATCAACACTTTCCCCTTACCTGAGCCGCACCTTGTCCAGACAGGGAGGGGCAGGAAGACTCAGCAGCACCTCAGAGCTGACACACAGAAACAAACACACACGCATGCATAAGTGGCGATAAAGAGTAAGCCTTACACAGATGAAAGCTCGCTCAGAGCTTGTCAGATCTTGTTAGGTATGCTTCACCGCTGAGCCACTTTTTGAAACAAACAATCAAACCAACACTTTTAATGAAAGACTCTCAGACAGACTCACTACTCAGTTCAGAGCGCTGGCTGCTTTTGGTTTTCATATCCTCTGGAGACCAAGACTGTATTTGATGTGTTTTCATAGAAATGTGGCCGTCGATGTACCACATGTCCTGAAACTCCTTTGGTACCTTTTGAGTCCTGTTGATTTGGGAATTGTAATGATTTATGTTTAAAACCTTCAACACAGTCCTGCCATTGTGCGGTGAACCAGGTCAGCTTGTTGCTTAAGTAAACATGGACTTAAAGAATTATGGTATTACTAATCCTTGGTCCTAGTTTTACCACATATTTCCACATCTGCATGAATGACAGGCACTCAAACGTTTTCTGATACTTCCATTTTGCTACTGAGAGGCTCCGATTGTTAGAATTTCCAACATTAAAAGTACAGTCTAATCTAGCTTGGTTTATCTATAAAGCTTAGTTATAATCAGAGATCACATGATTGGTGTACCTTGAGCCTTGTTTGAAGTTTTGTTTGAAACATTGAAGGTTTGCAGTCTCTGATATTAGTGGAAATTGAGTAATACTTTTCCTTTGTTCTCACTAAATCTATCTTTAAAAGGTCGATAACAGAGATCGACTTTTTTCTTTTTAAAGCAGAAGCAGCGTTTAGTTACACAAATATCTGCAGAGCCACCAGACTCCACCGACAATTAGAAACTTATCTTAACATTTTTTTGAGTGGGTGTGTTCACGGCTTCCAGTGCTTATGCATTCAGCCTCAAGTGGACACTCAAGGAACTACAGTTTTAAACACTTCAGCAACAGCTTGTGAAATATTGTCCTGTTTATGGGATCCAAGCTTAAACAGAATATACCAAAGTCATGTAGCAATACAGAGACACTAAATGATGATTGCAGTGATAGACAAGTATTCTGCAAGATAAAAGAGGTTTGTTTAATGGAGTCATCTAGCTTTGATGAGAGTGATGTAACAGCTTTTTCAGGGTGAAATAAATCAGCTTTCTTTGAAACACAAAGGCAGAGACAAATGAAATGATTGTTCAGTTGATGCAACACTCAGCCGACCATGACCTCAACGCAAACAGTGTGTGTGTGTGTGTGTGTGTGTGTGTGTGTGTGTGTGTGTGTGTGTGTGTGTGTGTGTGTGTGTGTGTGTGTGTGTGTGTGTGTGTGTGTGTGTGTGTGTGTGCATGTGTCAGAGGTGATGCTGCGGAAACTTTGAGAAAAAGGCCACATTGAATCACTTTTAACCTACATTTCTAAAGTCAGGGAGCATCTCACTGTCAAGTGACAGACTGAGGTGGTTACATGGACACCAAGACACTGTGTGACCTGAGATAAGATAAGATTCAGAGTTTTGTAATGAGTAAAACATTTACTTTCAAAACTGAATGCATTGAAGTTGAGCTGTAGTGAAGCCTGGTTTGAGATAATTCTAAACATAAACTACATTATTATTAACATTATTATAAACTACATTATTGTATGGCTGAATTTAGTACAGGACTCAGTGAAGCTGTCCGTTCGATGAGTTATCTGTGTGTTAGTTTATCTTCTGGCCATTATCTTTCAACCATTGTCCTCTTCTCTTCACCTAAGAGGGTCACAGTCGTGTCAGTCAGATAAAGTTTCTCTAAACCTTTTGACCAACCTTTCACACCTTCAGCCTTCATCAGAGTCACGTCATTTAAACCAAGGGCTATTGTTTCCTATGAAACACGGTCACGCCCCACACTAAGATGGCCCAAACGAGCAAACACCAACCTATAAACCCATCCAAAATGAACCACATGAGACATCATCAAACAGCAAAAACCTGAGGATTTATTATAACAAACACGTGAAACAAAGATCAACTTCGGACTAAATTAACAGAAAATGACGACACAAAGGAATCACAAAATCCTGATCTGAGCGGTCAGAACACAGCAGTCCTCACTCCAGAAGCCTCCCTCTCTGACCCTTTGAACTAAAGCCTGAGTTCACCTTGTTGCTTATCACCTGAAGAGAGCTAAAGAGAGAACAAAAGGAGAAACAGAGCAAACTGTAACGACATGAATTCACATAAGAAGATGCTCACACTCAGTACATGATGTCACTCAGGACTTAAATCACGGAGAAGAGTATAAATCCTTTTCAGCACTAAGTCAGTTGGATTAAATAAATTAGTTAATATCTATGAACAAAGAGCACTTTATTCTATCAGTAATTCACTCATAAGCATTAAATTATATTAATTTGGGACCCAGGTTAAAGACAATTGAAGTTTCTCTGTCAGGGATTCTAAGTAACCGATAACTATTGTGTCTTCTTCACGGGTAACTTCAGTTTGAGCAGTCTAAGCCGGCCGCTTTCATTCAGCTAAATGCAAAATGATGCTATCATGAGTGAGCAGGAACTTCTACCTAGTGTCGTAATGTTTGTCACAGATGGGTTTCTCAAGAAGCTGAAAGAGAAACTAATTTAAGAGGCCACAGACTTTTCATGGACAGGGATAATCAAATCAAGGACAGGATGGAGTTTAGTGAAGGAAGCTGAAGGATCCAGCTCCATGAGGGAGAACAAATCTAAGAAATCCTGAATGTCACGTGGTATCTGAAATGGAGGAATGTGTTAGGACTGAAAACAGTCTTTTCCTCACATAGGCTGCTGTCCTATCTGCAGGAAAAGCCAACAACCATCTTGTCTCAGTTATATCTGCTGCAACAAATAAAGAAATGCACGAGGAACACTAAACAAGCACATATATGAGCAACATGGAAATTCAAAACAATTAAAGGCAAACTTAGATACTAATAACAGAAAGAGCTGGAGCATAATGGTCCTCAACATGGTCCTTTATGAAAATCGACTCACTTTTGAAGTCAGCCTCAAGTGGCCACTCAATGAACTGCACCTTTTCACACCTCAGTTCTGGCTCTGTTCCTCTCTCGGGGGGGGTTGTCGCTGGATTAATGCACAAAGCTGGAAAAACTGTATCCAGGCCAAATTTTTGAACAGCAGCCCAGGGAACTTTCCCCTACAGGGACATCAGCCAACCTGTGCCCGCATGGCAGGCATGTCCAGAGTGCCCAGGCTAGTGGACTAGCTGTCATTGCATATAGACTCAGTGTCTCATAATTAGATAAGAACTCATCAGGAGAGAAAACAGCTCAATTACTGACTAAAAATCCACCCCAAAACACAGATTGGTCTCTATCTGCTCACTTCTACTAATAACTGATTGATTATCTGCTCATGTATTAAATTCAAAGTCTGAATTTCCTCACATTTGGTGGAAAATTAGGAGAACACTGTGTTTCACAATAAAGTTTTTTTCCCTGTGGTCCAAAGTCAAACTACTTTGTGTCCTTTACACTGAATGTATAAAACAACAAAATGAGATTTAAACTAGGCCTTGGTCTTTGTTCAATGTGGGTAAAGTTCCCCTGAGTTGATGACTAACTTGATCAAACATGGTAACATACAAGGATTTTCTGAGCGACCTGTGCAGTGACACAGCTTATCTACCTGGCACAGAGACCAGGCAGAGACAGATTTAGAAGTCAGTCTTCAGTCCATGGGTCAGTTTCAGAACAAATATTTGATACCAAAGTTACATAACCCCAAACTAACATGCATCTTATTTAAACATTATAATTAATTCTGTTTTTCTTTCTGCTTTTGTCTCTTCAGAGGAGGATGAAGTGCTGTCCGTGTGACTCCAGGGACCCTGACGGTCCACTCGCCCACACAATCAAGGAGGCCCTGGGCACTGCGGCACCAGACAGATGGTGGCAGTCCAAGAAAGGTGGGGTTATCAAATGATACTTTATTAGTGTCAAAAAACATATGCATTACATACAGTCGGCTACATTAATGCATCACATCCTGCACGTTTAGATACATAGATTTAAAAATACTTTGAAATACTCCATTATGATGTCATATTTTTACAACAAAGATAACATATTACAAGCTATGTTAATGATAACATATCCAGACCCTATGGCGAGCATTTTCCCTTTCACAGTGAAATTAGAAAAACACTCAACACATCTATTTCAGCAACAGGTGTACTGGAGAAGAAAACGTCTTATAAAATAGATATAACTTCTGCAACTTGCAAAAAATACACAAATACTGGTGCAAGGTTTTGGTACTAGAACTTCGATATGCCTGATAAAGCTCATCGCCAAAATGATGCACCAATTGATATATTTTTTGTGAGTTAGACAGTTAGATTTTATCCAAAAACATTGAAGTGACGGTAAATACAGAAGCTTTTCTTTCAGTTTTAAAGCTCCTGTGAGGAACTTTTGGTCTTTCTTGATTTTTGCGCCCCATGTGGACACAGCAGTCCTGTTAATGTGTAAGGGGTGTGTTTTTTTATTAAAAATATAATCCTGCTGTCTTTTAACAGTTGATATTTCTCTTACTCTGAATATTTGCTGCAGAAAATGTGACAAAACTAACAACCTGTTAATCTCTTCGTTTGACACTCATCAGGCGGCAGTGTTTACAGGTATTTAAAAATAAATATAGAGACATAGACAGTCTTAGCACTGACTGTTTTATTTGAAGCTCATAAAGTAGAGAGAATATTAATTTTAGAGTGTTTCATAACCAACTCCTCACAGTAGCTTCTTCTTTAAGTCAGGGTTTAACATCTTAGTTCCTCTGAGTTTCGTGGAGGGAGGAGATCAGCCATCACATTTTGGGAGTGTGCCGTTGAGACTGAGACACAAGAGTATTTGTCGTAACTTGTATGTCAGAAATATGTATTCTGTCATTAGTAAGGTTTGTGGATTGTGAAATATGTGTCAAATATTTATTGGGGTTAATGAGCAGATCAGTCCTGATCTGCGCTGATGTTCAATTCTTCTTCAGACTCAGGACTCAGACTCAGCCAGTGCACTCCTGCACTTAGAGACTAAAATACAGAAAATCTATCAGTGAAAAAAAGAAGGATTTTCTTAAGGAGTGGAAAACTATACGTCATAGTTTACATTTTCTCCTACACTCCCTGTTGGTTGAAATACACTCTGAGCCACTCTGTCCTCAAAATCAAAGACCATGTAAGCTTCAAACTGAACTGAGGAGCGCCCTCTGCTGTCAGGACACAGAAAAACATCATACTTATTCAATGTGTTTCCTCATTAATGAAGCAGTGAGTCTCAGTCTCATCATCACAAGTGCTGAATCTGATGGAAATGTTTGTTTTGTCTTACAGAGGTGGAACCAGTCACTCTCCAGTTGGACCTCGACAACCTGTTTCAACTGGACAACCTGGTGCTCAGTTTTAAGGTGTGACGCTGATTAGAGTTTGATGAATTTCATGCTGTATCTGTCGCTGTATAAAAAAAAGCTAATCACATTTAGACATGTAAGTGGTAAATCATCTCAACCCCTTAAATCTCTTCATCAATCATCTTCCTCCCTCTGCAGGGTCCTCGTCCCAGTGCCTTCATCGTAGAGAAGACTCTAGATAACGGAGCAACATGGAAGCCTGCGCTTCACTTGGCTGCAGACTGTCGAGAGTCTTTTCCTGGCATACCAACAGCAACCCCTGTTGACCTGGATCAAACATACTGCTACACACTGCCCCCTATTGGAGATAATCCGTACCAAGACCACACAGTAAGGACGCCTAAAAAACAAAAAAACAACAACGCTATTTTTTTATTTGCATATTTATTGTCATTAATACATGGGAATTGTTATTATATTATAATTTTTTACTTTATTATTATGTATCTAAAATATTTTCATTTATTTTATATGAACATATAAATTTGATATGTTTCCTTAATTTTGTCATTCCTTTGTTATTATTGATTGATATGAAGACAGTATCAAATTATAACGATTATTTATATATTTAAACATATTCATTTATGTTTGCATAAAAGCACCAAGGAAAAAACTATGTTATACAAAAATCTATAAAATTAATGTAAAAAAAAATTATTTTGGAATATATAAAACCAACAAATAGATATACATTTATCAAAACCAATGCCTAAGTACACAACAAAAAACAATTTAACTGTGCAAGAGCAAAGAAAAAGGTAAACTGTGACGGAGGAAAAATAAAGAAATCTGAAAATATGTGCGTCTCTCCTCTCCAGGTCCAGTTCAGTCCTCTGCGTCAGTACGCTTATGTTCCAGTTCCCAACAGTGAAAAAATTGAAGGTAAGTTTCTTCAGTCTACTTCCTGATCACGACTGATAACAGACCTCCCTGAGACTGTGACTGACAGCCCTCTCTCCCACAGGTGTGTCAGGGATCACAGGGCTGAGAGTGAAGCTGCTGGAGCTCGGAGAAGTCCCTCATATTCCAGGCAGAGCTCTCAGTAAGTTTTACGCCCTGAAGGACATGAGGGTGATCGGCACCTGCATGTGCCACGGACACGCCAACAGATGTCTGCATGAAAGCTCCGGCTACCCACAGTACAACAGCATAAAGGTACGTAAACAACAACATCTACTACTTCCAAAATGATTTCTGTGAACAGGGTAAAACCATGGGTGTTCAAATGACGAAGGTGTGTCGTCGAAAGGAGAGAATCATCACGAGTAAGCTTAGCGCCAACATTGAAAATGCTGTCAGGGAGAGCTCTGGGGTGTGAAAGTCATGCCTCTGGTACCAAAGTGAAGCAGCTATATTTGTATTTATCATCTTCTCACAAACTTTTTTTCTTCATTTGCAGGTGAATCATCAGTGCGACTGCCAGCATAACACAGCAGGTGACCACTGTGAGCGTTGTGCTGACCTCTACAACGATCTGCCCTGGAGGCCTGCAGAGGAAGATGACACCCATACCTGCCAACGTAAGACTTTAACAAACATGTTACACAAAACTTGACCTCAGTGACCCACGATATCAGCTCTCCACTGTTAAAAACTAACATTTTTGTCCTGTAAGAAGACGTCATTATTTATTTTACCTTCCCTCTCCCCTCAGGCTGCGAGTGTAACAACCATGCCCAGCGCTGTCACTTTGACCAGGATGTGTACGAGGCCAGTGGACGCAGGAGTGGAGGTGTGTGTGAGAAATGTCTGCACCACACCACAGGTCCAAAGTGTGACCAGTGTGCCGAAGGATACCAGCCGAACCCCCGCAGCCAAATGGACCGCCCTGACGCCTGCATACGTGAGTCACAGGAGCTCTGTGAACTTCTTAATGTTCAGAAAAATGAAGTGGATCTAACTTCTGATTGGTGGCTTATGTTCATGTGTCTGTTGTGCTTCTTCCAGGTTGTATTTGCAGTGTAGAGGGGACGATAAATGGAGGCCAGTGTGATGACAGCTCAGGTGACTGTCTGTGCAAAGCTAATGTTGAAGGTCCCCGCTGTGACCGCTGTAAGAGAGGATACTACGGCCTGAGTGCCTCCGACCCTCTGGGCTGCTCCAGTGAGTCATCAAACTCCTTTTTAACCCCACAGTCTGTCTCCTGAGACTTTTATTGCTCAAACTCAAGCTGTAACTTCAAATAATCAAACCTTGTCCTAACTTTGATGTACCCTTTGCTTCCCAGAGTGTTCCTGCTCAGAGGACGGCTCGCTGTCAGATGCTTGTGACCCGCTCACCGGACAGTGTCTCTGCCGTCCCCACTTCCACGGGCGGACCTGTGAAGTGTGCTCTAGAGGCTACTGGAAACCAGCCCTGTCTGGAACCTGCGAACCATGTGGCTGTGACCCCACCAGGGCATATGGTGACATCTGTAACCAGGTATGTACCCACGCATAGCAAGGTTCATGCATGTTTCTGCTTATTGGATAAAACCTCCAAAAGACCCTCCTATATGGAGACTTTGGACGGTTGCACCACATAGCAAATGGTGCAAACTGTATTCAGCAGTCAATCGACATACGCTTATGTTTTGCCTTTTGGCTTCACTAGACAATCCCAGCACAGTGGAAAAAGCTAATTATAGCACAGAATGAGGACAATAGCGTCACTCTCTCTAGAAAAGATATAAGACACCAGCATTACATGTTCATATTGGTTGTTTTTCTTCTGTTTTCTCACTGAAAAAGTCATCTGATATCATTTTGGTTTTCTGTCTCTTCAGGCGACGGGTCAGTGCGAGTGCAGACCAGGTTTTGGAGGCAGAAGATGCACCGATTGTCCACCCAACTCCTACGGAAACCCTCTGGTTGGCTGCCAACGTAAGTGTGATTAATTCATCTAGTGTTTAAATGCATTTCACTAGCAAGGACCACAACATCAACAGGATTGACAGTTATCTATTGATTTATTGGAATGCTGCTGTCGGTTCAGGGAACATTATTAGTTGATATGCCTCAGCTCCCAACCATGACAAACTCCTCCTAGGGCCCTATGTATAGTAGTAAAGGAGGAAGGAAAGAAGTTGCGAGAAAAAGGGTGAGAGGAGAGATGTGGAAGGTGAGAACAAAAGGGAAGGAAACAAAGCGTAGTGGAAGAGTGGTCCTGCTCCTGAAACTTTGCTTTGCTATGTAGCATCACTTAGTGGCTTCATCAGACACATACAGTGGCTCCATTGGGGGTTGTAGTTTGGTTCACTGTATGACTAAAGTAATAACAACTCAATGATTACAATGATACCGTCAAGAAATTATATACAGACAACTTTGTCTCTACTTTCACCCAGTAGAACTGGAGTAGTTGTCTTGATGAATGGAAAGTCTGGGATTTGCACACATTAGAAATAGTGCCATCCACTCTCTAGAAATACAACTTCACAATGCATCGGACCATCAGCTTGTAAATTCAACTCTTTTTGAAAGCAGGACTACTCTGCATGGACGGACAAATGAATATGCATTCAATTTGAGTACATTTCCAAAGCATGTAGCAACAAGACACTGTCAGCCTGGCAGTGCTTTTAGGTTGCATTTCAGCCTGGACGGGCGCTTTTAAACTCCACTCCACTTTTTTTATTGCACATGTGCCCTTTTAGCATTCACAAACAGCTTGCAATTCTCAGGTCATGTGCAATATATCTCTTCAGTGAAGTGATAATGTAAGAGTGCACATAAGATGCAATCTAAACTGAACTATAACACAGTTCTGATCATAATTTTTGTCCCGTGTTAGTATGATAGAGTGCTTTAGGTCATCACCTCAGCTAAATGTCAAACAGTCTTCATCTGAATACTCCAAGAATTCTTTAAACTAATCTTAAACATAAGCTTCTGTTTTGCTGTTCTTATATATTTCTTGTCCTCTGATTTTCTCCTCCTGCAGCCTGTAAGTGCAATGCTGAAGGAACCATTCCAGAAATGTGCGACAAGACTGGCGCCTGTTTGTGTCGACCCGGCGTCACAGGGACTCGCTGTGACTCCTGCAGCAAAGGACACTGTGACTCGTTCCCCGCCTGCGAGTCCTGTCCCTCCTGTTACTTCACCCTGGACTCTCAGAGACAGAACTACAGTTTGCGTTTGGAGAAATTCACCCCCGGCTTCCCTTTTCCTCCTGGAGGCACTGGTGGTGGTGACCCTGCTAACTTTGGGCCCCGTATCCGCACCATGGAGGCCACTCTGAACCAGATCAAAGACTCCCTGGCACTTCCAACTGTTAGCTCTAAACAGATTGATGATGCTCTCGCTGAACTGGACAAGCTCGGGTAAGGGAATACCTCAGAAATATAACCTGTTTGCAGACTTTCCACTGTGTTGTAAATCATTTCTGTCAGATCAAATCCTGCTGAGTCAGAGTTTCATTTCTCATTCTTTCCCTAATCCCAAAACCTTTTTCTTTTTCTTACAGGGCCGAGCTGGACAAGATTAATGATAATCTTCCACCTCTGGAAAAGACTCCTGGTCTGGACTCAGAGCTGGACAAACTGAAGGCTCTGCTGGACCGCCTCAATGTGGAGTACAGAGACAAGAAGGCTGCCGTGGACAACACCATCAGCCCTGACAACTCAGGTGAGAAACACAGACACAGCAGTCACAGTATGCAGGACTAAGATGGGGGCACAAATCATGAAAAAGCACTCTGAATTTGTTCTTATCATAGCAAAACATCTTATCATCTTTCTGTCCCCTTCAGGAGCTTTCAACGCCATCAAGAACGCTTACGACGAATCTACAGATGCAGCTAAAAAAGTGGACGACACCAAAGACCCACTGAAGGAGTCATCTGATAACAGAGACGAGACTAAGGATCTTTACAACACGGTGCAGCCAGCCAACACCAAAGACCTGGACAAACTGAACAAGGACATGGCCACCAAACCGAACCTCACGCCTGTGGCCAAAGAGGTAAGCACCAGGACTCATGAGGCTGTGACATGTCCTTTCACAGGGAGATAGATACGGTCATGTGGTGGAAACGGCTGCTTCAAAGATTGTTAAATATTAAAGTTAAACAGGAAATAACATTGATAAATCCTTCCCGCAAGATTTTCTTTGCATCAGAGGCATCCTTAAATTTACTGCAGTCACTCACTGATTCTTAACTGCTGAGGGAAGCACAGAGGTAAAAATATATAACACCATTAGATATCAGTGAAATTATTTATGTCCGTTTGAGCCAAAACTCTGACATTAAAGAGGATGAATATGATAGTCCAACCTCAATCATACGACAGAGTATTAGGGCCACGTTGTAGAAGAAAGAAAACATGAGAATTTGAGAATAAAGTTGTTTTTTTATGATATTATGGGACATCATTTCAGTCCTCAGTTTGCCCGTATTTTATTTTGAAGGGGAAGATCAGAGAGCAGCCAGCCGCCTGCACTAAAACGAGGAACATGGAGCATCTTTGGAAGTTTTACTTACGGTTTCATAAATGACTGAATACATCTTAAAGAGCATCCGCACTGCACTGTCATAAAAATCACAAAGATTAATCACAAACTGAGTCCAGTATGAAGAAGAGCAGGCTAATATGCAGCCTGTTCATGCTTCTGCATCTGCATCAGTTGCTCATGAAAGTTAAGCAGGATTAGTTAATACTTTTAATGCCCTTATACTGAAAATGTTGAGTTATTATTTAACAGAGATTCTGCTGCAAATACACAAGAATTGTACCGCTGTATCCTGTACGTGTCGTCTGTTAAGCCGGACATCGCTGCAGTACATCACCTCCTAATCATGGTGCATGTGTTTGTGTCTTTCAGGTGTGTGGCAGTGTCCGCACAGAGCCCTGCACCCCTCTGAGGTGTGACGGCGGAGACCTGTGCCCACCACCGGGGACGCCTCTGTGTAAGAAGGGAGAGAAGTGTGTTGGCGCCCTGCCTCTGGGCAAGAAGGCAGACGCTGATGCTGATGACGTGAAAGACAAAGTTGACAAACTGACTGAGAAGATCACAGATGCGGCAGAGAAGGTGAACACACACTCTGACGATATATTTTATGTTTCTGAGAACATCAGAGATAATCATGCAGTTATTTAAACCAAGACTCTTCAGCATGTATCTCCTTTTGTTTAACAGCTCCAGGATGCGCAGGAGAAAACCAATCAGGTGCGAGAGACCGTAGAGAAGCTGTCCAATGGAATGAAGAGGCCAGAGATGATCTGGAGGGAGACTTACAGGAGACTCGTGATGTTGTGAAAGAGCTCAGAGACTTCCTGGAAGGTAAAGGACTGATTTCACATTGTTTGATGTGAAGTCAATGCCTAGATCAGTCACCCGTTTAGCCGCTAACTATTTCTGTCTGTATCCTCATAGACCCGGCCTCCAACCTGACGCACATCAAGGAGGTGAGCGACTGGATCCTGAACACCAAGCCACCCCAGAGCATCCCTGATCTGAACAAAAAGATGGAAGAGCTGAAGAATCTGGCAGATAATCTGCCGGACAGCACGTCTGTGTTAAATGACGCACAGCCTCAACTGGACACTGCCAAGAAACTCCTGGACGACGCAAAGAAGGCCAGGTCAGACCACTGTTCCTCATGCCTTGTGCAGTTTTAAGCTTAGCACATGGAGAGCTTTAGAAGAGATGTGGTCATTTTCACAAAACCCATTATTCTTGGGTTTTGATAAGAATAAGAAGTCCCAGTTTGAAGTGTACATGTTTTTGAAATTGTATTTAAGTTGTCCTAAAAGTTAGTACTAAATGCAGCAAGGAGTAATATTTCTGGGATTCTCCTCTGACCTCTGATTGCCCTGTGTCTTTTTTTTGTCGCACTCATTTGAATTGTTTCTCCTCTGGTTGCATTCACAGGGACACGGCACTGGGAGTAAAGGGAGACGTGGACAATGTGCTGACAGGTCTGGGCACAGTGGAGAACTCGATGACTGACCTGGAGGAAAAACTGCAGGACAGCATGGACAAGATCGACGACCTAAACAGAGACCTGTCAAATGTAAGATGCTTGAAAACATCACACAGTGAATGTCATGGAGACTCATCGTCTGCAGGGTGTTATTAAACTTTAAATTGTTCTCTTCAGGCTCAGGACCAGATAACTCCAGCAGAGGAGACACTGGATGATGTAACAAAACTGATTGCGCCATTAAAACCTCAGCTGGACGACCTCAAAAAACTGCTGGACAAAATACGACCGACAGCAGAGGGTGCACAGGACGATGCACAAGACGCTTTAACAGAAGCAGAGGATGGGAAGAAGGTGAGCGGCGTGGTGGAAATAGGAACATTACTTCTGCAGAAGGGTTGGTTATGAACTAGGTCTACGTACACAGAACTGAATTTTAAAGTAGCTATCAGTCTTCAGTGTCTATAAAGTCACTTGAAAGAGCCTTTTTTTAAACCAAAAATCAACCCCACCGTCTTTTTTATGTGCTTTAGTGATTAAAATGATTTGAAATAAAAGTAAAGACCTGATTCAGGAGTAGTTACCAAAAATGTAAGATTTTATGGCACAGCCTTTTGTAGCACCGTGATTATTTCTAAGGTCAAATGATGCATAAAATCAAAACAGAGAGCCAAACTTTGAATGAAACTGCGAGAAAGAGCGTCTTCATGAATGTACTAATACAGTTTCCTCTGTGTTTCAGGACTTGGACCCTCTGGAGGATAAGCTGAAGCTTCTTAAGGATAAGGCTGCAGGCACTCTGCCGGGTGAAGAACTGGGGCTGGTCGGGGATCGACTGGCGGCGCTGAAGGAGAATGCTGGAAATTTGGCCAACACGACCAACGACATGTTGAAAGATCTTGAAGGTAAAACACTCTACAGCTCTGTCGCAGCGTCCACAGAGATCACAGAGTGTCAGCTGACAAATCATCAATCGCATATTTCTATAAACTCAGTTACATTTCCTGTGACATGTAAGAAGCATGATGCCTTTTGTTATTTTTCTTCAGCAAACTATCACAAAAATACATCTGATCAGGAAACATAATGTTTCTTTCTGATATGCTGGTTTCTTAGTCTTCATTTAGACAAACACAAACATACAATAAAAGAGTAATTTCAGGTACTGACGCTCTCAGACTAACTTTATCTCAGTGGCTGCTGGTGCTATACCTAAATCCAAAATACATGTTGTACATGGGCCAAAATAGCCCTGTTATGACAGCGTTAGACTGAAGATCTAGAGGTCCCTGATTCAATCCTGGGTCTCTGCAGGAAGTTAATGTTTGCATATGTGTAACACGGGGCGGCTGTGGCTCAGTGGTAGAGTTAGTCATCTGTCAACTGGAAGGTGTAGGGTTCGATCAAATACTCACTTTTATTGGCACATTTGACTTTTGAAAGACAAAAGTCAGAAAATACAGATAATGCCATGTGCATTATGAGGATGAGGTCAGCAAAGATGTAAAGGGTGTCACTTTGTCCACAGGGGGCGCCAAATCTGACACAAACATACATTTCTTCACAGTAGCTTTTGAAGCTTCAATTATGAATATGAGGGGTAAAAGAATTTGACCAACAGGGAAATAATCTAAAAGAAGAAGTGTGTCCAAAATAATAAATAATAAGTAGCAGCACCAAAGGCATCACAACTCTAATGTGCTCTCATGTGTCACAGCCAGCAGTAGAGTATCTATTAATAGCCACATGCCATTACAACTTTGGTATTTGTTTGTGTGTTTGAACGCCAGGTCACTCACTCCACTCTTTATCTTTTTACAGGTAAGGCAGATTCCCTGAAGACACTGCAGGACGAGATCCTCCAGAAGTCAACAAAGCTTGAAGGACTTGATACTAGGGTCGAAGAACTGTTGGCAAAAATTCGAAAGAAAGCCCACGACCTTAGGACCTGCCAGGGCTAAGAGTCCCGTCAGCGTCTCTGTCCTCAGAGCGTCATCATCAACACAAACCAACCTTCAACAACATCTGCTGTTTGAGCAAATCTTCATCTTACTGCTGGAACTCTTAAGAAAACAGCTGTAATTATATGGGCTAGAACAACATAGAGAATGTGCTTAGTGACGTAAATGCTGCTCTCCTTTAAATATTTCTCATATGTTTATTCACCGGTGTCCTACACATTTCAAAACATACATTTCACTTTTCAGACTAAATTGTAACATTTCTTTGTAGATTGTTCAGAAAGTATTAAAGATTATTGTTATTTTTTTTAATTAAAAGGATAAAAAATAAAACTTTTTAAAGGTATATTACATTCTAAAACTTTCGTCTGTTTCTTTTCCTGTTAACATCACAACATTTTTAACTCCTACATGTCTGGAAAAGCTTTGGTATTTGGTTATTTGTGATGCTTAAATATGAAACTAGAACAGAAAACATGAATCATTTTTACATCTTTTTCTTTTTTTTTATTTATATTTTTGGAGTATTTTTTTACCTGTGTGAGAGAGGACAGCTGAAGAGAGACAGGAAATGTGGGGAGTAGAGAGTGGGGGAAGACGTAGCAAATTATCAAGGCCAGGAGTCGAACCAGCGACTGCTGCGACTAGGACTATAGCCTCTGTACATGGGGTGCACGCTCTAACGGATAGGCTAACCAGTGCCCCAACACACTTCCTTTATTACACACCTTAAATGCACTATTTTCAATTCTGCATAGGAACCCATGACAGCATTAAATCATCTTTTCATCCTGCTTTTGTAAAATAACTGGTATTATTAGATCATTGAAAGTAAATATGCACAAACTCTGTAGACAAAAACATTGTGATGTTGTGTTTTTTGTCATTTTCATTATTTTTAGTATTACTGTATGTGTATAAAAGGCCACTTAAGGCCTCTCATTCTCTGACAGCTCTGCAAAGACTCCACATGCTCCACTGTGAATGTTGCACCAGAATTTTTTTATTTGTCACAAGTGCAGAAAGGGTGAATGTTACATTATTTATTTGTCTGTTTGTCCAGAATCCACAGTATTTAAATAAAGCCTTGTCAATACTTTCTGATTTCTGTGTAAAGTTTTGTAAGAGTCCTGCATCGTTGTGATGGCCAGACTCGACAAATACCTTGAAGACTAAATAAATTTGTGCAGGAAATAATACAAAAAAAAAAGATACATGTCTGTCACTACATTTGTGAATTCAGAATCATATATAACATCACCATTGTTGACATCAGTTTGTGGCACTTAATGAGTTCAGTTTTTTTGACAACACAGCAGCTTTAGAGCATGTCACAGGAAACACAGCAGACCCCCGGTCGCTGCGAGTCAGTGACTCCCCCTCACAGTAAAGTTTAATCTCTTACACAAAAAGAATTCCCACCCCGGGTTGTGTCACAGTGTCCAGCAGTGTATACAAATACAGTATCTTAATGCAGCAATACATACAACAAATTAGAGCCGGGTCAATCTCAAAACACCTCAAGTATATCCTTAAAAAGCGTTCACACTGTATTCCCAATGTTAGCTACCTCTATGGAAAATAAATACATGGTAAAGTGTATATAATGGGATATATATGACTTGTTCAAAGTAATATACAATACACAATTGGAGAATATAGATATCACCTTTGGAACAGCTTTTTTTTAGAAAGTGAATTCCTTCATGTGCCTGTTTATGTGGTGTTGACTGAATAAAGACAGACATTTTTTACAGTGTAGATAGCACGTGTCTGTCCGTGGTGTTCTCTGTAGCCAAAGACCACAAAAGACATGAAAAAGCTGATCCGTAGATGAACAGACGCCTTCATGCCAAGACGGATGAGGGCCACACATCCAGGAGATTGACTGAAAATAGAGGAAATGTCAAAAATTAACAACAGATCAATTTGAATCCTGTAAAAAACATCTTAACTTACTCTGAGGTAGAGCTATCTCTTTACCTGCATGAGATTCACCTCAGGTCAGACAGCCAATCACATGACAGAACACACTCCAGACTGGATAGCTTGGTCCTTTCCCTCAGCCACAGCATTCACACTACAAAGCAGGACACAACAAGGAGACATTTCAGCTACGCAATGAAGAAGAACAGGAAGTCACAACAGCAGGTTTCATCCAGCTAAAAATAGGGCAAAGGTAATTGCTGAGACTGAAAAAGTTATTGTTTTATGAAAAATATATGTCCTCTTTCAGTTTGATGCAAGAAATACGGTTAAAGAAGTTACGACAGGGACAACAAAACACTGAAAAATGTATAATACTAAAAAACTGCTGGAGGAACATCTCAAACTAATGAGGTTAATGATCAACAGGTTAGTAACATGACTGGGTATAAAAATGACACTCCAGAGAGGCCGAGTCTCTCAGAAATAAAGATGGGTATAGGTTCACCACACTGTGAGAGACTGTGTTAGCAAATAGTTCAACAGTTTCAGAATAAAGTTCTTCAGAGTAAAATGACAGAATGGGTGGATTTCATCGTTTACAGTAATAATATCATTAAAAGATTCAGAGAATCTGGAGACATCTCTGTGCAAAAGGGACAAGGACCAAAACCAGACTGGATGCATTATAAACAGACATAACTCTGTAGTGGAAATTACTGCATGGGCTCAAAATCTCATGCAAAACCATCCTCTATGAACACAGTTTGTTGCTGCATCCACCAATGCAGGTCCAACCTTTACCATGCCAAGAGGAAACCACATATAAAACTAAAATGAGGACGTATTAAAGATAAACTGAAAAAGAAAGGAGTTGACATGTTTTGCTTTGAGCACAGGGTCCATAAAATCAACACAAAATCAAGTCTTTACAGTTTCTTTACTCAGCTGCTCGTATTATTTGTTGTTTGTATCACAAAAAATTATGTATGTTGCTTTTTAAATGCACTCATGTGGCACAGACATTGTGCAATCACCTGTGGGGTATCTCAAGGCTCTATCCTTGTACAATGCATGATCTGCTGAACGCACCAGATAAAGAACTGCCAATACTTTTCTGAGAGATATTAATCTCATCGTTTCACCATGATTTAGGAATATTTGAGTTTAAGAAAACATGGAATCAATAATCAAGTCAGTTAACTATCCTGGTTTTCAGGGGTGCTATTTGATGATAAATTCATGGGGAAGTGGCCCCCTAATTTAAGGTAAAGAGAACCTCTAGAATCACCTTGACTGAATTTACCTTTACTGGTATTAATTACTACATTTTTAAAACATCTCTTATTTAAAGTTCTTAATTTCCCTCTCTTCTTGCAAAGGTGTTGCTGTAGCTCTCACCTCTTCGATGGCCTGAGAGAATCTTCACTCCCCGAGCTGACTTCCCTCGAGTCATTATCTGTGAGATCAGGATTACTGATGGGTACAACAGGATTCCCATTAGGGTCAAGAGTGTCGGGCTCATCGAAGCAGGGTTCCAGCACATCCAGGTCGTCCTGAGAGCCTAACTGTACAGCTAGGTCGGGCGTGGAGCAGGGGGAGGGCGAGGAATCACTCTGGGACAGTTTCTTCATGTGATGGATCACTGTGGCCGCATTGAACGCTCGCTGTGGGAAAATGTCACAGAGAAAAGAAGGTTATACCGCTGCAGCACACTGACTTGAACTTGGAAGGATAAAAGTCTGACACAACAATAGTTTACTGTTTTCTAGGGATGGGTTCTCGTGTAAACAGCCTCTAAAACTGACCTCAAGTGTTTGAAATCTAAATTAGAGCCTGCAGCGTCACTCACCTTCCACTTGGATTTGGCAAAGTTCTTCCCCAGCTGTTCACAGACAGACTGATAAATGTCGATGTCCTTAGCTGTGTTTTCAGCAATCCTGCAAACAAGATAATAACATGATTTAATTTGAGATTGAAAACATTCTGCATAACAGTGTTTGTATGAGTGTGTAGAGAAGAAGTGACTAACCAAGGATGCCTGAGTGCCTGTTCGGTGAGGAAGCGTTTGCTGGGGTTCTTCTCCATCATATTTCTGATGAAGTCTTTGGCTGTTGAGACATAACATGAACATCTCAGTACTACAACCTGCTGCAAACATACCATAAACAACACACACCTGCACCTACAGGGACATTATAGACGTTTCCACAGATGTTTCCAGATGTGTACACAGGAGCCCTTATGTTCTACGCTTTGAATATTCAGGTTCTGACAGCACCGATAAACACTGAGGTACCTCTGCTTCTTCTACAGCTTTAATAACAGTCCTTAATGCTCACATTAAAAATGCAAATCATCAGCAACAAATATTAAGAACATTAAATATAAATAGCTTAATATTTAATATATGAATGCCTGAAACAAACAGAGATACTTTGAGACAAAATGTAAAGAGTTGTACCAGATAAGGCCAGTTGTCAGAAAATGTTGTGTTTGAGGGACGTGAGGGTTAAATCATTCTGTCGTTTGGAGTTATTACAAAAAACAGCAGTGACACGGATATTTGTAAACGAGGGCAAAGCATTTCAACGTTGCTGTTTTGGTAAAGGTCATCGCTAGAGTACCTGTCAACCACAGCTTACAGTTAAATGAACCTGTCTTTATCTGTTTAACTTTAAGGGGGGCATTATTTACGAAATGAGCATCATGTTATATCTTGGACTAGAAACTATCAATCAAGGCCGGGAACTCATTAAGATAATGTTCATTGGGTTAAAAAATGAAGTGATAAGTAGGGCTATTTATTCCAAGTTTAATTTAATCTAACTGCCTTTTTATAACCAGCAGAGTCGCCCCCTGCTGGCCATTAGAAAAAATGAAGCTTTAAGACATTTCCACTTCTTATGTTTTGTTTATCTACAGTCTATGGTTTCTTCTGGACTGGACCTGTAGCAATGGTTAGCAACATCATGGTCATGGTGCAGCCACACTTAAAGAGAGGTTTTCTACATCTCCTCATTAGAAGTTAATTCATCCTCCAAACTCTTCCAAAAGTTTCCAATACTGTTGCATTCTTATTCAGGTTTTTTGAAGAAGTATTTAAATCCTAAATGTTCTCTTTAGGTAAGGAAGCCTTTTACTTAATGCCTTCGGCTTTAATCCCTCAGGCAGGCGAGAACTGAACTTTCCCCATTTAGTGCGGACTGTAACCATAACTGACCTGATCCAAACAGGTCGCACCGATATAGCTTTCCTGAAGAGGTGATGTAATGAGGCATGCTGGCCTGAATAAGGTTAAGCTCATAGGATAATGAATACTGATCTATACTTAGCCCAAGTTGAGGTTCACTGAAGCAGTGACTCCTTTTTAGTGACAATTCATGACAGCATCCTGTTACTGTAATCATATGCAAGTCCTCTGTTAGGTCACATTGCAAAATGCACAACGAACTCTGTGACAAAAATAGCTGAATCCTACCAAAGCTATGTTGACGCATAAAGACTATGATTCATTCTTAAATAGAACATTACATTTAATCTCATAGTTAATCTGTGTTGTCTCTTACAGAGGGGTATTGCATCCACTTAAATGGCTGAGATAATTATCTCGAGACAAGTTTCTATGAAAGAGTAAAAATCTGTGCTTCCAGCTGTTGTCTTACCTGACTCAGAGATGTCATCCCAGAAAGGTGAATGAAACGCGTACTCCGCTCTCATAATCTTTGAAAACAGACGAGTCTCGTTATCTTCGAAGAATGGAGGGTAGCCGCAGAGTCTGTGACACAGAGACAGCAAACATACTCAGGTAAACACCTAAACCTTTTGTAGATCCATCACATTTACACCTTTATTGTAAACTGGATGTCTTTACTTCAATGTTTTGACAGCTTCACATAGCAAGAGAAGAAAGCACCAAAGAGACACGAACAATGTGACAAAATCAGAAGATGATATAACTTAATAAAAAAAGACAGCACAGGATGACGTGGCAAATTAAAGTTCTCTTGGAAAAATTTTTACAACAACCACCTAGATAAAAATAAATACAAAAAATGTTTTGATTATTTAAATATTAAGCCAATACTAACACTTTTTAACTGACCAAATGCAGTGCATTAAATGTATAAATTAAATCAATGTCACATTTTTGAAAGTAGTGCAGCAGTATAGTAGCATCATTTAAAATCATAGCAGTTTGAGTTTTCTTTCCCTTTGCTCATGCACTGTAGTTGATGTTCAGTTTGTCAATAACATACTGTACATGTTAGTTTAGGTACATTAAGGTTTTTATTCTAAATAAACGTCACCATGAAGGCTTAAAGGCGGAGATTTTATCTAGAAATACAAGTTCCTTTCAGCACTCCGGTTTGTGACACAGCCTGTTAACAGAAATGTACTCACAGGATGTAAGTGATGACTCCAATGGACCAGCAGTCCACTACTTTATTGTAGGGTCTCTGCGCCAAAACCTCAGGGGCTGCAGAGAGATAAACAACAGTGGCTTTAATGCAAGTGCAACAATTCACTGTCTGAACAACCATACATGTGCACTGCATCGCTACAGATGTAGAATGAAGCCATGAGGGAGTGTGAGGGTGAAGAGCATGGTGCATTGTGGTCACTGTTTAGCATATCGAACTATTTTACTCTGCTTTTCTCTGAGGAAGTGCTGGACAAAGACACCAGCTGAATAAAGTTTGAATTTCATAAGCTTCTTGGTGTTATTTAGAGAAAATAATCATTCTGTAGCTCTAAATCTACAAATTAAACACGATTCAAAGAGCAGGAGAACTGTCTGAATACAGGTGAAAAGGTCCTGGTTTACTCACCTACGTATCCTGGGGTCCCGCACGCTGTGGACATCACGCCGTGCTCCACTGCCTTAGACAGACCGAAGTCACTGATCATGATCTTTGCATTCTCATCATCGTTATAGTACAGCAGGTTCTCCGGCTGCACAGAGACACAAAGAGAGAAAGAAAGGTTGATTACACTGCATTAGATTAGATTAAATATACTTTATTGTCCACAGAGGTAAATTTGCCCCGGACAGTAGTGCAAAAGAGGCACAGCTCAGTGCAACTTGATGCAACATGCCAACAAACATAACAGACAAAACTGGTGACCATACAAATAAGAAGAAAATAGAAATACTAGATAAATAAGATTCTTAAATATGCACAGAGATGAAAAAATTATAATAAACTTGATACTAAAGGTTCAAAGGGAAAAAAGAAGAAGAAATCTCTGTTCAAGTCTTTTCCTTGTTAAAAAGTATGATGTAAATATCACATAGTCAATCAGATTATCAGCTACCAGATATATTTATTCTCCATACAGTGTTTGCATCAGTGTGTGTGCATGTGATTGTGACTGTATGTGTGTGCCTTACCTTTAAGTCTCTGTGTACGATGCAGTTTTCGTGCAGGTAGCTGACGGCCTCCAGCACCTGTTTGATCACTCTGCTGGCATCCTTCTCCGTGTAAACCCCTTTGTCTATAATACGATCAAACAACTCCCCGCCTGAAACCCTGCAAACACACATGAGTGTACAAAAGACAGTTTAAAATGAGATTTCCTTTCATCTGGTATGACAGAGGGATACACTCACAGATAAAGATTCCTATCATCTAATAAATCTTATCTAATCTTTTGGAAACTCATTCCAACATCACAAACTAACTTTCCTGTCTGTTGCTTAAAACTCTGGAAAGTTATATCAAGTAAATAAACTTCCAAAGGGACAGAAATGTAACAACCGGGAGAGGAAATATTGTACGATATATTGTTTTTGGCAAACGTTACAGCCAGGCTTACTTCAGTGAGAACAAGCAGTGAGAGCTGAGATGTAACCCCAAGTCTCTGCAGGCATCCAACATGTTAGCTAACACTGCGTGGCAGTGAAAGGACAGCTAAGCGGTTCTTCTTAGTTTAGCCTCATCTACTTAGGAAGAGGGGAAGTTTCTAAAAACTTTACAGATCCTAAATCAGGATCGGATCCTTAACGGAAGAACTGTGGTTCAGGCTTTCTTCCTAAAACAGGTGGCATTACCCTTCACTGTTACCATACACTCAAGGTAAGATCTGCAAGCTGGGACATTTCTGTGAGACAGTATCAGACTCACAGTGGCATCAAAAAGTAAAGGAGGCACAATCTATATACTTGTATGTTATCATCAGATCTCTTTGCACACATCATGAAACCAGTCATCAATATTTTGTTGTGCAAAAGAAACAATTTGTGAAAAAGACAATATGATGACGTGAGTCCACTCACAGTTGCATGACGAGGTAATAGTGTGTTCGGGTCTCATAGAAATCCTCCAGTCCCACCACATGATCGTGCTTTATCCTGAAATAATAGGAAAGAGTTCGCAGTGTTACAGCTCTTATGGTGAGGATTTTAGCATATGCATCAAAGAGTGATCCTAATGCATCTTTGATTTATCATTCAACTCATCATGTTCGTTTCTAGTGGGATTAGTAATCGTAGAGCTCTTAAACTTTACATTTTAAACATATTGCTCAAGAAATGCACTTAAATCTTGCTGTTCTATAACAGAGGACAAAAACAAACATATCAAAGTAAAATAAAAGTATTAGAATCAACAGAATCTGTAGCAAACAGCAACAGACTGATCTATCGTCTGACAGCAGCACCACACATTAAAACATCATCCAAAGAAGTGTGTAGCAACTGTGCCGTCTTTTTTCTTTTAGTGTTTCAATGATCAGATTTTTTTTTATCCAATTGTGCAAATGTGCTTTTGTCATGCTTTGCGTACAACTGTGTTATAATCACAGCCCTTAATACATTGTTCCGATAATAGTTACAGTCTGGTCAGACTTCTCTGGACCTGGGCTCTTTAAAGACAGACTGAAGTAAAGTGGAAAACTGTCCTGTGGTCTCTAGATTAAAAAAAACATTCTTTTTGGAAATCATGGACACCTTGTCCTCTGCTCTAAAGAGGAGAGGGACCACCCGATTGTTGTCAGTGCACAGTTTTAAAGCCAGCATTCCATGGTGGTAGGGGGTTCTTAAGAGTCCATGGCATGGGTAGTTTACAAATCTGTGAAGGCTCCATTAATGCTAAACAATATATACAGGTTTAGGAGCAAAATATGCTGCTATCAGAAAATACCTTATTTGGGAAGATGAAACATATTTCACAAAGATAGAATTTCACTTTCAAAACTCTAGAAACTGGTCTCTTTGATTCTCATGCTTAACAGTGATTTTTAAAGTTGTTGCTCTCTGTAACAAACTAAAAACCCTCTTTATCAATGCGACTGAGTATATCTGTTTGTGTTTTACCTTCTCAGAACATTGATTTCATTTTCCAGATTGCTATGAATGAGGTGTTTCTTCTTCAAGCATTTCAGGGCGTACAGGTGTCCAGTTGTCTTCTCTCTCACCATGTACACCTCTGAAAATGTCCCCCTGCAGGAAAACGACACAGAAAGAGACGTGTGTAAGAGACAGTCAAAGTTAAGATGTCAGCCAAAACAAATGCCCCAAAACACATCATACATATCAATAATAATGCAGCAACTCGACTACTGTATGTAGACTGTATATCAACATATTTCCCCTTAAAGTGCAGAGAACGCCTCTGTGCTAAGACTTATTATTATGCTGACTCTTATTGCGATGGTCTTGCCGTACATGCAGACACCAAAAGTAGCTCTTTGAAAGTGTTAACATTTATTTGGCCAAAAGAAAAATACTTTATCGTTAGTTAAATGTAAAAGATGACTTATTTACTCTGGTGAATGTTTTGAAAAGTGCATACCCTCCTCTACTGTATACAAGTGTATAGAGCTTTAAATCATCTCGCTAGTCATGAGACATTCAATACAATTAAAGCTTCTTCTTATCAGCCTGTCCCATCAGTATTAATGTGCATTTAATTATTTTAAAACCTTATTAGTTGGGGAAAAATGCCTCTGATATTATTGTCCACCCTTTGATTGAGTCAAGTTCAGGATTTTTTCATTGCTTGTTCTTTGACATGAAGTGAATCAATAAAATGTCTTCATCTTTCTTTTTTATCTGATTTTCAGTGTCTCATTATTTAATTCATTTATCCTAATGTAGATGATTATGTGTGTTATTAGTCGGGTAAAACAGTTTAGGTCTGTTGTTTGTATCAAACAACCTACAACATTAGATCAATAAGACGGCCGTTAGTGTCTAACACAGGCTTTCTTCACATTAACCCTGTGTAACCCAGGCGGACCAGGACAGTGTTGGCTCAGATTCAACATGACATCTTGTTAGGTCTGCAGCCAAAAAGCAGTCAGGTCATTTCCACATCTTCGTCACTTTGTCCAACATTTGAATCAGTGTGTCAATGTGATTAAATTCTGTCATACACTAAAATAAACCCCTGTGCATATTCTGGTATGTGTTATTTCATGTTAAGTTATAACTGAGCAACAGTTCAGAAACTATTTTCTGATTCAAAAGTTGTATAATGGATTATATGTGGGTCTAATCATTTTTGCCTTAAAACACTCGACAATAAAACAATGAAACATTTCAGAAGAAGAAATGCATCACATGAAAAAGCAGGTGATATGATTATTACATTAATCTGATTTGCCTCTGCTGTAAATACTGGGTGTACCTCACAGATCTAAAATAACAGATGTGTTGACTCAGACACGTTTGTACCTCATGTTTGCCCGAACACACACACCTGCACCTGCTTCTACCACCACACCTCCTATACATGAAGAACACCCTTACACCAATATAGTCAGTCAGACTCCTAATCCTATAACGAAGTGGTGCTAGGATGTTCCCGCACTGCTGCTCTGACGTAAGTAACCTACTCAGACACACACACACACACACACACACGCACGCACACACACACACACACACACACACACACACACACACACACACACACACACACACACACACACACACACACACACACACACACACACACACACACACACACACACACACACACACACAGGAGCTTGAATCATTCTCATGCAGTCAGACAGAGAACTTTAAGTAGCTTTCAGGCTGCAGTATGGCTCTGTGGAAGTGACACCTTCAGTTAATGAAGCAAACACCTGTTGCAGGTCAATACACTGAGCAAGGATATGCCTACAGTAGATCTCTGGAAACTATAAAGTTAAGTTTAACATGACCTCTTGATAAAAAATCTATGGAGCCCCGGAACTCCTGCAAATTTGATCATTTTTATTCGTGCGCACAAGAGAATTAACTTGTGAACACCAGATATTGAGTTGTGTGGGATTTTGGTCGCTGTCTCTCGCCATGTAAGATGAACAAGGCAGAAACATTCACTCTTGACTCCAATACAACATTTCCTCTGATAAAAACAGAAGCATGATATGTATCTTACAGAAATCTTTGGAGTGGTAAGAAGCTAAAGAAAACACAGAAAGGAATAATTCAGCCAAAATAATCACCTGAGCTAGCTAGTAAAGCATAAAATTGTGAGCCGTAGTAACTCTACAGCAGATCCATGTCATCTCCAAGTGTTTGGAGGTTCTCCCAAACATGATTAAATAACAGTTTCACAAAGATAACATGTGTGGACAAGATAATCAACTTGGATGCACAAAATAAATGTTATAACTAAGGCTGTTCTACGTTAACTCAATGACACGATAACACGATAACATGATAACGTAATTTCCTTGAACACCACTGACAAATTAACGCCACATGTTCTGTGATTATGACCCTCAACCCGCCCCGTGTGAAATCAGGAACCAGTAACATTGTAAGCAGGCAAGCAGAAACAAACATCCTTACGCAGAAATGGATAAACAGGTCTTTTGATCGTCGAGCCCTGCCAGATGGCTCTCCAGTCAAGACCAAAGTTGTTTGTTTTTACCGTCAATGTGAAGTGAATTACCACCAGAGTACATCGGGTCTTAACTACCACTTGAAGCTGAGCACACAGATGATGCTGAGAAGAGCCCTCCTGTTGCAAACTATCCAGCGTGGCCTTACTTTCCCCGATGTGAGGTCAGATACAAACACACTGTGTGAGATTATCTACTTTGTGTGCGAATCCTAGGAAGGATCTTTGAGTGAAGGGAAATATAACTGATCAATGTATCTGTTTGTTGTTGTGATACATGAGGTCTATCGTTTGTGCTAAGCTGCTAAAATAACAGGGAATGTTTAGTTGACCTTTACAGGTGTACAGTTGGACACTGCCATTTTATTAGTATTAATAAGTAATGTTACATTTAAGTCGGTGTGCACATCTGTTATTGCTTCTTGGGCTTATGTGTATCATGTTGTTCTCTCAGCAGGTTTTTAAGCATGCAGAGCCTTTGAGGTTATTCTGGAGAGTTTTCTGGATAGTGTTTGATACCGTTTTGGATTGTTGCAATAATGACACATATATTCTCATAAATCCAGCATTTCATCCACTCACATGTTGATAAGAGTAATAAAAACTCAAAAAATATCCCTCTAAAGTAAATTTTGAAGAGATAAGAAAAAATGTGCGATTAATCATGAGTGAACTATCGACAATCATGTGATGAATCGTAAAATTGTAATCATTTGGTTGTTAGTTATAATGTGAAGGGGCTATGTACAAATAGGTTTATTATAAGTATTACAATTTTTGCATTTTTAGGGAACCTACTCCAAATCAAAAAACAAGCATGATTGTTTAAACTTACCAAAATTTTTTTCAGTTTTGCTTACTTTTTCATATTCATATAAATGCTGAAATTTGAAGGTGATTTCATTCTTGATTCTGTTAAAACATACCCTTAACTCAAGTTAAATAAAAGTTACTGTGAAGACATTTCAATAGCCAAATTTTTCTTTTTTTGAGAACACCAGAAAAAGATTATCTTTCCTCATATGTATGTCAATTGTTTCATGTGCCAAAAATACCAGGATGTCCACATCTGAACATTCACAGTGTGCAGTTTGCAAGCCAACATGCTTATTTTGCTGTTCTCACCCACTATCCTGAGTGCATTGGAAGACAGACTGCATCCACTCAGCTGATAAGATGTATATAAATGTCCAAGGCATGATGTTCTGAGAAGAAGAAGATATTCTTTATTAACCCCAAGTGGAAATTCAATTTTGTTCTCTGTTATTGATCATGCTTTACACAGACCAAAATACAAACCCATATGCACAAACAGGACCCTATGAGCATGCACTGATGGAGAGACATACTTCGACTTTAACCATCCACTCGCTGGTTCCAAAGCAAAGTCCCTGACAGACTGAGTTACTGCAGACCCCATGTCCATAGAGATGGAATATGATTGGAGGTAGCACCAAGAAAAGATTGGCTTTTTGTTAAAGGGGCATTTTTCAACAAAGAATTGCACATCCATAAGGAGGCGGATAAAAATAAACCTTAGAGGCTCGAGCTGAGAAACTGTCAATTCAATTTCCTCAGTCAGACTATAAAATGGACTGCACCCACCCTGACCCCGGTCTAAGACATTGTTTACATTTGCTGAGAGATGTCTTTCATGACTGATAAATTGACTTTGACAAGTTCAATCAGTGGAATGCCCCTTTAAGTAGAAAATTAAACGCTTGAAGAAAACAAGGTTTGTTCTCAGTAATCCATGGTGATGATAGGTAAAGCTCTGAACTTTTACAAACCATCTACATACAATGTCAGTATTAATACAGCAGCAGATTGAGGTGAATTAACTACATACTGTCTTCCAACAGGTTAACAATGTCATGTCCCTCATTAGCGGGCTCAGCTGTGAGTGGATTACACAGACAGTGTAAGAGGCCCCATTGACAAAACAGTTTCAGTGAGCTCATGAGAGGCTTATCCTCACCATGTAGACCAACCTGAGCAGGACAGACAGCGGCTCACATCACTGAATTTAGCACGTCCACGATCATTCTCCACACTCTGTTCACATAACATAAGAGCTGAGTCAAAACTTAAAGCCATGTAGTCCTCCATGCATGACTCATACTTCCTGTGGTCATCAGCTGTTCCCATCCCCTGGTCATACCTATCCAATACCACTGCAACACACCCTCATTGTTAACCTTATTTTGAAATATGGCTTTCTCTTCCTCAAGTTCATTCATGCCACCTCCTTCCAATCGCCGCCCAGCCTTCACAGTTTCATCAACTTCTCCCTCAGCCTGAGATGATCTCATCAGCCAACACCTGTCGTCTAGACTGCACAGGGGATAGATCTGCTGCAGCTCAGGGCAGTCCGCCTGTGATCAACGTATCTCCCTGTGGAAATCAAGCGCCAAAGAGGCTCTGATGAAGAGACTCTGCCGCATGATTCTGGTCCTGTGTTACTCAGGAGATCCAGAGTTTAAGGGAGACAATGTTACAGCAGCAATATTCAAAACAAGGAGGAGCATGGGGTCAATTGTATCTTCAACAATCCAGGTGTAGCCTTATGCTAGTCCCAAGTGGGACTGTGCCATCAAGCTGGTTGCACAGTGGGATCTGACTGAGGATTGAGGAACCTTTGGTTTGTATCCTCAACTTTCCATGTTTCATTTTGTCCATGAGGAGTGACACCCAAAGCCACACCTACAAATGGAGCCACCTGTATACATGTTTCAGGATGGGCCTCCTGTAAATGACTTCAGTTTAGGGACTGATCCTCCTCTCTGGACTCCACCATGTCTCCCTGTGGAGGTAAGAGAGGCTGAGAGGGCTGGTTTTGGACTACTTCCAGAGGATAGTTGTGCTAAGATGGCAGACTAGTGGGCTGACACATTGGGCATCATGGCCCATAGTTCATATTGGCCAAGAAGGACCGTTTGTCAATATGGATCTGTTGCTTTGCAATAAAAAAGAAATCACAGGAATATGAAATGTCTATGACAAGATTACAGCCACTCATTTCATATAAAACCACAAAGGAAACAACATATTTTACAGTTTTAAAGCAACCAGAAGCACATGCTTAGCATCATCTGTGTCTGCTGTCTGTTTCTTTTTACATTTGACATCTCACAGATCAAGTCTCCACAGGCCTGCTGACCAAAACTTCTGGAGTCTGGGCTCCAAAAGAGATATTTTAAATCATTGATATTCCTTAATTGTGATATTATAGTTGAGGTTCTAATCTACTAAGGAATACATTTCTGTGATTGTTACATGAAGCACAGATGTGTACATTTTTAAAAAGGAGTCAATGCAGCAGAGTTACTCCCCTGTTTTAGTGATTGACAAACTAATTGAAAAAAGGCCCTAACTCAAATAAGAGTCTATCCTAGTGTCACAAAAACATCAACTATGATTTGTAACTTGTTGTGAAATATCAGTTTGGTGTAGCACGGTACGCAGCTGACCCCTGCACCATCAGGTGTCAGTCAAAACCTGGTTCCTTGTCACTGAATTTAAAAGGTTCCAGCATCATTTAGATTGAACATTAGTTCCTTGTAGATAACAAATCTCAGTTTCCAATTGAGATTATTTCTAAAATATCTCAACATACAGCGAACATTTTATCATGACAGCCTTTAAGGTGCAAACTGATGGTTTCCAAGAGTACCCAGAGTGCCATTTTCAAGTCCCTTAAAACCTTGCAAGCTGCAATTGACTGCAAATCTCATTCACTTCCATTCCTCAAGCACACAAAGAGCAAACACACTTCTCTCTCTCTCTCTCTCTCTCTCTCTCTCTCTCTCTCTCTCTCTCTCTCTCTCTCTCTCTCTCTCTCTCTCTCTCTCTCTCTCTCTCTCTCTCTCTCTCTCTCTCTTCTGTCTCTCTCTCTTCTGTCTCTACATTATTTTAAAAAGCAGTACTTACGATCCCATCTTTCCCATGAACTCGAACACTTCCTTGATGTTACTCGTGTTTTTCTTCCAGCTGCAGATGATCTCTTTCCGCCCCATCTCGGCTCTGACGTTACCGTAGACTCCTGAAGGAAATAAGATTGGAAGTTATTTGGATTCTTTAATAATAATAATAATAATAATAATAATACATTTTATTTATTAAAGCGCTTTAAAAGATTCTCCAAGCGCTTTACAGGAAAATAAAATTATACAATAGAAAAGCAAAGGAAAACAGTGCAAAAAAAAATAGCAAAGAAAAGCAAGGCAGCAAAAATAAAAACAAAACAAGAAAAAAAAAATCAATCAATTATAGTTTAAAAGCCTTTGTAAATAGGTGTGTTTTGAGTCCGGATTTTAATTTGGTAAGTGAGGGAGAGAATCTGAGGTGTTGGGGGAGAGAGTTCCAGAGGGTGGGGGCAGCAACAGAGAAGGCCCTGTCCCCCCAGGTTTGGTGCTTGGGTTTGGTGAGAGGGTATGAGGAGGTTGGCGTTGGTGGGTGAATGGATGGGGGGTTTAAAATGTTGTCCCTGTTTAAGATCCTGAAAAGATCTAAAATGCATCAGTACCATTATTACACAGCTCTATGAAAACCAAACACTTGATATTTCAGATCTTAGTTAATCTCATTCTGTGACCTGTAACATGACCAAAGTCCAACAGAACGCAGGATAAGGCTCTTTGTCAGAATATACGACCTGTCCTACACATGCACAAGACAACATCAATATAGACCACGGACTGTATAAAACATGGACGTAGTCAACAGCAGTCGCCATATTGGAAATACTGTCTCAACCTAACTTTCGGTCGACCTAATGTGAGGCAAAGAGATTGAGCTGAGGCGGGCCTTTAGCCTCCTCGCTAACAGCTACAGTGTGCCGACCCATCAGTCAAGTCATGCCAAACTCTTAACCTTAAAATCGTAAAAACTACTGAGGTATAAAAAACCTTCACCCCCCTGTACAGTGTGTGCAGTTATAGAAATTAGCTATTCAGACCCAAACGTTTTATGCAACAGGCTGTAAACATGTTTATTTCTACTGTTAAGATCTCCTTTGTTTGAATGGGTGTATATGTGGCTTCTGGTGTTTCTGGAGACAGCCTCAAGTGGACACTCGAAAAATTGCAATTTGTAGCACCTCTGCATTGGCTTCATGTTTCAAGACCAGACTTTATCACTTTGCAAATACATTAAAGGTACCACTTTATCCAGAGGGGGTGCCAAAATCAACACAATCAGAAAGTTCCTCAGAGGAGGTTTAAATCTTTACAGCTGTTTTCAGACATGCACTCTGGAAAACTTCAAATTTCAGGAGAGCTGCGGGTAGAAGAATGCGTATGTGTAACGTTGTTTAACAGAAACATGAATTGAGAAAGACTTTTAAGAAAGTAATTGTGTAAAACTTAGACTGGTCTGATTTATCTTCTGTTAATTTGAGTCAGATTGTATTTGGGAGAGATGTCAGAGTTTCATCCTGACTTCAGTCCAGACCAGTATGATCATAAATACAGTGAAAGAGTTTTTTTTTTTTTACCTTTCTCTGCCCCTCACCTTTCACTGTACCACCCTTTAAGATGTGTCAGCCACCATCCCCTCATGTCCTGGTTACATAAACTGCTGCATGTTCAAGACTGAGGTCAGTGCTCACTCGGTAGGCTAAAGCTCGTTTGTACCTATCAGTTACACAAGCCTCAGAAAGGCAGAGGATTAGAGAGTTAAGTAGCCAGGTTAATCTTAATCTTACAGCCCTCCTGTACTCCTTCCTTGTGTCTGTTGTGGGAACAGATTAGCAGGTGATTTTCAAACGGGACACAAAACTGGGTCGTTTTCTAATCTGAGCCTCAAGGGGCCGATGCACTCTGGTTTCCAGTAGTATTTCATAAATGCACCTACATCAGGCAGCACAGTCACACAAAATATGAAAATGATGCAGTCACTGTCTACAGAAATCATTGTCACATTTATTTTTCTAATTTAGATAAATTCTATATAAGCCAACATTAACAGGTGTATATTCTCAGTTTCATAACATGAATCCAATTTATTGAGACAATGAAGAGCAGAAAAACGAATTAAGTTCAATTAGAAATCTCCTTAACCCCATATTCACGCCCGCCCCTTCTTGTCACAGTTTTAGATTAAAATAAAGCAACAATGGGATATTTCACAGCCACAAAGTTCAGCCAGTTTACTGGATTATTTGCACTTTTCTGTTTCAATATTGTAAGCAAACAAGTTCAAGTCAAATTTCAACTTTTGTTTCTGCTCGGTGGCAATAAAAACTCTTTCTTGAGGTCTTAAAGTTAACATTATCCATTTCAAATTGTAAAATAGAGATGAAATGAAACACTTTAAGAATATCTATGATTAAAGAGGGATTCTAATGATACAATAATATTAGTACATTTGATCATTTGATCTGTTTCTGTCTCTTACGTGACTCCAAGAAACATAATCAAATCCACCACTTTGTAGATGTGTCAATTTCCAAACTTTTTTAGGTTAAGTATCATAATAACAGACTAATTTGAAGTGTTCTCTTTTAAAAAATACAGTAAACTGAAGATATAAACGGAGACGACATCAGTGAAGGAATTAATGTGGAAACTGGAGCACCAGACGAGAGAGCAGGTGCTAGTTTTCCATCTCTGTTGGTTCTATTTAAACATCAATTACAAAGTGAGCAAATACATTAATTCAAATAAGAAACAACCTTAATTCATGTTCACAGCTTAATAATCCAACAACAAGACTACATCTAAATCTGAATCTGGGGCTAAAAAAGTGATAAATGTGTTTTTTACCTGAGGAGCGGTGCAGAGGTGTTGGAGTTGAGGTATCTTTGGATGTACCTGACAGCTTCCAGTGAGCAGCCGCTGTTCACGAGCACAGGGGGTGGAGCTTCATCCATTCATTAGTCTCATTAGTCTCACGACTTGTTGCATTCAATGACACTCTGGAACTGCTGGAAATCACAAAGAAAGACGTTTGAGCTATTTGGTAAAAAAGAACTAAGCTCTTATATTATCATTATTGTTAAAAACAGATTGTTCTTGACCGTTTGGTAGATTTTTCTCAGTTATTTTTTTTTAAATACGATTTTTATTACAGGCTGTACCTCATTGTATTAAATGTGAAAGAATATTTTTAATTAGGCAAAAATAGATAAAGTAGTCTTCTTCTTTTGAATATTCCCCAAAGCAGTTTAAATAATTAACATTTAATTTTACTTCATTTCACTTTTTTACACACCAGAATAAAAAAAACACTGGAGATATCTGTCAGTAGATATTCATTTTATTATCTGTTCTGATTAAACTTCAGTTAAATCCCAAAGGCAGCCTATATTGATCAATGCTACAAGTCCTGTGTACTTCTCTTACTAAAAAACGTTGTGTTTATTGTTTATAGCTTTATTTCTGTTTATTAATTTATTTAATTTTTTGTTTTAAAGAAATGTTGCAAAATAGAAAACAATACTATCTTTGCTTACAGAGACAAATCTTGCTATAATGAAATCTTAATGACTCTGAGTTTGACTGCAGATTATCTGAAAAGTGTATATTACCAGTCTTGTAATAAAATACAAATATTGGTAACTTTTTTTTGTCTGCTGAGTGAATACTTTGAGTATTTCGACATTCACATTCATGCAACTACTTTTGACAACAAAGTCTGATGTGAACTGTTTTTTTCTGTGGTGCACATGTTTTCCATTTACACTGCACAAGGACACGCACGATCAGTGTGATTATCTCGCACACATGCAGACAGCATAGGCCTATGTGATAATGATTACAACACCTCAGCATAAGGCTTTAGCTCTACGGGTACAGCCTCTTTCTGATGATGCAGAGAAAGTAAGTGCTTTGTTTATGCAGACACAGACGCTCAGCTGTTCAGTGTACGTGTACATATGCTGTTAAGTCTCAGGGACATGCAAACTTCCCATCTGCTTCAAGCTTTGGAATGACAAGATATAAATGTCCAACTCTTCACATTGAACTGGTTCGTGTGTAACATTAAAATCTGCACAGTCAGTCTAAGGTGTGCAGTGCAGCAGCAAGGGTATTAAAGCACAGCTAAGCTAGTTATATCAGCAGCTAATGCAAAGACATACATCAGGCCATGCAAGCTAATTATCACTTTCCCTATTTATATTCATACTCATACAGACATTATGTGAGTGCAGACTGGAGCCTATGAACATATCATTGATATAAACATTAGAGGCAAGAGTTTGGTCTTTATCAAACAATGCTGGGCTGCATCAAATATGAAAACTGTGAATCTAAAATAGACACAAGATACTTTTGCCCGAATGAAAAGGGTAAGATCTCGGTAAAGAAACCCAATACATCCTAACCTCTTCACCAATATTGATGATAAGTTACATACATAACATATCACATTGTTTCCATCAATGAACACCACAATTTGTACAGCACTGCCACACATGCAGAAACCTTTTTGGGATCAGAAGCAGAATCAAACATTAAACCTCCCCTCCATGTTGCTTGAAATGGGTTGAATCATTTTGCAAACTATATTTGTGATTCCTAAAACTGAAATCATGAGGATTAGAATAAGAACAATAAAACTTGATGTGCTTATGTGCATGCACCCCTGCTGCGGTGAAATGTTCTTCATTTACCTTCCAGCTTGATATGCGTTACATCATGAGTCACTGACATAACATTTAGATTAAAAGCACTGACCTGATGACTTCACTGACACGATCACAGCTTGAAGGGAGCTTCAGATGTTAATGGACTTAACACCTTTTAATGTAAGCCAGAGAATTATCATCAATTGATCAATATAAAATTAAACATTTAAATAGTATAACAATAATAAACAGTGCATGGCTTAAAGTGCAAGCTTCACCAACGATAAAAAATAATTGAGCTTCACTTAAAGCAATCAAGACAGTTCCAAAACTTCTGTTTAGAATATAATATAAAATAATATAATATAATATAATATAATATAATATAATATAATATAATATAATATAATATAATATAATATAATATACAGCATATAATATCTCCTGCAGGATTTTGAAGAACATTTCATTTCTTAAATTAAATCCAGGTACGTGAAAATGAAACTGAAGTTCTGTGTATCTTTAAAGTTTCTGTCTTCGAGCCTCCTGTATGAGGAAAATATGATCTCTTATGGTAGGAGGTTAATAACTTCAAGCCGCTGTGAGCAGTTTTAAATGGTTCCTCGCGGGAGCTTTAAATTGAAGCAATCAAAATGTGCCAAAGATCTCTGTGCATAACTTAAAAACAACTCACTGATGAAATGTCAGAAGGCTCCTGTGACAAACTTTGTGTTTTGTTCAGTTTGGCCTCCCCTCTGGACAAACTGGAGGGATCTTCTGACAAAACTAAAATAAAATCCTTTTTCTTTCATTTAAATGCCCTTCATACAACTCTCTATTTAACTTGCAAAAAATAAAACACTGTTCTGCAGTGTGTTGTTTTTCACCTTCCTGACACCAGCTACTTGACAGTACAGAAAAAAATTATATTTTCCTGATGGTATCATTTGCTTCTTTAGGTCATAAAGAGGTGTCATTAATAATTTCAACATGTTTTATAACCAGATAAAAAATTCCTCATATTAGATTTTCTTGTAGGGATTTTTTTTGTTTTTTTATTTACCTTAATTAAATATACCATTCTTGTTTAATGATTTATGTCTTTTCAGTTTTACCTCTTTATCCTACTTCACAGCATGTTATGAATGTCGTGAATGTCTGCCTATTTACAGTTTGTGCATTTTAATTTTCTAATTTTTTGGGGGGAAAGAACAAAGATTGCTTATCAATTACAGCAAAAAGTGAGAATGGAAGCAATAGTAAAAGTCATGAGAGAAAAAATAATCATAGAAAGACTAAGCTTAAGACACACAGGGTTAAATAAAATGATGCACTTAATAGGAAAATTGATTAATCAATTAATTTATTTCTGTTGGGACCCCTTGAAAACCCAAAAGTACATCCCAAGGGGATCTGTCATAATAATAATGTCCTTAAGGAAACATGCATCAGGTCTGTGCCAATGTGGAAAAAAATGTTGAACGCGTAATCTGTTATTACCAGGGATACATTCATTCAGGTTACTGTAATCAAGAAGCTTTTTACTTTTCTGAAAAGTGTCTAAAATCAGTTATTTCACTTTTACTTTGGTATTTTTTGTGAGAGGTATTATACTTCCTTACAGTTAACATAGCATCAGTTACTGAGTAAATAAAAAGGGCAAGAAAGATACCAGCTTTTTATCAGCTGTGTGGCTGTCAGCTGATGGGCTGCCACCAAGTGGTCAGGTGGACTAACACGAAGCAGAGGAGCAAAACACATGCTGACATCACAACAAGAACAGCCTGCTCTTGTATGGTTGTAAATACGGACACAGGTAAGTTCTTTTAATGTAAGCCAGAGAATTATCATCAATTGATCAATATAAAATTAAACATTTAAATAGTATAACAATAATAAACAGTGCATGGCTTAAAGTGCATGGCTTAAAGTGCAAGCTTCACCAACGATAAAACACCTCGTTCCAAACACAGTAAGGGGATCAGTGAGACACAACCTGATTTACATCAGTATCCAACCTAAGAGTCTACAAACTGCAACACTAAAAAAAAAAAAAGATGCAATAAAAATACACAACACTCTCACCCTCAAGTTGTCGTTGTCAACACATTACAATCACACCTTATGAGTCTCCTGTTGATAATGCCTCAACAATTATCTTAGGAAAATATTATTTCACACTATTCACTCCCCAAACCCTGGAGTTAAAGGAAAGTACTTAGTCTTTCAAGTCAATCTCAAATAAAGTCCTTTTAACTTTGACTTCATAGCATTACTGAAAAAAACAGAGGTTTTAAAATACAAATGGTTGGTTATTTTGGGTGAGAAAACTGACAACAGAATTATCATAATAAGGTTAGTTACTGTATCACCATTACTGATGCATTAATGTGTAAATCACTTTTTTGTGCACTCTCACCAACCTCGTCTAACCGATAAAAGTAATATTTCTACCCATGATAATAATAGTACTTTTATGAATTCAGAACTCAAAGAAGCACATTTCTTTTTTTATATATTTTGTTGTGCTTACAAAAGTTATTTGTTTTTATTGTGAATAGAAATCTCATATGTAGGAAAATAAAGGTTGTTGTTAAGTGAAAGGGATTTAGTGGTTGTAGTAGTTTCTATTCTTTTTTATTCTTATCTTTATGTATCTATTTTTATTTTTCTTATTTTTACTTATTTTTACTTATTCTCGATTGTGCTTATGTCTATGTTTGTGCAACCACCGAATTTCCCCCGGGGATCAATAAAGTAATATCTTATCTTATCTTATCTCTGCTCAAGTAAAATGTAATCAAAGTAAGTGTACTTTTACCTGAGTAGATTATCTTAGTATTGCTTCCTACTCTGTTTATTGCAAGAAAGGGAATTTCATAAGGTGTTTTCCCTCTTTTGGGGGTTTTATCCGTCAATAAATATTTTCTTCTGATAGACATAGGTACCTTTTGAAGTTCTGGCACCCACATTGTGGAACTCTCTTCCTGTAAATATTCGTTCAGCTGTCTCTATTGTCCCTTTTTTAAAACTCTTAAAGACACATAAACAGGCCTTCGACTCACCTTGTACAGACTAATGTTTTAATTATGCTGTTGTCTGTTTATTTCACTGTTTTATGATTAAATTTTGATTTGAATCTTTTTCCTGTGAAGCACTTTGTGATTTTATTCTATGAAAGATGCTATACTAAATAAAATGTACTTACTTACTTACTTCTTCCTACCCTCCAGTATAATGAGTGGCAGTAACGCACCTTAAACGCCAGTCGCCGTCAGCCATTAAACCTTCAAGAAGAAGAAGAAGACAACAAAGAGACGTCGTTGACGTCACGAATTGACGTTGTGTTGATTTTGAGCGGAGAAATAATATATTTATTAACTGACGTAAGGCGCTAAATCTAAAATAAACCGTGAATAAAATGTGAAAATTCATGAAATATTTTGATGAAGCAGCAGCACGTATGAAAGGTTCGATGATATTTGACCTTACACAATAAAGTGTTTCCGCAGCGTCAGGTAGTTAAAAGGAAAAAGCAGGAAAAAGAGAAGCTAACGCTGCCGGTCGAGCTAGCTTAATCTGAGCTAGCGAGCTAACATTAGCACGAGGCTAGTTTGACTCCTGATGTGACTCTGCAAATACATGTGTGTCATAAACTGGTTTATAGTGGTCTGTGTGGGTTAGCGAGGTGTATGTGCCGCGTTTACGTTTAATAGAGTAAGAAATAGACTGCCAGTACGAGCTGGCTGCTAGAGGTTGCTTCGTAAGAACACAGCTATGTCCTGGTAATGCTCAGCCCTTGTTAGCAGACTATGTTAGCATCATGGAAACAGTCTAGGGTAACAGCAACACTGCTTCTGTTTTTAAGACTCAAACATCTGCCTGTGTGCTTCACGTTGTAGGAGTATGGCGCCCCGCTTGCAGCTGGAGAAAGCGGCTTGGCGTTGGGTGGAAACGGTGAAACCAGAAGAAATCAGACAGGAGCATATCGAGCTAGCATATCGTGTCAATCTCCCGGCCTGCAAGAGAGGAGCCTGCAGGTACGATCTTCTCGTGTACAAGACTAATGTTTCTCATTGAGGAGTATCAGCTACACATGCTGAGATGTACTGTTGATGTAACTGGCTTTTTGGTCAGCTTTACAGAGTGATAAAGTGTGCATTAGCAGGCTGATTTGTTCTCTTACTGCTGGACAAGCTGTCATAGTATACAGGTCAACACTGGGGTTTCCATAAAGGCTCTTTAGAATCCATCTTAGTATTAAAGATGATTGAAAAGATGAATTAAACAGTATTTGTTGCGCTACCTTGCACAGCAGAAATTGTAGTAATATTAAGAGAGTACATAACTTCACAAGTTGAGCCAGAGTAAACATACTCCTGGTCAAATATTCCTTCAAAACAAGTGAATGTTTCTCAGTCAAATTATTTCTAGAGTTAAATTACTTCAGTATTTTCTCAGCAAAACATTTCAGTATTCAAATAACATTTTAAAAATCTCATAACGTTGTATTTTACAGTCGAAAATACATGGGTGCATATTCTGTTTTGTTATGTTTATTTAAAAAACAGTAATGACATTTTTAAACTCGCATGCTACAGCTCTAAAATATTAGGAATGCCCAAGAGTATGTGATGACAGCCAGGCTTTCCACAGCAAGAAAACTGCCAGATTGATACCAGTTTGCATCAACATGCTAAAATGTTAAACTTAGATATAATTAAAATGTTGAAATCCTGTAGGCGCTCTGTGGGATGTGTCATACAACACTACTGACGTGATCATATCAGAGACTGCCCCTCTTAAGGTGTAACATGTAGAAAAAAGACCGTACATTACTGTCTTCAAAACCACCAAATTTGATAATTTGCTGTTCACAATACAAGCATACTTCTTAAAGTGTGGACACTGTGTAAAATAATTGATAAAAGCAGAATCCTATGGTTTACAAATCATTGAAAACGTATCTTTAATTGAAAATAGTGTAAATACAACATAAAAAAATGTTGAATCTGAAAAGTTGTATTGTCTTCTGAATTATTTTTTTTATGTTTATTTAGAAAACATTATTTACATTTTTTAAAACTCACATGCTACAGATTTACTACCCCCCAAGAAAATAGGACAAACAAGCCATAGAATAAAAACAACAACTAAGTTACTACAAGCAAAGACAACAAGTCATCAGCTGACTTGAGAGCAAAAGTAACAAGAACGTTCATGGAAATGTTGTGGAGTCAAGAGTATGATATTTGATTTTCCAATTTAGTGGAGTTCATAAAATTACAAAAAAACCTGCACACTGTCAGACATGCAAAAAATATTCATTGGCAACTTTTGGACCTAGACCTTCATCGGGCAAAAAGGTTTAAGTCTGAAACGCTGCCAAATTTTATGAGCTTCTCACTCCACCTGTCCCATGAAGTAGATGTGTGAAGCCCTTTCTTCATGCTTCATATGTAGTGGAGGTAAAGTAAAAAATCTCCTTAAAAAAATAAGACTTGGGTAAAGTGCAGATACTCAAAAAGATGCACTTACATTAATTTGCTGCTGTTCATCACTGGTTATGTGCAGTCAATAATCACAGGTCAATATCATCTAGATTAAACTTTGACAATACAACCACCGGTTTCAAGAAGGTTCATATTTTATTTTCCTCATCAACTCATCAAAAAAAAAAGTTTATTAATATGTTATTCTGTCAGGTCTTTAGACTGTGTTCTGTAAGACTTGTGTCTCTGCAGATGAGAGATGTTATAAAAATGTCACTTGTTCTGTAAATATAAGGTTTTAAATTTTACAAACTTTATTGATCTCCATTATGGAAAGCTTGTGTTTAAATGTTTCAATGGACTTCAGCCTTTCTGCAGACAAATAAAAAGACAACAGAGCTGCCTAAGATCCATTAAAGCAGCTTTATGTGGCTTTATAAAGTAAAATTCACTTTTTCTTTTTCAACCATTTTAATCTTTTATTCTCATAAAGGCAGTACACGTGTTACAAATTAGTATTCTCTATAAACACCTTAGTATTTGCACCAGGTGGCTGGTTTCAGTTTGTCTGTGCATGATGTATCTGCCCCTGACAAATACACAATAACTAATACCAATAACAATACGTTTATATCTTATTCTGACTGAAACTAAAGCTACCGCTCCGCTCTCTTCTCCAGAAGGAACTGCAAAGGAAACCCGAATTGTCTTGTTGGTATTGGTGAGCAGGCGTGGCTCGGGGAGATCGATGAAAATGCTTTCCATAATATTGATGACCCAAATTCAGAACGTCGAGACAAGGTGGGTCAAAAGTTTTGACTTCTGTGGAGACTCGATCATTTGAGCGGGGATGGAAACTGATCTAAATGTCTCTCTTTTTCTGTCTCTGCTCTAGAACACATTTGTTGGTCTAACCAACCTAGGTGCAACATGCTACGTCAACACATTCCTGCAAGTGTGGTTCCACAACCTGGAGCTGCGGAGGAGCCTCTATCAGTGCCACAATTCCCGAGCCCAGGAACACAACTCTGACTCGGGTACAACGAGAATTTAACTACTTTGGATGCATTTAATTAAAAACAGTTCATAAAAATCAGCTACAGATATTATGGAGTTTTTGTTGTCATCACTGGCAACATTCAGTCTCTCTTTCCCTCTCTCCCTGTTTGAAGTACTTGTAAGTGTAAATTGCTGACATAAATACTGCTTATTTAGGAGCAGATTTTTAGTATAATGAAAAAAAATTTTTTCTCTTCTGTGTCTCTCTCAGATTATGAGCCTCAGTCCATCTGTGAGCATCTGCAGTATCTGTTTGCACTCCTGCAGAACAGCAATAGAAAGTACATCGACCCTTCAGGGCTGGTCAAAGCACTGGGCCTGGACACAGGACAGCAGCAGGTAAACCACAACATGAAACCCTGCAAAGTGTCACAACATCACCTTACGTTACCTGGCCATTTTCCCAGTTTAGGCTGGGATAGATTATTGATATTTATTTGCCAAGCGTCAGATTTTTGTAATTTCCCCCTGCCGAGAGGATTATGCTCAGAATTGCTCACTGTCTCTTCTCTGAATCCATACGCTATATGTCATTGATCACCTGCTTTCATCTTCTGTAAGTGATTATCTACGTTTTGCTAAGTACAGTAAACCCAGAGATATTGAGTCAGCACCTTTTTCATAGTCTATCTTTTCATCACCATCCATTGAATTCCAAAATGTCTCTTTCAGGATGCCCAGGAGTTTTCAAAGCTTTTTATGTCTCTACTGGAGGACACACTGTCCAAACAGAAGAGCCCCAGCCTGCAGAACGTCATCCAGCAGCAGTTCTGTGGACAGTTCTCCTACGTCACTGTGTAAGTCTGGCCAGAACTAAAACCTCATAAAGGTTTATCCCTAAGGTCCCACTGAAAACAAACAATCGCTTGATATTCCAATGTGCTTCATAGCTCAAATCATTTACAGCCAAGTCAACCAGAGACTGCTGTTTTAGCAGACAGTTGCATCAGTTAAAATAGAGATGGATGACTTTAAAGTGTTAGGATGGACTTTTTCTTTCTTGGCGCTCCAGATCTGACATGACTGTCATCCCTCATCCTTCATTGTCCTTGGAGTCAGAGTCCTTGTTTGAACCTTTGTAAATAACAACAGATCTCCCTGTCGTCAAACTGGCTTTGTGTAGTTCCAGTTTGACTGTGATTGTTGAGCATCCTCCTGAGGGTTTTATTACCTGTGAGTTCTATGTTTTCACTTTTCTGTGTCCTTAAGACCTTTTATTGATTTTTTAATAGATTTTATAGATTTATAAAATGCATAGTTAAACTGCATATTGTACAAACTTCTTCCCCCTCTGTCCTCCTACCTGGAAGCCGTCTGGGCATTGAGATCCAGCTACTGCACCACAACGAATCCCACCATCCCTTTACACTTGTAGTCTTCATTGAGCCCAGCAACGGCGTATGTGATTTTGCATTGGCTGTGGTGTTGCAGAAGCACAAGGGGCATAACGTGTGAATAAACTGCATATGCTGCACACTCACATACAGCACTGTTCCACCCTGCTGATTCAAACTATTACAGTGACTCTGTTACGCCTCTGTCAATGCCGGCTGAGTAACCATTATGCCTCTGCATGTTATATGGGGCAGATCAGGTGTAACAGAGTCTGAACAGTCCTGTTTCCAACATGTATTGTAAGAAGAAGGGCTAGAGTTTCTTACTAATTTAAAGATATACATTTTGTAATGACAAAGCAAGAGAAAGCGAGTAAGATAATTAGGCAAGTAAAAAAGGGTGGCACCAAGCGGCAAACTCCGGTCTCAAACGATGAAGCCAATGCGGAAGTGCTATAAACTGCAATACATCGAGAATCCGCTTGAGGCTGGCTGCAGAAACACCGGAAACTACATAGATATGAATGGGAAAAAGACGATCTTTGCAGCATTAATAAACATGTTTACAGCCTGGTTCAAAAAACGGCTTGGCCCTATGAAGCTAATCTCTCTAATGGCACACACTGTACGGGGAGTGAATTTTTTTCTAACGTGACGGTTCAGAAGATATTAGGATTACGAGTTTTGCCCAAATAAGGACATGACTGACGTGACTCCCGGTCGGGAACACACAGCCATTGGCTAAGAGGCTCACACTACGTCACACTCTGCCTGTTTGAGTTCCGCATTTCCAATATGGCTGCCGCCGTCGATTTGCTTCAAAACAGCTCTCAGGAACAGATGAGTGACGTCACGGATACTACGTCCATATTTTATACAGTCTATGGGTGGCACATTAAAAAAACAAACAGGAAAACATTAGGTTTATGTGATTGACAACTATATACATAGTAACGGTGTTACATTGGAAAGAGAGAGAGGGAGGATGCTTCTTTAAGCCTAGGACTTCTGAACTTACTCCAGATAAGGTCTGAACTAGGGATGTAAATTTCAAGTATTTTCCGTGATTTATCTTTGGAAATGTTAACAATCAATTATCGATTGATCATTGAAAAAACGTAAACGTTTCCACGTCAAAAACAATGCCAAATGCGTTTTTTCCTCTAAATCAAATTTTTCCTTCACAACACAATGTATATAACTGACAGTATTGAATAGCTACAGATCCTATTGATGTGTTCAAAATGTTAAACACGCTGAATATCAACGTGTGGAGCAGGCTCATGATCTCCGCGGACATACAGTCATAAAAGTGAAGGCTCAGACTTCAACAAGGGAACTGAACAGAAAAATATTTTAGACTCACAGTGTCCAGTGTCAAGCATGTGAACATGATCAGGTGTCAGCCGGGAGTGCAACCGGGTCATAATCAGTCCGGGGGCAGAGGAAAAAAGCGCTCGTAGAGACCTGTCACTCAGCCACAGCCCCCAGCTGAGCGTCTCCGCTGTACGCAACACCTTTAGTCAGCTGATTCACATCCAAACATGTTTTAATGTGAGACAACATGATGTTTGTTCCACGTGATAGAAAATCGGGAAAAAAAATGTGTTCGAGTAAGTTCTCAACAATCAATGAATAGATACTCGATTCATTGTGGACATCCCTAGTCTCATCATTAATACTGAGATGGATTGTAAACACACTTTATGGAAACTCCAGTGTTGACCTGCATGCAAGGGAACAATCAGACTGCTAATGCACACTTTATCACTCTGTAAAGCTGATCAAACAGCCAGTTACATCAACAGCATATCTCAGGATGTGTATCTGAAACTCATGTTTTTTTTTGTGGGATCCAGTGAGCTACGAGGTGATCTTTGAAGGTTTCATTAATTTTTCATGGCTCAGGACTTAATGTTCCTCCACCATAGAGCGTGAGTAAGTGGGGCAGTATCCCTCTCTGTCAGCAGTACTGCACGCCTGGTCAGGAGAGAAGTGATCATAGCCTGCTGCAGTGTTTTGGATGTTTTCTGCTTTGGAGATAAAAGTGAATTCTTTCTTTACATAGAAACGAGGCAAACATCCCTGGATGTCCTCAGATTACTCCAGAAGAATGTCTCTATTTCTTCTCCTCTTACATTCCTGCTCAGTGACGTCCAGCATACTGTACGATGATTAATGTCACACACCAGACAGCAGACTGGCTTTGTGTCAGAACCTCTTCTTTTCATTTCGCCCCATGACTTCTTTTAAACCATCTCTATGTCGGGCACCTTAGGAACCTTACAGCTCTACAGAGCTCCGTTTTGAGTGAGGTGTCAGGCCCCGGCTCATAACTTGGAGCAGTGAATAGGTCTGTCGTTCAGTTTTTCACATTAAATGAGTAAGTGATCTGCATGAAAAGGACATTCACTTTCAGATGCACCTTTTCAAACGTCACATATTTGACTTGTCTGTGTCAGAAAATGCAATAAGATGCAGCAGTGAAGAAGGTGAGGGGAAGTCTTCTTGTTGCTCAGAGAGATTCGCTTTTTAAAAAGTCACACTGTCTGGTAAATAAATCAGACGTGGGGCCGATGAGGGGTGAGAAGAGGTTTTACAGCTGCTTGCTTACATTTTTTCACGGAGCAATCAGCCTTCTTGGTGTCCAGTTAAAGGTGGAAGTAAGATCTCAGGTATTTTAACAAGGCTTGGTTCAGTGGAAGTAAAGGTTGTCTCTTTACTGGAGTCTATTTGGACTTGGACTTGGACTGCAGTGAGCCCCAAATAATCTACTGGAAACAACAACAGCATGATTCTAGCAGAGATGTTTGAGGCTGCAGTAAAATCTGTTAACCTGCTTGTGTTGTTTCTTTCCAGCTGTAACCAGTGTGGGCGATCTTCTGCACTGCTGTCTCGATTTTATGAACTGGAGCTGAACATCCAGGGCCACAAGAACCTCAACGAGTGTGTCACAGAGTTTCTGAAGGTAGCTTTCACATTATTAACACAAACGCAGCATCCTCACCTCTGACAGAAACCCTGTGCTCGTGCATAAAAGCAGTGGTAACTCAAATAGTTCACAGCTTTGTTTTAGGAATGCTACTCAAACAGCTCTTCTGTCCTGTAGGTGCATTGTTGAGTGTGTTTGTTTGAATGTGTATTTTCACAATGGTTACCATGTTCCTTCTCTCTGCTTAGGAGGAGAAGCTGGACGGGGAGAACCGCTACTTCTGTGAGAGCTGTCAGAGTAAACAGAACGCCACCCGAAGGATCAAACTGCACAGCCTCCCTCCAACTCTCAACCTGCAGCTCATGCGCTTCGTCTTTGACAGGTTGTTATTCACCGTTTATAAAAGTATAGCATCAAAAATAGACCTCAGAAACAAAATACTTATCTTAATAAGTAGCTATTCAGAGTGCTTTTTACTTCAAAGCAGTATTTTTATTATTTGTGTTTATGAGGTTTTAACTAACTTTTCTCTTCTTCTGCAGACAAACAGGCCACAAGAAGAAGCTCAACACCTTTATCAGTTTTCCAGAGCAGCTGGACATGGGGCCTTTCATGGAGGGAAAACAAGGTATCAACAGCATCATTTATAATACACACACACACACACACACACACACACACACACACACACACACACACACACACACACACACACACACACACACTCTCACTCACTCACTCACTCACTCACTCACTCACTCACTCAGGCACATTGTGCATTTTAGTAGATACCGTCCTCTTCGTATCTGTCTGTTAATGCAACAACCAAAACCAAGTCCTTTATTTTGAAGTCAAGAGGAACATTTGAAACAACTCAAACCCAGAGAAGGTGTCAGATTAGATGATCTTTCCTGATGATGAACGACAGTCAAAACAAGTTTTCTAAATCCACACACTTATCTTCAAACAGCTGCAGACTTTTAACTCTCCTTTTATTTGTGTTTCCAGACCAGAAGTTCGTCTACGAGCTGAGTGCGGTGCTCATCCATCGGGGCATCAGTGCGTACTCTGGCCACTACATCGCACATGTGAAAGACGCTCGCACGGGCGACTGGTACAAATTCAATGACGAGGAAATCGAGAAGATGGAAGGAAAGAAGCTGCAGCTCGGCATTGAGGAAGACATCGGTGAGTTGTGCTTAATAGACACTTTGTAGTTCTGCATTTTTATAATTTTACTAAAACGTTCCTGACATTTAAAAAGGAACATGGCATTTGTGACCCTCTTACTCAAAGATGTTTCTGCCACTTGAAGAAAAGCCAGCGTTAAGGTGTTGTGTTATGAACTGAAAGGGAGATGCTAATTATTATGTGCATTACCTTGCTAACTCTTCATTTTGACCATAGTCTCTGTCTGAACCTGCCGTAGTCTACATTTAATTCACTGTTAGCATCTCCCTGAAGGGCTGATGTTAAGCTCAGGCTCTGTAAGGCTCCACAGGATATCATGAACCTCTTGCACCAGACAGGTGTCTAAGTTGTCTCTGCAGCCTGCTCTGAGTTTTCCTCAGACACCTTTAGACATTTCTGGAAATTGTGCTTTCCTATCAGTACCCTTGTATATTTCATCCAGTGTTTTATCTCAGTTTCTTTTTGTTTTACTTCATTTCATGTCTGTTTCCTGTTTCTTACGTTGAGACATGTTGTGGCTTTTGTCATGTTTGTAAATATAAACACTTTCTGAAAGTTTTGGCTCCTCCCTCTTCATGTTCTTTGTCTGTAGCTGAGACAGTAAAATCCCAAACACGAAAGCCAAAGTGCAGTAAAGGCTACCACTGCTCCAGAAACGCCTACATGTTGGTGTATAAAGTCCAAGAGGAGGAGGGCTCCGATCCCCCGATGACCAATGTCGAGGTTCCAAGTGAGTATGACAGTTTTAACTAATTTACTATTTTACATGTGTGTGTATCGTGTTATTACAAACACTGTAACCACACACTGTCGCTGTCCTTCTCCCCAGCCTTCCTTCAGAGGTTGGTGGACCAAGACAACCATAAATTTGAGGAGTGGTGCTGTGAGATGTCTGACATGAGAAAGCAGAGCGTGGATAAGGGCAAAGCCAAACACGAGGAGGTCAAGGAGCTGTACGAGCTTCTGCCTGCAAGAGATGGTAAGTAAGAGCAGTCCCTGATCACCCAGGGTCCAAAAACAGAGCGTTGTAGTTCTTCTGACACCACATCATTGTTTCCAGATAATCTGTGTTTCAGTAATAACGTGTGAGGGATTTAGTGCGTATTACATTTGTATTACTCATGTTGTATGAAGGTTATGTACAATGTTTTCACAGAATAATCCTGGTCCCTGCAGTCGGTGGCCCTGTGCCTGTTTCTGTCTGATATCCCTCTCTGCCTTTCTTCCTCAGGTGAGCCGTATGAGTTTGTCCCCCTCGAATGGTTGAAGAAGTGGCTGGACGACTCCACTGCCACAAAAGAAATCGACACCACCCTCTTCTTGTGTTCTCACGGCAAACTTCACCCGGACAAGGTGGCTGACTCCAAGAGGGTTTCCATGAAAGCTGCTCAGCTCCTCTACGAGCGCTACGGTGGAGGGCCGAGACTGGACGGTGAGTCAAACGGAGGCTCTGAGGTCATTCTGCAAAAACAAAGTAGTGCAACCATTTCTGATTAAAGAGTTACACAGCTATGGTATCTTCCTGTCAGGAATGTCACACACTGACTGTATTTGTGACATTTTATGAAACATGTGTTTGCAGTAAAATGTGAAACTTTGTGCTCAAACTATTTAACTGTAGACATGTATAGGATCCAGATTGCTTCTGACACGGCATCGTTGGTCTTCTACTTTGATACAAATCTCCCATCTGTGTGTTTGTTCAGACTCTTCTCTGTGCAGAGAGTGCGTTAGTCAGAGGTGCAGAGTGCTGCGGCTGAAGAATCAACTCAATGAAGACTTCAAAGAAGTCTCTAACCTGGTCAAACGAACACTCAGGTAAACACTCACACTGAGTCATGTTGGGATGAAATGTATGTACAACACTTAATATCTCTCTGATTACAAGATAAATGTCAATTTCATTTATGAATAAATGTCCCTTGAGTCTTATCTTAAAGTCAAAACAGCAGTTTGACTGTCAGACAGGAAACATTTAAATCAGGGCCGTCAGACAAGTTTTTAATCACAAAGAATCACAAAATATATAGAGTTAACTGTGATTAATAACACTTTAAATGAAATATTTAAATTTCCATTATTTTGCATTTTAAACAGGTAAAAAATATTCTTATTATTTATTTATTATTTTTGAACATCTTGAAAAACAAATTTAAAAAATAAAGATCTATGTGCAACATAGGATGAAGTACAGAACTTTACGAGTCCTATCCCTTTCTCCATTTTAAATTAGTCCAGTTAAATCCATTAAACACAGACTGAGGCATTCAAACAACACCAAAGAAAACGTATATTTATAATTACAATAGCAGTGCAACAACAAAACAAATATACACTACCAGTCAAAAGTTTGGAAACACCTTCTCATTCAAGGGTTTGTATTTAATTTAATTATTTGAAACACTGTAGATTAATACTGAAGACATCAAAACTATGAAAGAACATATAAGGAATTATTTAATGAACAAAAAAGTGTTAAACAAAGCAGAATATGTTTTATATTTTAGATTCTGTAAAGTAGCCCCCTTTTTCCTTCATGACAGCTTTGCACACTCTTGGTATTCTCTCAGTCTGCTTCATGAAGTGGTCTCCTGGAATAGTTTCTAATGAACATAAGCCTTGTCAAGAGTTCATTTGTAGAATGACTTGCCTTCTTAATGTGTTTGAGACCATCAGTTGTGTTGTTCAGAGGTAGGGTTAGTAGCCTACATAATGGATAGCCCTATTTGATTTCTGTTGTAATCCAGATTATGGCAAAACCAGATTATTTCATAGTTTTGATGTCTTCAGTATTAAACTACAATGTTGAAAATAATTCAAATAAATAAAAACCATTGAATGAGAAGGTGTGTCCAAACTTTTGACTGGTAGTGTATATCTTGAGTAGGTCATTACACAGAGCAACTACACTGCTAGTATTTCCCAGTGTGATCAGTTAAGCTCCTAAATTGACTCAGCTGTTTGCATTAGTGATAAATATCTGTGAATATCTACATGTGTATGTGTGTTTGAACTGAAAGCAGCAGAGACTGAGGGGAGTGTGCTGTCCCAAAGAGCAGTGGTGTCGTTGTTTTCCATCACAGCAAACAGAGACAGTGGCTTTACTACGGTGTGCTGAAAAGGACAAAATGGGATTTAAAATTATTTTTTATAAACATTGATTTTCAGACTTTAAGTGCGTCACAGTCGACAAGTTAATGACAACCCTAATTTCACTCACCCTTAACGACTAGTTTTAAAGGCTGATTCAGGAGTTACACGAGACGATGAGACAGTGAATTTCCCCTCACCATTGTGTGTGTTTTCATGTGTGTGTTTTTTAGTGATGAGGGGTACTGGGTGGGTAAAGCGTCCCTGCGTAGCTGGAGGCAGTTGGCTTTGGATCAGCTGGAGGAGGATGAGCAGGAAACCAAACACAGTAACGGACAGACCAACGGACAGGGACCACACACCAACAACAGCAAAGGTATGAGGAGCGGATGTGATGTAGTGTCCCCTCTCTGTGTCCTGAGTTTGACTTCATTTATCTTATTGTTTTTTTTCTGTCTGTCGTTTGAGTACAGTTTGTTATGTTTTAATATTCAACATTGATGATTAGCATGATTTTCTTTAGGAAACCTGATGAAGTGAATATTCTGAATTTACTTCACACACAGTTTGTAAAACTAACCCACCCTTGATTATGCTGATAGGAGTAATCGTAGTCATGAAGGTATTTCATCATAAAGCAAAGCAGATATTCAGTGTCAACTGTAGCCCTAATGTGTTGACACATCAGAGGGATCAGGCTCAATGTTTGATTGCTTTCTGTAGGGATAGACATTACAACAAAGAAGAAAACAAAGTGGAACAAGTAAAGGTAATCAATAGACAGGACTGTAATGTACACGAGTATGTTTATGGATACTGTGCCCAAAAACTGGTGATAAAAGTTTATCCTTTAACAGTTTAAGAAGTCTGAAACATGAAGGTTTTCACAGTCATGGTGGAAACGTCAGGGCATCTAAAGGCCAAACCTCTTCACACTTTCACTCCAATGTGGAGATATTTCCCTCATTTGAAAAACTGATCTTCTGATGGCATTGCAGCATACACTCATAGAGGGACAGAGTCCGGAGGGTTCAGGGTTATTACAGCCTTTACCAAAGTGATAGACACACTGACTTTACCACCTTGTAGCTATGGTACCAGCAAAAACATCCATTTTTGTCAGAGCTGGGTCAATCATATCCTAAAAAGACACTCAGTACGTTTACATGCACAGTTTAGTCGAGCTATGGTTCTAGCTCAATTAGGCGGTTTAACTGGACTACTGTCCTCGTCCCAATTTACAAGCACTATGCGTGAATCAATTTATTGACAAAAGTATGTCCACCTCCACTATGAAGGTGGCGAAATGCAGCCTTTCAGCTTGTTACGGTTGATCTATTATGTCATACACCAAAATAATCCACAAACAAGTTTGGAAGAGGCCAACTGGCTGTATGTCAAACAGCTCTGTACCTTTCGTACGAGCGATGTAACAGCTTCGTCTTGTTTACTTCCCTTCCTCTTCTTCTCTGGTTGAGGTTCTGTTCACTACCTGGCTTCCTTCTGCTCACTTATGCTGTTCGACCTCTGGGTGGGTGAAAGCCTGGCGTGCAAACTGTGGAGCACATGCAGAATGCTTAGGCTAGTTTGAGTCCAATGAAGACATGCAAGAGAAAATAAAGCCCCACCTGCATTATCTCTGTCTGTCTCTGTTTTTGAGAACCTTGACTTGAAACATGTAACTTCAAAGTCCGGTTTTAGTTGGACTAAGGATATAAATCCATTTCTCTAACAACACGTAAACACACTGAGTCCCTGCCTGGTTAACGTGGACTTGGTTTCTCTGGTTGGTAGTTCAGTAGTAGGTAAATGAACAGCTCCTGTGAGACTTACTATCTGGAACTGCTTGATTACAGAGTACAGCCAGGAGCTCTCAGAGGGCACCGAGGATGAGATGAAGACTTTCAACGAGGACATAGTCTGCTGTCATGGTACCGCCTTATCATCTACATTTATCTTGTTGCATACACACTCCTGGTTTCATATCTTTGTGGACCGCTGACTCTTTACCGTGTCTCTCCTGTAGGGGGTTTGAGTATCCTGGAGACGGAACGTAAGCTGGTGTCGTCTGAAGTTTGGACTAAGCTGAGGGAATACTTCCCCAAAGCCCCAGAATTCACCAAGATCCAGGAGTCCTGTCAGCAATGCGTGGTGAGTCCACATGAAGTGTGTTCAGACTACACTGAGGGGCGTTGGTGGATTAGTGCTCGAGTTAACCTCTTTTTTTCCTTTTGTTCCCCAGACATTAGAGCAGGAGGAAAAGGACAACGAGGCTGTCAGTAAGATGATGGCCCTGGACCAGAAGAACCAACTTCTCAACCTCTTCCATGAAAAGAACCGGCCTGTGCTCACCAAATGGCCTCAGGTACAAACCAGGCTGTCGGTCTGCCAGAGTCATGTGACTCTTTCACATTTAAAATGCTGTTGAAAGAAGCCAGATGAAACATAAGTTGGTCATTATGTCATCACTCTGCAGTTGTTAAAGTAGAACAATTACACTGACTTACAGAACATTGGAAATATAGAACTAATGAGCCTAAAGGCACTGTGAGGAGTTTTAACTGATTTTGAAAAAGTGTCACTCTTAAAGTGACGGCGCTTTATTATGAGATATGAGATAATCAGCAACGAGGTTGGATATTTTTTTGAACTGAGCTTTAGCGACTGTGTTCAGGTTGGATGTTCCACGAAAAAGCAGAGTCGTTATTCGTCATTAACAAAGATCTGTATTGATTAATTTGCTTCAACTACAAATGCTCACTTGAACAAGAGCCACAACTTTATGACTGTGGGTGACGATGCTCATGGGAAATTAAGCCTTCATCCTAGATAAACATTACTGATTTCATCCAGAGGGGTCACCAGAATCAGCACAACATGAACACTCCTCACAGCGCTTTTAACTGTCAATAAATACATAAAAAATAAACAGTACAAACAAAGTGCAACATGAATGATCAAACACATGAAACGTGTTCTCAGATTGTGTTCAATCTTCTCTCGTTGTTCCCTTCAGGGCACAGATGTACTTTACATTGTTCCTCTTTTCTTTGTTGACGAGTGGAGGAAATTCATCAGGTATGTTTGCTCCAACAAAACAATAAACACATGTATTTATTATTGTGTTTATTGAATAAGCTCAGCCTTCCTTATAAGGCATGTTGCCTGAATGTCAGATGTGTTAAATGTAATGAATTTAAAAGTTTGATTGAGTTTGCATCAAGTTTGACTCTCTCACCTCTGAACCTGCCTGCACCTTGTGACCGTCAGTGAAATTGCATACCAACCTTTAAAACTGTTAGAAATAGAATACATTTTGTTGATTATACAGTGTACAATGAAATCTGAAATGATTCCACTTAAAGTGCAAAATATTCAGGCATCCACAGTAACACACATCATGTGTTCACGTGAGAAAAAGAAAAGAGAGTGTGCAATGTTTATTGCATGTTCAAAAATTATGGTTTTTTTTTTCTTCACCTTTGCAGGAGACCAACCAAATGCTCTCCAGTGTCTAATGTAGGAAACACTCTGCTGCTCTGTCCTCATGGAGGTTTCATGTTCACCTACGACTCGCTGATCAATGGAGATGCACAACAGTGAGTTCTGTTTATTCAACTTGAGAATAACTGCGACCGTTTTTAACCACAGAAGTGTTTTAGATTTGTGTTTCCATCAGTTATATTTATGTCAGGATAAAGATAACTGTACAAATAATGCAACTTTACTGCCCACACTCATAAGTATATTTAAACCTGAACCCAGTGAAGCAGCATTTCTCCTTCATTAGATATGATCAACAGTCTAAGTCAGTGTGTGTGTGATCAGCAGATGCTCTTCATTTTCCACGAAACACAAATCTGAATCTTCTTAGATTTTCAGCTTTTACTTCACTGTGCAGGTCGCATGAATAAAACCAGCCCTGAGTCGCCGTATGACTGCGTGAACGTTGCCTTAGTCTCATGTCGTGCTGTTTATCCTGCACAGTATAGCTCTGCTTTGGCCTGGCGAATGGGAAGTGATCAGCAGGCTCTTCATCGTGGACCAGCCGATCTCCATCCACTGCTTCAACCAGACCACACCCAGCGGCCCCTCCACTCAGTACACCACTCAGCCTGGTGAGTGAGCACAGTTTAGGATGAAGTTTAAAACTTCAAGTGTTTACTGAAATGCCCTTTCTTCAAGATACTCAAAAGAACCCTGGGCTATATTTGTACATGCATAGAAATGCTGGAAGTCCTCCAGTAGATTGCTTCAGCCTGCAGCCATTAGACGGCCTGTAACAACGGCTGCAGCACCATCTCTCAGAACAAATGCACCTGGTGAAAGTGCTTCCATGTATTGTGCTCGATCCTCCCTGTAATGAAGTTACAGATGACAGGAATGTAAATATGAGCCTGTCAATGGAAGAAAAAAAACTTCCGGTAGAAGTTGGCACTTTTGCTGTGCAGGAAATATCAACCCGGGAAATGTAAAACTAGGACTCCAGTTATAAAATGAAGGGTGTCATAAAAAGGTTTGTATTGCAGGTTAGTAGAGGCCAGCAGCTGTAGTCATATTGTATTACAGATGTTTTAAAGGACTCTTCAAGTGACTGATCTGCAGGGACCAAAAGTTCTGCAACAGTTTGAATTGAAAACCCTTTTTAATGCACTTCATAACACTTGGATATTGTGCGAGGGTCTTTTCCTTTTTTGCTCTTCATGTCCCTGACCGATTTGATATTTGTGTGTTCAGATCTATGTTGGGAGTGCAGAGAGAGCTTCCTTTTCCAGCAGCAGAGAGACCTTAGAGAGTACACACAGGCAACTATCTACATCCGCAAAGTCATCGAAGATAAGAGGGTATGAAAAGCTGGACTTTGTAGGTCATACAACCAGAAACGAGCTGCATTTATTCACAACATCACAGAACAGACAATGTTAACATTAAGTCTTTGTCCATCCACAGATGATAAAGGAGGCAGCTCCGGAGATGAACGCCAGCAGCTCTGAGGCAGAGGAAGAGAGGGATGACCATCTGAAGATGGATGGAGAGAGAGATCCAGACTTCAGCCAGGTGAGTTCAGAACAGTGCCACAGCTGGACACTCGACTCTCTCATGTTACTGTCTGTGGACCCCTTGAAGGATTACATGAATGGTCGTGATGTCCTGTAAAAATAAGTCAAGTTTCTTTTTCCTTTTCTTTTTTTCCCCTCTGTCTTTATTGCAAATCTTGTCTTATAATTATGCTATGAGAGCGATGAAGAATAAAAGCCTCACCTTCTGTGACTTGCAGCTTGAGACATGTTCTAATGATCAAATACATTTCTTTAGTCAGAAGATGGAACAAAGCGACTAAAGCTGAGTGACGGCAGTGCAGCATCAACGGCCACTCCTCCAACCACAAGCTTGACCAAACTGGGAGGAATCAGGAGAAGCACCCGGCACAGGAAGCTCAGAGGAGAGAAAGCACTGATAGTCTCAGCCAATCAAACACTGAAAGAGCTGAAAATACAGGTGAGGACTGGAAATGGTAGCTTGTAAATGAAACAGGAAGTCAGGAGTATATTCACAAAAGTATCTTCCTCTGTGTTCCCGTCCTCGCAGATTATGCACGCCTTCTCTGTGGCTCCGTTTGACCAGAATCTCTCTATCGATGGAAAAAGTCTGACGGACGACTCGGCCACGCTGGGCAGTCTGGGCGTCATCCCTGAAAGCATCATCTGTCTAAAGGTACTGGTGCTTTTATTTTCTTAACTAAATCTCCACCTCTGAGGATGTAAGGAGTGAGGATGTAGTCTTCACTCTCATTGCAGCGTCTGGATTGTGGTAACAGACAAACGTCTCCTCTGTTGTTTCCTTCCAGGCTGATGAGCCGATCGCAGACTACGCTGCAATGGATGATGTTTATCAAGGTGAGAGGTCTTATCTTTATCTTGAATTCAGCTGCTGTTTTAATGAAAACAAGCTACATGATGTTCAGATGTTTTTTCTCATCCTGAGTTTCTCTGTTCAACAGTGAGAATGCCTGAGGAGGGATTCAAAGGTGAGCATTTGTTTACATCATTTTCCTCGGAAGGATTTTACTATTAAATTTACTGATACATTAAAGCTGACAGAGACGATCCTTAATGTCACTCTGAGTTCAGCTCATTATGTTAAACGTACTGCTGAAAACTGTGACTTGGACAGAATCCTAAATTTAGACTTTCTTAACTGAAGTGTGAGGAGCTTTAAACATTCACAAATCACAAACACAAGAGAGGAAAGGAAGGGGAAAAAAGCTGAAGAATAACACTGATGATTAATACAGGGCATTGTTTGCAGGGGGACACAGTTATGAGGCAGCTTGCAAAAAATGCAAATATCAGTCTTTAATCTTTGGATATATGGGCAAAGATATGACATTGCTGTTTTAACTACTATGCAAAAATAGTATTAAATTCACTGTTTGGGTCTTAAATTTAATATCTGAAAGTGTGCAGCATCCCTGAAACTGGATCAGACTCAATTGTGAGTATACAATTGTGATTATGAACAGTGGAGTTGCAGAATTGTGACACTCACTGAAATAGCAGCAGAAAGAAAGAAAGAGAAAGTAAAGTAAACTCAAATGTCTGTATTTGACCGCCCTAGTTGATGTGAAAGACAGGATAAGATATTACTTCATAGATCCCCAGAGGGAAATTGGTTGTTGCAGCAACACAGATATAAGTACAATGAAGAATAAGTATCAATTAGTAAAATAAAATAAGTAAAAATAAAAATAGATAAATAAAGACAAACACAAGTAGTTGTGTCTGAAGCAAGGACAGTAGGCCTAGCGCCTCATTATTTATTAGATTATTTATGTATGTAACAGACGTGTTTTTAGTATAATCCTCATTGTGGTTCTGTCACTCATCTCTTTGATTTTTGTTGTTGCTTCGGTCTGATGTGTTCTCTCCCTCTCTGCAGGAACGGGGCTTCTGGGGCACTGAGGAAAGCAGTCTGTAGCAATGCTTGAATTTGACAGATGTTGGATGGGAATTTTAAAAAAGCTTGAATTTGTCAAGTGTCCATATATAAATAAGTGCTTTATCTTTTTTTTTTACGTTTCGAGTAGGCTTTCTTTAATAAAAACTGTGACTCTGTTGCAAAGCCGCTGTTTTCTCTCCGTACGGTGAGCTGGCCTTTGATATTTAAACTTCCTAATCATTCTGAAGGACTGCGCGGTCGTGGTTCAGCCTGACTCATGGAAACGGGCTGTAAGCAAAGTGGGTCAGATATTAACTGAGGACTGCCTTCAGTTACAAGTAACTCAAGAAGTTCTGCTTTGTTTTTGACTCTTTTAAATTATGACAGAAGAAAAATTCATGTCTTTCCATCTTGTGGAAGCTTTTGTTCTCTCTGCACAGATTTCAGGTTTGTCAAAAGAATGCACGAGTAACTATATTACAGATATAACTGCTCTTAAATGTTAGAACATTTATTACCTCTACAGCAAGTCTATATCCATATACTCCCTGTGGCATTTAGAGATACATAGCTACACAGTATGTACAAAGGCTTATTTCTGCAGGAGCTTCAGCAGTGCAAACCTCGAGAGTTGGAAGTGAGAAACAGAACGCACACGGTGGTATGTCCTGTTCTTTTCACTGTTATTTCTTATGGACAATAAAGTTATTTTCAAAGCAGCCTGACCTCACATCGTCACAGTTATTGGATCAACCTAGCGGTGATTACAGCTCAGCTTACCTGTGCCTTCAATTTAATACATCACAGACTGAAATGGTTCATCTCAAACTGTAGCTATGAAGCAAGAACTGTGGCAGCAATGTCTCTTTTTGGAAGTTCTGTTTATTGACCAAAATTCAATGACATAACAATCGGCACACTTTAATATTTTTTCAATTTTTACATTTTTTTTTAAATATAGAAAAGAAAAACATAAAAATGAGATTAGAAAAATTATACTCCTCAGGAGAAATAAGGTGCATGCATGCATGTGTACAATTATTCATATACAAACGTGTGCATGTCCATAAGTACGGCAACAACATCTCTGACAATTCAAGAACTCAACAGACTAATTATTTTATAAGTAACTCAGGGTTAAGGATGTGTTGTTTTTACAGTGCTTTGTTTTTGAACATTTGATGATCACATCAGAAATATTCCAAATTTATAAGTGGCATAAAAATGTCTATATAATGTTCTTTGGTGACAGCTTTAATGAACTGTTGTCCTTCCTTAATAGAAAAGAATAGAATGTACTTTATTAATCCCTGAAGGGAAATTCAGGTGCCTGGCAGATGAAATGATAAAAATCACATAAAACAAGTCATTCAGGTGTCTGTCAGCTCATCTCACATCGGCGAGACAGTCATGAAGCCTAATGGCTGCAGGGGTGAATGATTTTCTGTATGGCCCAGTCTCAATGTCCACCCTCAAGCACCCACTGACTTTGAGGTGCGTTCCCGCTAAGTCCTTAAGGGCTCAGGGCTGTCCCACTATCAAAGTGTGTGAGGGATCTCTCTGACTTTTGGAGCACTTTGTGCCCACTTTCCGTAAGTGAGCATTTTTGTACTCCAGCTCAGGATTATCCAATTTGTTGTTGGTATCCAAACCTTTTATCACAAATATTATATTTCATTGTCTATCAGGTCAAATTAAAATTAATACTTTTAAAATGTTTGTAGAATCAAATGGTGTTATGAAAACTAACCAAAAGACAATTCTTTGTGATGAAATGTGAAAGTAAAGAATGTTTTCAAAGGCAAGATATGATATAAACTGCTGCCTGCAATATACTCCTGACATGTAGGGGGCAGCAGCGTGCCGCGATCAGGGTGACGTGAGACATGAAGAAACTACGACGTCGAAGAAGAAGAAAAATGGCCGCCATCACTCTCCATCTTCAAAACGGCTAATCTTTATTGCGACAACAGAGTTGTTCGACAGAGGAGTTTAAATAAAGAAACGGATCGTTTGAATAATACAAGGTAAACAGTCATTGACCGGAAGCTGCATGTTGTACAGCCGCTCGGGTCTTTGGATCCCGGTTCAATCTGAAGTTACAGATTAATAACGACTTTAAAGACCGAGCGTCGGTAATCCAGCTCGAGGTTACGTTAGCTTAAGAGGCTAAAGCTGACGGTTAGCTCGTGTTAGCGTAAACATGTGTTGTGTATTTGAGCTTTAACATGAGCAAAGAGGGGCAGATGTGTAATTAATGAACACGTTTTAATGCCCACAGGGCAAAGTAACGTAAGCTGTGATATAGGCTGCAATATAAGATCTGAAAAGCTCCTGTGAGCCATTACAGATAGAGGTGTGCTTTCCTCTGTGATGGGTAACCTCTCTCAAAGAGCAAAGCTTGATGCTGTCAGGGTTCTCATGGATCTTTGTCGCCTGTTTATTCATTCATTTACTGTTAAATATATAAACATAACATCATAAACAAGATCAGATCAAATCAGACAAGAGGCAAGTCATGAATGCTGATGTAAACAATAACACTACAGGGACTCTCAACATTGCTGTAGACTGTTATTCTGATCCAAGCTGGTACTTCATCAACAGAATCATATTGGCCCTAAAATAGCTACAGGACTCCTATTTCACTGTTGATGATAAATGGAAACATACAGATATAATTAGATTATAGAAAGCAGCTAGCCTGTAGAAACTGTGCAGGAAACTGTTCAGCTTTATTGACATTAGACCAGTTTGAATGAAGTCCCTGAGCTAGATCTATTGGTGGAGAGAGAGAGAGAGAGAGATAAATAAACACAAAATAATTTATCTGAGGGGCTAGCAATAAAAATCAATGTGCATTTTTTTGACCGAATTATGAAAAAATGTCAGAATTTGTAGGTATAATTGTTATTTATTCTGAGATTTAAAATAAAAAAAGATAAAAAGTAATTCTGAGATTTAAGTCAGCAATCAGAGAACAAAGTCAAAATTCTGACTTTCATCTCAGAAATCTGTAATCCCAGATGTCGGACAGAATTCTGTGGGAAAAGTCGCAATTTTAGAGGACAGGCAAGCAAAAAAAAGAAGAAAAATCAAGGTGAACTTTTTTATTGAGAAAAAAAATCAGAATTCCAACTTTAGAATTAAAAAAAGAATAACAACTGTGGCTCACCCGCCCTTCCAATTTGTTTTAGTTGTCCCTATCCTTTCCCTAGTTGTGCTTGTACAGTTGTTATATAATGTTTCTTAGTCTTTCGCCTCCTGCCCACAACAGAATCACAGCAATGCTGTATCCAGCACAACATCAGTACATTATCATTTAAAGGTGCTATAAGGGACTCTTGGTTGGAGCTGATTTTGCGCCCCCTGTGGACCTAGTGGCACCTCATACATGTTTACTAATTTGTCCTGTACACGTCAAGGCAGTATAGTCTGACAAAATATCTCATCTTGCGTTCTTTTGATAGACAAATATATAACTATAATAATTGCTGGTGAGAAAGCTTTTTCTGTTCAACACTCGTGAAATGCCTCTCGTCCAATCAGAGTGCTTGTTGTATAATGCTCAAGTAGCACAGTCCCACATTACATCAACCAAAGTAAACTCTCAAATAAATCTGGTGTGTGTGTTTCTGTTTCTCTTCTTTTTAAACAGATGTCATCTCTCTGTATTCTGTAAAATGTTAAGACTTTAAAGAAATCAATGTCTGGATTAAGTTTGACATGATGTGTTCTCCACACAGGGGAGAGCAGAGCATCAGGCCCGCTGGACCGCCTGACAACATGATGGAGTTACCAAACTACAGCAGTCAGCTGATGCAGCAGCTGTGGGCTCTGAGGAAGGAGGGACAATTCTGTGACTGCACCATCCTGGTGGGAGACAGCCCCCACCGCGCACACAAGCTGGTGCTGGCCGCCTCCAGCATGCTCTTCAGGTACAGTGAGTGTTATTTCAAAATGAAGCGGTGGAGTGGTACGGGTACTCAGCAGGTCTTGTGTCACTTAAGAGAGTCTGCCTGTCATCCAGCACCATCACAAGTACACATTTTACAATCATTTGAAATGAAACAACTAAAAAAAAAGTGTAACGGTCAGAGTGGACAATCTTTTCAAAGAGTAATCTGAACTGAATTTGCTGAATCATGCTTAAACAAACAGAAACATGCAGCTGTACTGTCAACAGAAGAATCAGCAGCCCCTCCTCTGTTTTTCTGTGACATCTTTGGACTTTTAAGAACACATAGTGAAATCTCAGCTCTGTAAAACATAAGGTGAAGAAACGGATAGATTGCTTCTTATCTGCTGGTCATTTTGGAATCTGTAACTTAACTTCCCTCTCCTCTCTTAGGTCTTTATTGGACGGCTCAGACACCATCTCCATCGACACAGCCATGGTCTCCTCACAGGAGTTCAGCTGTCTGCTGGACATGATTTACACGGGGAAACTCCCGATAGGCAAACACAACGTGAGCCGCATCGTGGCTGCTGCAGACAGCCTGCAGATGTTCGATGTGGCTGTCGGCTTCAAGAATGTCCTCACCAGCCTTGTGAACCAGCAACCTCCAATCCCTTCTGCCCCAACTCCAAGTCTGGCTGTGATTAACAAACTCCAGGGTGTGAATCCTGAAGAGGCAGCTGTAACCAACCAGAGTGATGAGACTTCAGATAATAGGGAGCTGAAGGCAGAGAGAGAAGGTGAGGGTGATGCTGAAGACATAGGAGAGCCACCCTGTAAAAAACCCTCTCTGGAGTTCACCAAGGCCACAGGTCAGTTACAGCTGCATGAATACTCTGAGCTAAAAGTTCATAATACTCAGTCTTTGTACTTAATGCAAGCAAATACTGCAACAGTGACTGATACTATCTGTGTCTGTGTTTTCTCAGAGCTGGAGGAGGAGGAACAATCGTCAGAAAAAGTAACGGAAGAAAACAAACAGATGACAGTAAATGTCTCCAAAGGGACTGTCTCATCTTTTCTGGATCATTCCCCTCAACTTGTTGAGCTCCTCACCAACATGTCGTCAGTGCTGGAGCTGCTGAAGGAGGCTGCACAGAGCAGCCTGGAGGAACAGGACAGACAGGTAAAACAAGTCGCTGTAAAATATGAGCAGAGCAGGTTTTTTCTGGGGCCACCTTTAAAAATGTCCTTTGTTTTCAATGATGACCTGTGGCTGAAATTTTAATTAGTGCTTTCATCACCAATCCTATTGATTATTGTAACTTTCATTTTACCGGTTTGCCTAAAAAGTCTATGAGAAAAATGTTGCTGCCAGAGTTTTAACTAGGAAAAAGAAAACAGATCTCATAACTCCTCTTCTTAAAACTCTGTACTGGCTCCCTGTTTATTTTAGAATTTATTTTAAAGTTATTTTAATTGTTTTTAAAACTCATAACACCCTTGCTCTTCCACACATCACTGATCTTCTGTCATTTTATGTTACCCCCCGATCACTGAGGTCCTTGAATGCTTCTCATTTAAATGTGCCTCATGTTACCCTCACAAAGAGAGAGATATTTCTGTTTTTATGCACCGAAACTCTGAACTCTCTGCCTCTGGAGTTTAAAACAGCAAGCTTTCTGAGTGTTTTTAAGAGTAAATTCAAAACTTAGCTTTTTAAACTTTGAGTAATTTCCTTTTAGCCCCGGACTGCATTAAAACCATTATGACTCATTTTTTAGCATAATTTTTATTTCTTATTTTCTCATTATATCTTATTTTATTTTTATTTTATTTTTCTGGCATTTATCTGATTTTATTTTATTTTATTTTATTTTATTTTATTTTATTTTATTTTATTTTATTTTATTTTATTGATTTTATTTAAATTTTCTTTTTGATATTTATCTGATTTTATTTTATTTTATTGATTTTATTTTATTTTCCTGGTATTTATCTGATTTTATTTTATTTTATTGGTTTTATTTTTCTTGTATTTAACTGATTTTATTTTATTGTATTATTTCATTTTTTAAGTATTTCATATCACTTTCTTCTATCTCTGGCGTTTGTGGATCACTCTATCTGCAGTACATCCTGGTACTTCTCAAAACAAACCTGTCAGACCCCATCATGTGGATTTCTTACTTTAAGACCACCTTGTTCACAAAGAAGAGCCTGGAGAGTTCACCAAACATGGATGTACCAGAAGCATTTTAAGAGTCTTACATTTGTGTATTATGATCTTCTTTTATTGTATTCAAATATCTGTAGTTACATGATATTACATGCTGTGCATGTTCATTAATATGTGTATATAAAAGCCCAATTTAAGGACAAGAGCTGAAAATGAGCAAAAGCTCTGAACACATCAGTTTTACGCTCGGGATTTGATTTACAGTTAACATTTTTATAAGTTTCTACTTACTGAGTAATCAACACTAAGTTGATTAACGGTCTATAACTATTTAATGCAGTCCTGTGTTTTAACGTAAAGTCCTCTTCCTCTCTGTGATTGTGGAAACTAAGGATTCGCCTCTGTTCCTCAGGTTGTGTGTGAGTGCTGTGAAGACGCAGAGCCGAGCTCAGCGCTGGAGAATCTGATGAGCCGAGTGAAGGAGGGACCGCTCAGTGAGAGATCTCTCATCAGGCTGCTTCGCTCTGTGCAGCAGAACGCTTCCTCCTCCTTCCCCACAGAGCTCCTCTCTCTGCTGGAGGAGGCCGAGCAGACCTCAGAGGATGCAGAAGAAAACCAAGGAGGAGGTGAGACCAGATCCATATCACAACTGATTGTAGTTGATCCTGGGGAATTACTCTGGTGTGACAGGTAGAGGTCTCATGTGTCACAGGACTGACCTTTGACCTTTCCTCTCCACTGTACTCTGTCAATAGAGTCTCTGAGTGATAACAGTTCACTCCTTACTCTTACTATCATCAGAATCATATCTCTTCTGTTCCATGAAAGAAAAACCTCTTTAAAGTAACCCCCTCCATGTCGTCTTCATGTGTGTGAGATGAGTCTGGACGGACACTGACTTCTCAGGTCTTTCTCTCGTCTTTCACAGCAGACTCAGAGAAGCAGAACAGCCCAAAGAGCAAAGAGCAGGAGGAAGAGGGAGAGGAGGAAAACAGTAAGGATGAGACTGAAGAGGAAGAGAAAGTCCTGAATACTCAGACAGACTCTTCCTCCCCCTCTCCCTCTCCCTCCAAACCTTATCCCTGCCGCTGGTGTAAGAAAGGATTTGCCTACAAGTGTCGGATGCTGGCCCACGTGAAGCGCTGCCCACAGTCTAGAGAGTGTGAGCAGCAGTGTCCACAGTGCCCCAAGAAGCTGCCCAACCAGCGCGCCCTGCAGCGCCACCGAGCCGAGGCTCACCGCAGCAGCGCGCGGGCGAAGAAGAAAGTGGCCTGTGAGCTCTGTGGACGAACCTTTGCTCATCCTTCAGGTGAGAATCAGACTCTACTGATGTCTTCACACAACACAGATGATACAGGGAAGCTTTAAGGGTGTTTTAACAAGTTGTAGGATCAAACTCACGGTTATAGCTGCAATAAGCAACATAAACACAGACTTGCTACCTCGTATCACTCTCCCAAACCCCCTCAAACAAATGACACCAAACTACAGTCACTGCAAAATGTCTTTCCCCTCATGTTTGACTCAGAGGACGGAAGCACTGAGAGCCGATCGATAAACACCCCAAATGATTTTAAAAAAGGAGCAACAGGTTAATCTTTGTGTTCTAATCTTATCAAACCCCAGAAAGAGTTCAGCACATTTAATAACATCCTGTTAATTATTGCTAAAAAGTAAAAGTAAAATGAAAAGTAGGGAAAAACACAAGCAGTTCTGTTACGTTTCTGACAGTCTCTGTAAAACATGGAGGATATTTTTGTTGTCACAGTCAGTTTATTCGGAGAGCACAAAAGTTAAGTTTTGCGGTCAGTGGCTGACGAGTCACCAGCAGAGAGAAGAAGACATGGAAGACCAATACAGTCTGTTTATCTTATCTGAAAGACACGAACAGCTGAATGACAGAAATCAACTACACTGAAGAAGAAGACACGTGAGCGGTACGAGGTCCAGAGTTTGTCAAAGAAAAAGAAATGACAGAGAATAACAGAGCAGGACACTTCCAACAGGCGTCATTTATTTTATTTTTATTTGTTTTTAATTTCTTTATTTTTATATATACACTACCAGTCAAAAGATGGACACACCTTCTCATTCAATGTTTTTTATTTATTTGAATTATTTTCAACATTGTAGATTAATACTGAAAACATCAAAACTATGAAATAATCTGGTTTTGCCATAATCTGGATTACAACAGAAGTCAAATAGGGCTATCCATTGTGTATTAACCCTACCTCTGAACAACACAACTGATGGTCTCAAACACATTAAGAAAGCAAGTTATTCTACAAATGAACTCTTGACAAGGCTCATGTTAATTAGAAACCATTCCAGGAGACCACTTCATGAAGCAGACTGAGAGAATACCAAGAGTGTGCAAAGCTGTCATGAAGGAAAAAGGGGGCTACTCTACAGAATCTAAAATATAAAACATATTCTGCTTTGTTTAACACTTTTTTGCTCATTAAATAATTCCTTATATGTTCTTTCATAGTTTTGATGTCTTCAGTATTAATCTACAGTGTTTCAAATAATTAAATTAAATACAAACCCTTGAATGAGAAGGTGTTTCCAAACTTTTGACTGGTAGTGTGTATATATATATATATATTTTGGGGGGTCTTTTACACCTTTATTTTATAGAGGAGAGGATAGTGGATAGTGTAGGAAACTGGGGGAATGACATGCGTGAAAGAGGCTGCAGGCTGGATTCGAACGTGGGCCATCTGCTACATGGGTGCGCAACTTAACCTTTAGGCTAAGTCTGCACCCAAAACAGGTTGAATTTATGATCTTGTTCTTTCTGAGAAGAAATCTTACATTCTCTTTTTAATGGTGAGAATATAAAAAATTGTGTGGTAACCTGCATGAGATTAATGCAGTGTCTTTTAAAAGAAGGTTTCAAATCCTGGATGATAGGAATAAACCCAGCACTGTTGAGTGTCCACAGTGGAGTAAAGGTGTGTCATGCTCACTTATGAAGCTGTATTTGACTTACATGCACTGAGCTAGAGAAACTGAATTTAAGCATCTTTTTAGTTAAGTTATGAGAAAAGATCTTGAACTTGCTCTGCAGCTCAGAGGCTCGCTGCAGCTGCCTGCATCATTTAGCATACATGTGTTTCAAGGTTGTTCGTTTCATATCATGCTGAGTTGTATATTTCAAAGGATCACGGTGTGTCATGCTTCTTGTTCCCCCTCCACTCATATCTCAGGACTGATTTACCACAAACGCACGGAGCACTTTGATGAGAAGCCGTTCGCTTGTGAGGACTGCGGCGCGAAGTTCGGAGCCAACTCATCTCTGAAGAACCACATGAGGCTGCACACGGGGGAGAAACCATACCACTGCAAACACTGCGACACCAGCTTCAGTGTGGCCGCTGCGCTTGCATACCACACAAAGAAGAAACACTCCGAGGGTAACGCACGCACGCACACACACACACACACACACACACACACACAAACACACACAGACACACACACAAGGAACACACACCTAAACGCATAATGCCACTTGTAGAACTATAGTATTCAACTAAAAGTCCATAAACAGTCTTTTCTTCTGACTGCACTCTGCCATCCCTTGCTTCTTCATGAAAATCTTGTCATGTTCTGTCTTCTCCCTCTCTTCTCCCCCACATAATCTCTTGTGTTTTTTGTGTTCAGGTAAAATGTACGTGTGTCAGTACTGTAAGGCCACCTTCGCTCAGTCCATTGAGCTGACGCGTCACGTGCGAACTCACACAGGGGATCGACCTTACGTGTGTCGAGAATGTGGCAAAGGCTACAGCCAGGCCAGTGGACTCACCGTTCACCTGCAGACCTTCCACAGTAAGTCCACTAAACTGAAACCTTTTTCTCTTTTTGATGCCGATACTGAACAACAACCAAGACAGAGAAACAAAGACTGAGTGATAAAATGAATCATGGAAATCAGGGTTAACTTACAGAGGAGAGTTTGGACATTTGAACCACCAGACTCAGAGACAGTTTCTTTCCCACAGCCATCAGCACATTCAATAAACCAAAAACCAAACAAGGTTTTTCGCTGCTATTCCACACTGCACACTTTGCTGCACAGACACTTTTTACATATTTATTTATTACACTGTGACACTAAAACTGTTTTTATGGTATGTCCTGTCTTTATTGAATGTGTGTATTTGTTTTTGTCCGTGAGTGTCAATATTCATTTCGTTGTAGCGCTACAATGACAATAAAGGCTTCTGATTCTGATTAGGAGACTCACCTTCAGTATAAAACTTTGTTAATAAAAAAAAGGAACCTTTAACTAAAAACAAAAAACAGCTGAGTTAAAGTTAGCAACAGATCAGTTTGCAGAACCCCCACACATGCTGTGTTTGTTAAAAGAGCATCAGAGAATCACTGATTTATTTTATGTAACTGTTTAATTTAAAGGTTTAGGTTTTTTAATTTCAGAAGTATGGACTCAAAAATGTGTGCAAGACAACTTTAGAAAATATACTCAAGGTTTTACTCCAGGTTTCATCTTCTGCGGTTTCAGGACGACTCCTAAAACTTGCAACATTATCCATTTATTGTTTTGTAAAAATTCTCGTCATGTGTTATTTAATACACAGTTTGTAGTGATCATATTTCATGAATGAAACACATCAGTTGTTTTGAATATCGCCGGGCTGACCCTGGCACCATCGTCTGTTCTCAGATCTGTCGGAGCCTCATGACTGTCAGAAGTGTTGTCTCAGCTTCTCCTCTCTGGACGAGCATCGCCAGCACATCCAAGATTTCCACCCAAAGGAGTACCACAAGTGTCCCACCTGCAGCAAGGTGTTCACCAGCGCCGCCCTGCTGGACAAACACAAGAGCACGCACACCGGATCCAAGCCCTTCAGCTGTGACATCTGCAACAAGTCCTACCAGGTGAGTAAAAAACAGAACACGCCCAACCTGCTGACCCTCATATCTGAGTGTGTCTCATCAACATATCTCTCTCTCTCTGTTTCGATAGCAACTGTCGGGTCTGTGGTACCATAACAGGACCAACCACCCCGATGTGTTTGCCAGCCACACCCGGCAGCTCAAGACCCTGGTGCAGTGTGACCTGTGCTTCAAGTTCTTTCCCAGTACGGCCAGTTTAGCCAAACACCAGGCGGCAGAGCACCAAGGTGAGACCACGCGGCCTCACGCAGGTCACCTGTCTGTGTCACACGGCCTCACACAGGTCACCCGTCTGTGTCACATCACCAAGTTATTTACCTCTGAGACTGAACTTGAGAAATATTTGGCTGAGTCTGTGATCAATCAATTGATTTGAGGGTGAAGCTGAAATGTATGTTTGCTTTTCGATGATGAGGGCGGAGTGTGTAAGGCAGCCTGAAGATTCATGTTTCCATCATTTGCCTCCATGTTTGTGATGTCAATGAATATAATCTCATGAATAAATAACCCAGTTTGTCCTGACAGGCTCTGAGACGTCTGCGCTGCGTTGTCCATTCTGCCCGGCGGTGCTGGGCGGGGAGGAGGAGATGCAGGAGCACATCAGCAGCCAGCATGTCAGCCAGAGCAGTGAGGCGTTCAACTGCCCCCTCTGCTCCCTGATCTGCTCCTCCCAGACGGAGCTGCAGGAGCACCTGCTCTCCTGCCACATGGAGACCCAGGAGGAGCAGGCAGCTGGAGAGGAGCAGGAGGGCTCCATCTCCCACACAGTAAGAAGCTCTCTTGAGTTTAGAAACATAGTAGACACGGGCTTCCTCATACTTTACACCTCAGTTTTTATATTTCTAAATGCTCAAGGTCTGCATAGCTCCCCCAGATATACACCTAACCATCTTATACTTATTTTACATATTTGATTAAGAGATTTGTGAAACCTCTCTGTCCAATCAGGTGATGTCAGCAGATCCAGCAGCAAACGAGGGGACGGAGTCAGTGATCTCTGAGGAGCAAGCCCACCTGGAGGCTGCTCAGCAGGTGTTAGTGGCTCTGGCAGGAGGGAGAGAAGGTGGCTCATCAGCAGAGGTGGTGGAGGTGAACATGTTTGACCTGCTGAACAGCTCAGTCACCTTCATCTGTGGGGACAAACCATCGGGACCAGAGTCTTTAACCTGAACTCTGACCCTGTGAGGAACATGATCTGTTCATCTCTGTTCATCACATAAAAGACTGTGTGCTCAAGCTTTAAATGAAGTTGGTGTAAACGTTTTCTTCCCTGGGTTTTTTTTTAGTTCTAATAAATGTGGTGAGTGTTTTAGTTCAGGTCATGTACAGAAAACCATGTCAACATGTACGCCACACACGTGGCAGAGAAACAGTCTCAGCCAGGTCTGATAAACAAGCATGGTGTGTAGGACACATACTTGCGCTAAACTACATGTTCTATCAACATAATGAAGAAATGTTAGCTGTGATAAATGAAGCAAGCAGTGAATGTTGACTTTGAGCCTGTTGATCTGATTTTTAATGACAACATCTTTGATTTGTTTCATTGTTAAAATGGCAGTCTTGAAATACACCATCACTCAACGTGATGACAGCTTCCCTCAGCGTTAATATAGACGTGTGTGAGTCAGTAATGCATAAGACTTTAAAGTAATTTATTAAACTTTGAGACCAAAAATCTTCCATGAATGAACCAAAGTGCTTCTTTTTGCCAGCCAAGTCATCGTGACATTAGTTTGGTACGTGTGCTGTGTTTCATGAAGTGTGTAAACTTTGTCACCCAGGCAGCAAATATGTCGCCACCACAAGGAAACAATTAAATACCAACAACCTTGCAGATCCCAATAGATGCATTGGCTGGAGCTGCTTGAACAAAAAGCACATATAAAATAGACATACAGGCAACATTAATTATATATAAGAGCTAAAAATATGCAATAAGCTACTGAATGCCGCTCATACGTTGTCTAAGCTGTACTGCAGCCACACACCACTAGCTGGGGCTGCATCACCAGTTAATTGCTACTGTCAAGATGCTTTAATTCTCTACTACCTGGATGTAAACAAGCACAGATGTCTTCTCGTAGTGTGGCATTTTTAGTCAGTGTTTTGATCTAGAAGATAGAGATAAAGTTAAATGTAGGCTGAGTCCGGTTAAACAGACAAATAACCACTCAATCACATCTATGAGGAGGACTGAAGGCTGGTGGTGCTAGCTCTGCTAGTGGTAGCCACACTCAACAAACCACTCTTACATTGTTCACACACAGTCTCTGTGATCCTGTGTTTAGCTGTGTTAAATAAATTGTGCTCAATTTAGACTGTGTTCTGTTTCCTTTCCTTCTTACCTTGTTGGCTGGTCAGATAAACGACAGGAAATTAGTCGCTTCAGATAATCCCAAGACTTTATGAAAGAATAGAAGGTCTTTAAAGAAGTACTTAGCCCGTGGAGTGTTTACAAGCTAGGCCTTGAATCAAACGTGAAATCTGTCCTCGCCAGTCAGAAGTTTTCACACGAGTGAGACATTTGAGGGGAAAGTTTAGAGGCCAACGTCGTAGACCCAGCACAGAACAAATCAACAAATCTCTCTGGAGTGAACGCTCTGCTGTTAATGATGCTTCACTCTGCCTGTGATCAAAAGTAAGAAGTGTTCTGAATGAGATTTCGTTAATGCTTCTTGGGATACTCCTTTAAATGTTTTTACCTTCATGTCCCCTAAGACGCTTTGTAGATAAGTCTTTTAATAAGTAAAAAAAACGACACTGCAGTTTGTCATGTGTTTATTACAGAAGGTTCACAGGTAGCAGAAACAGATCATATAAATGCAAACCCACAACTCAGTCTGACGTCTTCAGTAACACTCTGAGCCGCTCACACAGAAAAGTCCTGAGAAAGAAGCTGAACAAAGACTCTGTTTGTAGTTTGAAAACAGTTTTGCTAATATTTAAAAAAAGAGACTCCAGATTTATGTTTGCATGAGCTACAAATAAATGATTGAGTTAAGGTGCGAGAGGACTGGTACATCCATTTGGTCTCAGTGGATCAGATTCTCTTACATCATTTTAAAGTCGTTCACATTCATCTCTCTGACCCAGTGTCTTGATTATCAGACGTCAAATAAAAGGACCTGCAGCTGCCTACGGAAGACCCAAGTGGACATACATCTGTGTATTTATCTACCCTGTTTTCTGTAATAAGAGTTCACTTCAGAGCTCGTTCTGTTTTTCATAATGTGTGGATACGTTCTTAACTTGTGACATTAACTGGAACTTGATGAAAGGTTTTCTTTAATTTCATTTTCATGTCTTTTAATTGAACTCTTCAGTGATGACTCTAGCTCCAGCTCTTTCAGTCATGAAGGAGGAGGTTGGTTCTATTTTGGTACCTCAGTTCTTGGAGGGATGGCAGATGATCCCTTCAGTCTTTTATGGTAAGCATAGGTTTGGTTGAACATTTTCTTTAGTAAAGTAAACAAAATAAAACACAAAGATATGGAAAGAAGACCAAAACTTGAAAACAGAAAGCGGTCACATGTGCACACAAACAAAAGATAACAGTATCTCAGGAGGAAGAGGTTCTACATGTAGCTCTTCATCTACATCTCATTGTTTCACATCCGATCGTCAACAACACACTGTTGCTCACATATTGATTGAACTTGTGAATATGCTACATGTACACACCTCTTAACGGACAAAAACTAAAACATAAAAACATCAGAAAAGGAAAAATAAATAACATACAGGCGGGAATATAACTAATAACAGCCCCGTCATAGCTGACGCTGTGTCATCACACGCAGCAGTAGGTGCTTCATCAGAAACTAGTCTGCGTACACTCTGTTAGACTCTGGCTGCAAATATTTCCATAAACATGGAGCCCTCAGTACGTGCTGGCCTTCAGTAGTCTTTAAGAATCACCTGTGTCAGGTGTTTCATGTGTGTACATGTGGAGTGTGGTCATCCTGTGTTGTACATAGTAACATTAGTAGCGCTTGACTGATATGTTGACCAACATAATCTGAATGATATGACAGATTATAGATATACACTATCATAATCAGACATTATGTTTTACATTATGCTCCTGTATTCAAGTATTTGTTGTAGTAAATCTAATGCAGAGTTGAACTCGGATTCAGTAACTTGCTTTACTTTCAGCGCTGTCTAAAGCATGTGATTCAAAGCGTCATGACAGCAGTCTGCACCTGAAACTACTGACATGATCAGATAATGTGAAATACTCCTTTGACTGAAATTTCTAATCCGAGATGTCCTCCCAGCAATAATCTAGAATCTCCCACAATGGTAGAGCTCTAGCGATTGCTCTTTGTGAATATATATATGCTTCTTACTTCAGTCAGAGCATGAAGACGTCATAAATGCAAAAATATTTAGTACTTAAAGCTGCAGTTCTTCTACTGGCCACTAGGGCCATGCTCTAAGTAAAGACCATGTATAAGACGTGGACACAGCCTTAAAGCTCCTGTGAGGAGATTTCAGCAGGTTATGAACATAGACTGTTCCTGAGCATTGTTTTGAAGCCAATCGTAAGCGGCAGCCATATTGGTAATGCTGAACTCAACCAGGCATAGTGTGAGGTAAAAAAACGGGGATTGAGCCTCCTAGCCAACAGCTATGTGTTCCCGCCTGTCAGTCAAGTCAGTCATGTCCTTATTTGGGCAAAAACTCATATCTTCTGAACTGTTCCGTTAGAAAAAAAAAATCCGCTTAGTTATGAAGCAGACTTCAAATGAACACTGATGCCTCTCTATGAGATACAAGGCCAAACAGACCCTCAGGAGAATCTTGAAATCTTCCCACCACAGAGATTCAAAGTGAGGGAAACGTCTGACGGATGCAGAAAACTGCAGGATGATGCTTTTTGTAATAAATAATTACTGACATGTTCAGGACAAATTCAGCAAAGAGAGAAGATGTAAGCTTTCTCCACACGGGGAGCCATGAACGTCGAAACGTCCTCCCAGGAGCTTCAGGGTCAGAAGACTGAAGCCTCAAATCTGTGTTCTTTTAAATGACCAGCAGGGGGCGACTCTAATGGTTCTACTGTTTGAAACTACATGTAGAAAATGTAGCTTCTCTCCGTTATTACCTGAGATAAAAGGCTCAGTTCTTAGTTTTTGGTCTTCCTCAACACACTGTGTTCTTAACATATATGTTTTAAATCAGGATAAAATGTATAATAAAGGAGTCCAGCACTCATTAATTCATTGTAAGTTCAGTCTAAGGAGTAGATAAGTTTATCAGTGAGTACATTTTGTTTAAAGCCTGTTTCAGCTTTTTAAAGATATTGTATATATCTGCTAACTTTGGATACATCTCGCTAACCGAGCCAGCGCTAGTCTTAGTTGATAAGTTGTGTATTTGAACCCCTTACTGCTGTCCAGCTTCGCCCTCTACACAACACAACAATGGATGACATCACTGAGGCTTTTTCCACTTCTTATACCGATCTGTGATTTTAAAGCTGGGGTTGGTAATCAGATTTAGATACACTTTTTGTTATACTGGTAAAAATGATCTTTATGTCCTGATGGCAATCAATACATAATGTATTCTTAAAAAAGAGTGAAAAAAAGCTGCTATCTACAGCCGGAGTTAACCTGGGAAAACACCAACCAATCACCGATTTTTGGCTCCCCAAATTTTAAACCAATCAAATCCTGTCCAGCCGTTCTGCCCTCCTCCTGCGCGTACATTTCCCCGGCGTGCACTCCTCCGAGTCCCCGTCTCCTGCCTCTACTTCCCCTGACTTTACTGACTGCCCCTCTCGCTCGTCCTCGGGCCTGTCCCCTCTGACCTGATGAGGTACTTTGCTCAGGACTGTAGTCCGGATCAGAGTCTAAAAAGCTCTCACCAACAAGCAGAATAATTAATGACGTTCAGTAAGTCCTACAGAAAATATCTATTTATTGTAGCGTCCGTCCGGACGCTGTAGTGATGACGAGCCGATTCGTGAACACGTTTAGTTTTAATAACCGGTCACTGTCGGTCGTGATCACGCCAACCAACAAAACATAAATCAATGTTTGAATGAATGAAGAACTTCTCCTCTTGTCTCTCCTCTCTCCCACTTACACACTCTACACCTCTCCTGATGCCTTCACTGACCGTCAACACTGTAGGAATTAAGAACATCTACACTGAACACGTTTAACAAACAGTAGAGTTGTTACAGTATTATATGTGTTATAACTTTTCTCCTGATATCGTGTCACCAGTACAACTGGATAATGCTAGCATGATAGTTGTGAGTACTAACAGCAGCCATGTTTGTTTGTGTTTTTAACTTTCACTATGATGATGTTGTGGTGAGGACCGGTTTTGAATCAGTCACCATCATATGGTCGAGAATCAGCGGCGCTCGTGCATGTGAGCGGGGGGGGGGGGGGGGGGGGGGCGTCGTTTTGGAGGAGCTCCGAGGGAGGAGGGGAGGGGTTAGACGGAGTCATGAGGAAAAGCTACATTCAAATTCATGCTGGTTTTCCGAGACTACCAACCCTAGCTTTAAGCAGACCACTCTGACAGATAAGGATGTCCTGGTTTCAGTAACTGCTGTGTTGTAGTCCATGTTCTCCTCTTTCTCATGTCTAAAGGAAAAGCAGCATGTGGAGTTTTTTGCTTGAGTTTTTTCATCTTCAGAGGCAGCTTCAGTGGAGGACTCCATAGGATCCCGTGTACATCCAGGTACATGGTGAATCCAGTATGGTAGCTGAGTGCCTAACGCTTTGTGCACCCTAGCTAGTGATCTTCTTGCGGGGCAAGTAGGCGTTGGTGATCTGGTTCATCACCACAAGGGCGGGGAAGAGGGGCAGCAGCAGGAAGGCCCACCAGGCGATCCCTCTGACCGTAGCCTGGAACCAGTCTGAGAACATAGCCAACACCACGGTGACCGTGGACAGCAAGTAGACCACCAGGCCGCATGTGGCGTGGTACAGCTTCAATCTGGGTGGGGGGGCGGAGAGATGCAGCAGCTTAGGGAACTTCACACAGACACCGAATGCCGCCTGGAGGATGGTGGCGGTCAGGGTGCTGACGCCAAGTATACTGTGCCAGGTGACCAGGTGAGGGAGCTCTGACACGTTCTTACTGGCCACCATGAAGCCCACCCCAGTGCCCGCCACGATCAGAACCAGAGCCTGACAGAACCAGTGGAGACAGACTTTGTTCTTCCGAGATTTGCAGCAGAAGGGAGATCCTTCAGCCGAGAAGAGGAGGATGCCTTCAGTCAAACAGAAGCAGTACTGTAGGATGAACAAAAGATAAACAACAACAAACATCAGCAAGAGACAAACCAGAGAGGACAGAGAGGACAGAGAGGACAGAGAGGACAGAGTGGACAGAGTGGACAGAGAGGACAGAGACGACATGTGTCAGTCAGTGTGCTGGGGTCATAGGACAGAGAGGACATGTATCAGTCAGTGTGCTGGGGTCATAGGACAGAGAGGACAGAGACGACATGTATCAGTCAGTGTGCTGGGGTCATAGGACAGAGAGGACATGTATCAGTCAGTGTGCTGGGGTCACATGTACGCACTGTCCTCTTTGATGTCATTATATTAATTATTTATCTCTAATTGACTGTAATTAGCTTCTAATTCACAGAAATCAAACTCCGGTTTCCACACTCTCTCTGAGTTATGATCCATCTTCTCTGTTTTACTGCAGCTGTTTACCTCAAAGTAAACACACTGTTGCTTAGCAGCGGCCTCCAGCTGCTCATTTTTTAGACACCATGGTTGCTGTCCCTGTGTACGATGAGAGACACTATGAACAAGATCAACTCAACTGTAACATCCTTCTGTTCCCTTGATGCCATCAGTGAGGAAATATTTTCCCATCTGCAAGACTCAAGACTCTTACAGTAACAGTAAAATGTTTATATTCACATGCAGAAATATTTAGATTATGGCTCTTACAACTGAAAAGACGACCGCGACAAAAATGGAGCGATGAGCTAGTTCAGGTAGGGGACTCGAGATGCTCTGATTTCACACTTACGATGCCTCATTCTCACAATCACCTGATAAAGTATCCTCTCAATGAGGTGGTCTATGTAAGATGCATGATTTCTGGTGTCTGCGCTCAAATGCCCCACCACCTCCCCAGCATCCACCTGCAGGCTCAGACTATATGGAGTTTAAGGGGGGGTTACTGCAGGTCAAGTTAATCTGAGAGGAGTAATGAGGTCGGAGCCTGGACGCAAAATATAATGTTCTGCTTCATTAATAGAGTTTCTAAATCAGCATGAGTTGACTGCACTGTTTACATGCAGCCAGGGTGTTCAACTTTTCAGCCCGCAAACCCAAAATATAAGAACGATGCCGGAGACTGGCAACCCCCCCAACTGTCCCTCGAGGAGGTTAAACATTGCTCACATCCACACGCAGGATTTAATAGGCCAATCCTAACACAGACATATTTTACTGTAATTTTTCAAAGGTTAAAAAGCAGAATACAAGTAATCTTCATGTTTAGACTGCGGCAGTGAGTGGACCATATTCAATAAGACACACAGGCTGGTCTGCTACCGATATGAACATGACGCTGGGTCCTCAGTACGGCAGTGAATTAACTTGCAGCATCTATCATAATCCCCTCAGTGATCACAAAGCATGACAACAAAGTAGAGAAGAAAATTATTGACATTTTAAATTTGCATGGTTTTATCTCAGATTAAACTACATTTTTTTGTACATATTTCTACAATAACTGATATGCTGTTTACGTTCTCTGCTTTGTCGCTGCTCATAGCTGAGTTATTCTTACTGTAGATTACTTTATGGTTATTATATCAAACATATGGAGAGAAGTACCCTGTCAACCAGCATATTTGCAGCAATGTTTATTATATGGACTGTTCCTGAGAAGCAAACTGAATGGTTAAGATCTCCAAGGTCAATCAATCAATCAATCAATCAATCTTCATTTCTATGTCACCAAATCACAACAAACTGTATCTGAAGACTCTTTCCAAACAGAACAGGTCTAGACCGTGCTCTATGTTCTATTATTAACCCAACATCAAGCCAGGATAAGATCCAGTCCCCTCTTACAGACAGGACTCCGTCTCATCTTAATCCACCATGAGCAGAGCACTTTGCAGCATTTAGCAAGTTACAGTGGCAAGGACAAACTTCCTTTAACAGGCAGAAACCTCCAGCAGGACCAGACTCATGTTAGACACACATCTGCTGAGACCGAGTTGGGGTTGGAAAGAGGGATAGAGGAGATGAAGAGAGGGAGAGATGATAGTGATGAGATGAATAGTAGTAGTAGATGGTGAACATAATAAAAGTGAAAACTGGCCGTGCATGTAAATGTATTTTGCTGGGATAGCTGTCAGTGAAAGAGGATGGTTAAACACACATCATGGGGATACAGAGCTACAAAAAGAGAAGCCTTCTTAATATTCTTAAAAGCCTCAAACAAATTTAACAATCACAACTTTTTGATGCAGTAGCTGTTAGGTTATAGTTTTCTTTTCAGGGATATAAAAATTGAAATCAAAAGTAAAATCAGTAAGTGGATTTTGGAGAATCGTGACTTGTGTCTGTTTATTTTGTTCCAAACTGCTTCTTTTTGGATTCCGGGCATCTGTATTTGAATACTGATCAAAACAAACCCTTTTCATATTTAAATGAGCATGACAGGATTAAATGTTTCAAGCAAACTTTCTGCTCACAGTCTGAAATATGTATTGTTTGAGCCTAACCCCGGTGTGTGTGTAAGTGTGGGGAATCAACAAAGCAATGAGTCAATAATAGTCTTCCATTGTAAAGAGAAAAAGGGGCGCATCAATCAAAAGTTTGCAGCTCAAGTTAAAGTCCTGTATCTGACAGAGAGAGGCGTGATGTGTGGACAGCTCCACATCACGGCTGAAACTCTGTGATGACTGATGGATCACGCTTCACCACCATGACGGAGAAATGCCTGATGGAGAAAAGCCCGACATAAACGTGCCTAAGACTGCTCTGACAAACTGGTCAGTCTATAACACAATAGCTGACACAGCTAGTCAGCATTAGCACTCCCTCCTCCTCCCCACCCCTTCTATCTATTATTCACAGTGGAAAGAAGACAGACACACAATGAACGCAGAGTCTGAATGACTAACGCACGTACACTGAGAGGACTTCTTATTCAACTGGAGGAATACTACTGAGGTGTATCTGTTATGAATCAAGCATATGAATCATTACTGACACGTCTGAAGTGATATGTAAGACTATAACCAAGTGACCACACTCACATTACATTAATCTCAAGTAATTCTGTAAAATCTAACTCATAAGGAAAGACAGAAAAATGTGTCTTGCAATCGATGTGATGATTTTAAAATCTTAAGCGTATAAGTTTCCATATTCTTTTTTTTTAAGAGAGAGAGGACAGTGGAATGAATCAGGAGTCAAGCGCATAGACTGTATAAATAATGGACGTAGTATCCGTGACGTCACCCATCTGTTCCTGAGCGCTGTTTTGAAGCCAATTGTCGGCGGGAGCCATATTGGTAATGCTGAACTCAACCTAACTTAGTGTTACCGCCTGTCAATCAAGTCAGTCATGTCCTTATTTGGGCAAAACTAAAAATCTTAATATCTTCTGAACTGGCGCGTTATAAAAAAATTCTCCCCGTACAGTGTTTGCAGATAGAGAGATTAGCTACAAAGACCCAAGACATTTTTTGAACCAGGCTGTAAACATGTTTATTAATGCTGTAAAGATCATCTTCTTTAAATGGGTGTGTATGTGGTTTCAAGTGTTTCTGCAGCCAGCCTCAAGTGGATTCTCGATGAATTGCAGTTTCTAACACTTCCACATGGGCTTCATATTTTGAGACCAGAGGTTGCCGCTTGGTCAAGAGGCCAGAGTAAGGAAAGATATGAAGGAAAGGGGCTACAAGTTAGATTTGCACCCGGCCAACCCACCTCAAGGACAACAGCCTCTACAAGGGGCGAATGGACATAATCACAAGGCCACCAGCGCCCCTAAGCGTCTGTATTTCTGTCTAAATCTGGAGCGTGGCGGGATGAAACCCAGAGCGAAAGAGATCAACAAAACAGTTTGAGAAAATTTGATTACACAAAAATGTTGTGCCATATAAACACAAGATCAGTTGATTCAAACTAAAGCTCATTTTTCAAACAGAAGCTGAGATTATCATTCAGACTCCACCTCGAGCAGTCACCATTTCTGTTGATCTTCTTCTTTGGTGTCTATTTTACATACACACAACCATAAATGAAACCAGTTTCATTTCCCTATTTATGCCCTGAAATACAGGAGTCCTGACAGCCTGTAACAACATGATGACTTATCAAACCAATGTTGAATTAAACTCTGGTAAAGACAGTAAACACTACACCACAATACTAAATACACATCAGCTCATGTTTCACAAATTCTCAGTTTGTAATCAAAGAAGAACGTCTAACTGTCTAAACACAGGCAGAAGTCTGACACTGATGCCTTCAGTAGATAAGAGGCAGGAAAAAAAGTGTAAACTTGTGTTGAAAATTGAAGCTGAGAATTTGTTAATATTCACTTTTCATATTTCATCTCTTTTCTTGTCTGGTTATTTATCTTTGATCATTTTGTTCCAGTGAAAAGAGATCAATCAGTATACAAACCAATCAATCTGTGGGAAATGTCAAAGTGAGAGATGCATTCAAGCTGCAGACCGATCAAATCGGACTTTAAAATACATCAGAGGATCTGCAGCTCATTAGGCAGCTATGCGTAGCTTCAGACTTAATCTTCTTAAAAAAAATTCAGTTTTGATTCATGCATAGCAGAAACAAAAGCAGTTGTACAGAGAAAAGTAAAAATAAGATCAATACAACTGAGTAAAAGTAACAAGTCACCGTGACGATGGGATGTTTATTGGCCATTGTCTTAGTTATCAACTCATTTTAGAGGCTCATTAACTGAAAATGAACAAATTCTTACACCAACTTGGAAGACAACGTTGTAGCTTGTGTAACTCATTGCATGGTAACAGTATGTACGTGTGTGTGCGTGCGTGTGGGGGTTTGTAAACTTACTGCAACAGACATGCACACTGGATGCCAGGAAAAGAGACCTGGAACAAAAAAAGACTGTTCAGCATCTAAACATCCCAAACTTTTCAAAGGATTGTTTTCACAGAACCAAGATCTGTGTAACTCTTTGTCATGTTATTTATTCAATTTCTTCTGACATCATGCAAATTACAAAAAAAATTCAACAATGTTTAGGATCTGATATGGAAAATCTACGGATTAGAGAGCACATCTCATCAGACATGAATAACCTGAACTGCCAGACAGACTGAAATGAGCTTGATAAAGTTCTTCTGGTGGTTTCACTGTTTAACAGAATATCTTTCACTGGTACCAGCTTCTTGCATGTGAGCAGCTTTTTCACACAAAGCAGTGCATTAATGTAAAACATTTTCGAAATTGAAATACTACTATTAATGTGTATTCTGTGTTATTGAGGATAGCTTAAAATGGTATGCCTAGGCAATGTCAAACCCACAAACTAATATTAATGCAGTATTACTATCATAGAATATATAATATACGGAAAACACTGATGCATTAAATCCCTGATGTTTTCAAGTCACTAGGAGGATACAGAGTTATATATCATTTCATTAGACTAACAACATGTAAGTGATCAATAGCTAACACTATTAACTACGCATATTGGTTACATGGCATGTTGATATCTTGATTGTGATTGGTCGATATTCAATAGAAGCGGTCTGTTATATCAGACTAGTACACTGTTATTATGAACAACTGGTGGTATTTAATTCATAATAATAACATTGTTTTTTTAATTAATTTAGTTGATTTGAACTGATTAATTTGCCACGTGAAACTTAATGGAGGAAAGAAGTTGACATGTAAAAGTTAATTTAACTTAAAAGCTATTTTCACACAGCTAAAAGCTAAATTGGGATGATATGTGATGTTGTTTATAACACGTCGTACAGGTTGTTGGTGTTTTTATGCTTAAACAGAGCAACAATAATACACATTTGAGTTTCATAACAGAACATCTAGCCTATTTAAAATAAGACAGTCCTCACTTCTCATTGTAAGTGATTCTTAATCTGGTAGTGTTATATTTAATCCCAACTTTTAGAAGCACTCACTGGTTCCGGGTCTGGACAGCAGGGAGATGATGATGGTCAGCCCGACTCCGGTGACATGAGCCGCTATCACCGCCACCCTCCGCATCCACACATACAGCCAGAAGTCCCGCATCCCCAGCCCCTCTCCCACCGGGCTGTACTCCACATCGGACCGCATGCTGCTCAGCCGCGCACCACTACACCTGCCGGGCTACCTGCAGACGACCCGCGCGACGAGAACAGGTGCAGTGAAACGGAGAGATGAGGCACACGCGCTGTGGAAGCACTCCACGAGCTCCATTATAGTTTGGTAAGAAGGTGAGAGCTGACCTGAGGAGCACCGGACCGGACACATAAACACACACTACCTGTGTTTAGTTACAAACAAACAATGACGACTTACGGTGTACGCCCTATCACAATAAGAGTCCAGAAAAATAACGCTCATCCCAACGGTACCAAATATATATTTAATCGCGGTGAAACTTAAGGAGAATTTTACTAATTACCTTTTTAAAATCGTTTTGTCTTCATTTTTTGAATTATAATTCCCAGAGCCTTCTGTATAAAACCCGTGTATGATAGATTATTTTATTGTGGAAAAAAAGGAAAAATCGATTAATTTCCGGTTTTAGTGTTTTATTTTTGAATACTTAACTAAATAAATTGAAACGTTAATCCCCGTTAATAATAATATAATCCGACTGTAGATGAAATAAAAAAAATGTTTGGTGAGTTTAATGTAGAAACATAAATAATCCGCTGCTCTCTAACGCGCTCTGTGACGCACGCGCTCTGATAGGATTCGTCCGTTTACTGTCCGTTGGCTCGAAATGTAAGTCACGTTTTCTCCACTAAATGAAACCTTTGAGCCGTGTGAAGTTATCCAGTGGGGTCTGTAACAAGTCCAAAATAACTGCGGACTGTCAGCTTCGTACTTCTACTCTTGACTACTGCTCGTGTTTTGATTTTACTTCCTGGTTTGACGACACAGATTATGACGCAGCGATGATCTGCTTCCATTTCCTCCCTTTTCTTGATACGTATCTTTCTCCTCTGCTAACTTCACATCGGATTAAACTTTAGTTTTATAATTAATTTCGGAATCAGGGACGTCACCATTGAGCCACACCAGTACTGTTAGGACTTTAAAAATATTTAAAAATTGTATGAGTCTAAAATCGATGCTTTCTTTACTTCTGTCTACAACAAAAAGGTTTCTTTTGACTACGTTGAAAATTATTTCAATTGTCTTCTATTATGACTATTTCACATCTGAGACCGATCAGGGGGAGCGGTGAGGAAGGGCATGTGCCCTGCTTGAATCTGATTGGCCAGACGAGGTGACACACCAAAATCCTAGAATACCATTGGCTATCTGCCTCGTCAGAGGCGGGACTTGTGCTGTGTTGTGATGGTCACTTTCTATAGATTTTAATGCAGCACATATTCTTTTGTGGACACTTTAAATTACTGATTTGGAAATATCTTATTTCTAAATCTGTTATTCTAAAGCTATGAGGAATTAAATTGTATTGCTTTGTTGTTTTAGAAATATACATACCATTATAAACGCAACATATTTAAATATTACTTATGTACATGTATGAATGGCATTTATTACCTTTTCTGTCTCCAGTAACTCTATCAGTATTAGCACAAATATTTGACTTCACTATCCTGTTGTCTGTTGGTTTGGGGATTCATAAGTGCCCAAGGTATGAGTAACTTACACAGCTGGGAAGGCACCATTAAGACCGAGCAGTATATACAGGATTTTGAGTAATACATGCTGCCATCCAGACAATGCTTTTTTTTCAGGGTAGACCTAACATATCTCAGCAAGACAATGCCAAACCACATTCTGCACGTTACAACAGCATGGACAACAGCAGTAGACGAGTCTGGGTGCTAAACTGGCCAGCCTGCAGTCCCAACTTGTCACCCACTGATAACATTTGGCACATTATGAAATGAAAGATACGTCAAAGGAGACCTTTAAACTGTTGAGCAGCTGAAATCCTGTGAAAATGGGATATTTCACTTTCAAACTCCTGAAACTGGTCTTGAGAGGTTTTTTTTTTTAAAATGTGTTGCCGACATCAAATTTCAAATGAGCATATATTTGTAATACACAATAAATATTACCAGTTTCAATATTTGATATGCTGTCTTTGCAATATTTTCAACCAAATATGATGTTTAAATGATTTGCAAATCACCAAATTCAGTTTGTATCAACATATTACACAGCAACCTAACTTTTGGATTTTGGGTTGTAACTATAAGCTCCTTTCATTCACAGCATTTTCAGACTGAAGTGTTGGAGGCAGATAAATACACTCCACTCTTTGATGCCTGTTTATGGAGCCAATTTCACCATCATTCAAGAAATGGGGAAATGAATAAAAATCAAGAATTAAAAGAGAAGGAACAACAAAAGCAGAGCGTTGAGTAATGAATCGCAGAAACCAAGTGTAAAGGACATTTTTAATCAATTTTTATAAACCGACATATTTAATTTAGCAGCATAACCGGATGGTCTTGAGGTATATCTAAATCCATACTCTGAATTTCAGCCCATCCTCCCACTCCCAGTTCTTCCTCAGACATCCATCCAGACGACACATTCACACAGCGACACATCCAAACTGCACCAACTCTGCACACACACACACAGCCTGACACACTCATACTGGAGCATTTGCTCAGTAGACAAAACACACACACACATTTGCACAAACACGCATTTGAGTCCTGTTGCCTCAGTCTTGGACTGAGCAGAGCTGGCTCCCTCATACTGGCTTGTAAGGCAGGCACACTTAATGGTGCAGTTTTGGCTGTGGGGAAAAGAGAAGATTGAAATCAGTACTTCCATATGACAACTGGATCATGAATTTATCACAAATATGAAACGCTGAGCAGAATAAAACAAACTGAACATAACCCGGGTTCAAAAGGACAGACTGAGAAATGGAAAAGAATCAAGGTCCTTTTTGAAGATTGAAAAATCTGTAGAGTAACTGAGACTTATGGAGGAACAATCAAAATATGTTTTAGACGTGGTCATAGCTGTCCTTCCCTTCTATTAAGTTCAGTCTATTGTCGTTAATTTGCAGCTCATGCTTATAGTACACATACTGTCACCATTTTTATCCATACAGTAACCACCCTAGTCTGCATGAGCGTTTTTGTGCTGCTGTTGTCGTCTATCCATCTCTCTCCCTCTCTCCCTCTCTCCAACATGGTCTCAGCAGATGTGTGTCTAACATCACTCTGGTCCTGCTGGAGGTTTCTGCCTGTTAAAGGAAGTTTGTCCTTGCCACTGTAACTTGCTAAATGCTGCAAAGTGCTCTGCTCATGGTGTAAGACAGGACTGGATCTTATCCTGTCTTGATGTTGGGTCTTTTTTAATAATAGAACATAGAGTACGGTCTAGACCTGTTTGGAAAGAGTCTTCAGATAAAGTTTGTTGTGATTTGGCGCAATATAAATAAAGATTGATTGATTGACCAGGTGCTGAAAAATGACAGATACAGACTTTGATTAGACTTCATGTTAAGTAAAATGTTAGAAGTGGAATCTGTTTAGAGAGCTGGATGATGTTTTAAATAAAATATAATTTAGCTTGAGCAATAATTGATAATTGCATCCCACAAGTGGGATGGGACAACGATACATCATGGTTTATTAGTTTTGTCTCCCTTGCACTGATATTGGATCGACACAACTGATCGTCTGATTCAAAAGATGTAGGAGTTGTTTCATTGTGATGTAGGAGTTTTTGTGGAGCAGTTTGAGTGGGAGGCTCCATGTAAACTTAAGAGTGTTGGGTGAAAAGCTTTTTAGCAAAAAGAAACAAGGACGAGAGTCACGTGACACTCAAGCCTCGAGGAGAGAAGACACATCCTGTAAGGTTGTAAAGATTTCAATACTACGTGCTTTAAAACGATACAGTCTGTTACTTTCACATACAGTAGAAGGAAAACAGAGCTGAAGAAGTAATAGCTCTACAGTCATATTTTCATCCCAAAGTTGCCTGGAGTCATAAAGAGAGAAGCAGAGCAGCAGTGGTCGATCGACAGAGGGATACAGTAAAGAGAGAGAGAGCTGGTGAAGGAGACAATAAGATGTTATTTTCTGGTTGGTTCACATTGTCGACGTTTCCAAACCTCTGCTCAAACGTGCCAGATTGTGTTTGCCACTGAAGTCACGCTTCTTCCTGCCTGCTGTGAGTCTCTCTCCTCCTCACTCTTTGCTGCTACAACTCACTTGTCAGCAAATACTAATACTTGTTAAGTCCCTTTGGTGTCTCATAAAGATGTACGTGTTACATTTAAGTCTGGAGACAGATCATGATGTCTCCTGGTCCCTCTATGTTTATATGTAATGACCTGCAGACTGTTAGCTGTGTGTGAAGGTAGACGCTCATAAAACGTCCAAAATGTAGTAAGTAATCGTATTAATACTGCCTTCTAGGGATGTTAACAATTAATCAATTCATTGATTGTTAAGAATTTACTCAAACACGTTTTTTGTTCCGATTTTCTATCACGTGGAACAAACATCATGTGGTCTCGTATTTGGTTCAGCTATCAGGGAGGTGTTTTAAGTTTAAAGCATGTTTGGATGTGAATCAGCTGACTAAAGGTGTTGCTCACAGCGGAGACACTCAGCTGGGGGCTGCGGTGAGTGACAGGTCTCCAGAAGCGCTTTTTTTCTCGGCCGCCGGACTGATTATGACCTGGTTGAGCTCTCGGTGGACACCTGACCACGTTCGCATGCTTATTTTTCTCACTGAGAACAAGTAGACAGAAAACTGGACACTGTGAGTCTAAAATATGTTTCTGTTCAGTTCCCTTGTTGCAATAAATCCACATGTTGTAGTCTGAGCCTTCACTTTACACAAGTATATGAGATTATTTTTATGAGCCTGCTCCACACATTGATATTCAGCGCGTTTAACATTTTGAACACCTCAATAAGATCGGTAGTTATTCAATGCAGTCAATTATATACATTGTGTAGCTAAGGAAAATTTGATTTAGGGGAAAAAACGCATTCGGCATTGTTTTCGACATGGAAAACGTTTACGCTTTTTAGAATGACTAATCGTTAATTGATCGTTTATATTTTAAAAAGATCGATCACAGAGATTACTTAAAATTTACATCCCTACTGCCTTCATTTACATAACAGTAAATCAAATGTATGTCTGTTTGTCCTCAGTGACTGTCTGTCCCTGCACTGTGCATCCCATCTCTCTTTCAGACTCACCTTCTGTGTGCCCAGTTTCTTCTCCACGCCCCCGGCCAGCCCCCCTCCTTTACTCTCCTTCCAGGTGTAGAAGTTGGAGCGCGGGGTGGAGGAGGTGGCAGAGCTGGAGGAGGAGGAGGAGGAGGGCAGGCGGTGAGCTGAGGGTTTGGAGGAGGGCGAGTGCTCCTCTATGCTGCCCCCTTTGCGTTTCTTCCCCAGCCCCTGCTCAAAGCTCCTCCCACTGCTCTGTCCGTGCAGTCCTGAGTCCCCCACGCCGCCCCGGCTGTGGGAGTTGTTGGTGGCAGAGGAGGAGTCTTGGGGTGATGAGTGGCCCAGAGGCGTGTGTGTTCGTTTGTAAGTCCAGACCGCTTTTGCGGCTGGTGAGTGTGATTCTGAAGGGGAGGGCTGGGGGCGGGGTTTGCTGCTGGGCGAAAGAGTACCATTGGTCTGTCCGTGTGATAGAGGTGCAGAAATAGGGGGTTTTGAAGAGGAAGATGATGAGGAAGAGGAGGAGGATGCAGCAGAAGGAGGGCGGCCCCGATCCTGGAGGAGTATGCAGTTCCTTTCGGGGCCAGAGTGTTCACCTTCCTGGGACGGGGCTTTGCGTTTTCGGAGGGCAGCAGCAGTGGCGGCCTCCTCTCGAAGCTTCAGCATCTGCTTGCTGGGTCGTCCCACTGGGTTCTTGAGTCTCCCTGACCCCCCCTGACGCCCTGATACAGGCTTATTGGGAGACACCATGTGACCGCCAGTGATGCTGCAGCCTCCACCCCCCGAGTTCTCTGATGGTATGGCTGTGGAGGGTCTCCCTTGAGCACGACTGGAGGAGGAGGAGGTGGAGGAGGTGGAAGGGGAGGAGGAGATGGAGGAGGATGCAGTTTTGAGCGAAGAGCTGATGTGGCTTCCTGTACGGATCTTTGAATGTAATGAAGAGGAGGGAGACGAAGAGGTGATGGTCCTGGCTGACGGAGGAGGAGATTGAAGGTCTGTGGCTTGAGGTATTTTCCTGCATTGAGAGAAAATAATCCATCCAATCATTTTTACTGTTTGACCCATAAGAAAAAAAAATGAACCACAGGATAATAATCACAACCTTTATTACCAAGATTTAGAATAATGAAAATGTGTTTGAATTCAAATCAACACTGTTACATTATTCAAAGTAACGTTGGTGATAAAACTAAGCATTAGTTGCTTCTATCAACAGAATTCAGTCAGTCGTCAGTATAAAGAAGAGCAGAGTGGAGTCGATTATCTTGTTCACCTACACTCTGATGAGCTGCTGACTTATATCTGATATTAAGGATTGTGCATCAGTAAAAATCTGGTAACAAAATATCTGAGTCATTACAAGAGTTAGGTTTCACTATAAATACATAAAAGAACATAAAAGTATATTGGGAGCAAAGGGATGCATCAGGATACTGGCTTTTTTGTGCTGCTTCTGATCTGTACAGCACTTTGGTCAAATCCAGTTGTTTTAAACGTGATCTATAAATAAAGTTTTAGTTGAGTTGAGTTTTTAAACATAAACTCTGCCAGGAGTTCTGACACTCCTGGCAGATTCTAATTTGCTCCATATTAGGGATAGGACATGATTATTCAAATGCACAAATATTAGTTAACTTGTCGAAAAAAATTATTGAGTTATTGCGATTTTCTCATTTTAAAAATACAAATTTTCCTTGTTTTCACCACTGCCTGGTGTAATAGGGTGTTCCTGCCAGGTGCTGGCTTTAGAAGGCTTTAAAGCTGTTTGCTAACCGCATTAAATAACAGAAGAAGAGGAAAGCCAACTGCATTAAATAGCGAAAGATGTGGAAAACATCAGCGTCAATCTCTGGGAATACGTGTGTAGGGCTGTGAAATTCAGAAACGGAGATGATTGCAGAGACTGAGCATGGCTGTGAATGTTAACATAAAAGTTCTGCTGCGTCACAGAAACACCGACATAAAGGTCTTGAAAGACGCTGCTAGTGCCCGCCAGAAGTGGCCCCTAATCCAGCTTGATTATGAATAATTTTAGATGCCAGTGATTATTGAATAGTATTTTGGCTTGAAATGCTTATCCCTTCTACATATCAATATAAAATCAGCACAGCATATTAGGGGTGAGCCCGACTAAGGATTTGCTTAGTTGAATCTAATTCATCAGATTTTGCCCATAGTCGACGAATAGTCCAATGTTTGTTGTTTTTCCTTACTGACCCAAAGTCTGCATGATGGTGACCGCATGACAATATTACGCATAACCCTTTACAATTAAGAGACTTATAGCTTAAAGTAAAAGGGACAACAGAATATTATAAGCATAAAACTTAGATTTTTTTAAATCTATATTGCAAAAACAACGAGGTGATGGAGAGAAAACTCAAATAAGGCCACCATCCGTTAAACATGGAACAACGCATCACTATAGATAAGGAATCAGGAGATATTTAAACAGTGTTCACACAGAGGAGAGCAGCACTGCGGAGGGTAGTTTGTCCAACTTAAGGCTAAACATTTGTATAATGTTCAAAATCAAACCTGTCAAACCCACGTCTTTGTCCGCTTGAGTCTTTTCAAATTGTATGCGAGTAAAACCATCATGTGTATGGGCAGAAGTGCGCTCCTTGCTTTGTTGACTGTAAATCCTGTCTTTGAGAATATCCTCTCTGATGGCGTGGAGGTGGATGGGATGCTGTGGATTGTTTTTGAGGCTTCAGACAGCTTTGGGTATTCCTGCTCGTTCGTTTAGCCCCATACAGTTTTTGTGTGGTCAGGTAATCCTTGATCTCACAGCCCTCTTCATGAAGCTGCTCCTCATCTTCATCACTATTTTTTAGGATCAACTGAAGTTTTATTTCTGACATTTTGAGCTACAATGAACGTAGAAAGATTTAAAGACCAGCTGAGGTACGTCTGCTCCACAGGTCCCCGCTAAATGGTCCACCTTTAATTACCAGGGGAGATTTAATTACCACTTTAAGGAGATTTAACACTTCAAGAGCTGTTCTCAGAATTACATTAAATAAGTCTATATTTATATCAAAATAGGCTAAATGAGACACTATTTTTTTACGGGAAACAGGAAAATAATGTAAAATTAGACATTGAGCACCCCCATGGTTTGAATGGAATGATCCACGTTTCATATGCAAATATTCGACTATGAGATTGGCAGTCAACTAAGGCTCGTTTGAACGAATCGTCGAATATTCGACTATTTGGGGTTTCACGTTTCACGTTTGAAAATCTGACTACAAATTAAATCAGCACCTTGATCAAAGGAGAACTGTAATCCCGAGCAGGTTTCTTAGTTAGCATGCTGCTGCAGAGCTCTAATGATCTGAATCTCTTCGTATGATCATGTAGAAGCTCTCCGTCAATATCAGCTGATATTTTGTGAAATCAGTCTCCATCTCACTGCCAACTTCTCTGACTCCTCACCACTGCTATTCTGGGCAGCAGGACACACCATCTGCTTCTCTTTCAGTGACTAAGCACAGAGATACACTCATGTTCATCTGCTAGTGTTACCAACGCACAGCATCTGATCAAACTAGCCTCTGAACAATCCCAGTGTGTGTGAGAATCTGCACAGGAATCAAGGAGAGGTGCAAGTGTAACCCCAATTCAAGGAGCGATGGGACGGTGTGTACAATGTTAGACAACATGACTGGAAGAGAAAACCTGGGTTTAGTCACATACTTCCAAAGATGGGCGCTGATGTGCTGCTCCAGCATGCTGCTGAGAGCCGACCTCAGGTGGTGGAGTCTCCTGTCAAACGTGTAGATGCCGTGACCCAACGCATGGCTGCCGAATGAACACACCTAGAGAGAGAAAGAGAGGTGTTAAAATCTGTTAAAGCCAGGTGTCTCCTCTTGTTATCTGAAGCAGTGGCGGCTCAACTAGACAGATCCAATGTCTGACATCCTGCATTATCCTGAGCTCCAACAGTTAAAGTCACATTTCACTACTGTCGTGATCTTGTTTTATAGAAGCGCCTAAAACGCTCTTAAATTGAAAATTAAAAAAGCTCTGCAAAACGTAAATACACAGCTGTCCCCATTTCTTTATGTTCCACAAAAACTGCATTTTTAAAAACTCTTTTCATAAAATACAGATATTAAATAACGGACTGCTGTGGTGAGAAGACATTTAAAGATCTGACTCTGTTACTTCTGCGCTCGACAATAACCAAAAGACTGGAGTTCACTAAAACGGATCTGACAGAGAGGAAGTGAAGAGAGCGAGAGCAGCTAATAAAAACAAAGCAGAGAAAGGAGAAGTTCTTTTCTGCATGCATCACTGTGGTTACACTAAAGAATTAAGCACACCCACACCTCCATACAAATGTGCAGGAAGGAGCCAGATTTGTTTGTTTGAAGTCGAAGCCATGCTTCATTCTGCCCGCTGTGTGTCTCTCTGCTCTTCCCTCTGTCACACTTTCAGCTCTTACAGTCACAACACGACGGATTGTTCTCATTCACATGTTGACAGATTAGAACGGTATTGAAAAGTTTGCTGGCAGGGGGACAGAAAGCCACCTGCTCCTCTTTTCTATCAGCGTCATGTGGACTTGAGTCACTGCGCAATGACTTTAAAGGTGCAGCGACTTGTTGTGGTACTCGTCAAAAATCAGTCAAGATAAGTTGCAGATGAATTCAACAGTTGATAAGTTGTCTGTGTCTGTTCATGTTTCAAGGATTCAAGGTTTTTTATTGTCATACTAACACAAGCTGCCGTATGAGATGGAAAGAAATTTTGATTCTCAGGTCTCTTATAAAGCCACAATAAGAAGACACACAGTTAAAAAAAGAAGACAATAATGTTGTACTCTGTGCGGGCATAACACAATTTTCTGGAGTTGAATTGCTGAGGAGTAATACACCTAGCGTTCTTACCATCTCTGCTGATTGCAGCACATGAAAAACAGCAACCAGGGAGTGACAAGTCAACAAAACAAAGAATATGGAGTTGGACAATGAAACACCTTCGGGACATAGAAGTTTCAAAGTCCAGAAGCGTTTTGTCCTTATCGATGTAAAACAAAACTTGCTCCTCATGGGTGCACGTCAGTGAGATTTTGAAGAGCAGAATCTCTTTAAACACCAACTCCAATATTCAACTGAGTTACCTCCACACTGTGTGACTCACACATACCTGGTCCTTCACCTTTAAATTTTTCCCCTTTAACTCTTCTTTCTCTCCCCTTGTCATCTTTTTTTCCTTCCTCCTCTCCTACCACTGAACAGTGGTGCAAACTCTTACAAATTAAAATCATCAATCTTACATTAACACTAGTTATATGAAATGCCAAGACACAAATAAGGCTTGAATAAAGATCTTAAAACACCCTCTCCTGGTTAAGGCCACAGCCCCCTACAGTCACACAGTAGAAGAACAAATTGAAGGAATCTTTTTATCTGGAGAGTATAACTGAAAGATTACAGTTAAAAACAGATCTTTACCAGATAAGGTGGGCACCTGTTGCTTTGTTTCTCTGATTGGCTGATTTATGATATACATTAATTTTATTTTATTCTATTTACTTATTTTTCTTTAAAGTTTACTATGAATATCTTTTATTATCCTGATAACGACTTATACAATTATTTAGATTTATCATTATATTTTTTAATGTATGTATTTACATATCTTTAATTTTGTATTATCTATTATTTATTAATTTTTACTTTCAGACTATGGACTTGATGTTTTCTTGTTTTTTTGCCTCTGAGTCTCATAGCTGCATGATTGTTTTGTGATATGTTGGCTGAGTCTCATAAAAACATTTTAAAAAAAGATTAAAAAGGCGTGTTCAATCAATTATCCTATTAATCCATAACTGCGTCATTGATCGATAATGAGTTGACTATTGAAATGTCTACACTAGTATTAATTAAACTGTCTGCATACACAGATACCACCACACACTTCTTTAGTATGAATGATAACTGTGGGGAATCATTTTGAGGCTACAGATATTATAGGTAGGTCTACAAATGTAAGTAGAAGCTGCATGACTATTTCTGCACATTGAGCAGAAATCAATTGTCACACTTTTGGTGCCCTGGAGTTCATTTTTGTTCCTGTGGTTTTGAACCAGGTATCACTACCGTTTGATTTTATATCAATCGAACTGAAGTTTAAATCCTGGTGTTGTGACAAACTCAGCAGGACTGAGATGAATCTGTGAGAGAGCTGTCAGGAGAGGTAGCAGTCAGCAATGGAGGACATGCAGGAAGGTGTACGGACCACTGAGCTGCTCCGCTTCACAGACAGGATTTGTTGTAACTCGTCCTCACATGGAAAGGTTAACTGCGGTCTCATCACAGGAGACAGTGTCTACAGTGTGACATAACTTTTATTACACTGAAGTTCTTCAGTCTGATAACACTAAACAATCATCAGACCTGTCAGAAAGCATGGTGGTGGTTCAAGACTGGTTTGTATTGGTGTTTCATCAAAGGGTGTTTATTTATAATTTAAAAACTTGGTGTTTTAGAGGACAACAATAAAAACTCCACACTTCCCCGGTGCTCTGATATTCAAGAGAAGTGCTGTTTAGTTTTCAGCACATCAGATGGAGGTACTGAAAAGTTAAATGAGACACTAGTTCCTCTTTCTACTGTGTCTTTTTGACTGACGTGTTTTGGTTCTCAGAGAAACACAGAGAGCATAACAATTTAAAAAGTTCACGGTAAGCAAAGTTGACTTTTAGACTCTGCTCCCTTAAGGCCAGAAAAGCTTGGTGCATCTCAAGAACACTGAAAAAAAAAAGAACATCTTCCTTTCATCATTAAAGTGTAAACTGCTCACCGCCAGCGGTCTGGGATGCGTCGCAGAGGACGAGAACTCAACGTGCTCCTCTGCTCCTTCAGCGTCACTTTCATCGCTGGAGATTCGCCCGTGGACGAGAGGGGAGGGCGCTTGGAGACTCCCCTCATCCTGCCGCGGCTTCTCTTCCTCTGGGGTACTCTCTGATGCAGTCGTGGATCGACTGTAACACACACACACACAAAGACATACATTAGTATACAAATCTGAACTGTGACACACTTTTACTTATTATCCCACAATAATTGGCTGTGCAACCTCATGAAATCAACATCCAGGAACAGAATCAAGTAAGATCTATCAGCGTTGCATGAACTTTCAAAAAACACTCATTTGTAACGCATCTTAAGATATCACAATGCACAAAAACACATATCAGAGGACTTGTTAAAATGGGATCATTAGAAAAAGAGCATTTTAAGTATGCACATGAAAGAAATACAAACTTCAAACCTATCAGATCAAGCCTTGTACACATGTAACATGCATTCGCATAATTTGGTCAGTCAGATGAAGCTCCAGCAAACCACAGACAGTATAAATAATTGGACGTAGTATCCATGACGTCCCCCATCTGTTCCCGAGCGCTGTTTTGAAGCCAATTGTCGGCAGGAGCCATATTGGAAATGCTGAAATCAACCAAACTTAGTGTGAGGTAAAGAGGCGGGCTTTGAGCCTCCTCGCCAACAGCTACACTGTTCCCGCCTGTCAATCCAGTCAGTCATGCCCTTATTTGGGCAATACTCGTAAGCGTAATGTCTTCTGAACCGTCGCATTAGAAAAAAGTTCACCCCCCCGACCGATGTGTGCTGATAGAGAAATGAGCTCCTCAGACTAAACTCATTTTTTGTACCAGGCTGTAAACATGTTTATTTCTGCTGTAAAGATCGTCTTCTTTGAATTAGTGTGTATGTGGTTTCTGGTACTTCCGGAGCCAGCCTCAAGTGGACGCTTGATGAACTGCAGTTTATAACACTTCCGCATGGGCTTCATATTTTGAGACTGGAGGTTGCCGCTTGATCTGCAGCTTCCCTGTGCATTCAGAGATCTGCATTTCACATTTAATTTTCAGACAAAACGATCTGCAGGGACGTCGTGGCTTCTGAAGCCTCAGCGGTCAAAACTTCACTTTTCTTCCTCTCTCATAGTTTTGGCACTTTTTTCTGGTGCTCAGGACTAAATCTGATACAGCACCGCCACCATATCAGCGTTTAATATAAATTCAGCATGTCCTTAGAAAACAGTGTTCTTCATGAAAACACGCATCAGACTCTGATGAGGGCCGGGGGCAGTGCGACATTTGCCAGGAGTGGCCTCCTCATGATTTAATATGCAGGAAAAACTCTGCCTGCTGCTCTTGTTTTTAGAGTAACTATCTCATTAGTGTTTCACTGTTTTGTGTCCCTATTTGTGATCTTAAATGTTATGGCTTCTAAATATTCGATCCATGCATCAACACGCTTGGATACTGATTTACTTCATGCACACCATAACGTCGTCACAGTTTTAATCATGTTATAGCACGTTACATATTTTCCACGTATCATGCAGGCCCTGTGCAGACGAGCTGTACATGTTAAGACATTGATGTTCAGGATCTTCTTCAGAGAAAGAGACGGAGAGTGTAAGACAGTCTGAGTGAGTGTGTGAGAACCACAGAGGACTGAAACTGTCAGTGTCTATATTTGGTGATTATGTAATGTGATGCTTTGTTATTCAGAGGTTTAATAACGAGCAGAGTGGAGACTGTGAGCACTGACAACTTGGCGCTATGTAGACATCCAATAATGAAAGGTTCAGCACTAGTTCAATGAGTTTTCAGCCACATCTGCTTCTGGAGGTAAAGGATTTCCCAGTTTTATTCATCACTGCTGCGAGCCAAATTATAAATCTAATTCACTGAGACAGATAAAGAAGAAGCTGTGGGTGGGCAGTGAAAGGTAGAGCTGTTTGAGACATCATCTCTCCTCAGCTTCAACCTCTGCACAGCTAAATATTTGGTGGCTTTATTTTTAGTTCCTATGGAGATGAAAGAATGTTGAAGGAAGCCACCATGCAAACTTGTGTATATTTCATTACCAAGCTTCAGAACAGCTCACTAACCTGAACGCAGGGAGGCTGGCCAGAGGTCTCCTGCAGTGTGGAGCCCCAGCCTGCTCCCGGGGAGCCTCGGGGCTTGGGGACCGTCCGGTGGAGGAGCTCCCGTCCAGGGACTGGGCCCCTTTTTCACGAACCTTGGTCTTAAGTTCAGCCACGAGCTGGTCAAAGTTTTTACTGCGGCCTAACACCTTCCTGCGCTGGTGGATGGAGTGGATCTGAAGAGAAAGACAAAGTGGAGGTTATTTAAAGTAAACAGCGACAGATGCTCAAGGTCGTTTGATATAAACATCATAGTATGGGAGGTTGAGCCTTCAGTTATCAGGCACCTCTCCTTCGGAATCATTCACCACTCAGGGTCCGGGAGGCAGATACCCTCTCTACTTTTAAGAGGAAGCTTCAAACTTTCCTTTTTGATAAAGCTTATAGTTAGAGCTGGCTCAGGCTTGGACCAGCTCTTAGTTATGCTGCTATAGGCTTATGGTGCATTCACACCAAACGCGAACGATCGCACGAATACAGACGCAATAATTTTTTGTGTATACTCGCTCTATTCGCGCGTCAAAATTGTAAACTAGTGCTCAAAACGCCAATATACGCGAGAGGGAGGGGGGTTCCCATGCCACAGCTGTCTGTTGTCATCAAACAGAATACAGTGGAGGCTGGGTTGACTTACGTTTCAGAAGTGGAGGCTGGCTTGACCGCAGTAACAAGGTTGAGCTTGTGGACATTGACTGGGGAAGCCAGTTATGCTAAAAGGGCAGAGCTAACTTCCTACTCCAACTACCGATAGCTGACAGACAAAGTTTTGCACAACTCACCACATAATCCTCCTCACACTCTGTCCTCACAGTGAGCTCCTGTTTATTCCTGATCCCATAAACACAGGTAGTGTCACAGAGTTTGGGGAAGCTGCACGGTGATAGAATCAAAGTGTCCCATATATTCCAGAAGAGGGAATCTCCGCTGGTCCATATGTCACAAGAGGAAGAGGATTGGCTATAGTGCCACGATAGATTCGCTGGAGTTCAGATATTTCAACTCTTGCGAATGAAATTGCGCTGTACGCGTGAATAGCGCCAATCGATTCGCCCAATTCCTGCGGCACGCGCCGCCATACCCCTACTCGCGTCTACCCGTGTCTCTTCATTGGCTTTACATGCAATTCATTCACGTGAATGGCTTTATTCGCGTTTGGTGTGAACACAGCATTAGACTGGTTTGAGATCTGTCACACTGGGATCCTGTCTTTCCCTTGCACCTCTCTCCCCTCTCTCTCTGCCTGTCACTTACTTTAACTCTCCCTGCCCCATTCAACTTACCCTAGACCTTTCTGGAGTCCCTTTGCTCCCTTGTCTCATAGGTTCCTGTTGCTGTAGACATGCCAGACTCTAACTCTCATCACGGTCATCTCTCTCTCTCTCTCTCTCTCTCTCTCTCTCTCTCTCTCTCTCTCTCCTCTCTCTCTCTCTCTCTCTCTCTCTCTCTCTCTCTCTCTCTCTCTCTCTCTCTCTCTCTCTCTCTCTCTCTCTCTCTCTCTCTCTCTCTCTCTCTCTCTCTCTCTCTCTCTCTCTCTCTCTCTCTCTCTCTCTCTCTCTCTCTCTCTCTCTCTCTCTCTCTCTCTCTCTCTCTCTCTCTCTCCAACTCAGTCTCATCAGATGTCTGCCTAACATGAGTCTGGTCCTGCTGGAGGTTTCTGCCTGTTAAAGGAAGTTTGTCCTTGCCACAGTGCTCTGCTCATGGTGGATTAAGATGAGATCAGACTGAGTCCTGTCTCTAAAAAGGGCCTGGATCTTATACTGTCTTGATGTCTGGTCTTTGTTAATAATATAACATAGAGTACGGTCTAGACCTGCTCCGTTTGGAAAGAGTCTAAGGATAACATTTGTTGTGATATTGCGCTGTGTAGATAAATAAAGATTGCTTGCTTGCTTGATTGATTGATTTTCCCTGCACACTCTCTTATGGTGAATTTTCCCTAATATTATCTGCTCCATCTCACATCAGCTCACCCCAACTTCACACAGAACTGCTACTGAGGAGCTGGCAGTCAGAAGTCTGGGTGAACATTTCTGCTGTTTGCGCGCACACGGATAATTTTAGAACACTACTACAAGTTTTCTTCATGTGTGAGAACAACTTCAGAAAAATAATCCATTAAATCTTTGAACAATAAATGTTATAACGTCTAATAACCTGCTGAACACACTGAAGAGGCTTTATCAAGAAGTGTAACTGACACACGTTTTGTAAACACCACCTTTCTCATTTCAATCATTAATTCTAATTGATATGAGAAGCATAACTTCATGACATTTGTCCTTTCTTACAACAGGTGGAAGAGCAAACACAGCCGCCCACTCAGAGCGTGTTCACCTACAGCTCAGGTGTAAACTGCAGGCTGTTTCCTGGTTGTTTTTTCCCGGCGATCCTGTCGTTTCCTGTTAATCAGGTCATCCTGTCTCTGCTCGGCTGGATGTGGCCTCTCAGACTCACTTCCTCCTTCATGCAGCAGCCGCCATATAAGGGCTGATCCTGTGCTGGGAGCCATTTTCAGCTCTCAGTATCATCAGAGCTGATCAGCACATCTCCTCTGATCGCACAGAAACTTTACTTCATCTGACTTTAAATGCAACTAATAAAAACAACTGAGCACAATATGAAGGATATTGGGCGTGAGAAGTGCTCTGGTTTTGGGGTCTGCAGGTTTGAAATTCTGCTTTGATAAGAAAACAGACATGTGGATCTAACCTCAAAAACATAAGTGTATTCCAAGGTGGAGGTTTTAGTTAAGTGACTGCATCGCCCATTATATCATAAATGTTACACGTATGATTATAAATGCTGTACACTGTATGATAAAGCCTCCATGTCTCATCCATTAAATGGCCTGTTTGAAGCTGTCTGAGTGCTGCAGAGACCGCAAACAGGCACAGATGTTTACTGAACTGATCAGGGGAAAAATGAAGCCTCAGCCTTTCCTGATCTCCAGAAAGAAATAAGAGAGAAAGATTGCAGAGACGTGAGAGTCTGAGGCAAGAGAAACAGGGTGTGTGTGTGTGTGTGTGTGTGTGTGTGTGTTTGCTTCAGAGTGTTTGGAGCTTACATTGCATGTCAGGAGGCGAGTGCAGACCTTCTTCCTGTCCGGGTCAAGGACGCCGCAGTGTTTGTCCAAGTCACACTCTCTCTCTGAGGAGACACACACAGAGATTCTCATCAACAACAATTTCACACAGGCAACAAAGCCTCCTCACAGCACGTCCATGTCTGTGTTCTTCAGCTCAGGGCTTCATCTTTAAAACACAACTCATACACATTTTATTCATTTTCATAAGAATTTTCTTTGAGAAGCATTCTGCTGCGGGTATTTTTGACACTATGTGATGCAGCCAAGTTTTTCAGGCATCCATCCGCCAAGATACGCCTCTACTTAATAAATTCACATCGACCCTCTGCTGTTAAATGCTTCAGTTTTGCTTCTGACCAACACCGATATCTAAAGCTTCTGAGAGGTTTAAGTCTGTCAGGTTTCCCTACTACAATATTACTGTACTGGATTCTGAGTTAGAGCTACAAAAACACAGACTCAGAGATGGTTTCTTTCAGTGATGTTTACTGAAATATGAAAAAATACAGAAAATTAAACCAGGTAATCCGTGTTTATCAAATAATTTGATTCATACACATTCAAGTCTTTGTTTTAATTTAATATTTTGGACTTATATTCTCTTATCTCCTAAAAAAAACAAACCCTGCTCCTACTTTTACCCCACTAGGTCCAGCCCTTTGTGATTTGAAGGTTTACCCGTACACATCTGCACCAGCTGTTCATTCGTTCACTTTTGCTTTGACCTCTAGCATCTAAAGCTTCTTGAAAGCTTCAAGTCTGTTCTCCCCTTCTACATGTGAACTGAGCTCTGAGTGCTGCCATAATGTGTGATTACACTTCAATTTACACTGATGTCCCTGAACGCATTCTTTACTGACAGAAGGCTGAAGCTACTGCTGTTTCTGATGTACCTTGTCTTTACAGCCTGAATGTATGAGTATGTGAGAGAGCGTCAGTGACGAGAAACAGGTGGATTACACTGTTTCATATTGTAATGTCCAAACCGGCATCGATGGACACACAATTTGGCACTGAAGCCCTTTTCCTATTTTTCATTCTTATCACTCACATAATACTGGGCGAGGAGTGGTTAATCTATGGGGTAGAGGTCTTGTTACCTGTATGATACCTCCTTACTTACAGAGGCACTGGGAGCGTCACGTGAAAATGTGTTTTTTTAACAAAGTTATAAATGTTTGAATGTTCATATCCATGATTAAAGCATTGTGTCTTGACTAGGGTTAAAATCGGGGGCCCTACTGATAAAGTGCAAACGTAGGAAGTTAGAGAATACCCTGGTCTCCTGCGCAAAGCTGCTGGAACTGTGGTTTGTTTGCAACTCGATATCTGTCCCTCGTGTGAAGTGAGGCTTTTCTCATTTGTTGTATTTTGTGCCTCCTCATCTTCTAGTTTCCTCTCTCCTCTTTTCTTCCACGTGTGACCCAGACTTTATCTCAGCATGTTCTCTTGAAGGACCTCAGTTTCAAAAATGCATCTCCAGAAGAAAAAAGCAAGGAGCTAAAAAGGAGGCAGGCCAGAGGAGCTATGAGCAAGGATACACAGAGGATGTTCACTCATTAGTATAACATCAGGATCAGCTTTGCAATCTAATGCAATCAAATACAACATATCTATATAGGGCTGGGCGATATTGAAAATCATATTATTAGGATAAAATATTTCATATCAGTCCATATCGATAATTATCAAGATAAATATAAAATCATTATTTCATTTAAGTTTGAATGCAGATTTTTGCTCCCGAGTGAAAGTTGAAGACAGTTTGTTAGTTTGAATTTGGATTTTTGTTTTCGGATAAACTTCTTGAATCCATCATTTTGACGGTGCTAGCCGGAAGCAGGTCTAAAATTTGATTATGGTGAAGTTTTAGTCTGTACATTCTTATTTTTCTCAGGTTGAGCTTGTTTTCATAATTTGATTTAAATTTATAACAAAGATATATCAAATTGCATTCTGTGGGTAAGTTTAGTAGAATTGTGTTTTGATTTGTGCACTCCCCTTTGAGATATTGAGGGTTACGGGCAGAGTGATGTTGTTTTTCACAGTGAAGTGAACGCATCACGGTCGTTTGGTGTTCAGTTGTCCTACGGTCACGTTGGACATTTAACATGCTAGAAATGCACAACAGAAGTTGTCTCAATGCTCTCCCTTTACCCACATCCTGAAAGTTTATTTAATGAAGTGTATGAAGTTAATAGTTAATGCAGAGTCCACACAGCGTCACACTAACGACTCCGCTTTAAGCTGGTAGGTTTTGAGTTTTCTTCAGGGTCACTAGTTTCAGCTGTGTTTACATTCCGCTCTGAACATCTTTAAGCCCCGCCTACCTCTCACCCTGCAACATGATTGGCTGTTCAATGCAGTCCTCTTCTTCTTCTGTCTAATGTTGGGTGGCAACTAGCGTTTAAAGCTTATTAGCGCCCCCTCCTTTGTTAGTGGGTGGGGGATGTAATTACATGTTTATTTATATCAAATTTTTATCGAATATTTGTCATATTTATATTGAGAAAAATTATTTCACGATAATTATCGTGATATAATTATTGCCCAGTCCTAGCTTTACTATAAACTCGACTCTGTGGGAAGCTTCTATATGTTCAGTTTTTAGTAGTCATGTTATGGCTGATCCGTGTTTGTCCTTTGCAGAATCTATTCTTGCAGCCTTGATATAAAGACGTTGTGACACATAGCTGGAACACAAACAGTGTACTTCATGAACAAACCGTATAAGTAATGGAGCACATTCTTACACGGGCACACCTGGCCTACAAGAAAGGTTCAGTCCTATGCAGTAAGACGTTTTCCTCTCATGATAATAAAAACAATCAGGGAGTGTGTTATTTTAAGAAACATTTCATCTCTACTTGCCCCTGTGATTTATACATCTGTGTGTAGTTCATGTCCAGAACCCTTACAGTCATGAGCACTGTTGTTCTCAGCAGCATGAAGCCACAACAAAACAATGAAAAGATAAAGCAGCTGTGCCACATTTCATATCTAATTAACTTTGGTCTAAAATGACAGCTCTGGAGCACAGATGTCACATTTTGTTAATCGCCTGTTGCTTCAATTCCTCTTTCTTGTGTCTCTCGTCTGAGGTTGGAGGGACTGAGGCGTGAGGAGGAGGCGAGAAAAGTAATCCAAGACGTAGAGTGGAGAAATAAGAAAATGCTAGTGTAGTCAGACGGATAGGAAGATATACACCATCATATTTAAATGAGACTCTTTGCTGTTGGAGACTGAGGCCTCCAGCAGGAAAATGAAAAATAAAGCACTGGATGAAATTAATCTAATTCACCTTTGTGCCAGTTAAACTCATCCATCCAACCACTGCTGGTGGACAAACTTTCAGCTGATTTACAATATTGAATTATCAGATTGTCGCGACGTTGATGCCATGACACCTTTAAGGGTCATTAAATCTGCCTCACACTGTAATAAAACACTGTAAAAGTTCCCTGCCCATTAAGCTTGAACATTCATCAATAAATACCTAAACTAGCATTTCAGGGTGTCATTCCCTACAACAGGCCTCACTGAAGAGGCTGCTGTTTGTGGTTGGTGAAGGCTTATTTTGCTCGCTGATCTCAAATGTAAACAAGTGATCAAAGTAAACAAACCTGGTCGTGCTGCTGATGTTAACCTCACTCTGAGCTGGAACTGACTTCCAGGTATATAGGGGGAAGCTGCTGAGACAATGACAACCCTATGATACTTGAACAGGGTTAGGTATTCTTGGTGTACAGATTAGGAAGTCCATGTGTTAGTTATATCATACACCTCTCCAGACTGAACCGACTAAACGCAGATCCAAATACAAAGCTGCATCCCATTTATGAGCTGGGTGTGGCTGCGTGTTTTGACAAATACATGCCTGTCTTAATTACACGCCTGAATACGTTGATTTTTGTTGTCTGTGCAGTTAAACCCACGTCACATTTACTGATCACCTCGGCAGCACGGAGATAACAGTAGAGCCTAAACGCTGTCAGGCTGTCACGTTTGAGCAACAGAAATCAGGAGGGAGTCCAGGACAGATAGTAAAGAAACAGAAGCCAGATAAAGATAGTTTGAGCCTGTAGCTGAGACAGTTGTAACGGCTGCAGCCAAGAAAATCCTCCTGCTGGACCAGAGATCACCCACTCCTCCCTGCTCCCTGAAATCAATGCAACAGTTGTTGCAGCACAGATTCAGAAGTCTGAATCTGACAACAAGTCTCATAAGAAACTGGGTTCAATCTTGGACTACTTTAAAGACTATTCAACAACATCAGACGAGAAGATGTTTCTCCTTTCGTCTCTTTGTTTATTGACATGCCTGATCGTTTCCTGTAAAGCATTTATCTTTTCTTTCTTTGATCTCTTGCTTTCTTATTGTTTATGGTAACGCACCGTATTGTTTAATCTTCAGAGATCTGGAGCATCTTAAATAACAACATTTTAAAAAAGGCGAAGGCATGGTGGTGGAGGAAAAGGGGTTACGATCAGCTCAAGAGCTTAATGTTTGTAATTCATAAACAGTGACAGGAGGGAGAGGAAGGACTGACTTTCCTGTGTTTGCTTTATAGAGGGAAATAAAGGTTGAAGTAAGAATGAAAACAAGCAAGATATATCTCTATAACACAGGCCTTCAAACAGTAAATAAAACATATCTCAACAGGCCTTTTTTATCTGCATTTGATCATAAATGATTATATTAACAAATGTCTGTCTCCCTCCTCTCCTTTCAGTGCAGCAGGTTCACATAGAAGTGGTTGTATTAACACGTGGCACCTTGATTACTAATGTGGTTAAAGGGTTAATACTTTCAGCAGTTTACTCTCGATCTCTGCTGCAAGAAAGTTTTGTTAAAAACAATGAAAGTCCTTCTCATACAGACACCTATCCTCAAACAAAGGCAGGGTGAGTCTACTGATAGTCCAAATAAGGCCCAGGCTATTAAAAGAAGCTCACATCTTCCTCTTAAACACAGTTTGAAGCATGTATGTATTCTGCATGTGTACTTACTGGAGGCCACTTTGTTGTAGGCTCTCGGGGTCCGGTGGCCCGCCACAGCAGACACCTGAGAGGAGTCCTTCCTCTGGCTGCTCTGCGAGGGGGATCTGTCGCTGGGCGATGGTCTACCAGGCGGGGTTCCTCCGTGCGGCCAGGGCGGGTCTCTGAGTGATGGCGGAGGAGAACTCATTGGAGGCTCCAGAGGCGGCGGCTGCTTGAATACTGAGGACTCTGTGTGGCTGCTGTGGGAGGATTTCTCCAACGGGGAATGTCTGAGTGATGGAAGGAAAACAAGGAAACATCTTTTTCTGTCCAAACCTTAAGCGACACTTTTTTTTTACTTCTTTCTATTTTCATTTTGTGTTTTCTGAGGCAGTTTTTTAGTCAGTAAAGAGATAAGAGACATTTTCTGTCATCGATCTTTTCACCAAGTCTTCATTCTGTTTTTATATCTAACACGAGTGTTTTGTTTCTCTTAAAGAGGTTCATTTAAGGTTGATGTGAGGAAATACTTTTATAATCTTAATTGAGTGCATTGAAACATAATCCTAGAATTTCAATTTTTTTTTATCCTCTATGTTTTTTAACAGGATTGAGGTCAACCCTAAATGAAAGGCCTCCCTGAAACCCACCAACAGTTGATGGAGACACAGCTAATGATGTTTTTATGCACTGAGGGATTATTCAGGGGCCATTTTTACCAACGAGTCTTTCTCTTCCGCTGAAAATGTAAGGTACAATTTTTGAATTTTCAATCTGTGATTTAAGATATGAGATTGAAGGAGTGGTTTGGTAATCTAAGTTTATGCAATATGGATTAAAAGACAGAAAACTTCAGCTGAATGTAATTCAGTAGTCAAGTTATCTCCTTCGTTTTCCAGCCTCAAACTGTGACCAGCTGCAAACAGAATGAGTAAAATTTGCCGTCTGAGTTTGGCTTCCTGATGAAGAAGCTTTCTCTGCTCTGGTTATGAATTGAAATATTAATAACTATGGAGGTTGTGGTTTGTAACCGGTAACCTCACGGTGTTGACAAGAGGTCAAGAATTTGCTACGAGCGGTGAAGAAACGATCCAGCACATGATCCTCTGCTAAGCTGCAGGTGTTGTTTTTAAACTTCAGTTTTCTGCAGATTAACCGAACGATATGTGTTAATTAGAGAGCTTTGGAGACGTTTGAGGACAGATTCTGTTTCCTGCAGAAAGAGGGCAGCCTATATGTGAAGCCAAACCGACTTGTTAATGAGGCTGCAGCGCTCTATTCAGCAGACAGAGATGAGAGGGATACTGATCTACTCATCTCGACTCTCAGTAAGAAGATGAAAGATAGATTTACCAAAACGTCCATCAGTAAGTTTACATAAACACAGTTCAGACAGTTATTTTCAACATTAAAGAACTGTGTGGCTAACGCAAACGTTAAATTAAAGACATTTTAAATGTGAGCGATGTGTTTCAAATAGGGATGCACCAAAATGAAAATTCTTCGCTGAAACTGAAAACCGAAAGTGAGGAAACTAAGCGGGTTCCCTGCATCCATCGTGGTCTGGATCATTTTTGGTGCGCGCTGCTTTATTCCCACATCCAAGTAATGATCTTTACAACGCAGATCAAGAACAGTCACGATGAAGTGCAGAGGATCCGAATAGATCACAGTGAAACGTGTGCTGACAGACTCTAAGAGTGTACTTTTCATTGTTTCACTCCGTGGTCCATCTCAACCTCTTTGCTTAGAAGACGCTTTAGTGCTGCAGTTAAAGGAATAACGGGTGCAGACATGTTGGCCCTTATCAAGACAAGCGGGTCGCAGGTTTTGCTTGTGTCATCACAACATTTTGTCTCTGCACTAAAAGTCTTTTGGCCTAAAACCAAAAAATGCACTTTTGGGCCATTTTCAGCCGAACAATTTTGGTGGCCGAATTTATGTTGCATCCCTGTTTTAAAATATTCTACTTGTCACCCAAAAACAGGATCTCACGTCTAAAACCTGGTTTATACTTCTGCGTTAACTCTACGTCGTAGCTACGCCAAAGAGGCCTGCACATCACATCACATCACATACTTGGAGAGTCAGTTTCACTCTGCAATACTCCGCCCCAAATGCTACTTGACAGTGCAATTTCTATGAAAGTGATGTTACCAGTTTTCAGTCAGGCTACGTTCTCTGCTTGTGTGCACAGGAAACTACAGGCGACTGACTCTGATGGTATTATAACGGAGATAAAGCTGATATGCGTTGAGCAGCAGTTAATCATACAACGAAAAAAAGAAGATGTCGGAGGAGATTGAACGTATAGTCACTGAATCAGAGTCCGGTAAAGTTGTTTTACTTGGTTAGTCGACAAAGACACGCAAAAACTGAGCGCTAATCGTAGCCGCAATATACTTTATTGGCACAACATCGCAGTCTGTGCAGTGAGCTACCAGCTAATGGAGTATCATTCTTTCGATTGATGCACATCCTGCGAGTTCATAGAAGCCGCTGACATGGCTCAAACGAGGTTGAGTGCAAATTAAAACACAAACATTAGCATGAATAGTTGAAATTGAAAAGTATCATCATGTTTCAGTCTGCAGCTGTCCTGATATTCTCCTTATTTCACTGTGCAGTTTATAACCCGCCTTCATTTCAATATGATGTTAGGTATATGAGGTCACCTGACATCATCATTGACACACTGGCTGGATATGACTATTACGTTACTCACCGTACTCCATCCTTGGAGTTCTTGGAGTGTCTGTACTGGGGTGGCGTGGAAGGTGAGGGTGGAGCCGCCCGTAGCTGTCCGGCACCCTGGCCACGACCCTCCCAGGATGAAGAAGCAGAAGCAGCGTTGGTCCCATGGGAAGGAGAGTGGCTGTGGTGGGGTCTCGGCTGTGGCTGGGGTGCAGGGGTGGGAGAGCGCAGTCTGGCGTACAGCTTGGCCAGGGGGCCGTGTCTACGCTCGCAGTGCTTTTCAAACGCCTGCGGCTTCACCACCTGGCCGCAGTGGCTGCACACCACCAGGTAGAAGTCGTCATGGCCGGGGTAGAGCCCGAAGATGGACATGTCTGAGGAGAGAGGTGGAGGGAGTGAGGACACGGAGAGGAGCAAGGGGGCGAAGGGGGGAATGATGCTGTGTTATGAAAAGATGTAGCTCTTCTCACTGAAAGAGTTCAGATCAAAATAAGACAACACAAGTAGACACCAAGTTGTAATACAATATATATAAGCAAGAGTAGGTTTCTTCCCCTTACTCCAAAGCAACATCAATTGTTTTCTGTATTAGACTTTTCAAAATGTAAGTGTCCACATAGTCCGAAAGGTGACAGATAAAAGGAAAAAGGAACACTAAGGGAGGCGTGTTTCAGGCCTAGTTTGGGTCCACTTGTCCCCTCGCGTTACTCAAAGGAGTGTGACCACAGGATCATTTGATCTTGTTTGCCTTTGTTAGTCACAACCCAAAAATAAGAGACCTTCCAGATTCACCAGAAACCAAACGCCTTCATGTCTGGGTCTATGACATCATTCAGACTCCACATAGCTCAAAACCTTCTCCAGGGACCGGGTTTGGATCCACTCACTGCCACTAAAGGTACTCAAGGTGTCAGGTTTGATGTTTTGATACATCCAGAACTGAATACTTTGGATGAGCAGTTTGAGGGATGGACAGGTATTAATCCAGCTGCTAAAACAAATAGATAGAAAGGCGATATAAACCAAAGCTATTTTTGTCTAGGGATTGTATGATCGCTGTAAAGGTTTACAGTCAATAAGAGGGCTTTTCTTGCACTGAGCAAAAGAAGCCAAGAGAGACATGTCACATCAGCACTACAATCCATTGTGCTTTGCTCTCTGTTTTATGGCAGTGGATCTTCTACTTGAAGGTACGGCACAGCTAGACAATGTTGTATCATCAATTTAGCAGAAATCCAACAAACTTCTTCAACTTAGGGGCACTGGTGGCCTATCGGTCTAAGTGCCCCACAAACAGAGGCTAAAGTCCTCATCACAGAGGTTGCCGGTTCGATTCCCGGCCATGACCCTCTGCTCCCCACATTTCCTGTCTCTCTACAGCTGTCCTATCATAAAGGCGAAAAAGGCCCGAAAAAAATAACTTAAAAAAAACTTCTTTAGCTTATTTTTCTAATTGGATGCCAAGTGTTGGTGGGATTCATACAACTTCAAAAAGCACTACAAGTCTGAACCTTCCTTCTGGTTGTGTCTTTATGGACGCCAAAAATGGAACATTAACCCACCATTCCCTCTTTGAACCGATGTGACATTAAGATCCACTGTTATTGTTTTTAAACAGACTGGGATGAGGGGGCTTCAAAACGTCAAATAAAGAAATAGGTGGACACGCGTGATTCTTTTCAAATTCTTCTTCTGCATCTCTTCCAATGTTATTCATACTTCATCAATGATAGACATTGATTAGGGGTGTAACGTTTTTTTTAACAACGATTCGATTCGTATCATGATTCATGGTTGCCGATACAATTAAAGGACGATATTGTTTCATTTAGAACGATGCGATCCGAAACAATTCAGTGACTTGAAATTGATTCAGTAACTTTTTAGCCAAAAATTCAACCAGTGTGACTGTGAAATAAATACCTTGATACTAGACAGTCCTAGATTCCTGTTGTTGCCGTGATGTTTTTCACCCGAGCTGAGTTTCGGCCTAGTCTCTGACTAAACATGCTGGCGAGGCCTGAGGCTTCTGCAGTGCTGATGTTATCTTGCGCTGCTGCTGCAACGGGAACGCAAGTGGTGCCTGGACGGCGGGCGTTGTGTGAAATCTCATGGCGCCTTAGTAGGTGGTTGGATAGATTTGAGGTGTTGCCGTGGTACTTTACTTGACCTTTACATATCCTACAAACAGCGAGTGACTTATTTAGAACATCTCCTTCTTTGCAAAAGCCAAAGTGTTTCCACACGCTGGACCGCAATGGTGGCTTGATAATTTCTCGCTTGTCGGCTTCTCCTCTGCCATGCTGTGATTTGTTGTCTGCTGGCGTGTGGCGATGACGTCACAGACAGGCAGCCTGAATTGAGTAACGTTTAACATCTTTATCAGTAAAAGTGCAAAAAGAACACATCCATATAAAGTCTGCCGTGCTTAAATCCAATGTGTTATTTCCTAGTATCGATACAATCGATTTATTACCTCTTAAAACGATCTTAGATCGGTATATATGTCGTACAGAAGGACAACTTGCCGAGCACAGATCAATGTAGTCGGATCACAGGAATATAAATCGACACATCGATGTAGTAGATAAATCGTTACACCCCTAACATTGATGAATCATGACTGAGCATAATCACACATGCGGACACACAGCTGACACAAAAGGAGAGCATCTGTGGGACAGCTGCTGCTTCACACCACCACCAGGCTAGGTGCCAAAGGTGCCTAAGCAACACGCTACCCGGCTTTAATGCTGGCCCTGGTCTCATCTCAGCATGCAAGTACCTCTGTTTACTGGACAAGGCAGGAGATCAAAGAAGATGTGCGCAAACACATACAGGCACAGTAATGAATGTGTTACCTTGTTCTTTTCAGGTGTCAAACAGCAACATGCTTGACTCTTTCTTTGAGATGAAGTGTGCAGACTTACCCTCCTTACTGAGCGACATGGCCTCTGCAACCTTTTTGCCATTCTTGCTGCAGTCATCCCCATCAGGCCCTGTGACACCAAACACAATACACATGTTCAATAAGCTGCCCTGTGGGGTCAGGCGTTTCCTCAAAGTGGTCAAGTTCATCAGCAAGTCAAAGCCTATTGGTGGTCCTCGAACGCTGCACACAGAGACCCTTAAGCTGCGTTATGTAAAGACTGCTGCAGGTATTATGTGTCAGGTCACTTCTGGTACAGTTTGCAAATAACAATAAGTAGATAAAGGTGTTGGGAGGAAGAGGAGGACAGGGTTTGATAGTTATGGACAAAGCAGCACTTGTAGAGATGCTAGACAATGAGTTAGCACACAGACTTTAAGCTGAGAAGGGTAGGGGTACATAGAAGGCTCAGTCTCATGTGGGACTTTGTTGCAAACGAAAACGCAAGGAGGTGTCCCGAGCGGGGAGAACTTCTGTTGAAATCAACTATTTGGAGAGGGTTGTAACAAGTGGTTTATAGCTTTCTTTCAGTAAATTGCAGCAATTTTTTTTGTCAGTAGTTTAAATGAAGCCAATGCATCTGCACAAAAATCTGCAGTGTCCACTTGAGGCTAGCTGCAAAAACAGAAGACTTGAACGGCCCTGTGATTAAACAGCAGAATTAAATCTGTTTAAAGTCTGATTCAAAAGCATTTTATACGAACTCGTCAAGAAATCAGCGGCGGCAGCAACGTGATGCCAGATGATCACGAATAAGGTGATGGGACAGACAGGGTCACTATTTGCTGATGTGAACAGAAATTGCACCGTGTTGGTCCTCTCCCCTTTCTAGCCCCTGATTGGATAAAGCATCACGCCACTGCTTCAAATGCTGCTGTGAGAGCGGGGAGAATAGCTATGCACTTTTAAAGTCCTACAACGCGAGCAGAGACGAAATACAAGGACATTTGATTGCTGAAGCCTGATTTATGATTCTGCGTTGAATCGACGGCATAGCCTACGCCAGAGGCGCGTGTAGTTCCTGTAGTTACGCAGAGGCCTCCCCACGTAGCTAAAGTGCACCTCCTCCAATGTGTAACTACAAATAGAATCGACGCTGGCCGCAAGCTCTGTGATTGGTCCGCTCGGCGGCATTGTATTTCCCGCATTTTCAGCGCTTCCGGGATCCCTGCTCATCGGCCTTGTATTTCGTCTCCCCCTCTCTATTCTTCATGTAATCATGTCTGTATGATAAACAGCAACATGTATCAGCTGTAGATTAACATAACACGCTCTGAATCGCTGTGGAAAAGTAAACAGAGATCGTAGCGGGGCCGGAGGCAGGCGACCGACTATCAGAGAGACCACCTTGCCCTCAAGCATTTTGGCAGAGAATTGCTGCACAACACATCGACGCACAAGTATGTGGTGCTCATGTCCGCATCGACCACTGCTGCTTAGGGGCAATGCAGAAGTATAAATCAGCCTTAAGATGCAGGGTTATGAGCACAGGATCACTTTGCATGACCCATGATTGCACACAGACTACATGTTGAGTTGATTCATGATTTGAATAAAGCGATTCAGTCTATCTTTTATCAAAGCGATGTTGAAATAACCGCCATCTTTGTTGAATCAGGCTTTCAATGGGTTTTGTAGAATACCGTTAGTGGAACACCTTGTTAATGAGATGCTTAGAGCTACCTTTTGATTCATTTTGAAACGCACAGTTGCAGCGACAGCATAGTGAGAGGAGAGAGGCTGTATGAATATCTTTTTGTATTGCCAATCCGAGCTGTGATCCTCGATTCAGGATCCAAACCGTACCATGAGATCTTGGTTCTGTTGCACCCATAGACTGTACAAATAATGGATGTAGTATCCGTGACGTCCCTCATCTGTTCCTGAGCGCTGTTTTGAAGCCAATCGGCAGTGGCAGCCATATTGGAAATGCGGAACTCAACCAGGCATAGTGTGACGTAAAGAGGCGGAGTTGGAGCCTCCTCGCCTACAGCTACGTGTTCCCATCCGGTAGTCAAGTCAGTCATGTCCTTATTTGGGCAAAACACTTGTAATCTTAATATCTTCTGAACCGTCACGTTATAAAAAAATTCACCCCTCGTACAGTGTGTGCCGATAGAGAAATTAGCTACGTAGAGCCAAGCCGTTTTTTGAACCAGGCTGTAAACATGTTTATTTCTGCTGCAAAGATAGTCTTTTTTGAATTGGTGTGTATGTGGTTTCCGGTGTTTCTGCAGCCAGCATCAAGCGGATTCTCGATGAACTGCAGTTTATAACACTACCGAAAGGGCTTCATAGTTTGAGACCAGAGGTTGCCGCTTGGTTTCACCCCTAGTTGGCGCTCTGTTGTGTTAAAGTAAAAGAATCAAGCACATGAATAAAACATCTGGATGATACTTTGATGTTGCTAGCTAAAGTAAATCTATTCATTGCTCAGTGTGTGCACTCATACTTGATCCCACCCCTGCAGGAGCCAGTGCTCCAGTTTGGCCACCCCAGTCCCTAAAGTCTGGACCCGCCCCTGCCTTAATGTTAAAAGGAGATAAATGAAAGAGGCGACGTTGTTCATCAAAGGGAACATAATAATGAAACGGAAAGAACACACAGTAACGTTAGCCAGTCTGAAAGGCTGGGCCAGCCAGCATCAGACTCCTCCTCCGTCACCGGTGTCTCCTCTCGATCCCCTGATGCTGCTGCTGCTAGCCTTAGCATTAGCACGCTAACGCTAATAGCCTGTCCTCTATGGCTGGTCCGGCTCGCCTGCTAACTAGCCAGCTAACAGCTAGCTTAGCTCTGCACAGTAAGAAGTTGCTCACCAAGGCTTCATCCATACTAGCCTCCTTCCGCTCTGCTGCTGCCCGGCTCACTCACATCAAACACACACACTGAACTCTGGCAGCTCGTTTCATGGACACAGCCTCTACAAACTCACTCTCATGACTATATCTAAATCAATATTTCAGATATTGTCTTGAAGACAGAGAATGTAGAGGGAGCTGGAAGAGAGCAACATGTTACCCACCCAGCGCTAGGACCCGGCAGGGTCTTTGTTTGGGTAACATGGTTAGCTCTGTCCTCCGTTTCCACGAAAATAAACCCCGCTGCTTGGTTTAAATGACTTCGTAGCTGCCGGTGTTTGCGTCAGTGTGCTTTCTTACCATCCGCCGCTGCCACACCGGCCCACTCGGCCCAGGCAGTCCAGCTTTGACCCACGAAATCATCGAGGCTAGGCACCCGCCGATCAAGAGCAGCCATTACTTTTACTGCGCGTTCACGCTCCGCCATCATCACTGCGCGGCAAGCAGCTTACGTCATAGTCCGCGCTCCCGACAGGACAGGAACTTCCTGCGTGCGCGTGCTCGGAACACCCACACACACCTCAGACAGATAGACAGACAGACAGGCAGGCAGGCAGGCAGATAGACAGACAGACAGACAGACAGGCAGGCAGGCAGGCAGGCAGACAGACAGGCAGACAGACAGACAGACAGACAGACAGGCAGGCAGGCTGACAGACAGACAGACAGGCAGGCTGACAGACAGACAGACAGGCAGGCTGACAGACAGACATACGTCAGGAGAGGACAGTGTCTACATGATGTCATTTACAATACCTGTCAAACTATCTTTTAAAATGTGGTTTGCCGCAAAAAAACAAACTGTTAATTATGAAATTAAAGCAATGAGATTAACTATTAGACTATTTTTGCTCTGTTAATTTCTAAGCTGAAAAGTGCCACATAAAAGTAGTGGACCGACTTTGGGCTTTTCTTTCAGGGACTGTATTCATATGGCATCACAATAAAGATTAAATTAAGTTTCAAACAGACTTGATATATTTTCTGTCTTTTCTTTATTTACTGTATATATCGTTGGAATAGAGGTGTCCCTTCCTGTGTGGCCTCTGATTCTCCAAACTCAAAGATGCATTGAAGAAATACCAGAAAGTAAGACATGGCTCTTTTTATTATTCAAACATTCAAAGAAGCTGACACAGATACTTCAAGGTGCTAATTAAAAAATGTGGACACAGCTTTGCTGATATCCCTAACAACAACATAATTTCAAATCGTGCAGGGTTGGTTCATTTGTACTACATATGTACAGAAATTAAAATAAACACACTGCACACTGGTCTGCACTGCCAGCAGAGCATGGACAGTTTTTGAAAGGGCTGCCAGGCAAAGATATGGCTAACACCAAACATCACAACTACTAAAACAAAGACAAGAAACCATGGCAGGTCATACCTCACCTTCATCTTCACTTCCACCACCTGTTCCAGTGTTACTTTTTATTGCTTCCTTTGTAAAACTAGCTTGTTGTTTTATCAGTTTTTAAGTCGCACACGGAGGTTGCAATCCTGTATTTTTTGCAGACAGCCTTCCATGAGTTTGACTGCAGAGGACATGTCTGATTGTGTGTTTGTGGGTACAAGGCCATCAGACACAAATGTGTATGGTGAAAGAAAAGTGGGCTTCACAATATTTGCTTCTATCAAAGAGGGGCCGTGCAGAAAAAGTTTGGTAATCATTTGATGACATACAGGACCTGGGTCATAAATAAGTGAGATGGTACAAATGTAAATGTATGCACCATGCAAAATAGCCTATTTTACCACTAGTAAGAGTGATATATAACCGCTCTGTATAGCTTTAAGTATTACTGTGTTTTACCCATAGACTGTGTAATTAATGGACATAGTATCCGTGACATTACCCATCTGTTTCTGTAGCTCTGTTTTGAAGCCAATCATCAGCGGGTGCCATATTGGTAATGCTCAACGCAACCTAACATCTGTCAAGCTAGTGTGGCATAAAGAGGCGGGCTGTGAGCCTCCTCGCCAGCAGCTACAGTGTTCCCGCCTGTCAATCAAGTCAGCTGTGCCTCTCATAATGAATAACTCCTAATCTTAATATCTTCAAAATCACTGCGTTATAAAAAAAATTCACCTCCTGTAAAGTGTTTGCCGATCGGGAAATGAGCTATCCAGACTACACTTGTTTTTTTGTACCAGGATGTTAACATGTTTATTTCTGCTGTAAAGATTGGCTTTTTTGAATTGGTGTGTATGTGGTTTCCCGTACTTCCAGAGCCAGCCTCAAGTGGACACTCGATGAACTGCAGCTTTTAACACTTCCACATTGGTTTTAATTCTCGCGGCCGGAGGTTGCCTCTTAGTTTTAACCAGTATTGTTGGCCTTTATAACAGATTCATATAATGCTGCAATATTTGGTTCTCATCTTGTACCAATAATGTTCGAAGTAGCTCAAAAGATTGACTTAAAATCTAACTGGTTGTTTTGTCTTTATTTTTCCTTTTTAAAGTCTCTTTGTAAAGCACTTTAATTTCTCTTGATTTGATTGAAAACAGTTACATAAATAAAGTAGGATTGATCGAGTGATCGGGGCAACATTTATATTAAAACAGTTTCATATTTTGTCGACTTTTTTTGTCAATTGGGGTAAAACATCAGAAAGATCTCTTTAAATACAGTCTTAACATTTTTTTACATCATGAAAATCTGCATAAATGAAAAAGAATGAATGTAATGTTAGATTGTCTGCTCGTCCCAGCCACTCATGCTCTTATTGTAAGCCTGGTTGCATCTCTTCAAAGACTCTGAGTCTGTAATTAACATGTATGGGAGTTACTAATTATGTCCAAACTTTCTTGAATAAACTTTTGTTCAGTTCTAGTCAGACTTTTTCTCACTGATGTCCTTCATGCAGTTGATATGAGTCACTGGACCTGCATACCTGTGTGTGACTCATTTCAGCAGTTATCACTTGAGGGGCGGGTCATTGTGTGTGGATGGGTCTATATATTCTCTTTACACTACTGTTCGGGGGCAGAGTGAAGCACACAGAGAGCTTTCCCCTTCAGTAGTGATCAGAAGTCACAGGTTTGCACACGTGAACACACCTTCCCCTCTCCTAATCCCTCTAAGTAGTTAATCTGTGCAGTTAGCCAGAGCTGTGCTCAAACACAAACATGAAGGTGTGACACAAGTGTTCATCACATGGTCGATGTGTCTCCGTCTGCAGTCCTGTCCTACCACTATAGTTGTTCTGATAACATCACCAGTATCAAATAATTCCTCCAATGCAGCCTGTGATGCAGTATTAGACATCTGCTACTCAATGTACTAATCTGATTCAGTGATTCATCAGCCCTCCTCTTAAACTGCATCATGTTTCCTCTTCTCTAAAACCTATAGAAGCACTGAGCAGACATGCACACAAAATGAAGGTGTTGAAAAACAAAGCAAAAGCACAAGTGCAAAAAATCTGCAGTTCCTCCAGTGTCCACTCGAGGCTCCAAAAGACAAGAAGACCCCATAAAGCTGCCTCTTTAAAACACTCATTTGACACAAAATTAAACATGTTTATAGCTTCATACAACATAGAACAACAACTCTGGTCCCTTTACCTCATTTCTTTATTCATGAACACTGTACAAGGGGGTCATCATATTTTAAAACTTGTCTGTGGATTATTCAAAGGCTGATCAATGCAAATATTTGCATCTTTAGGGGCTGATTTGACAGCAGGTTGGTGTGCTGTAGTTGTTTACCCAAAGGCTTAAAGCACACTTCAGCTTCACCTTTTTGCAGGTATCTAGATTAAGGCTGTGTTAACATTTCCAATATGATAACCACCATCGTTCAGCTTCATAAAACCTCTTCAGAAACCAAGGGCAGCATTACTCAGACTACTTTTACACAGTTCATTTTAGTTGCTTCCTCAAGATCTTGGCTTTCTTGTTATCTTGGGATAACAAAGCTGGATTTATCCAAAAAATGGATTAATGTACACTACCAGTCAAAAGTTTGTTAACATCTTCTCATTCAAGGGTTTGTATTTATTTTAATTATTTGAAAATCATTATTAGATTAATACCAAAGACTTCAAAACTATGAAAGAACATATATGGAATTATTTATTGAACAAAAAAGTGTTAAACAAAGCAGAATATGTTTTATATTTTAGATTCTGTGAAGTAGCCCCCTTTTTCCTTCATGACAGCTTTGCACACTCTTGGTATTCTCTCAGTCTGCTTCATGAAGTGGTCTCCTGGAATGGTCTCTAATTAACACGAGCCTTGTCAAGAGTTCATTTGTAGAATGACTTGCCTTCTTAATGTGTTTGAGACCATTAGTTATGTTGTTCAGAGGTAGGGTTAGTACACAATGGCTAGCCCTATTTGACTACTGTTGTAATCCAGATTATGGCAAAACCAGATTATTTCATAGTTTTCATGTCTTCAGTATTAATCTACAATTCCGAAAATGATTAAAATATATAAAAAACACTGAATGAGAAGTTGTGTCCAAACTTTTGACTGGTAGTCTATGTCTTTATCTTGAGGAAACAAAGCTTATCTTCCCTGGCGACAACACACTGGTTACTGATAGTTATAGGCCAGGCTGCCATTGCCCACATCAGTGCCTGAAGTAAAGTGTATTTCTAGGTCTGTTTTGTGCCTTTTCAACTCTGGGGATGCTTGTTATGATCATCTGCTGGTGGTGCAAGTAAATTAAAAAAAAACTAGTCTGAGATAACTAGATAAAGAAGTTGAGATCTCATGAAAACATCCAGAATATAATTTGTTATTATGAGTAAATACAAAATGTATGGCTGCATGTCCACTAAGGGCTTCTGCAGCCTACACAGCAGCAAATTATTTTATTGCTACGAGGAACTATTGTTTCAGAGCAGCAAAGAAAAACTGATTCATGTTTTACATGAGCAATCCACAGCAATAAGGTTCCAGCACAGAGAGTAACTAAAGATGATCACTCAAAATACCAGCAGTGATTTCACATCTTTCAGTTTAATGTGTTTGTATTTGAAATTCTCAGCTTCTATTATTAGAATCAGCAAATCCCAATATGGAGGAGTTTCAAATTAAAAATCAATGCTTCACAAGAACACAGCTCAGCTTTTTTCTAAATGTTAAACTTTTGATTATTTTTGCATGGGATTTGTTTGGAGTATTGGCTCAGGCCTTGAAAAACAAGGCAAAACCCTAGTACAAAGACCAGATGGCTCAGACCACAGACAGTTTAAAATCAAGTACGGCACAGCAGCTTTCCCCAGATGGAGTCGACATTTTAGAGCTGCCCCTGGTGGCCTGCTACAGTGTAGGTCAACAATCCTGCCTCCTCTTTTATAACCATAGACTATAATTAATTGACGTAGTATCCATGATGACACCCATCTGTTTCTGAAGTGCTGTTTTGAAGCCAATTGGAATAATACAATTCCAATTTTGGAAATGCTGAACTCAACCTAACTTCTGTCAAGCTAGTGTGAGGTAAAGAGGCGGGCTTTGAGCCGCCTCGCTAACAGCTACATTGTTTCTGCCTGTCAGTCAAGTCAGTCATGTCCTTAAACGGGCAAAACTCGTAATCTCAATCCATCTAGTAATCTTCATAATTGTCGCATTATAAAAAATAATTCAGCCCTCATATAGTGTGTGCCGATAGAGAAATGAGCTCTTCAGACTGAAGATGTTTTTTGTTCCAGGCTGTAAACATGTTTATTTCTGCTGCAAAGATTGTGTTTTTTTTTAATTAGTGTGTGTGTGGTTTCTATTTCTGCAGCCAGCCTCAAGCGGATACTCAATGAACTGCATTTTTTTAACATTTCCGCATGGGCTTCATATTTTGAGACCAGAGGTTGCCGCTTGGTAAGAACCCAGGGAACAAGAAAAATATATTTAAAAAATGACATGCTGACATTTTCTTTTCTCAAACGTGTTTTCAGTCAAAGCTGTTAATTATTTTCATACTGATTTTATGTGCAAGTGTTTGTTTTTTTTAGAAAAGCTTAGTATGTTTGTTAATTGATGTTAAAGAGAGAGGATATAACATCATGATTGACAGCTAAGTTGACAAATTATTACCAGAGTTTCTGACACTTAACATCAGAGTAGAGGAGGAACAGAGAGACAAAAGGTAATGCTGACACAACAGTCGATAAACTTTCCCGAGCGTCTGCTTTAAATCAACACAAGAATCTGTTCTGCTGTGGACCGTGCTGACCTGAGGGATCTTTAACATCGTATCTGCAAGTGAAATGTGTGTTTTGGTTAGAGTGAGGGGTGTGACGTCAGTCTCCTGGCTCCACCAGCCAGATCACTCCTGCACATGCCTTCAGCGCAATATGTCAGAGATGTTTCGGCTTCACATCACATCATATTAATATACCACAAATGGTTCAGACGTAAACTCTCTTAGAGGTAGGATAGAAAACAGAGCCTGTTCTCACAGTTTTCGGAGGGTGTCGGGTGTAAACGTGATAAAGAAAGGAGACAGAATCCAGCAGTGGCAGCTCTCATGTTTAACACAAATCAATACAGATAAACAGTTCTGCACAAACAAAGCATAATAAAATACACAAAGTCCAATTTCAATTAATAATTACATCAACATCTCACAAATCACTGTGCTCTAATTAACAGGATCATCTTTTAGAATTGATAAAGCACCTGTCCAATTTTTAAATGATGTAAAAATATATTACTTTAGTGATAGTGCCTCAAACAGCCCCTCGTGCTCCCTACAGAGGCCTGGTGGTGAAATAAAACAGCTGCACAGGTAACCTGTTAAATCAGATACTGCAAGGAGATCATCAGTTTCCTCTGAGTGCGATGCTAAGAGTCATCAACAGTTAATACAGTAGAATAACATCCATCTGGCAGTCAAATTTGGAGAGTTTAGATACATGACGTATTTCTGATCAGAGGATTTAGTGTAAGGCATCTCAGTGGTGCAAACAATAATCAGCATTCTGACAAAAAAATCAAAGAGGAGCTGCACAGACATGTTTCAATTGAAAATATAAACAGAAACCCAACATTGGTTTAAAAAATATATGCAACGGACCAATTCATGTTGATAAAAATACATATGAACTGTGTATAAAAAAGTCCCTGCAAGTTAGTTGTCCCAAAAATAACTGAAACTAGGATGTGTACTAGTGTTACGGAGTAGTGTTAAGGTAACATAACGATGTACAACACCTACTGGAGTAAACATACAGAGAGAGAGAGAGAGCCTGCTGCAGTCTGAACACAGGCTCACATAAAGAAGACTACCTCAAACCTCAAACAGCAACCAACGTGATATTCATCCGCATACAGTGTGTATTGTTTTTCCCAGCAAGTAAAGCATCATCAAGTCAAAGTGTGTCGGTACTGCACGATCCAGAAGGTAAACAGGAGTGTGTGAGTGTCAGTGGAGGAGAGGTAAGAGCTTGGGTTTCAGATGTCTCAGAAAAGAGAGTGAATCTTCAACAAATTTACAGTTTTCAGGCTGATGTGTGAATCATGTTTACAGTTACAGTACTTTCTATTTGTGCTACAGCACGAACACTGACAGGTTGCGCCATTCAAAAGGAACCTGGGACACTGGTTTCTTTTATACGTATGTTTTTTCAAATGAAGCACAGATGATTTCAGAGACGAAAATTAGAAAACACAAACAATCAGGCCGCCATTGTTGTTTACATTGCTGGGTCTGAGTAGTCAGGTCATACTCTTTCCCAGCATCAGATACTTGCCATCCCTTAAGCCAGCTGTGTTAAATACTTGATTCTGATTGGTCAGAACTGAAGAAGTTACAGAAAGGGGAAACAATCTGAGGGTGAGAGTGGTGATGGTGTTTGTACAGTAACTGCTCGTCAGTGCAAAGCAGGAAATATTAGGGCCATGGGATCGAGGAAAGACATCAAGATTTCAAGAATGAAGTTGGCTGGCTGCACTCCCAATAGTCTCCTGTATGTTATTTTACATAAAGATCAACTTAAGCCTGTAATTACAACTTATCTCCATGAAACTACAACTTAACTCTCATAAGAGTATTACTTTCTCATTCAATTACAAGATTTATCTCAGCATTTTACTTTTGCTTTTAAACTTACAAACTATTCTTTTACTTTATTACAAGTTTATTCTAATTTCCTGTCGTAAGAATACGAGAGCGTTTGCTGTAATGAACTCAAGAATGCAATGCAGTGTAAACAACAATGGCAGCCTACAAGTAAAGGCTTCCTTCAAATGTCCTGCAGAAGTTTGGAGGGTTTTGTTTGTTGACATACATATAAAAGACTCCAGTGTTAACCCAATAAGGTCAACACGCGTTACCCTGCTGGGTTCCTTTTAAGAGGAGTGTGCCCTCGCAGGACCCGGCCATACGTCTGCTCCCACAGCCTCTGGATGTTGCTCAAGTTGCAATGCTTTCTTTCAGTGAATGTGAGGGTGATCTGATTCTGACTTGTGCTTGGTCTTTCCTGATGGGGGAATCAGTTCAGATACTAACATAATCATTTCATCACGAAATGGCTTCCTGAGGGGTTGGCATAAAGGGAGGACAGTGCTGCTGTGGAGGCAAACGCACTTCAGGCCGGCTGTTCTAAAAACAAATGCACGCAGTATTTCCTGTTCTTAGTAGTGTGCCCGTGTGTAGTTTGTATTTGAGCTTGGTGTTGCAGGAGGAGGTTAATGACAATAAAAAAAGACAGTGTTGCAGGTTAGGGAGAAGGAGAAGGTTTTTTTTCTGACTTCCATTTGTTTCCATTTTTGCAGGTTAACATAAGAGACCAATGTTGGGCACAAAGCGTTGCTGTGGGTGCAGAGCTGGGCTTAAGGTTCCTCAGTGATGTGCCTAAGGCTCGGGGGCTCCTCCTTCCTCCATGGTGGCTGGTGGGTTTGGATCCTTGTGGAAAGGAGTCTCCTTGTAAATAAACCAGCAGTTACCGCCCCACAGGATCAAGTTCAAGAAGCCAAAGATCTGTGGAAACAGGACAACATGAGATGTTTACAGAGTATTTTTCAGTCTAACAGGTTTCACGAGTATGTTTGTGTTTCGGATTGAAACTCTCTCTTCTGCTGTGTAGACTTCAGAGGGTATTATTACCCAGCCTCCATGTTTACAGAGCTGAGCACAGGACTGTAAATCCATTAATCATGAATTATCGGCGTTACTATTTGTATTGAATTTTTATACGGATATTAAAATCATTATTTTTCTCTCTCCGTTTGAAAATAAAAAAATCCTGTCCACACATATAATCCCTGATTTTAAAGAACTTTTACATTTTCTTAAGTGCAGCATTGACAGCACAGGCTTGTAGGCAGATTACGCTTTTTTATGACATTCTAAATGAAACATAATAAAAAAATAGATACAAAAAAATATATATGTACACTACCAGTCAAAATGTTGGACACCTTCTCATTCAGTGGTTTTTGTTTATTCTAATTATTTTCAACATTGTAGATTAATACTGAAGACATCAAAACTATGAAATAATCTGGTTTTGCCATAATCTGGATTACAACAGTAGTCAAATAGGGCTATCCATTGTGTACTAACCCTACCTCTGAACAACACAACTGATGGTCTCAAACACATTAAGAAGGCAAGTCATTCTACAAATGAACTCTTGACAAGGCTCATGTTAATTAGAAACCATTCCAGGAGACCACTTCATGAAGCAGACTGAGAGAATACCAAGAGTGTGCAAAGCTGTCATGAAGGAAAAAGGGGGCTACTTTACAGAATCTAAAATATAAAACATATTCTGCTTTGTTTAACACTTTTTTGTTCATTAAATAATTCCATGTATGTTCTTTCATAGTTTTGATGTCTTTGGTATTAATCTACAGTGTTTCAAATAATTAAAATACAAACCTTGAATGAGAAGGTGTTTCCAAACTTTTGACTGGTAGTGTATATATTAAAAAAACATGATGCAACATCTGAAATGAATCCTCGCCAAGCGCCAATGGGAGCAGCTTTTCTTATTGGGCAGACAAATTTCAGCAATATTTGTGCCGAAATAATCACGTGATTAAAAAACGATGATGGATTTATACTGTCTTTTGCATGCTGTGTGGGATGCACTCTAGTTTTTCGGTCTGTGTGGGGACCTTAAATTTGAATTACCTTTAGTTCTGTACCAAACTGTTTCAGTATGCATCTGAACTGAAAGTGCCGCATTGAAACAGCTTTGCAATGCTTTTTAATCTGGCACTAATCCTTTAACATTTAATGTTCTTCAGTGACCGTGTACATAACTCATTAAACATAGTTAGACCCACACTGCTGCAGCAAAGAGTGAAACCATCTGATCAGAGAAGTGTATGTCCATTTTCATTTTGAACACCAGATGGCACTGTTTGAGCTCATGTGCAAAAAAAAATCAACAACGAGCCTCCCTCCAGATTTAAGTGGCATATCTTAAATTGGTTTTAAAAACGAATCTGTTAAAAATATATATTTTATCAAGGCAACAACTGTGATCTTCCTGAAAACAGAGTCAGATACGAGCATCAAAAAATGGAGGGCGGAGCTCTTCCTGGGTTAAAGAAGGTGTGAGTTTAAGGTGCTCTTTAGAGAGGAAAAACAGGAACCATTCTAAGCCTCTCTCTTTTGAACAGCTACGATGCTCTTTTCATGTCTTCATCGGGAAGTCAATTTTCACCTCTTGATGAAGGCTCGATGCCGAAACACGTGGAATTTGTTGTTAAGGTCTAAATGTCAAAATACAGCTTCATATATTTCACACCAAAAGTAAACAATCAACTGCAACTCTTCTTTTTCCAGAAGACATCAACAACAGAACATTCGGCTGAATGCAGCCTCACTTTAAAATCACTTACCACAGAGGCGTTGAGGCGGCCCATGGAGGGAAACGATCCCGGGGTACAGACTTCCTTGCAGTGCTCCACTAGGTGATCCGGGTTGACGGCCCATTTGACATCCGTCAGGCCTTTTCCCCAGGCCGCAGAGGACACAAACCACAGGAAGGCAAAGGCAGCAGTCACCACCAGGTCCTGGGGAAGGAGACACAGCAGACATGGAGGATGTTTGCATACTCTCATTGCATTTATTGGTCACGATAACCGTGAGGTGAAAATATGATATTGTGACTAGTCCCAACCCTCCTCAGATCCTGCACGGGTTTGTTTAAAGGTTGTTGTTGGATTTTAAAAATTCTGACCAGAGGTGTGTACTCACTATGACGGGCCCACGGCTGGTCTTGCGGTACACATGCTGGAATCCCAGGTAGAGGACCAGTGTGGCGGTGCAATAAAGGAACGCAAACACACCAACACACACAAAGAACTCTGCGGAGGAGGAGAAGTCACCCTGCAGGTAGAAGGTGTGGGATTCGCTGCCATTACAAAAAGGTATCTTGTAGGATACCGCTGACAACCTAAAGAGAAGTCGAGAGAGAGAGAGCTCTTAAAATATTGCTCCACAGCCCCTGATTTTACAGGTTTTCACAGCTTTTTGTGTGTTGTCAAGAGAAATCGAGTCCTCACCTGGGTAACTCTTCTATCCAAGGAGGCAAGCAGGGAAAATGTAGAAGGGTTAAGCGAGATTTGAGAGATTTTACAAAGACTGTGTGCACAAACTAAGCGGCAGAAGAATGCACCTCAGTGGCTGAGGGGATAGAGACTTCACGAAGCATCACTGAAGTTTTACGACTGACTTCACTTAAGAACCTCAGATGTAGTCATAATGTCATCCATATGCAATCATCTGAAAAGCTGGACTGTTAGATGTCTAATTACTGTATCAGTATTTTGTATTCAGGGCAGGTTAAGAGTTGAATCTACTGAGTACCAGTGGAGTTGACAAACTTTTCACCAGACGGTGGTGGTATTCTACAGCTGTACTGTTTGACAGCTGAAAGAGGAGAGGGGTCTAACGTGTGCTCCTCTTGGAAGTCCTCAGAAGTCAAAAGACTTCCCGGTGTGCTGCAGTACCTGAACGGGTAGTAGAACTCCGGATGGACATTTGACTCCTGACCCTCCTTGCATGTCACTTTGAAGTGTGTTTTCGCAGAGTAACCTCCGGTGGTGGCGAAGGCAAAGATGGCAAAGACCTGCAGAGGCAGAGAGATATGTCAGAAAGTACACACTACCCACAGAGGTCTCCTCACTCAATATCTGTATGTGCAGTAATCAAAGGGAACACAGTTTGATGAGATTTAAGTCCCAAGTTCAGTCAAGATTTAATAAAGACACTCTGAGCAGAAGAACTGCAAACCACAATCATTTTATTTATACTGTACCTTTCTAGACCAGCCGTCAAAAAGTGCTTCACAATAACAGAATGAAAACAAGGCATAAAAAGAAGGACATAAAATTGGGCAAAATACATAAAAACAGACAGGTGGGTCTTCAACTGCTTTTTGAAAATGTCCACAGCTCTTAGTCCTGGTGTAATACTGATCCAAAGTTGTGGAGCAACAACCTCCAAAGCACAGTCACATTAGTTTTAAACTGGATTCTGAACTTAAAGCTGGGGTTGGTACTGTAGACAGATCTAGATACACACTATGTTATACAGGTTAAAATGATCTTTATGTCCCGATGGCAATCAATACATAATGTGTTCTTAAAAAAGAGTGGAAAAAAAGCTGCTATCTACAGCCGGAGTAAACCTGGGAAAACACCAACCAATCCCTGCCACCACGAGCCAATCTATGAATCCAATCAAATCCCGTCCTGCCGTTCTGCCCGCCTCCTGCACATACATTTCATGTTTGTTTGTGTTTTTAACTTTCACTATGATAATGTTTTGGTGTTTTCTTATCACTGAGTGAGTTGACGTAGTGCAAAACACAAACGATGTGCTGAGGACCAGTTTTGAATCAGTCACCATCATATGGTCGCAAATCAGCGGCGCTCCTGCATGTGAGCGGGGAGCGTCGTTTTGGAGGAGCTCAGAGGGGAGGGGTTAGACAGAGTCCTGAGGATATGCTATATTTGAATTCATGCTAGTTTTCCGTGACTACCAACCCTAGCTTTCATGGGGAGTCAATGCAAAGACCTGAGTATGGGTGTTACAATGGACCTTCTGGATGATTTCGTGTGGAAATTAGATGCAGAGTTTTGGACCATTTGTAAACGGTTCATAGACGTGCTGCTGAAACAGTTGAACGAAGAATTACAATAATTCAAACAAGATGAAACAAGCTCAACTTTGTAGACAATGGGCCTGAGCTTTGCAATATTTCTGCTGAAACGAGGAGCGGACCAGATCAAAGATGTACACTTCCGTTCAAAAGTTTGCGGTCACCCAGACAATTTTGTGTTTTTCATGAAAACTCACACTTTTATTTATCAAATGAGTTACAAAATGAATAGAAAATATAGTCAAGACATTGAGAATGTTAGAAATAATGATTTTTAGTTGAAATAATAATTTTGTCCTTCAAACTTTGCTTTCATCAAAGAATGCTCCCTTCGCAGCAATTACAACATTGCAGACCTTTGGCATTCTAGCTGTTAATTTGTTGAGGGAATCTGAAGAAATTTCACCCCACGCTTCCTGAAGCACCTCCCACAAGTTGGATTGGCTTGATGGACACTTCTTGCGTACCATACGGCCAAGCTGCTCCCACAACAGCTCAATGGGGTTGAGATCTGGTGACTGCGCTGTCCACTCCATTACAGACAGAATACCAGCTGCCTGCTTCTTCCCTAAATAGTTCTTGCATAATCTGGAAGTGCGCTTTGGGTCATTGCCCTGTTGTAGGAGGAAATTGGCTCCAATCAAGCGCTGTCCACAGGGTATGGCATGGCGTTGCAAAATTGAGTGATAGCCTTCATTATCTCCCACTTTACCTGCACCAAAGCAGCCCCAGACCATCACATGACCTCCACCATGCTTGACAGATGGCGTCAGGCACTCTTCCAGCATCTTTTCACTTGTTCTGCGTCTCACTAGTCTTCTTCTGTGTGATCCAAACACCTTAAACTTCGATTCGTCTGTCCATAACACTTTTTTCCAATCTTCTTCTGTCCAATGTCTGTGTTCTTCTGCCCATATTAATCTTTTCCTTTTATTGGCCAGTCTCAGACATGGCTTTTTCTTTGCCACTCTGCCTAGAAGGCCAGCATCCCAGAGTCGCCTCTTCACTGTAGATGTTGACACTGGCGTTTTGCGGGTACCATTTAATGAAGCTGCCAGTTCAGGACCTGTGTGGTGTCTATTTCTCAAACTAGAGACTCTACTGTACTTGTCTTCTTGCTCAGTTGTGCACCGGGGCCTCCCACTTCTCTTTCTACTCTGGTTAGAGCCTGTTTGTGCTGTTCTCTGAAGGGAGTAGTACACATCGTTGTAGGAAATGTTCAGTTTTTTGGAAATTTCTCGCATGGAATATCCTTCATTTCTAAGAACAAGAATAGACTGTGGAGTTTCATATGAAAGTTCTCTTTTTCTGGCCATTTTGAGAGTATAATTGAACCCACAAATGTGATGCTCCAGATACTCAACTAGCTCAAAGAAAGGCCAGTTTTATAGCTTCTCTAACCAGCAAAACCATTTTCAGCTGTGCTAACATATCTGCACAAGGGTTTTCAAGATGTTTCTAATCATCCATTAGCTTTCTAACGCGATTAGCAAACACAATGTACCATTAGAACACTGGAGTGATGGTTGCTGGAAATGAGCCTCTATACACCTGTGTAGATATTCCATTAAAAACCAGACGTTTGCAGCTAGAATAGTCATTTACCGCATTAACAATGTATAGAGTGTATTTCTGATTAATTTAATGTTATCTTCATTGAAAAAAACAGTGCTTTCCTTTCAAAACTAAGGACATTTCTAAGTGACCCCAAACTTTTGAACGGTAGTGTACATGCTGATCCAAACTCAAAGCCTGGCCCATTTGGATCCCAAGATTTTGCAGGGTAGGCTTTACAAGATAAGAAATCAAGATGTTTTACCATATTAACAAAACATGCTCTGGAGCAGAGACAAGAACCTTCGGCTTTATTGATAGGACAGCTGAAGAGAGACAGGAAACGTGGTTAGTGGGGGATGACATGACATGCAGCGAATGGCCAGGAGTCGAACCAGCGACCTCTGCGGTGAGGACTATAGCCTCTGTATATGGGGCTTGCTAAGACCACTGGCACCCCCAAGAACCTCAGTTTTGTCTATGTTCAACTGGAGAAAATAATCTTCCATCTAAAGTAAAACAGACAATTTAGAGACACTTCAGAGTAGAATGTCTTCAGCATAACAATGATAAGAGACATTTTTAGAAGTTCTTTTAAAGGTGACATATCATGCAAAATTGACTTTTTAATGGTTCTCTACCTGAAATATGTTTCCCTGGCATGTCTACAAACCCCCCGAGAATGAAAAAAATCCATTCTGCCCCTGTTCTGTTTTCTCCACCTTTCTGTAAATGTGTGTGAAACGAGCCGTTTCAGACTTCCGTGTTTTTGTTACGTAACAACAATATCCGGTCTGTCACAGAGTCAGAGCTCGGAGCTTGTTCAGCCCATAGACTGTATAAAATAATACTGAATCCCCCCTCTGTTTTTCATTACCTGCACAAATGTGTGCTAACAAGGAGCTTAGGAGGGAGGCATGCTAGTTGTAGGCTGTCTTAATAAACACAAAGGTCGGTTTTACTCCCCACGTCTGCAGATTTGAAGATCTAGTGGATGATTTTTATTTATCATGGATAAGTGCGAGCGCTAGTAAGCATAGCTACATAGCTACATGTCGTAGCTGTAGCTGTGTACCAAGACACACGTCTACATACTGACAAATAAAACAACAAGAAACACAGAATCTGTGACCAATCCTTCAGAAAGGTCCCGCTGCCTTTCTGGCAGAGGTCGGTTTTACTCCACACGTCTGCAGATTTGAAGATCTAGTGGATGATTTTTATTTATCATGGATAAGTGCTAGCGCTAATTAGCATAGCCACATAGCTACATGTTCATAGCTGTAGCTGTAGCTGTGTACCAAGACACACGTCGACATACTGACAAATAAAACAACAAGAAACACTAAATCTGTGACCAATCCTTCAGAAAGGTCCCGCTGCCTTTCTGGTAGAGGTCGGTTTTACTCCCCACGTCTGCAGATTTGAAGATCTAGTGGATGTTTTTTATTTATCATGGATAAGTGCTAGCGCTAGTTAGCATAGCCACATAGCTACATGTTCGTAGCTGTGTACCAAGACACACGTCGACATACTGATAAATAAAACATCAAGAAACACTAAATCTATGACCAATCCTTCAGAAAGGTCCTGCTGCAGGCGCCTCTCCGTCAGGATCAGATTCTGGATCAGATTCAGAGGGTTGAAGTAACATGATCTCTGAGCAGCCGTGTATATTCAGCCAACATGTAAACATTAGATCAACGTGCTGGAGAGCTGAGGCACATCCACTTCCGGAGGGGGCGTGGTCAGAAGGAAAACAGAGTGTTCTGAGGGGGGCTGAAGAAGAGGGTTTTTCAGGCAGACCAAAATCTGATTTCAAAGTGTTTTTTTGAGCATAAACTTTAAAGACATGTTTTGGGGACCTCTTAGACCAATATATATTGATGAAAAAAGCGTGATATGTCACCTTTAAAAAAGTTTAAACTGTTTTCCCGCGTGGTGATGTCTTGGTGATCAGCAATGTCTTTTTGTTCCGTTTGTTTTCACTATCGGGAGTTTGCGCTCCTACTAGCTAGAGTACAGTAATTGAGCTCTCAGCCTGCAGGGAAAGTTGTGAGGCACAGACCCCCGAGCTCTCTGCCAGAAACTGCTGGTCACTCTTTAACTTAAATATTGGACTCATTGAATCAAAAGAGCACTCCACACGGTGAATTTACCATAAAACATAAACAATATACCTCCGTTTTCTGTGAATGCATGATTATGACCAAGTGTGGGAGAAAAGATGTGAGAAAAGTTGCATAGCCAGACCGGTCTGTGTCACTATCTTTTCCAGCACAGCGTGCACTCAGCGTTCAATAAATGGGGATGTGTTTTTTTAATCATGTCAGGTCGCACGCAGTCATGGTGGAATAATTTTTCAGGACAACACGTGATTTTTCCAGGACATTTTACTTTTTTCCTCCTTTTCCAGGTGTTTTCCAGTACTGGAAAACTGGACAACTGTTTTCTAGGTTTTCCAGGACACGTGTGAACCCTGCATAGACTGTATAAAATATGGACGTAGTATCCGTGACGTCACCCATCTGTTTCTGAAGCGCTGTTTTGAAGCCAATTGGCGGCGGCGGCAGCCATGTTGCTGCTGTCGAGTGATTGTGACATAAAGAGGCAGAGTTTGAGCCTCCTAGCCAACAGCTACAGTGTTCCCGCCTGTCAATCAAGTCAGCTGTGCCTCTCATTTGAAGACTCGTAATCTTAATATCTTCGAAATTGCAGCGTTAGAAAAAAATTCACCCCCGTACAGTGTGTGCCGATCGAGAAATTAGCTATCCAGACTACACTCGTGTTTTGTACCAGACTGTAAACATGTTTATTTTGTAAGTGGTTTCCGGTACTTCTGGAGCCAGCCTCAAGCAGATCCGCAATGAACTGCAGTTTTTAACACTTCCGCATTGGACTCATATTTTTAGACTGGAGGTTGCCGCTTCGTTCTGGCTCAAAAAACTGAGAAACTAACCCCCGAACAGACACACCACAGAACGCCACAGGAAGTCATTGCTGCCTGTGGCCATCAGACTGTACAACTCCTCCCTCTGATGACTGAACTATATTCTGTACTGTGCAATAACGTGCAATACACTGTGCAATATCCCTGCCACTTCAACATCCTGTATACAATACCTTCATTCCCATTGTTTTTGTACAGTATATAGCGAACTGTAACTATTCTATCTTCTATACTATCTTATTTTATTCCTTCTTTCTATTAATATTTTGACTTTTTCATACTGTGTATAAGAGCATTCTGTAACAACTGAATTTACCCCCGGGATAAATAAGTATTTCTGATTCTGATTCAGATATGGGGATAAAAGCTCAGAAACATGGAGAGGGACGAGTTCAATCTTTTAAGAATCTTAAAAGAGTCTGGTCCAGAGATTTCAGGGAGCATGAGGATGTTTTTTTCAGCAAGCTTCTGTAGAGAGATGGTGAAAGAGTCACCAGGTCCTCCGGTCTGGAGGATCAAATGAGGGAGTGATGTTTGCACTGGTTACATTCATTTGGAACAACAGGTGCAGGTACATTCAAACTGATGATACCATGATGCCGTTTCTCCTCCCATGATTTAAATATGCAACTTTTTTCACTTTCTGCTGAATGAACTAACTTGCCCTCTTCCCTATCACACTCTTCCCTGCTGTTGCTTTATTCAAACAGGAAACTAACCCCCACACAGACACACACAGACACACACAGATACACACAGATACACACACACAGACACACACAGGCACACAACCATCTCTCTTTTTCAACTACCAGGAAGTATGACGAACCATTTAATCTGAACCTTTAATCAAAACATTGCGCTTTAACCTTTTATTAATTACAAAGTGATCTGTGCACCGTTGTAAATGCTTTATAAGCTTTATGCAAACACAAAACATTTAGCATCTACTGCATTTATTGACCATTTGTATGAAATCAATTTGGCCTCAAGATATCTCACATGTGAATGACGAGTCAGCATAAAGTACCAAGCAGTTACAGGACACATAATTGAGACTTGAAATGCTGCACATTAACTTTGAATGACTTTTTTTCCTGAGCGTCAGTTTTTTTGCTTATTACATCAGAATTGATGTCCTCAAAATACTCTCCTCCAGAGAGAAAAACATGCTGATATGTGCTGACGGAGAGCAGACACCAGCAGGAAAATGGAAAGTGAAGAGGAACCAAGACACTTCCTCAGACACGCAACACAAACTGACTGTGCAGAAAAGCTGTGATAAAGTAAATCCTGCAGTCCACATCTTACAAAGATTTATGAGCCAGTGAGAGAAAAACCCCCCAGAGCTACTTTATAACCGAGGCCTTTGGAAAACATTTATCCAGGAACGAAACAGTGAACTGAGAACAACCAGACAACAATGTTGTTAAGACCCTGACTGCTGCTGTTTTATCCTATTTTTAAAGATGACACTACACGCCAGAATAGAAACACAGAGCAGAGTGGGATTTCTGTTGTGTAGCCAGCAGTGACATTATACACATGCCGCCCGTGTCGCTAATATCTGGACGGTAGGAAAAAGAGTTTCATTACAGCACGGATACAGGACTGCTTACTGTAGTGATAGTCCAGCAAACAAAGCTTTCCACATACTGTTTGACCGTTTACAAAAATGAATCTGCTGATTCCACGTGTTTGAGACATTATTACTTCATCATGTTTGTGGCCTCTCATTCAAAGTGAAGCAGGATTAGCACATCGGTTAGTTTTTAGTCCTGTCCCTTTAACTGCTGACTTACCCGTGAAGACGTCATGAACATCTGTAATTAATCATGAGTATTGATGATCTAAACACCGTTGTTAATGCATTAGTTCATGTGATGTGCCATCATGAAGTCAGGTCAATGCGTTATTTCCTAGTATCGATACAATCGATTTATTACCTTTTGAAACTTTGTTCGATCGATATATGTCGTCCGGAAGGCCAACTTGCCGAGCACAGATTAATGTAGTCGGATCACAGGAATATTAATCAATACATCAATGTAGTAGATGAATCGTTACACCCCTACCAAAATGTGCCAAACAGGCGACTTGTTGCTTCATGACAGCTCATATTTAATATTACACAATCTGTTCTGATGAACCAAAGCGGTTTAGAAAACTGCTTTGAGTGCATGAAATCCTCAAACTGAAACCAACTTCAAAGAAGAGTTGTTCCTCTCTCACAGTGAGACTACATTTCCCCCAAAGCATTGGTGGTGTTGCATTAACAGTCTCGTAAAGTATGTGCACTTAAGTATGTGAACAGTGAATGTCAAAGGGCAGCTCCCTCCACACACACCTCTCCCCCCTCCCAGGACATCCTCCTCCTTCCAATAAAAAGCTCCTGATTACTGCATGTGATTCCTGCTTCCGCTCTTTCTCTCAAGAATAACGTCCTTTGTTCACTCACACCCACATCTACCCAAAGCAAGCACATTCCCATATCATCAGGCTCCTTTTCAACTACATAACAGATGTGTACAATAGGCTGCAGCACAGCAGGGGGGCTGCAGAGCTAGCTGGTTTGACAGCAGACATAAACATACGCGCAGGGAAACAGAGTGCAGTATTTAGCAAGCTTCACGCCCTCTGAGGATTTCCAGGAATGGGTTTCATCTTTCAGGTGTCTCTGGGTCCGCACAACATTTCTCTGCTATCATTTGAGCCTTGTTTGACCCACCCAGACCAATATGACAGCACCCCAAATAAGACCTGCTGATGGAATGGGGTGGGGGTTCCCTGTCTGGAGTCCCAGTCACACCCACTCTGCCTCTCCTGTTCAGGGAGCGGCTGACAGATAAGAGACAGCAGCAGCCAGTCACGAGGTTCTGACAGCAGCAATAACACATTTTATACAGCAGCCTTTATTTGTCTGAAACAGGTCACCATGCAGATATGAAGCTTTAGTGACCCAATGAGATCCAAAAGTTCATGATTATGGAAATAATCACATGACCAACTCCCTGAGTGGTGACCAGCCTCCACCTGACACTGTGACAAACAACTGCTCCTCCTTAATGTTCATGTTTACAGGCTGAGGCACACACACCAGTCTGATCCAGTCCTATCATACTAAACATCTTCCAAATAGCATTACAAAGAGAGAGGGGGGCAATCTGTTTTCCAAGAGCTGGGATACTAAGAAAAGCCTCACCCTGGAGGAGGGCTCTCCATTTTGGCCTTTGAAACCGCAAAGAATTCAACTTTCTGAACTCCCTGGAGATCCCGAAAAAGGCTCGGCTTTGAGAATTAAAGCACCAATCTCTGCAGGCTCAGAAAACACCACAAAGTAGAAAAATCCTCAAACTCAAAAATCAGAACCAGATCTTCATCTTCACCAGGGGTTCCCAGTGTGGGATGTGAGATGTCTTCCAGAATGTTTTTTTTAGTTATCCAAAAATAGTACATTTGACCCATTGTAGTAAAAAAAAAATAGTAGCTAAACTTGAAATAAAACATTGAAAGTAGAAAATGTAATGAGCTTTCTGCCTTTCTTTTTGCCAGATGACTCCTAAGTTTAGAGTTAGTGAACAGTTAATTATCAAAAGCATCAGTAGCAGCAGGTTCATTCATAACAGCACATGAAACACAGACACATGCTGATATAGGTAGGTTAATTTTCTGCAGACCAGCTAAATGAAGCCACATTAAAACACTTTGAGGGACTGTAGGAGCCACAAGTCTTAAAAGTTTGGGATCCTCTGATCTAGACAATCAGTAGTTCCACTGAAAACAAGGGGTCAAATTAATTCACAGAATTTAACCAACCATCACCTCACAGAGGGAATCAAAGGAAGTGAGGGACTGCAGAAGACAACACTGAAAAAATGAACACAGGAAGTTATAGTGAGGAATGATAAACCTGAGAATTACTCCTCACATGATGAAAGGAAGAATGAAAGTGGAAGATGTCATTTCTTGTTTCTGTTTTCAAATCTTTGAGATTGGTTTCACTTTGACTGAGGAGTGTATGAAAATCACTATACAGTGAAGTCTCTTTAATAGTATCCATTACAATTAAAAGGTCTTTTTCTTTGTGTTGGGTTTAAAACAAGCTTCAACCTTCAGTGTTGAAAAATGATGCAAATGTGGAAGCACAAAAAACTGCAGTTCCCGCGAGTGCTCTCTTGAGGCCGGCAGCAAGAGCCAATGAAGCTCTATGAGGTCCCCTCCTTACAGCAGGATCAAACATGTTTGAAGCCAGTTATTAAAAATAGCTTGGTATCTATATCTCATTTTTTATAGCAGAAAACTGTGCAGGGTTAACTTTTTATAAAGCATCTATTTTGAATTTACAAAGTTCAAGATCTGTGCATAAATCTGCATAATTCAGGGTGTGGTTGACCCCATTCAAGCTATCTGCCTCATAAAGCTTCTCCAGCAATGTGTGGCGTCACTGAGACTACGTCCATGTTTTAAACAGAGCATGATTCCAACCTGACTGCTACATGGCAGCTGTACTATCTCCTCTGCTTTTTGACTCTTCCTCAAAGAACACAGAATGTTGGAGCAGGTTGAGCCAAAGGGTCTCTAGCATAAAATACTAAAGTATATCACAATATATGTAGCTGCATTGAAACTAGGCCTACACAATGTGAATTACTGTGATAAAAATGTGAAGTGCAATTTATAAACAAAATTACGGAGTGCATATTAACCAAAATATGAAGCCCATGCGGAAGTGTTATAAACTGCTTTTCATCGAGGATCCGCCTGAGGCTGGCTGCAGAAACACCGGAAACCACACACATTCAAAGAAGACGATCTTTGCAGCAGAAATAAACATTTTTACAGCCTGGTACAAAAAATGAGTTCAGTCTGAGGAGTCTGAGGAACACATCGGTCGGGGGGGGGGGGGGGTGAACTTTTTTCTAATGCGATGGTTCAGAAGATATTAAGATTACAAGTTTTTGCCCAAATAAGGACATGACTGACTTGACTGACAGGCGGGAACACATAGCTGTTCGCTAGGAGCTTCAAACCCTGCCTCTTAACGCCACACTCTTTCGGTTGAGTTCAGCATTTCCAATATGGCTGCCGCCGACTGGCTTCAAATCAGTTCTTAGGAACAGATGGGTAACGCCACGGATACTACATCCATTATTTATACAGTCTATGGTATTGACTTTATCATGTAACGTACAGTCCGTGTTTGCATCATGCCCCTCCCCTGCCTGTCCACAATGCCTCCTCATTAATTCAGAGAGAAGTTTTTTTCTTGACCAAATGAACATTATTAATTGAGGGGCGCTGAGAGTTAGCTCATCTGACTCAAACAAAAGTCTGTGAAAGCAGGGACATTACACCCTGGCCTCCATCTCAACGCAAAACTGCATACTCTGCTGATGAGTGTGAAAGCAGTGTGTCTGCAGAGAAATGTTTTTCTTATTTTTTATAATGGATTCAGACTTTTGCAATGTGTTTATTGCAAACAGTCATATTGCAATAATTTACTAGCTTTGTTTTGTGTACTTTTACTTGTAAAAATCTGTACTTTTACTTTTACTGAATCAGAAAAAGTTGTTAAATGTTGTACTTTTCTACATTTTACACAGCATCAGTTGCTGATTAAAAACAGTGAAAAATAAAAAGGACAAGCTTTCTGCAGGTTGACTGGCTGATATCTACCTGGTTTGTCCTTCCCAGGTCAATATCTCATCAGAGAAACATTGCTTTACAAAACCAGAGTGGTATACTACAAAGCTGGACTTGCGGTTATCAAGGTAACTTCTGGGTTAACTCTGAATTTTCAGGACTACGAAGGTGGTTCCCGTTTTACCAATCAGGTCGCTCGATCAGGGAGCTCTGAGCTGATCGCAAGGAGAGAGAGACGGGCAGGACACTTTGTCTACCTATAGGTTTGTATATATAAAAAACTGATGACAGTTATTGATTATCTTTCCTGACGTCATACTTAAACATAGTCTAAAATAAGCTAGTCAGATTAAGTTGTTGTAGGACTACTGTATTAAATATAACACTGTGTGTGCTTATCACTTTGAATCATGTTCTGATTTTTATTTCTCCACAGCGATCAGTTTGATACTGTCAGGACTGCAGCTGAAATATTATGTCTAAAACTGTCACACACACGACACAAGATTAAATCAGAGAGAGAGATCACTGTCAGGGAAAAAAGAGTGTTTAGATACGTCAGATATGTCTGCACTAAATGATGAGAAATAGGACGTGATTTGCGCATTCAAACTGTGTTTTTGTCTAATCTCTCAGTTCTTCCTTCATGTTTCAAACTCATCTGTGTTGAAGTTAATCTGGATTATGTGTTTAACTTCTTAATATTTTTCTTATATCAGTGCAGTGTTTGAAATTCATGTCGATGTGCTTACGGCAGACTGTCCATGTCTGTGATTGGTCACATGTTGCATTCTCCGCCCCGTTCATGTGAACGCGCTCAGGGTAATTCTGGATTGACTCATCATGTTGATAACCAGCTTCGTGTGACAGATTAGCGCGATCTCCTCTGTCAGGTTCAGTGAAGCCGGATCATCTGGGATATATTGAACTCGCTTCGTAGTATACCCCTCTGGTAAGGTACAATGCTTTTCATCAGTACGACCTGTCTTGCAAGCTGGACAATTCATGGTGAACTCTTTGCACAGCTGTGACTTGATGCAGGGGGCTACAAAGTGACAAACCAAAAAGAAAAAAGTAGCCAATAACCTCAACCTTGATAGGTGTTGTGTCAACAAAATCTATGCACACACACACACACACACACACACACACACACACACACACACACACACACACACACACACACACACACACACACACACACACACACACACACGTCTCCTGTTTGTTATACTTCAACAGATGGCTCAGGAAGATAGAAAGATATGCTTTTACATAATATGGACACATCTCCCCTCAATAGTTTTACTTCACTCAGGTAAAATGATCTCAAAGCAACGTCCCTTTCACTTTAGCAGATTATGTCAGTACCTCTTCCTGGGTACAGTCCATCAAAAATACTCCTGGTAAAATCAATACTGCTGTCTTACATAGTTTTTACAGAGCTTTCTGCAGGGCACAGACTGTTACTACGCTGCTTGAATCTACACAGCTGGCCTTCATCACCAGAGCTGCATATAAAGCTGGTCTGCATTAGCAATAACACACACAGCATCAAAAACACTGAAATTGCGCAACGACTATTATCATAGCTTGTCTTTCTAATAAGGCCCTGTCTCGGGGATTTACTGGGATGTTGTTTAAGCTCACTGCTCTTCACAGTCAAATCTACTATGAAACAGAGCTCGTGGCTCACAGTGGAAGGTTGACATCATGATTTGGGTTAACATTTTACTAAGGAAATCAGCAGGTAACCTACATCATGCATTGTAAACCGACCAACCCTGGCCTGATTTAACTCAGAGAACCAGGCCAAAAGCCAAGACAACATAGTTACAGATAAAGGATGCAGAGACGGAGCAATCTGCAACCTTTAAAATGTTTTACTGTCTTTTAAATAAGAACGTTTACTAAAATATCTTTCCACCAGTACTAAGAGTAGTTTGCACGGTGTCCTAACAAGGACCAAAAAAGTAGATCGGATCACTCCTGTTCTTAGATCTCTACACTGGCTTCCTGTCTGTCAGAGAATAGACTTTAAAATCCTGCTGATGGTTTATAAAGCACTGAATGGTTTAGGCCCAAAATACATTGCTGATCTGCTGCTACTTTATGAACCACCTAGACCTCTGAGGTCATAAGGTACTGGTCTGCTTTCAGTCCCAAGAGTCAGAAAGAAACATGGTGAAGCAGCGTTCAGTCATCCACACATGTGGAACACACTCCCTGAAAGCTGTAGGTCTGCTTCAACACTCACCTCTTTTAAATCAAAGATTAAGACTTTTTTATTTGCCACTGCCTTCCTATCTTAGCTTATTTTAACTCACTTCAAATGCAAGTTTTAATTTTACTTTTAATATATTTCTAATTTTCCTTTTATTTTCTGTTTTATTATATTTGTCATTTTAATTGTGTTCTTTTATGCTTATCTGAATGTTTCCAATGCTTTTAATGTTTTAATGTAAAGCACATTGGGTTGCTCTTGTGTATGAAACGTGCTATACAAATAAAGCTGCCTTGCCTATTACAGAGGACTGATATGACACGAATAATCTGCAACCTTTTAAACGGTTTGCTGTCTTTTAAATAAGAATATGGACTAAAATATCTTTCCACCAGTACTAAGAGTAGTTTGCACGGTGTTTGGTATCATTACTGAGGACTGGTATGAGACGATATGAACATCGGGGAATAAATCATGACAGGAATGATGAGTGGAAAACATATTCATAAGGGAAACAAGGTTAGGCATCTACAGTAGAGACACTTAGGTGTGTTTTTTACTCACCCATTCTAGGACTCGAATAAACCCCAGGGGTTCCTTCAGTGGTCCCAGATCCAGAGCAAACAAAGACGTCAATGTCTGAAAACAACAAACACTGTTTTTGAAAGTCGCCAACAAATAACCGAAAACTGTCGCGTTAGTTTACCCAGTTGATTCACTGTTTCCCTGTGCACCAGAATACCTTTCGGTACCTGTTTGTCACCTTGCAGCAGTGAACTGGCCCTGCCCTTGTTAGCTAACCCTGCTAGCACGAGCTAACGCTAACTTACCTGGTAAATTAAGCTAACTCACCTACCTGAACAGTAGCCATGGAGACGCGCAACAACGACACAGGAGGTGGTGTTTCGCTCCTAAACTTCTTAGTTTGTTGGTTCAGTTCACTTTAAGTTAACCTCTCCGTTTGCATTCAACAAGTGGGGAGTGAATCGACGGTTCCTGACAGTCAGCAGGCGGCAGACTAACCCAGTTTAATAAGGGACTTCTGTCAAACCCTGAACACCCGGACCTGTCAGACCGTCGACTTCCGGGATGACTTTTCAAAATAACGCGTCAGTTTAACGAAATATTACTTTTAGATTCGTTTTATTTTTTAATTATATATTCTTACGAACAGTGCAGTTTCGGTCATAAAAGTAAGCCATCTTTTTATTTTTATACATTTTAATTGAAAAGATTTCTGTTTTTACATCTGGACCATAGACTGTAAAAAATATGGACGTATTAGATCCATAGACTGTAGATCTGGACTGAGTGTAGATCTGGACTGAGTGCTCCCAACCAGTGGCGTGTCAGGGGGGTGGTCTGTAAGGTGGCCCTGAAGGACAAAACAAATTTACAAAGTTAGAGACAAATTTACATATTGGAAAATATTTTTACATTTTATAAAACAAAATTACATCAGCAAAACACTTTTACCAAGGCCAAAACGAATTTTCATTTAAGAAAACAAATTTACCAAATGAAAAAACACATTTGAAAACGGCAAGACAATTTTGCAAACGACGGAACACTTTTGTCATTCCTGAAACAAATCGAAATTCATTTTTAATGGAAAGGGAATGTACCAAACACCAGAAGTGATCCGGTACCAAACGGAGTACCAGTACCAAACGTTGTTCTGTTTGGTTTTTCTCCATCCAAACAAACTAAATGACCCCTCACTCGATCACTCCCGGATCACTTCCGGTGTTTGGTACATTACCTTTCCGTTAAAATTTAATGTAAATTTGTTTCAGGAATGGTAAAAGTGTTTGGTCGTTTGTAAAATTGTCTCACCACTTGTAAAAGTGTTTTTTGATTTTGTAAATTTGTTTTCTTAAATGTAAATTTGTTTTCCAAAATGTAAATTTGTTTTCCAAAATGTGAATTTGTTTACCAAAATGTAAATTTTTCTCCAACTTTGTAAAAGTGTCATCTTTTGTAAATTTTGTTTTGTCCTTCAGGGCCACCATAGAAATGGGGTGGCATGGGTCCCTCTTAATATGTGATTAGCAACCAAGTGGCAACATACGGTCTAAAAATATCAGTCCAACGTGGAAGTGCTAAAAACTGCAGTTCATGGAGGATCCGCTTGAGGCTGGCTCCGGAAGTACCAGAAACCACATACACACCAATTAAAAAAAGCCAATCTTTACAGTAGAAATAAACATGTTTACAGCCTGGTACAAAAGACGAGTGTAGTCTGATTTCTCGGTCGGCTCACACAGTAGGGCGGTGAATTTTTTTCTAACGCTGCAATTTGAAGATATTGAGATATATTGTCTTCGAACGAGAGGCACAGCTGACTTGGTTGACAGGCGGGAACACTGTAGCTGTTGGCGAGGAGGCTCAAAGCCCACCTCTTTAAGTCACAATCGCTTGACAGCAGCACGATGGCTTCCGCCAACGATTGGCCTCAAAACAGCACTTCAGAAACAGATGGTTGACCTCACGGATACTATGTCCATATTTTATACAGTCCATGTTAGCAACTCCTAGTGCTGTCTCAAAATCATAGGCTACCATTGGCTATTTTTCTTTACAGATTTTCTTTTACATCAAAATGAAAAAAAAACATTATAACTGTGTTGCAGCAGGCTGTTTCTACCTTTCTTTGCATTTAAAGCTGGGGTTAGTAGTCAGATTTAGATACACACTATGTTATCCAGGTTAAAATGATTTTTATGTCCCGATGGAAATCAACACATAATGTGTTCTTAAAAAAGAGTGAAAAAAAGCTGTTATCTACAGCCGGAGTAAACCTGGGAAAACACCAACCAATCCCTGCCATCAGGAGCCAATTTATGATAGCAATCCCATCCTCCCGTCCTCCCGTCCTGCCGTTCTGCCCGCCTCCTGCGCATATATTTCATGTTTGTTTGTGTTTTTAACTTTCACTATGATAATGTTTTGGTGTTTTCTTACCGCTGAGTGAGACATGAGTTGACGAAGTGCAAAACACAAATTATGTGCTGAGGACCGGTTTTGAATCGGTCAAGATCATATGGTCGCAAATCAGTGGCGCTCATGCATGTGAGCAGGGGCGTTATTTTGGAGGAGCTTTTGGTTTGGGGGAGGATTGGGAGGGGTTAGACGGAGTCCCGAGGAAATGCTACATTCAAATTCATGCCAGTTTTCCGTGACTACCAACCCTAGCTTTAAAATGTTATCAGCAACTCCTAGTGCTGCCTAAAATCCAACGCTACGATTGGCTTTTTCTTTACAGATTTTCTTTTACATTAAAATGAAAAAAACATTATAACTGTGTTGCAGCTGGCTGTTTGTACCTTTCTTTGCATTTAAATGTATTACATTTTATTTTATTGGTTCTTTGAGTCACAAAAATAAATGTTGATACTATACAATATACCTGTATAGCATTAGACAGATGTGTATAGAGGAATCAGTCCATCAAAAATGTAAAAAATCTCCTGCACACTGTCTGGCTATCAAAAATGTATTCATCTGAAACATTTGGGTATGTTGCAGTTTTCAAGTTCTTTAAATTTTGACTTTGGACAAACATTTTTTTTAAGTCCTTAATGAATGAAACATAAAAATGTATATGTATCCACAAGCTAAAAAAATACACTAAGGAATGTAACATCACATCCAGAGGCTTAAGTCCTCGTCGCAGAGGTCGCTAGCTCAACTCGCAGCCATAACTATTTACTTCATGTCTTCCCCCACTCTCTACTCCCCACATTTCCTGTCTCTCTTCAGCTGACCTATCCACAAAGGCCAAAAAAGCCCAAAAATGTAACTTTGAGGAATGTAACATCTTTAATATCGTACTTAAATATTAGTTGCCAAGTAGAAATCATTGGTAGAGACATAAAGGGACAATAGATCATATTGATTTGTAAGATGCACCATTGGCAGAATATAGAATGGACTCCTTTCTTGCCCATTGTGAGTTTTGAAGCCAAAAGATCGCCTAAATGGGCCCTGACATATTGTGTTGGTGCAATCAAATCCACCTGGCTAGCAGAGCTGCAAGTGCTTACATCGCACCCTTTCTGCTAACCAAAACATGTATTTAACTTACTGATAAAACATTAAGGATCCCACAGGTGGTGACAGTCCACAGCAGAACAGATTATTTTGTTCATCTGCAGCAGGCTATGGTGAGTTCAGTGACTAGTGATGTGTTAGTTTTTGTTATGTTAATCAGTCAATTGTTCTGTCCAAGTCAAGTCACAGTGCTTGGGTCCTGCAAACAAGGACTCCAGTCCAGGACGCAGCACAGAACCTTAAGGTGACGCCACAAATGTGAAAGTTTTGACCTCTGAAGTTGTAGCATGAATTTGAACAAAATTTGGTTTGGACAATCTGGGGTCATATCTCTGTCAATGTATAAAACTTGTTAACGATTGATAAGGGGGACTTATGTTGACTTTAGATAATTGTAGAGGGAAGAAAAAAAAATCTGTAGTCACATATGCTGAATTGGCTAATGTGAGTTCCAGTTCCTCTGCTGGCCAAAGATAAGTGAGAGCCATTTATAGTTTCCTGTAAAGGAGACACAGGTAAAGGGGAGGTTGAATTAAGGGGAACTCCAGTCGGCTGTGAGGCATCTGAAAATGCAGCTGGCTGGGATACAAAGAATTAAGGCTGGGGATAGATGGTTGGCAGACATGCTAAAACTGGTATGAAGCTGTCTAAGCTGCTAAGCTGTCTTGGAAGGTTGTCAGATGGCTGTGAAATTGTTAAGGGGGCTTGAGGTGAGGGGATAGGAGGAGGTTGTATGGCAAATGATTGAAGTAGAATTCCTCTGAGCTGGTTGTAATCAACTGGGAGGACCATGGCCTGCTGGAGCTGCTCTTGAATCCCCCCTGGTCCGTGCATTTGGTGAGAAAAAAAACACAGGAAGAAGAAACTGGTGGCCCAGGAGGCATGGATTGGTTGCAGACATAAACTATATGAAACATGGATGTAGTCTGTGTAACATCATCCATTGGTTTCTAAAGAGTTGTTGTAAAGCCAAATGATGGCGGTCGCCATATTGGGAAAGCTGACTCAACCTAACTTCTGTCAACCTAGAAACAGGCAAAGAGGTAAAGTTCAGGTGGGTATTTAGTCTCCTGGCAAAGAGGATAAGTGGAGCCTAGTCAACTCAGTCATGCCTTAATTATAAAAATCTATATGCAAGAATTATAGCTGTAATATCTTAAAATGGGTGAGTTAAAAAACAATCAGCCCATACAGTGTGACCAAATTAAAAAGAGAGCAATTCAGACAGAACACTTTTTGTATCAGGCTGTAAGCATGTTTCTTTTTGCTGTAAAAATGGACATTTTAACATGGGTGTTAATGGGACTTCCGTGGCTTTTGGAGCATGCCTCAAGTGGTCACCTGTTGAACTGCAGGTTTTGGCACTACCACATTTGCTTCATCAGGGTTCCCACTCTTTTCCAGAGATCATTTTCCAGGACATTTCCAGGACATTTTCATTGATGATCACGCTGGTATGACAGTCTAAATTTAGTTCCTAATTTAGTTCCTAAATAGTCTAATATGTTCCTCTCAGTGGAAGTCTACATTGAAAAACATGTAGTCTATGGCTATCAATGAAATCATCTCTTACATACTTAAAAATTATGGAAAATTGATGCAGAATAATGCAACCCCTGTACAGCACTTCACTTAATTAGTGCAACCAAGTAACAATGATGGGCAACATCTCAGCTTTCTCTTTTCTCAAAAAATATAAAATGAGCCAAGAAAAAAACTAAAGAACCAGCAAAGGAATCAGGAAGCTGCCTTACTGAAATAATTAAATAATAATAATGATCAGAGGATCAGTGCTTTAATGACCTAAATAGATCTGAATGACAAAATTGGCCACAAATGTTACTCAACTCAACTCAGACTCAAAATATACCTGCTTAATCATGATATTCATCCTGCTAAGTGGTCGATATAAAACAAAGCAAATGTCACGTTTTTTATTTGAGTTACCGTAAACTCTGAAAAAATCGCACCGGTGTAAAGACGCACTCTGTATTTGAAGATCTCTCAGAGGTTTAAAAAAATTTAAACTGTCTTCCTGCATGGCGATGTCTATTATGAACAGCGATGTCTACAACGTGGAGTTTCTGTGCAGTTGTGTCGCTCTTTTTGTTCAGTTTGTTTTCACTATCGGGATTTGCACTCCTACTAGCTAGAGCAGGGGTTCTCAAACTTTTTGGAGCCAGGGACCCCTTACAGGTGAGAAAATTGTTCAAGGCCCCCTCATAATTGTAACACAGATTAAGCACATTAGTGATGTGTCATGATCAAAAGCTGCGTCTCTGAGAGCCGATGCTTTGTAGTGAATCAGAAGAGCCGGCTCGCATCGAGAGAGAGCTGGCTCCCATTTTTTTCCTTTCGCTGCTTAGCTCTCACAATGCTCAGCCCCAGCTCTGCTCACAGCAGAACTTTGTTTTGATTGGTCAGCATGGCGGCCATGTGGCCAATCATATGTGAGGATATAGGATACAGGTGATGGAGGGGAGGCTGTGTATCCTGGCTACATCTGTTCCTTCACAGAGAGACTTCTTGAAGACCGGGCAAATACTCACTGAGAGGAGAAATTGGATCAGCCCATCAAAGCTGAGGATTCTGATATTCTCAATGCCAACCTGAGGACGTTAATAATGTTTGCTTGAGTTTGGTTCTGTTTGCATGAGTTTGGTTGTGGTTCTGTTTGCTTGAGTTTGGTTCTGGTTCTGGTTCTGTTTGCTTGAGTTCGGTTCTGGTACGATTCGGTTCGGTTCTGGTTCGGTTCTGGTTCAGTTCTGGTTCGGTTCTGGTTCAGTTCTGGTATGGTTCGGTTCGGTTCTGGTTCTGGTTCTGGTTCTGGTTCGGTTCGGTTCTGGTTCGGTTCTGGTTCGGTTCTGGTACGGTTCGGTTCGGTTCTGGTTCGGTTCTGGTACGGTTCTGGTTCGGTTCTGGTTCGGGTGTGGTTCGGTTCTGTTTGGGTTTGCTTGAGTTTGGTTCTGGTTCTGTTTGCTTGAGTTTGGTTCTGGTTCTGGTTCTGGTTCTGTTTGCTTGAGTTTGGTTCTGGTTCTGGTTCTGGTTCTGGGTCTGTTTGCTTGAGTTCGGTTCTGGTTCGGTTTCGGTTCGGTTCTGGTTCGGTTCTGGTTCGGTTCTGGTTCTGGTTGTGGTATGGTTCTGGTTCGGTTCTGGTTCTCCTTCGGTTCTGGTTCGGTTCTGGTTCGGTTCTGGTTCGGGTCTGGTTCGGTTCTGTTGGGTTTGCTTGAGTTAGGTACTGGTTCTGTTTACTTGAGTTTGGTTCTGGTTCTGTTAGCATGAGTTTGGTTCTGGTTCTGTTTGCTTAAATTTAGTTCTGGTTCAAACCCTAACCCTAATCCCAACCTTAACCCTAATCACAACCCTAACCCTAACCCTAACCCTAGTCCTAACCCTAATCCTAACCCTACCCTAATCCCAACCCTAATCCTAACCTAAATCATAACCCTAACCCTAATCATAACCTTAACCCTAACCCTAACACTAATCCTAACCCTAGCCCTAATCACAACCCTAACTCTAATCACAACCCTAACCCTAATCACAACCCTAACCCTAACCCTCATCCTAATCCTAACCCTAACCCCAATCACAACCCTAATCCTAACCCTAACCCTCATCACAACCCTAACCCTAACCCTAATCACATCCCTAACCCTAATCCTAACCCTAATCACAACCCTAACCCTAATCACAACCCTAACCCTAACCCTAACCCTCATCCTAATCCTAACCCTAACCCCAATCACAACCCTAATCCTAACCCTCATCACAACCCTAACCCTAATCCTAACCCTAATCACATCCCTAACCCTAATCATAACCCTGATCCTAACCCTAACCCTAACCCTAACCCTAACCCTAACCCTTATCATGACCCTAACCCTAATCACAACCCTTACCCTAATCACAACCCTAACCCTAACCCTAATCACAACCCTAACCCTAATCCTAATCACAACCCTAACCCTAATCCTAACCCTAATCATAACCCTAATCACAACCCTAACCCTAACCCAAACCCTAACCCTAATCCTAACCCTAATCACAACCCTAATCCTAACCCTAATCACAACCCTAACCCTAATCACAACCCTAACCCTAACCCTAACCCTCATCCTAATCCTAACCCTAACCCTAACCCCAATCACAACCCTAATCCTAACCCTCATCACAACCCTAACCCTAATCCTAATCCTAACCCTAATCACAACCCTAACCCTAATCATAACCCTAACCCTGATCCTAACCCTAATCCTAACCCTAATCCTAACCCTAACCCTAATCCCAACCCTAATCCTAACCTAAATCATAACCCTAACCCTAATCATAACCCTAACCCTAATCATAACCTTAACCCTAACCCTAACACTAATCCTAACCCTAGCCCTAATCACAACCCTAACTCTAATCACAACCCTAACCCTAATCACAACCCTAACCCTAACCCTAACCCTCATCCTAATCCTAACCCTAACCCCAATCACAACCCTAATCCTAACCCTAACCCTCATCACAACCCTAACCCTAACCCTAATCACATCCCTAACCCTAATCCTAACCCTAATCACAACCCTAACCCTAATCACAACCCTAACCCTAACCCTAACCCTCATCCTAATCCTAACCCTAACCCTAATCCTAACCCTAACCCTAACCCTAACCCTAACCCTTATCATGACCCTAACCCTAATCACAACCCTTACCCTAATCACAACCCTAACCCTAACCCTAATCACAACCCTAACCCTAATCCTAATCACAACCCTAACCCTAATCCTAACCCTAATCATAACCCTAATCACAACCCTAACCCTAACCCAAACCCTAACCCTAATCCTAACCCTAATCACAACCCTAATCCTAATCCTAACCCTAATCACAACCCTAACCCTAATCACAACCCTAACCCTAACCCTAACCCTAACCCTCATCCTAATCCTAACCCTAACCCTAACCCTAACCCCAATCACAACCCTAATCCTAACCCTAACCCTAACCCTAACCCCAATCACAACCCTAATCCTAACCCTAACCCTCATCACAACCCTAACCCTAATCCTAATCCTAACCCTAATCACAACCCTAACCCTAATCATAACCCTAACCCTGATCCTAACCCTAATCCTAACCCTAACCCTAACCCTAATCCTAACCCTAGGATCAGGGTAAGAATGGTTCTGTAAAAGAATAAATGCACAAAATTGGTCAATTATAAGTATTATCATTAAAACACTGTACGTAAAGGGTTTTCAACACAAACCATTATTTTTTTCAAAGTTAAGGTAAAACTTACGGCTGTAAAGATCCTAAATTAAGAGCTGTTGGGGAGTCGAAAGAGCCGGCTCTTCTTTGGGAGCCGAGTCAAAAGAGCCGGCTCTCTGAAAAGAGCCAAACCTCCCATCACTAAAGCACATGCTTACTACCATTTGCACTCTTAGTTGCCCTTGGAACTATTTCTATTGTAAAACGTATCAATGTAAATACTTCAGACCTGTACCATAGTGATAAACAGAACAGATAACACTTCAATTTGAATCAAGTAAATACCACTTGTATACTTTAAAACAGAGGGTCATTTCATTCCTTGTGGACTCAACATGACAGCATTTATACTTTTCAAGTAATTGATCTTAAACACTTTCAGAAAATTAACAGTAGCAAGACTCACATATCCCTTCGAGCCACCAAATGGTATCATAACAATGGTGTATATGCTGTTTTGTAATGACACAGCACAATTTAATAATTTATTAGAAATTTATTCAAATTATGGACCCCCACGCTATGGTTCACGGACCCCCAGGGGTCCCAGGACCCCACTTTGAGCGTGCACTCAACTTTCAATGAATGGGGATGTGTTTTGTTAATCGGGTCAGGTCAAATGCAGCCATGATGGAATAATTTTCCAGGACTATATGTGATTTTCCAGGACAATTTTCTTTTTCTCCCATTTTCCAGGTGTTTTCCAGTACTGGAAAACTGGTCAACTGTTTTCCAGGTTTTCCAGGTTTTCCAAGAAGCGTGGGAACCCTGCTTCATTTTTCAAAGTTTCAAGGTTGGCACTTGGCCGCAATTTGAATATTTGAGATGCTGGTAGACATATAAAGAGATAAATTGAAGACCACGGTCATCCACATTGCATCACATTATAAATAATAGCTCTACTGTGCAAACACTCACAATCTGTTGGACCCCATTTCGATTATCAAAAAGGTTGGATCACTCCAATGCAATGTTGTATTGCACACATCCCTTCTTTATATAACTCTGTATAATGTTTTTTCCTTGTGAAATATTCATAATGCAGTTAAAATTGGCCTGACCTGATTTGGTTACAAATAAATATAAAAATGTTATGGATTTTATAAGTTTGGTCCCAAATGTTACATATAAACAAACCTTGTAGATCCCACTTGTATTCAAGTCAGCTAAATGAAGCCTTCATAACCTTAAGAATAGCAAAAGTGATCATGCTTAAGTTCTACGTTACAGTTAATAGTTATATTTTATTGTTTGCTATGTAGCCTAATATCTTGATGGATCACTAATGCAGTACGTTTTCCTTTATAATTTTGTTTTTGAGTAGCGTAAACTAATGTGCAAAAGGCATTTCACATTTTCAGTAGTAAGTGTTGCAGGAAATCGGAAAAAGGGACTTTCCGACTCTCCCAAGTCCTACCACAAACTCGTAAAGTCCGAGATAATTGAGCTGCCTGACTTGTCAAGCTTGCACAATTGACGTAATTTTACGTAGAAACCAAACATGGAGAACGAAAGTGTTGACCAAATGTTGCCTTTGCGGTCCGCAACAGTAATTGTAACTTTTACTTATGTGCTTGAAACACAAGTTTCTATTATACCCATTTTCCACCAACGAGACCTGGATCAGTTTTATTGAATTACACGCTTAGCTTATAGCGTCCGTGTTTTTTTTTTTCCTTTTTAATTTCTCTTAACGTCGATGCAGACAAGGCTTGGCGAGAAGTTAATTTACAAAGCGCAGTTCATACATAGAGGCAACTCAATAGGCTTTACACAAATAAAAGAAACCCCCTAAATGATAAAAAATATATACTAAAAATTAGAGTATAGATTGAATGCTAATTACATAAAACACAGTAAAAAAGAACAAGATATTGCTTTGTTGTAAACAAACAGGTACAAATTACGTACGACTTATTGTGCAATGCATTATAAGAAAGCTGAAACTACTGTCAATTGTAAATGATATGCAGGTTGTATAAGGTCATTCAAAAAAAATTAAATCAATCAATCAATCAATCAATCAATCAATCAATCAATCAATGAATCAATCAATCAAGCTTTATTTATATAGCACCTTTCATACAAATCAAATGCAACCCAAAGTGCTTTAAGGCGATGGGAAAAAAAAGAAAGAAGCAGAAATAAAACAATGGCGAGACATATTAGGGGAAAAATAATAATAATTATAATGATAATAATAACAACAATAATAATAATAATAATAATAATAATAATAATAATAATAATAATAATAAATTGAATTGAAATTAAAATTAAAATTACATTCAATTAAAAAAAGAGACCAATGCACACCAACAATAAAATATATGTAATTAAAAATAAGTTAAAGAGTCAAATTAATATTAAGAATACAATAAGTTAAAATAAATAGATTTAAAAAGGTTTAGGACAACAGTTGAAAATAAAACTAAGCCTAAAAATATCAATAAAACAGAGTAGATAAATGAAATAAATAAATGAAAAAAAAATAGAATAAGATAACAGTTAAAATTACTAAAATAATAAAGCAAAACATTTAAATCAATATTGCTATAAAAGAAAAAAGTAATAAAATGTTTAAACCCTACATAAAAGCCAGACTGAATAAATAGTACTTGGAATCAGCAAGGAAACCTGAAGTCGGAAAATGTTTTAGCAGCCGGCCGGGTGTTACAAGAATCAACAAGGACGAAGTTGTCAAGTTTACTATTTCCATCGGACGCGAACGCAGCACGCTGGCCCACCCTCGTATTTTTGTCTCATCGCCGCCATTTTGCTTTAGTCAAGTGAACAAGTGAAGCAGCGGCGGTCAACTCTCCGGGACGTGTTTTTTCCTACAATTTTTAAGTCTTTTTAACCTGAAACTGGTAATTAACACGACATACACGGTTTACACGACATAATCTGTTATCATATTGTGGAGTTTTGAGTTATTATAAAGTGAATACGTCGTTTATTACGAAACGAGCAACGTGACGATAAGGTCGCGAGGGAGCGGTGGACGGGCTAGGCCTCTGTTAGCAGCAGCTAAGAATACCACATAACTAAAAAGAACACTACAATACTAAAATAAAGGGCAAAAAATACCATATCATAATGTGTATTTAACTTATACTGTGTTATTGTTTCCTCTTACTATAACGTACAGTCGTGTTTTATTACTCGTAGTACCCCGCAGCCATTTTTAGGCTGCTTTCTGTTACTCAGTAGTAAGTATGTGGTTAAATTCAGGACTGTTTTAGTATTTACACTTTACTTTTCTCTTGATAATACATTCTAGACTTTGATAATTCATTGTTTCTGTGTTAGTGTGAGATGGAAGCCTTAGAGGTTTCACAGTCTGATCATCATTGTCCGACTCAGGCCTCCATATTAACAGTAAATAAACACACACTGAAAATGGAACATGTAGTTCTATTTGATCCTGGTTAAAACAATGCAGAAAATATAATATAATAACACGACTTGTTAATCCAGTCTAGTAACAGTGAGTTCTCCTCATAGTCTACCATGGGCTCGCAATGGAAAGGAAATGTGCTGTACCTGTGTGTGGAAATGTCTGCTTGGTGTTTGTGCACATCTGTCTGTCTCCTATTAACCCTTTTCAGCTCTCTGGGGAGTGTTTTTGATTGATTTGTAGGTTTAAAACCATCCTCTTGGGCCTTTGGGGGGATCCCTGGATATGGATAGCTTTCCCCCCTCTTGAGAATTCATTGGCAGAAGATTTTTCTCTCTTCAGCATTCAGCTGAAACCCCTAGAAGCTCGAGTACCCTGCCCAGTTTTTTCTGCTGCAGCCACCAAGTGTGCAAAATGCCTGCGAGCCCAAGAAGAAGCTGAGGATCTTTTTCAACTCATCATCCCTCTGCCCCCCCGTCTTTTTGCCACACCAATCTGAGCGTTTTTGAAAGCATTTTTCTTTTTCTCTGGCTGCTTATGTCCCCTCATTTTTCTTCCTCCGGTTAAACCATTTAGAAAAAAAAAAATAGTAATAAAAAAAAAAAATCCCCAAAGGACTCAATTGCATCCACCATCAGTAATGGTTAGCAGTCTCAGCGGAGATAAAGGTGTCTCAGAGAGTCTCAGAAAAGGGATGTCGTAGGAAGACAAGTGTCTCTGGGCGACCCATCCCCCTTTTCCTCTTATCTCACGGATCAAGTGTTCCTTCAGGACTCCATACCACCACGGAGACACCCTACCAGCACTGCGTTCACGAGGGAGACCGCTTCTCAGCCACCTCAGGTAAAGGTGGTCACACGATCAAAGTGCCAAAATTCACATTGATGCTCATTGGTTGTCTTATGTGACAATTCTGTAAAACCTAAATGAATTCCCAGATAAGATCCAATCACTGTTTGGTCAGTAGGTCACATAATTATCTAAATAAACATGTTCTCTTGTTTTGTGTGATTGTGTTGCGTTCATCAGAAACAGAGCGTGAGTTTAAGTCACCTGAATATGTAAGACAGATGTTATTCACTTCTATATTTGCTCCTATGCCGTTGCATGTTCTTGTCAAAATACGCAGCATGTTTGTGTTACCCAATCAGGTGCTTTGGGCTGTCACAAACGAGCTTGAGGTCACAGTAAGGACACAAACTTTGCACAAGATCAGTTTATTCAGAAGTGAAGTACTGACTTAAGATGACAAAGCTTTCTTTTTCACTCAGAACAGCACAGAAATCATAACATTTATCCATCAGATAACGAGGTGAACTTAAAAATCTACATTGGTTGCGTAAAGCCTGACAGGATGTTGAGTACAGTCCAAAATGTTTGAGTGGTTTTTTTCCTGCAAGTGGAGGAGGAAAAATGTCTGTCAGGCCTCTTGGTGTTAGCGCTACGTGTGCAGGCGTGTTGGAGAGTCGTAGTGGTGATGATGATGATGATGATGATGATGAGGAGGAGGAGTCTGTTCCTGACTTGTTCCTGTGCTCTTCATCGTCAGGGAGAGTCCTGTTGGCCTTGAAGAGAACCAGCTGCTGGATTTGAAGACCAAACCCTCATCACCTCTGCTACTGAAGACGCATACCAGCATTACTATGACCAACAGTGGAGATGACTGCTACTTCTTTTACTATTCCACCTGCTCCAAAGTAAGCAACGTTAGACACACGTTGGAAAGCACCCACTGAAGAGCAGCAGGTTCTGACTGTGTTCTGATTCCCCCTGCAGGGAGACAGCTGCCCCTTCAGACACTGTGAGGCAGCTATGGGCAACGAGATCGTCTGCAACCTCTGGCAGGAGGGACGCTGCTTCCGTAACGTCTGCAAGTTTCGCCACATGGAGATCACAGTAAGCAACACTCAAACATTACATGAATCAAAGAAACCTGAAAAATATCCCCTTCTTGCTTTGCCCATTTGAGGCTGTTGGTGTCTTTAATGGCCATTACTGGAGGGTAGATAACGTCTCCCTGTAAACCTGGGACAGGAGCTCCACTCCTGACTCTGGACCTGTCGGGAGGAACACTTTGTACACTTTGAAGGCAATCGCATAACATGATGAGCATGATGCAAGAAGTGAGGCAAAAAATAACTTACTGAGAAGTTGTAACTAAATCAAATGATTGACATGTTTATAGATTGTCTGTAAGGTTTAGTTGAATATTAAGAGTTCCGTACACGTTTCAAACTCCTTTTACCCAGAAGATTTCAAAGGCTGATGGAAAAGTTGCCGACTCTCCTGTGAGAGAAAATAGTCGTAGTATTTGTTATGATTAAAGATAAAAAAAAATTATGTAGGTGTTCATCAACAATTTCTACAAATGGACATAAAGAAAATAAATAAAGAATTGACTCTGATGCTGTGGATAAGATTATAATAAAAATACTGATCCAAAAGTTGTAGACTGAAGCTTCAGCTGATTATTCACAACATTTTTAAAACATGTACCACTATACATGTTTTCACTACAACTTGTTGCAAATATTACCCCCCCCCCCAAAAAATAAGATCCTTTACTCCTTCATCCAAAGATCTAAAGTTACAAACCAGGGATGCACTGAAATGAAAACTCTTGGCCGAAACCGGAAATCGAAACACCAAAATAAATTATTATGCCAATTATTAGTACCATTGCATTTCTGGCTATGACTGTGTACTAACCTCACTAAAATCAAGGACCTCATTGAACATATCAGACAACGAGGGAGCATGCCCCTCATCTGGTTCAGAGAGACGAGTCCTTTTTTCTGTGCTCTGTTCTCCTTCTCCTGCGCTGTGCGCTTCTCCGTCTCAAAACGGGTTTTCCACATCCATCGTGGCCTGGATCATCAACGTGGATCAAGTACAGTCGCGATTAAGTGCAAAGGATCCGAATAGATCTCAGTGAAACGTGTGCTGACAAACTCTAAGAGTGTACTTTTCGTTGTTTTCACTCTGTGGTCCGTCTCAACCTCTTTGCTTAGAAGACGCTTAAGTGCTGCAATTAAAGGAATCACGGATGCAGACATGTTGGCCCTTATCCAGATAAGCGCTTACTGGCTGTGTTATTGCTTGCGTCATCACAACATTCTGTTTCGGCCGTGTTGTTTCGGTGATAAGTCTTTTGGCCGAAAAATGAAAATGCCCCTTTAGGCCATTTTTGGCAGAAAATTGTCAGTGGGCGAATTTTCGTTGTATCCCCATTACAAATATTTCATTCACAGACATGTTCAGGTTGCATATCAAAATACATGTAAGGGCTTCTTTTTAGGGCATTTTTCAATTTTATTTGTATTTATAGCTCATCTGTCTTTCTATTAATATGTTGGCCTTCTTAAATACTGTGTATAAGAGCATACTGTAATAACTGAATTCCCCCCCTGGGATAAATAAAGGATTTCTAATTCTAAAGTCAAGGGAACTTGTTTTTATATAATTAGTTGTCATAACTATTGCACAAGTTACAGGATAAACATTGCAGTAAAAATAATGTCTGTACCAAGTGGTCAATGTTTTCTGCTTATATTTGTTAAAGACAAACAGTGTTGAGGAGAATGAGATCCTGAAATGCAGTTTTTATTTTGCCTCCTCATTTTCAGATTTGCATTTTAAGAGCTCATTTTTTTGTTGACGTGGATTTGATCTCTGTGCCTGCTTTCAAACGTTGTTTCTTTCTTTCTCCCTTCCAAACAGAAAAACCGAAAGCAGATTGCTTGTTATTGGGAGAACCAGGCTGCCGGGTGCCAGAAGCCACACTGTGCCTTCTTCCACGAGAAGGCCCGCTACATCGATGGCGTGTTTGTCCCACCCAGTAAAAGTAAGCAGGCTCTGTTTGCATTAAAGATCGTTTCACACCCGCTCCTGTGGAAGACGGCGCTAAGAGATGATGTCATTCTTACAGGTCAAAGCAACAACGAGGAACAGCCGCAGGAGGAACCAGCTCCCCCGCCAGCTGCTCCTCTCCCTCCTGCTGCATCCAACCCCCAGCTCAGAGGAGTCATCAAGACCGAAGCTCAGGAGCCGGTACCCAGTCCCACACACCCACCGGTGGTGATTAATCCAGCAGATGATGACGAGGATGAAGATGGTGAGCTGGAATCAATCTCAAAACAACTTCTTTATCTCTTCTAGTTCCTTTCGTAAGAAAGGATGTTTGTTTTAGTCTTTTCCTTTAATAAGTGTTCATGTTTTACAGACCAGTTCTCAGAGGAGGGCGAGGACGGCAAGGGCGGCCCGTCTCCCAGGAAACTCTCCAAATCAGGTGAGGATCCGTGACTTTGTGACTGAAGCTGTCATCCTTTCAAGCCCTATGTCACCTTCATCTCAAAACTCTGTGTGATGGTGTGTTAACAGGCGAATCACTGAACTTTGGAGTGAGCACCCTGGAGGAGATCCGGCTGAGGAAGGCCCTGAAGGCCAGCATGAAGAGATCTGGTTACCCCATCCAGAGTGCCGACAGCTCCACAAACGGAGAGAAAGAAAACATCCGCTCTCTTTTTCAACCCATCATCTACGAGCCAAAACATGGTAAACAAAAACAACAACAACAAAACCTGCAAGAGTTTTTGAAATGTCTCCAAGGTTCTACGAGTATTAGGCTGATAATAATGTAGATTATGATTACTTTCAACTTAGACGCTGTAAGAATGACCAGCTCAGAGAAGTGTCAGTTACTAACATTGAATACTTAACTCTGATTGTTTCTCCCTGGGTCCAAGTGACGTCTTAAAGTTGCGTCTTTTGTCAAATCAACATCCCAAAACCCAAAGACCTTACAGTTTCCACCATGAATGACAAAAATGGCAACAAATTCTTACAACTTAGGAGTCTGAGGCAGAAAGAAAGCTTCAACAAAAATTCTGATTTCCTTTAATCGACCAATAGTTTAAGTATAAACGTAGACACCTTTCATACGTGCTCTCATATGTGCTCTCTAGTTGTCCAGCCTGCAGACTAATGATCTCACTGTTCTTAATCAGCGTTTGTTCCCTCTTTCAACCTAGAATCGTTTGACTTTGAGGAAACAGGAAGACCAAGAGGCAGCTTGGCTGACAGGTTAGGAAGGAAGATGTCAAACACAGGTAAATTAGCACTCTTCTTTGTGATTCTAATTATAATAACAGTGTTAGGGACACAAATGATAAGCTCCTGATTCATCTGTGCTGCAGATGTCAGGCGGGCAGAAGGCGTGTCCCTGAAAAGGAGTCTTGCTGATCGTCTAGGCAGAGTAATGGAAGAAGAGGATCCTCTGATGCCCCCTCAGAAAGGTGAGTAAAGATGAAAACAAACTCACTGCCTGTAGTTTTTTACTCTGGACTCTGGACTGTGAAATGTGAAAACAAACAGATAGTTCTTTAGGTGTAGCCGTCTTTACAAAGTCTTACATTTTTTTCCTTTTGCTTCTGCAGCACTTAAGCCCATAAGAGAGAGACTGGGGTTGTCTGCTGGGTCTGTTTCACCCTCTCAACAAGGTAAGAAGAGGAGAACGTGAAGGCTTGATGTTGTACCATAGTTTGTGAAGAAAATATGTATCATGTCCGTTGATTTAAAAGTGGTTCATTGTTCCTCCCTGACTTTTTCCACAGCTGAGACCATCACGGAGAAAGCACCCGAGCAGATCCAAATCAAGACTCTGGAGCAGATCAAACAAGAGAAGGCAGCAAAGTCTCAAAACCAGAAAGATGACCTTTCAGATACGGCTCCAGAACCAAACAGTACAAAGACCATCACTAATAAAACCACCAGGGGTGGGAGGCGAGCCATCACAGTCAAAGGGGGCTCCATCAGCGAGGTCAAGACCTTTTCTGAGATCCTCCTGGCCAAGAAGAAGAGGCAGGAGGAGGAGGAGAAGCAGGAGCAGAACTCCAGCCCCAAGAGAGCCAAGCACAAGGTAGATAAAGCTCAAGGCAGGAACTACGACACCGCTGGATCTGGTCCTGAGGGCGAGGTTAGAATAAAGACCCTGGAGGAGATCCGCAAAGAGAAGGCAGCAAGGTTTCAGACTCAGCAGACGACAGAGACTGAAAATAAGAAGAACTCTGACAGTGAGGAGAGCAGCGAGGGGAAGAAGCCCCACCTGCTGCGCACAAAGAAACCTGCGCCTCAAAGTAAGACACGGATTCACACCTTTGTTACTTTGTGTTGACAAACAAGTGTTTTGACTTCTTTAAATGCAAACGTTGAACAGTTTGAGTCGTATTTCAAATGTCCTCATCATTAATAACGTGTCTTTGATTTTAAACTCAGCAGGCGACGCCTCTCCAGAGATGACCCCTGAAGTGACGAAGCCTCGAACTGTTGCTCTTGAGGTAAGGTCTCTTAAGAGACTTCTGTATTTGCTGTTGTTTGTTGTTCTCTAGACTTATTTGGACTTATGTGAACTGATGTTTTTGTGTTTTGTCTTTGTAGACCAGTGCTGCCAACGGCACCAGTGTCAAGGTGAAGACCTTTGAGGAGATCATGCGGGAGAAACGTCTTCGCAAGCAGGAGCTGGAGGAGCAGGCCAAGAGCGCTGCCGAAGCAGAACCCTCTCAGAAACAGATCCCTGAGGAAACCCTGAAGAGGAAGCTTCCTGTGAGAGTCAGTCTTAAACCCCCCGGCTCTTCATCACCTTCCTCCACCACTCAAGCCCCCGACTCCACCATCTTCACCCAGAGGCTTCCTGTTCGTAAGATGAGCCCGCTCAATTCCAAGGCTGTTTCCCCTTCAAACAACATAACCGGTGCAAGAGGAGCTGCCTTTACCTCAGTCCCTGTGACACAAGAGCCAGAGTCCAGCTCAGAGAGCCCCAGCAGCTCCAAGGAGGGGGTGGACAAAAACACAAAGACCCGAGTCACTCTGTCACCAGCCAAAACAGGGAGAGCAGCTTCTAGAGGTCCTGCTGCAGAGGTCCCGACTGCTGATAAAACCCTGAACAGTAACAAGAAGACAAGTCCGGAGAAACCTGCAGACACCAGAGGTACTTCAGCTCTGACATGATTTAATTTGAAACCTGGGTCATCTACCTGTGATGCTTTCTCCACAAAGGGACATGACCTCCACAGGAAGGTGTGTCTTCTGTGAACTGTCTTTAAAACTGTGTTTGTCTTTCAGTGAGGCCCAAACTGAACGTGAAGCCGTCTGTGGTGAAGCCGGCCGTGCAGGTGAAACCGGGCCAGAAGAGGAAGGCAGCAGAGCGGTCTGCTGTTGCTGCTGTTAAACCTCTGAACAGCGCCTCCACAGTGCAGGAGGAGCCACTGCAGGAGACTCTGTGCAAAGACATACCGGTAAGTTTGTCATGTGATGCCAGTGGCTAAAACCTCATCATGTAACGTGATTTATACAAGTTTTTTAAATCTTCCTGGTTTTGTAGTTTTTAGTAGAATCTGGTCCTTTAATGACCTCCCATGTCTCCTCTTCCCTGTCAGGTGTTCTCGTCCTGTAATGCAGAATCTCTGCTGAGCTCTGCTGTTCCCAGTAGTCCCAGCTCCCTTCTGGACCCTGGCTGCAGCTCCAGCCCTCAGAGGGAAGAGCTCCAGACCGTCCCTGTTTTCAAGCAGAGTCTGAGCCAAGAAACCAAGTCCACAGTCAGCATTCCTGCTGCCAGAGAGACCTGCACAGTCCCCAAAAGGTAAACAGAGAGAACAACTTAAACTTACAATCAAAACACACAAAATGTTATCATTAGATTGAAGTGAGTCTGAGGGCTCAGAGAAACTTTAGTGTTGAGATAAATCCAGACTGTGCACAGGAAGGAGTCAGACCAGGTGTAAATAGATCAAAGTTGTGACATGGTTGCAACAGTTTTTGTTCCTTGATGATTAATAAGTCTCTGTTCATTTCAGCCCCGTCCTGCAGACCCCCTCTCAGCCAAAGTCCAGGAGATCGAGCGCAGCTGCCTCCCGTGCCCCCTCCACCTCCAGCATTGCTGCCTCCACGTCCGCTGTGGACGACTTCGACCAGCTGATCAGTGAGTTCACGGACGACCATCTGGAGGAAGACATGGACCCCGCTATCGGAGAGGACGACCTGCTGCAGGAACTCTCAGAGATGATTGACAGCTGAGGAGTGTGGAGTACAATCAGAACCCTGCCCTCAGCCTCTCACTCACACACTCATCTTGAGACTTTTAAGAGACTTTATTTCATTTCAATTTTTATCAAGTTTTAAGTTCGTGTTTGTTTCTGCTCATCATGTTAGGAATCTTCTCTCCTTTGATTTCCCACTCATGTGATCATCCGGTGGAGTTTTCCTGCAGGGCTTACTGAGATCATGTCTGTTCATGATCATTTCAAACTTATCAGGTTCTTTAAACAGAGAAGTTCTAAAAGCTGTGATGGTGACCGATATTAGGAGAATCCCTCATCTGAAGATGTTAAAGTTTGGGAATGATGATTGTGTTGTTATAGAGAGGAGTTAAATCTGTATACTGTGTATGCAATGGGGAAGAGTGAGCTTTGTAGAAATAATGAATGCTGCTGCACATGCAGTAACTTGCCCTCACCTGTTTGTTTTTATGTGTCTGTTTCTCTGATTATGACCTTTACATTTGTGATATTTACTTCCTCGTTGGTCCTGTTAACAAAACTCAGGTGGGAACCTGAGAGATGAGATTTATTTTCCAAAGTTCATGACTCATTTAACATTTAGGACAGTCAGATCAATTGGGTGGACAGAGTTTAAAGAGTCTCCACCTCTGCCTGTGTCTGTCCCGTCTGTTTTTTATAATCTTTGAATCGTTTGTTTTTAAAAAGAGTTTTTGGTTCAGAGGGAAAACCTTGAAACAGCCGGTCTAGTCTTTGTTAACGTACACCTCAGGGACTGTTTCTGATCTTTCTACGATAACACAAACACTGTTCTTCAGTTACACAACGCTGTCTTTAGTTGTCCTTTTCTATTCAATGTGATGTTGCTTTATAAGTGTGGTCTGAGAAGAGATCGACTTGTTTTTGGTCTTAATATCTGTTTGTTCTGTCCCCGCTCTTTCCCACAATCTTACTGTTCAAAGTGACTTGTACAGATAACGCTGTAAATAAAGAATACTTTTAATGACCAGCAGGATCCAAGACTGATGATTTCAGTCAGGGCTAAGGTTTTAGTGCTGCATCGGCCTCCATGCACAGCTCACCTGACAGATAAATAGATCTTTATTGTCATTGCAACAAGTACAACCAAACAGGATGGCAACCTTTCAAGTGCACAAGGGAACTGCATTAATAAATAAATAAATAACAATAATAAAAATAAATCAATCAGTAAGTTAAAAAAGAAGCAGGCAGGGAAAGAAATGCATGCATAAAAGGGAGAAGATGACAGGTCATCCTGTGTGAAATGAAACTGTTCTGCTAATGAACAGGAGCATGAGCTGCAGCAGCTACTGTATGTTAGTCCTATGATATGATGCTTCCTTATTTGATTTCATTACTTTAAATGTATAACTTCTTTTTAAATCTTTCTTTTATTCTAAGGATGTATACACATTTTTTTTGTAAGAGTTCATTTTTACTCTGCAAAGAAAATCCAGTAATGCTTTGTATCTCAACATTTAAATAAAAAGGATCATTTTATTTAATAGAGAAAAGAGAAACTAACATTTCTCTTGCCTGAGAATCAAAAAATCATTCCAAATTTGCCTTCAATCTCATTCCCTCAAAGAACATGAATCGGTCGTGAGCTCAGTGTTGTAAATCCCTCCATGTGGTGAGTTGAGTGTACGTCACATCCCTAATTCAGACTGACTTGGTAAGTTCTTTGTACTAGAAATGATTTAATATCAAAATCTTGTATTTCTTTTTTTTTTCTTCCAAACTTCACCTCTGTCCTTGAGTTCATCAATCTTTAATGGACAGAATATCTTAAAGCTCAGTTTTAAGAGATATTTGGAACACTCACCAAGGGTGAGGTAATGGTTGTCAGAGATCACTCTTAAAAAAACAGTGTTTGGACCATAGAAAATATTCACTAAATATGACCAATCAGAATCAGAAATATTTTATTTATCCCTGGGGTGGGAATTCAGTTATTACAGTATGCTCTTGTAAACAGTATATAAGAAAGTCAAAATATTAATGGAAAGAAGGAATAAATAAGATAAATATGAATACATTGTAAATTAAATAAGGTAAAATCAAATCAAATCAAGTATATATAGAAGCACAGAATTGTTAGTATCTTACACAAATGTCTGAAAGCATACAATCACAGCTTTGTCACTCTAAATTTCAAAACATCAGCTTTTCTGCTTCATCGTTTTCTTCTTAAAAAACACTTCTCTGGACATTATTCTTGCGCAGTTCATTCACAAATATGATTCAGGAGGTCTGGAGGGGAAATCTCCACATCTGGGACGAGTATCAACTGAGACTCACGGATTAAATGTTTGAATCACTCAACTGTCATGTGTATAAATATGATAAATGTATGTATAACAGTTAAATGATGATCATGATAATCCAGTAAACAGAATTAAAAGTGCCTGTTTTATTTAATCTCAGGCTCTGTGTCCTCCCTTCCAGCAAGGGGGCGCTGAACACCGAGCTTCCCTCTGCACGCTGTCATCAGGCAGCAGCCGGTACTCTTGTACTTCCGGGTCTGTGGATGTAAACAGAAGGACGTTCCTCCTCTGGAGACAGCAGCAGCAGAAAACATGACCAAACTGGAGATGTTGAACGTGTTTCTGAACGACAGGTTGACGGCGGCAGCGCAGGAGATTTTCCGCGCTGTTAAAGACACGGTGGCCGAGTATCAGAGCGAAATCCTGCGGACGAAAGAGGAGAACGAGCGGCTGAAAAGGCTCCTGAACGTCGCCGTGCAGAGGCTCCTGCTGCAGCCAGGTGAGGACCACATACTGAGGACTGAGCTGCGGCACCTGTCACTCAGGTTCTCTGTATACTCAGACAAACAGTGTCATCAGTGTCTCACATTATACTGAGGTTTTACACACGGCTAAGCTTTGTATGGTGCAGCAAGCGCCCGGTGTTTCGGATTAACAAGTGACCCTGTTAACTGACGACTTACAGCTCAACGCATCAGTGGTTCTCGTCTTAACAATAGCTGTTTAAACACCGAAAGAGTCCTCACTAACTCATTCTATTTTATATATCATTATTCTGTCCGAATATACTCATCGGATATGTATTAAGTATAAAAACTGGGCTAATAGACTCTCGCAATGACGTTTTCAACAATGTTGTTACTACGGCAACCACTGACGCGTTCGACCGAGAGTCTCCAGTTAACCGGGTCACCCGTTAAACCGCAACACCGGCTGACACTCAGCCTGTTCCTTACATTAAAAATAAACTATAATTCAATAGTAATTCCTATTTACAACATCAACAACTAAAGTGTTTGTTAACAAAGTGCAGTAATAACATTTCAGAGTAAACATGAGATACTTTTAGCCTCAGTATGACGGATGGTCTACAGTTACTTTTATAACACCATTAATCTTCTGTTTTTTACTATTATTATACCAAGTTATTTATACTATTTTTTTTTTACCTTATGAACAAAGCAAAACTAAAAATCTGCTTATCTAGATCAGGGGTTCCTAAACTTTACAGCCTAGGACCCCCAAAATATAGATGCTAAAGACTCGCGACCCCCACTGTCCCTCTTTAATGTGGCTTCATTTAGCTGGTCTGCAGAAAATTACCCTACCTATATGAGCATGTGTCTGTGTTTCCTGTGCCGCTTTGAGTTACTGCTACTGATGCTTTTGATAATAAACTGTTCACTAACCCTAAAGTTAGGAGTCATCTGGCAAAAAGAAAGGCAGAAAATTCATTATATTTTCTATTTTCAAAATTTTATTTCAAGTTTAGCTACAATTGATGTCTATATTTTTCACTATAATGGGTAAAATGTACTATTTTTACATAACCTTAAAACAAAAACATTCTGAAGACATTTCTCGACATTTGTGTCTCACGACCCCCAGGGGGTCCTGACCCACACTTTGGGAACCCCGATCTAAACCATGTGATTCACAAACCAAGCATTATTTTTGTTTTTGATTAATCTTTTGACTCTTTCCTAAGTAATTAATTTGATGTTTGAATGATAAAATGTGTTAGGAATTGTGCAAAAAAAAAATTGGGGTTTCTCAAGCCACAGATAAATAAATACAAACACATTAAAAAAAGCACAGCTTGGGGCGCTGGTGGCCTAGTGGTCTAAGCGCCCCACGTTTAGAGGCTACAGTCCTCGTCGCAGTGGTCGCTGGTCGATTCCCGGCTGGTTGACCATTTGCTGCATGTCTTCCCCTGCTCTCCATTCCCCACATTTCCTGTCTCTCTTCAGCTGTCCTGTCATTAAAGGCAAAAATGGCCAAAAATACAACTTAAAAAAAAAAAAAAAAGCCAAGCTAAAAGGCTGGAAATATCGATTGTTGAGGGAAAATAATCTCAACTCATTTAGTATTAGAAGATGTAATAGTTGACAGCAAACCATTACTCAACTTATAGTTGCAGCTTTGTTTACAGTCCTTGCTAATTATTCAGACACTAGAGCATAATTACAACACCTCAACACCTGTGTAGCAAATAGGATGACTTAAGACTTGAATGCTTACATGTTTTGTCGTCACACATGTGATAATTTTTTTTTATTTTTATTCTCCTACACAGATTGATTTTCTGTGCATGCATTAACAAAATACAATGACTTGTTAAAGAAGTTATCACACAAAGGAGCATAAATACTAGTAATAAATCAGGGGACTGTCTTAAACATGTAAACACACTTTGCTATAGTATAGATTTTTAAACGATCTTGACAGAAATTTTTCTCTTATTTTAGATAAAATCATGTTGGATTTTTATTTCTATAAACCAAGGAGAACACAAAATAGCTTGTGTAATTTAATACTTTGTATATTTCACAACACAATGAAACATGCTTTTGTCCTGATGACTCCATTCTGTTGATACTCTAAACATGAAACGAGGTTTGAGTAAGTCTTTAAAATCTTTCTGATTTCCCGACTAAAGTTTACGGAGTCTGCTTTTCCCACTTTAAAACATTTCACATGTCATTCTTGGTTCCTTTGAAATGATTTTTGAAATAAAGAAAAAAGATAAAAAGATTTTTCTGTTGGAGCTTAAAATTGTGAGTAAATGCAGTGAAACAGGTTCCATGGTACGCTTATAAAAACTTTTGTTTGTGATGTTTGTAACCTTTCAGAACCTCGCTCTGTCTCTCCCCAAGAAGCTCTTCAGCCTTCTGAGTCTGAGTGGAGGAGCAGTGTGGAGCTGCTGCCAAGAATCAAAGAGGAACCAAAAATCAGAGACCTTCAAACAGCCTGTTCACAGGAGGAGAGAGACTCAGAGGAGGGGAACTGTAGTCACTCTGAGCCGCTGCAGAGGTCACCGACTCCTCCAGCCCAGACTGTATGTAGCAGACAGAGTGTTTCTCCTCCTTCAGTGACATCCCAGGAGATCAAAGCAGAGAGCGACAGCAGGAAACAGCAGCCAGCACACAGCTTACCATCCTCCGTTGTGAGTGTCTATTCGAACTGCAGAGCAGCACAGAGCGACTTTAGTGACAGCACTGCAAAAAGTCACAGGACTGAGAAAACAGACCCGCAGGGGAGAGGGACACTTCGCTCAAATGGGAAACAGAGCGCACACATACTGCAGGTCAAGAACGTGAGGTCCCTGAAGCCGCCTCTGCCTCGCTCCTCTCACCAGAGTCCGAGCATGCAGAGGTGGCACAGCTGCAAAGAGTGTGGGAAGGGCTTCAGCTTCGCCTGCCAGCTGGAGGTTCACATGCGCTGGCACACCAAGGAGAAGCCGTACAGCTGTGCGGTGTGCCGAAAGAGCTTCACAACAGTCAGCATGCTGAAGAGACACCACCGCATCCACACGGGGGAGAAGCCCTTCAGCTGCCACGTCTGCGGGAAATGCTTCAACCAGTCAGCCCACCTCAACACACACTTCAGACTCCACACCAGAGAGAGGGCCGGCTGGAGCCGAGCGCCACACTCCAAATGAACCACACCAACCTGACCATGTTTCAACTCAATACTCTTAAAGCCAAATGTCAGGTTCAATCTGTACAGTAATGTGTTTGACTGTGTGTGTTGAATGTTGTGCAATAAAGTGTGATACTTGAAGATTTATCATCCACACACTCATTTGGATTAACGCTCTTGAAACAATTAATAATATAGATAGCAAAAACATTTTACCCAAATAAAAAATAGTTCCTGTCGCAACTTACAGCTCTGAGGAATTCAAAAGCAATAATGTGTAACAGGTAGCGCCATCACAGTGATCAGAATGACAAAAGACAAGTACAGCAAAGTAAATTCAGTGATTTAGTTGTCCCTCATATTCCGTTTTCACCCCAATCCTCACCTGACAAGATGATTCAAGACAGCATTCAGAAACAAAACACCCTTCCAAATGTTCATGAGAACAACAAACAATTATAGAACTCATAAAACACCTAATCCTCCCAATAACAAATCATTACACAAGCAATAATAACTGACCATAAAAAAGTGGAATAGGAGCTGTGCAGGCAGATATTTTTGTCTATTTAGGTCAATTGTTTTGTTTCTTTTAAGAAAAGAATAAATAAATGCTTAGGCCTTTCATTGTCCCTCTTACAGCTTTGGTCGCAGCTTAAAATGATTCACAGCTCAAAAGTTCATTTCAGCCTGTATCTTACACGCTTCAGCTACTGTCTCTTGAAGACATTTTAAAGCCCTCCTAAATTGTTGCCATGCTCAAAAGTCATCATCACACCAACAGTGGAGGAGGGTTCTAGAATGCTTTCAACAAGACTTGAATTTTTCTGGCCAAATGTTTTGGACCCAAATCTGACCCCCCAAAATTGGGAAGTGACCAAAAAAAAATCTGCAGCAACAAAGAACAGGTAAGTGTTAGGTTTACTATGCCCTTATAGGGAGATCCACTGACTAGTGATGTCATGATTTGAGCAAATCTTGTTTGGATCTCCGGAGACTTTCTGAACAATCTGTGCAGAGCAGCCTGCAGTCTCATCCTGGGATAACTCAAACACACGTCTACCTCACAGTATGAAACTTAGTCCATGTTTAGTGTTGACATCTAACATTTTAACTTCATGTTTGTTTGTAAATAGTTTTTAAGAGCATTATACCACCTCAGTTAACCAACTATTTCATTTATAATAATTTACCTTAAAAACCATGTTAAATAACAAAAGACTAACCTTATGATCTACTCACAGGTTTCCACACTCAAAAATACAATAATTTGAGTAAAGGTGTGACCACAAACATCAATATTACTCATTCAAAATATGTCAACAAAACCAACAAGAAACTTTGAATACATAAATATATATTTATGTTCATTTATGAGGTCAGTTTCTGGAAACACTGAAAACATGAATCTAGTTGTTGAAGCTGTGATGTGCTCCATAGAACATTGAGGCAGCAGGAAGCAGGGACCATCATCAAACTCAGGATGAGCTTTTAACATCCAGTGTGTCATGTTAAGGTGTGTGAGTTTCCTGGCCTTGGTTTTCAGAACAGACAGTTTTGCATGCCACAGTTTTATAAAATGACTCCGATCCTTTTAGGTTTAAGAGATAATTAGTATACATTCCTCATGTTTCTACACTGCATTTTTTTAATGTGGAAAAGATTTTAAATGTGTTCATGTAAATGTACTTTCAGTGTTGTTAACAGTGCATGCCCCTTCAAAGGTACAGTGTGTAGTTATGGGAATATTGAGAGATGTCTTGCAGTCAGATTCTAGATTGAGACGCTTCCTTGATCACCCCTACGGTTGTTGAAGCTCCTGAAGTGACAGCAGACTGTGAGGACAGGAGTGATGATAAGTATGATTCTGCAAAATGTTTACATCTATCAATACTGATTATTTGCAAACACCAACAAAAACCATGTTATCTTCCAGCTGGTGGTCACCCACTTTATGCAAAGACACGTATGGCATAGTGAATACCAGAAGAAAACTGGCAAATGTTTCCTGGAGGGAGTGAACGTGTTAGATTCTTGAGCCATGCATGTGATGTATGTAGCAACATTGACATCTACTGGAGATTTATTGGAACTACCAATATGACATTACAGTGAGTAAGGTTCAAGAGATTTCAATAACATGTTCCTTGTGAGTCTGATTTTTAAGCATCTAAAACTGTTACTGATTCTGATCAGATCTTACATTTCATTGACCTCGGCAATATGTTTTGTTTTTCAGCACCAAGCAAGATTATTGAGGACGTCATCTTAACATTAAATCATGGATGGAGGTGGTGCTGTCTGCAGAGTTTATAACAGAGTTTTCTCCAGGCAAGGGTTTGTGGTCAGAAGCAACCTGAATCAGAAGGGGTCTAACCATCAATACACACTGTAAATAAGTTAAAAATCCACGTATAGAGGGCTAGGTCCATGTTTACACAGGATATAATCAAAGAATGTAAGCAAAGTGGACGAATAACAAAGTTAGCTCTGTAAAAAAGTAGACTTTGATATTGTGACCTTGGTAACAGCTGATACTGAGGCCCGACTGAGACTCTACGATAAGCTGAGGAGCTATCACTGTATCACTGTACCACTGTACCACTGTATCACTGTACCCTTAAACAGGCTTCAATACAAACTGTATGATACAATAAGATACACACCAGTTTGGTTCAATACAAAACAACAGAATACATTAGGATATAAAACAAAGCAATAAGATACAACATGATTTGATACAATATAATAGGACAAGATATGATATGAACTTACTGTTGTTCAGCAGTTTGTGAACGTGTTTGAATGAGGTTAGCTAATACTGATGTTCCATATAGCAGCCTCTACCATCAGGGAGTGAATGTGGTGTGAATGGGTGTAACCTTACTCTGATTAAACTCTTTTAATTATTTTCTGTCAGCCTGATACAACTAAAATGGGATACTTTAGTTTGAACAGATATGTGTGGTTGCATAATATTGATAATAAACAGACTGGGTATATTCATAGATAAAGAGTGAGGCTCGAAAATGTACATGGATGCTTTTTGTGCTTACGAAACATCAGAGGGCCATAACAGCAGCTTTTCAATTTCAAGATGAAGCTACAATCCAATTTGGAGCTATTTTTTAGGTCAGCAGGGCAGATGAGGTGAGTCTGAGAGGTTTGGTTAAATTCCCTGAAATCTGCATGAGATTTGATGGTGTGTGGGCTTACATTATGGAAGACAAAGAAAGACCTGCACTCTTTTTTCAAGGAAGTTTACTAACCTATTTGTGGACACAGGCCTCTGCAAAACAGTCCAAGAAATAGTATTTGGAAAGTAAATGAGAGGAGGATTTTATTTTGTGCAAGCGTCAAAATATTGAGAACTAGTGTCTTCGTTAGAATCCTCCAGACATGTGTTTGCTAGCTTCTGACATACATGAAAAAACTGCATCTGTAACACCAAGGTATATTTCCATATTTGTTTGATGTCTTCCACAGGATTCATCAGCCAGTGCATCCTCCACCTGAACGCCAAACCCCTGGTTACGTGAGGAGCGTGTGCACGCGTCGAAACATCCGGGGATGCGCGTTTGCAGACCGGAGAACAGCTGAAGGAGGGGAAGAGTGCAGAGAGTCCATCAGAGAGAGAGAGAGAGAGAGAGAGAGAGAGAGAGAGAGAGAGAGAGAGAGAGAGAGAGAGAGAGAGAGAGCGCGCTGCACCGCATTGACAGGAGACAGAGTCAGAGGTCCGGTACCGACAGCACAGCGGAGGTGGATAGTTTCTCATGCCGCTGCGGAGCTGACGGTGGCCGGTGCAACAACGTGGAGAGGAGCGGCTGAGCAGCGCAGGTAAGCGGACACTTTCTACTTTCTGCTGAGATGCTCTGTATAGTTGTAGCTCCATCACACTGACGCAGCGGGTGGTGTCCCGGTACCGACTGGGCCGGACCGGGCTACTGATAAGAACCGAGCCGGGGATAAATGAGAGCAGGGCGGGATGCCGCAGCACAGGTTCTGTGCAGGAGGCATGGGACGTTACTACCCCGGGTCTCTGCAGTGTTTTCCGGGCAGCCGGTGCACACGGGCCCCCGCCTCTCTCTGCGCATCTTCTGGATGATGCTGCGGTTTCGTGGGATTTTTTGCTGCTCTGCGCAAATCGCAGATAAAGCTCTGAAAGTCTGGGGGAAAAGAGCGGGCCCGGGCTTGCTGTGTGCATCTGCAGAGGCCCGTGTGTGTGTGATGTGTGAGGAGAAGTGTCATTGCGGAGGACGAGTGAACGGGGACGTTTAAAGGGCTGTCAAGTTGGTGTTGTTTGGTTAGGCCCCGGGGCTGCACACAGGGTGAGTCAGGTCTGTCTGTGCGCTGGATGTGGATCAGAGCTCATCAATGTGAGGGAGGAGACTCCAGGAAAAACAAGAGCATTTATAGGCCATCATATTATTTCAAACAAAAGACGACACACATAAACACACACTTGAAAACAACACACACTTCTCCTAAAACGTCCCGTGTTAACATGGCTACCCACCGTGTGTTACTGTGTTCCATGAGGAGCACATTTACTGGTGACCTTGTTGTGTTTGATGGGACTTCAGACTCTTATATCATCAGTAGTGAGTGAATGGTTTGATTTTTCCTCTAATATTCACACACAGTCCCTCTGTAGTCTGTGACAACTTGAAATCAAGATTTATCTTAATGTGTTGAAGTCATTGAGTCTCCTGAGGGGATTTGTTTCCTGAGCTCATTGTGAACTTACAGATGTTGCTTTATGATGTTCCATGTTCTTACCCAATATTTTACCCATGACTGTGAAATATGAGAGGTGTTATATTTACTCTTGAGTGTGTTTTAATCAGTGGTGCATGAGTCATGAATAGATGTCCTGCACACCCCTCATGTGGCTCCTTGAGTTTGAAATTATTTGTGTTCCTTGAGTGAAATAATCTGAAATAATCACAACTTTATCTCGTGCTCACCTCTGGGTAGACACTCCCCTGTAATGTGAACCTTTGTCTTCTTTCATGGATTACATTATTCTCACACATTTGTTTTATAACACTTACTGGTTCAGTGACATGCAAGTTATCTTTTCTGGTCATGTTGTAGAAACCTCTACATCCTCTATATGATTTAATGCATCACATTTTAGCATGGTTTACCAATACAGCATATGTTTTTCAAATAAAAGCATCATCTATAGATTAAAAAACAAGTTATATGGCTGTTAAATGAGTATACCGAGAGCGAAAGAGTGGATTTCACTCCCAGTGTGGTATAAGGGAAGTTTAATGTATCACAGAAGTATCAGAGAAATATAAGTAATGATAATAAAAATCATCTAATTTTATCGCACTTTTGAAAAAAAAAACGGTTCACAAAGGGTTTTCCACTGAACAACCAAAATAACAGCAATACAAGACACCAAGCAAAGAATGACACACTTCAAGTGATGCAAGTAAACCCATGTAACTTAACTTATTCAACCCACACACTGCATAAACGTGACTCTTACCAAGTGTATTTGGCCAAAGTTTATTCAAAATATGTCATTACACAAAATGTAAGTCACACTCATCTAACTAGTTCAGATAAAACATCTGATTTCAAGATATTACGAGCAAGGTATAATGGCCCAGATCCTTTTATATGAGTAAAAACAGCGGCTACATTTACATTTTAAAGCTCCTGTGAGGAACTTTTGATTTATGATGATTTCAGTGCCCCCTGTTGACAAAGTAGTATCTCTAACCCCTTGCTGATTTTGTCCTGTGTATGTAGAAGCTGTTTTTAACAAACAATGTCATCCTGCTTTCTTTTATCAGACAAATGTTTCACGTATTGAGAATATGTGGTTAGGAAAACCTTGGAAAATAACAAAGCTTGTTTTTGGGTCGTGACGTCTGTCACTTCAACCTACCCATCACCTGCAGTGTCACACAACACAAATAACAGCACAGAAGTATCCATTCTTTACCCTGATGGTGTTGTTCGCTTTTTCAAGGACATAAAGAAGTTTTCTTATTAGTTTTAGTCTAATCTCCTCACAGGAGCTTTACGTTTGTTGAAATAAGATCTTATTACACTCTGCTCCGAGATCTTACTTGTTGAAATATTTGTTGCACTTGCAGTTAGTTTTCTCGCTACAATTAATCCAGGACTTAATTTTGTGTTTGTTATGTCTTGAATGAAGATGTTATAGTTGGCATGTGAATGTGGCTTAAAGTGAGTCTGATGAGATTTTTAGACCAGAAGTTAGACAAATAGACACGTTTTTTGCTGATTTGGAGACTTAATGACCCCTCATTCAAGATTTCAAGATTCAAGATTCAAAGGTTTTTATTGTCAATTTTCACTGTACATACGAGACATACAGGAAAAACGAGATGCTGTTTCTCTCTTCCAGCTTTTAAATATCTAAAAATTTTAATATAAAATATAATAAAATACAGTATTAAAAAACAGCCTATGTACACAGTGCAGGTAGTGCAGTGACAGTTTAAAAATGGACAATGTAAATAGATAACAGTGCAAATGATATTAAGGTGCAGACAGTATTCGAGATAAATAAATGGTTAAGTAAACAGTTCATACCTGCAGTGCCTCTGAAACTTCTTCATGTGACTTTGATGATCCCAAAGTGATCTTATTAAGCTCTGTGTGTGTTTTTGCTGTGACTGTGAAACTGTTTAGAAGGGTTTGCGTATTGACTTGTGTAATGAGAGCCTAATGCATGTACCCAGCCATGGTAAGAGTGTGTGTACGTGTGTGTCTGAGAGTGTATGTCCCAGCTGAATAACAAAGAGATTAAAACATAAAGCCTGCAGGACGGCAAAAGGAGAAAGGGTTGAGCTCATTGAATGCTCGTTTTCCCAGTAGAGGACAGAACAGAGTGAAACATCAGTTTGAAAGTTAACTCACAGTTGTACACTCTTTTTACTTAACTCTGGATTGATTAATTATATTGATCACTGGATGAAACTCGACTAAAAGATGTCAATAATGCAAAAATCTATTAGAACCATCTGCAATGCAACAAGATAGTTTTAACAACTCCATGCACTGAATTATAAGGATAAACAAAACCTTATTTACATTTTGACTGATTTAATTTTAATTTAAAGTGAAAGGACACATTCAAGACATGCAAAAACATCTGTAAAAACATAACTGTTTATCTTTTTTCTTTAAAATCAATGAAGAAATTGGGCGTAAATGAAGCAGAGGATATGAAGAGCAGTCGGTTTGTTCAGGAGAGAACGTGAGCAGCAGCTTGGTGAAGAGAGAGCTCGGGTCCTGCGGATGTAGAGGACTGTAAAGGTGAAACTGGCAACTCAGCATTATTCACACACCAGGCCAAGTCATCAAGTGTTGAGCACAGTGAGGCTGTCTGCAGCAACACATAAACACACCAGCTTCATCACCATCGTCTACAGATGGGGAGTTTAGTTAACATCACCCTGATGCACCTGGATGATTCTTCAGTCTGATGATAAGCTTTGATAATCACCGGGCATGCATTGGTGTGAACTGATGTGTTGCATTTAATTTAGATATAACTGAATCTTGCATCCTTAATGGCTGTGATGCTCCATGTCTTGTTGAAACGAGGAGACATGACGAGCAGAAAGCACTGCTGTACCTGTGAAAGCAGCTGTTTGATGCCTTATCAAGGGACTTAAGCATAACACACATGTTGTCTTTAGTGTCATCTCTCATGAGGGGTTTGAAAAGGCAGGCATTTATGAGGGAAGAGGTCTGAAGATAGACCTTAGTTATAAGAAGTTAAACGATAGCAAGGCTCTGTTGTCTAGACATACTGGTGACAGAACTTCTGGACTTGTAAGCCCCAGTATCTTCAGGATTTCCACCATATTTTTGAAGATCTGTCTGTTGTCGGTCAGTGAACTGCATGAGCCGGACACACACTGTGCAGAGAAACAGCAGCCAAAAAGTAATCCCCACACTAAGAGGAGAATGAATCACAAGTCAAAATGTTCTTCTTCCATCTGTGAGGCATGTGGCTCAGCACAAGCAGGAAGACTGCTCCAAATTTATTCCTCATTCACTCACATCCCTCTATACTTCTGATTCTCTCGTCACCGTATCATCAGTGTCCTCCATCAACCAATCATCCTGCTGCTGCTAAACTTTAAATCTGTCCTCCTCTCTATACGTCAGTTTGACATTTCAGCTTCAATCATTGCGACCCTCCTCAACCTCAGTCACCTCTGCTCCTTACTTCAGTGTCTAGGTCAAGTTCCTCAGATGTCCACCCTTCATCACACCCTGCATCCTTCCTTTACCACCATCATCAGTGTCTATGCTTCATCATGGGGTTATCCTACCCTGCAGTCGGCCACATCACCCCTTTGAAGATTTACAGACGCCTTGATGGAGTCTAATCGCCAATGACATCGCTCATAATCATACATAGAATATATTATTGTTCACTCATAATTAAGTAGCTACTGAAAGAAAAGCATAGAAATGTCTCAATCTTTTAATCCAGCGTGTGCCAGTCAGTTCACTTCATTAACTCGCACCACTCTGGTTGCAGCAGGAACATCTTTTTCTTGACACGTTGACTGAAAGTGCAAAATCAGTTTACCTGCAAGGCAGATGTTCTCACTCAGGTTTAGCCTGACTCTCTGGTTCTCTGAAGAACGTCTCAGCAACAGTTATGTCCTCTGGAGGATCTGATCCCTGAATTTTGACACAGCTGACAAGTTGTAGGCGTTTGCGGCTCAGGGGGTGGAGCGGGTCATCCTGTTTCTGACAGACTGGCTGTTTGATATCCTTGTCAGGGTGTCTTCAGGCAAGATACTGAACCCCTAATTGCTCCACAAGACTGATCTATGAGGGCATAAATGTATGATTACTTGGGGTTAATAGGATGCAATTAGAATTTTTTAGTGGCAGGGCAGATTTACTGTTTACTGTGAATGCATCATAGAAATGCAAATATTTCCATTTCTCATCCCAGCCTGAACAATGTCTGCATGAAACTCAGCTAAGAAGAATCCTGAACAGGAAAAAGAAGACACACGTTCATAAAAGTGTGTTTAAATACAAAGTGTTAGATAACACCCAGCAACAGACTGTAATAAGCACGTTAAACAGATGAATCCCCCTCTGTCCTGATGCTCTGTTATTGGCTTTCATACTGAAAATGGGCCACAGCGCAATGGGAACAGCAGATCTACATCCACCACCGCCTGCCCTGCTTCTGAATGTAATATGTTTTTCCATCATGAATTAAAGATGGCAGGGCAGTCAGAGCATCTTCAGTGTTACTGTGACCTGCAGCCATGCTTCACGTGGTGGGCTCTGGTGGGTCTGTGCCGTCTGCCAGCAGTGCTTTCATGGTTGGTGGGCATCTGTAGGAAAGACGACACGCTAAAAAATGCACCACTCACATATCCAGCTGCAGGATGATGTGTGTTTTTCCTTCTCTTGGAAACCTGACCCTGTGGTGTCAGGTGTCAACACTTTGACTGAATCTCTCATGACTGACAGGAGAGGAAGCAGAGAGTTAGTGAACCCTGAAGAAAACCACGAACAAACATGTCAGGCTTTTTAAATCACCTGAGGGAGACGAGCCTCACTTTTCTTCAAAGGAAAGACGCTCTGTGATGTTCACGAAAACGTCTTGAAGTAAAATGTAGCTGCAGTGACATGTCTACTTCGTGTGTTGGTGCTTGGTGTGTGATCTGTTAAGGTCTAGTGTTGAAAGAGCCCCTTACTGGAGATGATCTTATTTAGTATTTGTATTTAAGAAATATATATTTTTGGGTCTCTCATGCCTTATCAAGGACAGACGTGAACATGCATGGGAGAGAGAGAGATAAAGGGCAAATGGCTGAGGGTGGGAGTATGATCTTGGGGCAGCTGCTCTGAGGGCTGAGATGCAAGACTGAACAACAGAACTAAAGTAGCACCCCTTAGCACTTTTAAAAACATCACTTTAATTTTCTAAATAAGCTTTTCTGAGCATGCGTGACTGGATTGGGTTTGAGTATGGAAAATGAATGATATAAAGAAACTTGAACACTCTAAGGATGTTCAAAAGAGTCTAATTTCTGATGATTTAAACTGAAATTTTGCAAAACATTTTTGAAGCAGAAATCCAGTGATCCCTTGTCAATGCAGCACTTTCCAGGAGCTCCACTTTGAATGCTTTCACTGTTTCACACAGCTCCTGTTTGTTTAAAACTATTGTTACCTGCAAATGTAAAGCTTATAACTGGTAAAATCATGCCAACCTGAGAAAGTCCCTCAGGTCTGTGGGGATTTGCATGCGCTGAAACAGAGATCTGCTGGCTTTTGTGATGTAGTTACCAGATTATCTGCACCTGTATGCTTAGTTCGTAGGTGGCAGCTCAAACTCAAAGTACAGTGGTGATATTTTAACTCAATTTGACACAAAGCGCAGATTACTTTGACTTGTGAACTGAACTGAGCTGTCTGGGAGTCTTTAAAGTGAAACGTGACGTTCAAAAGCACAATGGTGTCGTCATTTTCCCCCTCATGATGGCAACAAGAGCAGGGAGAAACTGCATTGTCTTAACTATGGCGTGCCAAAAGGGACAAAAAAGGGTATGATTCGAACACAAAAAACTCTTAATTCAAACTTGAGCTGCTTTTGAAACTCAGCTGCTCATGAATGGCAGCCTCCAGTCTCTTTTAAGCTCTTCATTGTGTGCTGCTCAAAGCTGCATAAACAATGTATCCTGGCACAATGCTTTATTATTATTTATTCATTATTTGTGCCTTCTATTTCTGATTGCATATGTAATATTTAATAACCACCAATATTGTTATCTTGTCATATTAAAATCAGAAATTATTCATTACTGCAAATGTTTGGGGGAAAATGGAGATGATGTAAGTCATTAAAATCTGACACTCTTATTACAATACCACATGAATGTAGAATTAGAGCTCTGGGACTAACTGAAGAGAGATCAGTCAAAGACTAGGAAACATACAAATGAGGAACTTCAGTGAGGAAAACGAGGGAGGTGGAGACAGGTGAGCTGGATGGTGAGGAAGGTGCAGGTGTCTTAGAGAATAATGATGAGGTGGAGAGTAGTTAAGAAGAGAAAAGGTGCTGCAGAGATAAAAAAAAAAGTTACAGCAGTGATTTTAAACTGAAGCTTTGAGCCTAAATGTTAATGGTGCTTGACATGATTAAGTTTTTCACCCTGTGATAAAGAACAAAGAAAAGGAGAGAGAGGTCCCATAGATTTAAAATATCTAAGTGTCTTAAATCCAGTAATAATTTCTCTTAAGCTTCTCTTTAAACTCTAAGCTCTTTCCCAGAGCTCTTTAATTTAACACGGATGCAATTCAGCTGTTTGTCCAGCAGATGTCAGTGTCGTAACACACAATGAATGTAATCTCCAGACACCCAGACACATCACGACTCAGTGAGAGCAGCTGTGTCTGTCCTTCAGTCTGGTGAGTCAGTCATAATACTTTGTCTTAACATGATGGTATGGATCTGCACAGAGCTGGACCATTTCAGCTGGACTTAAACTGATACATGAAGCATTTTCTTTTCTAATTTCACATCAAGTGTATCATTATTAAAGGTTTTGTAAAGCCGTGCATTACAAAACTATTTATAATCAACAAGCCCAACAAAATCATCTCACTTTATACTGAAAGATAAAAAAGTCAAATAAGAAATAACACATTTTTCCATTGAGGGGTCCGACACTCTGGAACGATCTACCCGAGGAGATCAGGTCTGCTGAGTCAGTGATCTCTTTTAGATCCCTTCTTAAAACATACTTTTATTGCAGAGTCTTTCCCAATTTACCAGAACTTTATTTTATTTTACTTGAGTTTAACTGTTTAAAAAATATATTTTAAAATAATTGTATTCATTTAGAGTTCTTTTAGAGGATTTTATGTCTTTCAAAATATATTTTATTTCTTCATCTTAACTTTTCTGGTTTCATGTGTCCATGAAAAACACCTTGTAAAGCTTTTTTTAAAAAGGGCTCTATAAATAAAATGTATTATTACTATTATTATTATTATTATTATTATTATTATTATTATTATTATTATTATTATCATTATTAACATTATTATTATTATTATTATCCTGGAGCCTTTTATGCTTGCTGCTTTGCTTACTTTTTCAGTGCCGTTCAGATAATGAAGGTATCTATGGCTCAGCAATGACCTTAAAGAAATGAGATCATGTTAGCCACAGTTTAACGCGCAGGTTGTGTCTGCAGAGAAGAGGCAGAAAAACGCAGCTTTTTAACAGTAAATTGTAAACAATAAACCAATAACCTACTTTGCTGTAAGTTTACAATATTGTCAGGTCCAGGATATGTGCTCAGTTATCCTGACTCCACACGACTTTACTCATGGATATTAAAGCTATGAGCCTGAATGTTGAATTAGAGGTTCTGCCTCGTGCTGGTGTTCATGCTGTTTGAGAAGCTGCTCGCCTCTTTATAAGAAGACACACTAAACACATCAAACACATTAGTTACACAAATGTGAAACTGGCACAGAAATAAAAAGGAGCCTTTAGAAACCTTTATTTGATCATAGCGTGTACGTTGTGTAGTGCACAGCAGCAGCAGGAGCCATATGGCTGCGTTCCCAGTGATCCCCTCTCCTGGCTCTCAGTCAGCCAAACAGAGCCGCCAGTGCAGATGGGACTCAGCCAGCCCAGGTGGATTGTGGGTATTGTGGGGCGGTGCCCAGTTATGGGTAAATTAATTCTGGATTAGGGAAGCCCACTGGCATCACTATGATCGCTTGGCATGTTGTTTCTGTTCAGGTATGTGTGAGTGTGTGTTGGTAACCTGGCGCAGGTTTCAGAGCAGTCTTCCTCTTGAGTTTTAATGTTTCACCTCAGTGCAGATGTAGTCTGAACCGCAGGTCAGCATCCAGTCTGACTCTGCCTGAGGCGCAGACAAAGAGCTGAGAGCTCTCTCTCAGCCAGAGAACAGGAGGAAGCTGGAAGGTTCTTCATTCAATCCTCTGAATGTTGAATTAGTTTCAATATGTTCAAAATTACACTAACATTAGTATGTAGATTTAAACCCAAGAACAATGCCTCCATCACAGCAGGGCAGCAGGAGAAGAAAACCTTACTCATGCAGCCACCTGTTTTCTTTACACAGTTTTAGCCATCACTGAGCTCATGTAACCTCCCGACTGTGTTAAAATGTGTCCAGTCACCATGTTATCTCACGTGCAGGGTGTTGTTTCCAGGATAAACTCATTCAACTCATAAACAATCTTCAAACCCATCATCTGATGACATTATAAATGCCTCTGGGAGCAATAGGCAACCTTTCAGGCTTCCAGTCAACAGTAACCATTTCAATGCAGTAAATCAACGACAGAGGACTGCTGAAGTGTTCTAGTATTGGATTATGATTTACTGAGCCTGTGTTGCTCTCCACACAGGATGCATCGTATCGTATCGTATCGTATCGTATCGTATCGTATCGTATCGTATCGTATCGTATCGTATCGATATCGTATCGATATCGTATCGTATGTCATTGAGTAATTCCTACGGCGGTAAATTTTCATTCTATTTTGCAGCTCTACTGTTGTAGATGATGCAGCTTCAAAAGCAAGAAATTGGTGCACCTTATATGAACATTTAGCATTAAATACCAGCATGTTTGTACAGTTATAACCTCAGCTGTCGTGCAAATTAATGCATGTGGTTGGGCGAATGTGTATGTTCTATGTCAACCTTGCAATCATGCAATTTGCAGGATAACAAGATGAACCTGAGATTGTTATAATCAACTTGGAGGCACTTTTCCAGTCTGTTTCTGAGGTTCTGTTTTGGTGCAGAAAGCTGTTGCAGATCAAATAAATTCCCTGTATAGGCTGAAATTTAAAACTGAAGCAGGAGCACTCCTGATGTTCAGACGGGTGCATCTTCATCTCTGTGTCTCTGGCTCTCCCCTCCTGCATGCACTTCATCACCCCCCCCCTGCAGCAGTGTGTCGATGCTGACCCTTTTTTCCTCTATCTCCCATCAGTCTGCGGTTCCTCTCAGGTTACCTGGGTGGCTTCTTCATGTGTCCATCAATTTTTCCTTTTCAGCAGCTTCTATTTTTAAACCTCTAGCACTGAGCTTCTGTTTCCTCAGAGGGCACAGAGATGGGATGAGAGAAGCAGAACTGAGACACAGAGATAGATAAGAGGAGGGATGGAGGAGAGAGGAGTAAGAGAGGGAAGAGGAGACAGAGGTACACATGAAGCTGGAAGGATGGAAACAGTAAAAACAAAGATTGTGAGTGTCTGGAGCGAAGGCCGGTGGCACAGCGGTGTCTGGCTGACTGCCAGGTGGAGAGGATAAATAGAGGATGGAGAGAACAGAGGGAGGGAGGGAGGGAGGGAGGGAGGGAGGGAGGGGAGTCCTGGAGTCTGGTTCTGCTCCAGGGTTCGGTTTCCACTGAGACCACCGACTGGATGGAGAGAAAACAGGGGGGAGAGTCTGACAGAATGACTCCTCTGCATATACTGAGTGCTTAATGCTGCTTTGTTAAAACACAAACACACAAAAAAAGAGAAATATAATGAATATGACACTAAACAATGTCTTCACAGAAAGCAGAGTCAGTTTGGGCTTCATGAGATCAATCAGATACCATGAGAATCATGAAAACCTTTGTTTTAAATCTAAAAGGGGATGGAGATCAAAACCGGGTTCTATTGAGGACCCAGTTCAGCATCTTTAAAAACCTGAAAATCAACATTTGAGCTAATTAATCCTACGATTGAGTCTGATTGGCCTTGTAAGGTAATGTTATATCTGGGGTTGAAGGCCACCATTGCTTCATTGACGGCAAGGGGGGAAGCAAGGGAGTGTTTCAGTCTAGAATCTGACCGCTAGATATCGCTGAATAATCCTATTTCTAAGCACTGTACCTTTAAATTAATGTATAACAGCCTGTTGAATTGGTCAAAACTGCTCAGGCTGTATAGTAAAAGCCTACCAACAGTGTTCGCTCTCAAATGAAGACTGTGGTTTTTGCATTTCTTGTTTTGTGTCATTGACTGTATTGTAATTAGATAATCAGCCCACACAGCCAGTTAAAGATGTGGAATATTTACTCCATCAGTCAGTCAGCATCATATCAGAGATAAAACCCACTGACTGGACCAGATCTGTTTTTAGAAACCTCCCGTTTTGGCTTCATGTCTCAGTGTAACGCTGGAGGAGACAGAGCGAGGAGTGATGAGGAGAGAGAGGAGACAAAGGTCACAGCTCTGCTCAGTCGATTCACACTGAAGATCTTCTAACAGCTCTGCCACAGGCTGCCTTCTAAATGTAGCTGCTCTGAGGTTCAGATTAAAACACAGTCAGCAGATCTGATCCTCAGAGACAGACTTTGTGTGTGTGTGGAGGAACTGACGATCAGACATAATTTATCAGGGTAATTACGAAGTAAAGGGCTGATTTGTTTCCACGTCTTCATTTGTTGTTTGCACTTACTTTTATCCCCCAACTTTCAGTCTCTTTGATCATCGACTCAGATTTCATACTGTTCATTTTTCATGGAGACTTTGTAAACAGGGTGTGTTTAACTGATCAGGGTGCTGCATCAAAAACAGAGTCAGGGAACTTGTTTTGTTTTAGATCATGTTTACCTTTTTTGTGCCATTTTTGCATCTGCACTTTCACATAAATGATATGATACATAACTGCAACCTGTTTGATTGTGTTTGCACTGTTTAAAACTCTGTATTTCACCTGTTATTGAGAAAGAAGGTAAAGTTTACATGTCTCTCTTGGTAATTAATGCTGCTCATGTAGCCAGCTCAGTGTAACCTCTATTTAAAGTAGACAGTTTTGTGTCACTGCTGCATTTGTAGCTCTGTCGTCTACTCTTCTATTTCTTCATCTGTGAGGGTGTTTGCGTGCCTTGCAGCATGCCAACAGTAGGCCATGCATATGCATGAAGGGCAGCACTGACACATGGCCTTTTCAGCTGTGATAAGGACAAAAAGTAGAAGAAACTCTCCTCTGATAAGTTTATACAGAGCTTGACACGCATTCTAAACAGCAGTCCTCGGATTTAGTTTGATCTTTGCTAAACTTCTGCTTTGTTTCGATCATTTCCCGTCTCCATTGGGAGTTAATTTACCAGTTTATGATTAGATTCTAGTTTTTTAAAGCATTTTTCACACATGCTTGTTCACATGTTCCTCACAGCATGGAGTCTTCCTTGTCAGATTGGGGACGGTGTGCAGGGAGTATGAGTTGAGTCTCAGGCGGCATAACATGGCATCAAAAGTACGATGTGAAATCTAGAGTATAATGTTTATATCATGATGGTGGACGAAGTAACAAAGACCTCCACTCTGATGACAGTTTCTGCTTTTACCTCGGTGTCACGTGATCTGCAGATATCTTCACTGTACTCGTCTTGAAAATGATTCTCCTTCTTCATCCTCAAGTCATCTCATGTCATTCTTACTCGTTTGCACCAGTCTTGAACTTGCGATGTCATCATAACTCACTTACTAGCCAAGATGAATTTACCCAATTATATCCTGCTGCATTCTCACATCGGCTCACCCTGACTTCTTGCAGAAATTTTACTCAGGGGGGTTGGCTGGAAGATTTCTTAATGAAGTTGTTGTGAAATTTAAGGTTATTGATTTTCGCACATGCATCCTACTCCTAAAATTTTGGGATTCTTTTTTAGTTTTGTGTATTTGAAGTTGCAGCCTGAGTCTGAGATTTGCCTCCCTAACGTCAGGAAAAAATGTGTCACAGTGAGTCTGTGTGCAACACAGATGTCGTCACCCATTGTTTTTTTTTAAGTGACATTATAATGCCCAGCAAGGATGGTGGTCATCATGTTGCAAATACTGACTGAACTTAACATTTGATCGACCTAGAGACAGGCAAAGAGTTGGAGCCAAGGGCGGCTTTTAGCAGCTACAGCACACACTTGTCAGTATTCTAACCTCACCTCCCTAATCATGCAAATGTATGTAACTCTTACTCTTTATATTATCTTAAAGGATGTGCAACAAAGAAAATCCACCCCTCGCAGAGTGAAGGAATGAATAAATGAGCTACAGACCAAGACAAGTCTTTTGTACCCGGCTGTAAAGAGGTTTGATTTTGCTGTAAAAATGAGCATTGTAATTCAGGTGTCTTTGAGGGGTCTTTGGCTTCTGTAGCCAGCCTCAAGTGGACACTTTAGGAACTGCAGTGTTTTGCACTTCCCTATTGGCCCCATTTTCAACACCAGGGGATGCTGCCTGGTCACAGATACTGAGCAGCAAGGGACCCAAATGCAGACATACATTCAGAGTTAGTTGAATTGAAGAAACCTAACTCTAACCCGGACTGGAAGCAAAGTTGTCGGTGTGTTTGTCTTTCTTTCTGTCTGTCCCTCTGTACCACTTTCTTTCCAGTCTCAGCAAATGTCTGTTCATCATGAGTCTGGTCCTTTTCGGGGTTTCTGCCTGGTAAAAGGATGTTTATCTTGAAACTGTTGCCAGTCTGGACCTGCTCTTTTTTTTAAAGTGTCTGTAGATCATTTTTGATATGATTCAGCACTTTAAACATAAAATCTGATTGATGAATCACAGGTAACAAAATATGTCTTCAGAGCAGAGATTGGGACGTGGTAATAAAAACAGGAAAGGTAGAAAACCTGTGGCAAGAAAGCGAGAGACAATCTTTGGAACAACTAGAGTCACCGGGCAGGTGGGTAAACATACTGTGGGGCTAACTGGATAATGACAGGTGGGACAGGTATGCAGCTGGGAGTAAGCTGAGGTGACTGAGAAATGAAGAGTGGATCCTTAGCCCTTAATTCTTTGGTTATATCAATAGTTCTCTTGCGTCACTTCTTTTCCTTTTATCTCAGTCTTCAATCGGTCGTGCTCTGTGTGTGTGTGTGTGTGTGTGTGTGTGTGTGTGTGTGTGTGTGTGTGTGTGTGTGTGTGTGTGTGTGTGTGTGTGTGTGTGTGTGTGTGTGTGTGTGTGTCAGTGATGACTGAAGACAGCTCCTGGCGATGAGGGGGAAGCAGATGCTGCGGCTGTGCAGAGGAAATGAGTCTCATTACAAAGGCTGCATGGTTAATCTATAACCCGCTCTGTCCACTTTTATCACCTTCAGCTGAGCAAGAATCTGTTCTTCCTCCGGCTCATCACTCGCTCTTTGTTCTCTCTGTGGCCTCCCTGTGTGACTTTAAATGACAACAGCTTGTTATGACTTTACAGGAAACTCACACTGTTGCACTGGGTCAAGACTCAGTTTCCACACCATATAGTCTTAATACATTTGAAATATTCGTTGACTCCACATCTACCAAAAACACCCTAAAAATGTCAGAACTATTGGAAGTAACAAGAACAGACATTAACAAACACTAGAGGAATGATTAGGAGAGATAACAAAGCAGGATTATAGGTTTATTATTATTAACTCTAAACTTTAAATATAAAATCAAAACTTTGAAATCAATTTTAAAGAACAGCAGGAATTTGGTAGAAATGCTCTCATTCACTTCTCCATTTGTAAGTGTAATGTACAGACCAGCCTCTAGGGGGCAACAGAGAGGTTTCACACACTTGCCCTTGATTTTCTCTCTTTGCCTTTATTAAACCACAATTGATTTAAGAATTCATATAATAATCAGACATATTTCTTTATTCTATATATATTTTTTTAAGTGTCCATGTGATATGGTGCTGAATTGTTAAGTTTGTTTCAGCTTTTGTTGAATAATTTCTCATGAAATAGCTGATTATTAAAGGAGCAGTGTTGAGGAAACAGTACATCCCTTTATTTTCTGACAAGAGACAGAATAATCAGTGTTCCCATGGGAGTATGTGTTTGAATAAATGATGATCGATCGGGGTCGATCAGGCCTGAATCAGGCTGCGGCTCATCCCGCCACTCGCCTGAAAAGCCTCAATTTATTGTGGAGTTTAATCTGATCCTCCGTGTCTGCTGCAACCTGTCTGAGTGTAACTAAAGCTGCATGCCTTCAGGCCTCTTCCCACCGTATATCCCATCTGTCACTGCTCCGAGTCTTCCTGCAGCTGATTGAGCATGTCTGGCAGGCAGGTGAGGAGTGTCAGCAACAAAAGCTCTTCTTCGTCCTGAAGCTGAAACACCTGAACGTGTCCACAAAGGACGAGCAGACGGCCCACTGCAGTCACCCTGCAGCTCTTTCCCACTGCTGTCACAGCTCTATTGATCACAGTTAACCCATCGCTGGATCAATAACACTGCTCACAGTCTGCCACCTGATATGAGAGGATCTGACACCTTAGAGCTGCAGTGGAAGGGTGCGGTTTGTCACAAAAACACACATACAAACACACACATTGACAACAACTCAGGGTTAGAAAAGGAGAAACTTGATGAATGTGACCCGAACATGTCAGGGTCAGGAGAGAGAGAAAGAGACAAGGGCGGCGAGTGATGATGAAAATGATGAAGACAATACTGACAATTAATGACACGTTACTAAGGGTCGTACCGACTAAATCCTGAACAAGAATACCTTTTTTTTTAAAGATGCAGACTTATTCAAAGCCATTACTCTGTAATTAAGTCCCTTGAATTTAGTAAAATAAAGTGTATTTCACTGCTAGGAGTCATTACCTACTGTAGTTTGAGATAGAGCAGGGCAGATCTGACACTTTTTTATAGGATTAAAACAATTTAAGACACACAAACATTCAATTTAATACCTCAATTCCGCTTTAGAAATGATCCGAAGTTATCTTCATTGGCTGTTTTTTTTCTTTGACTTTTGTATGCACAGGCGTAGTTTGGACCTTAAGTTTGGGAGGATCACAAACACTGAGGGAGTGTGACGCATCTAACAGAGACAGAGTGATGCAGTTTTACAAGATTTACGCTCTGACACTGAACTTATACTGACATAACCCGATCATGAAGCAGATAAAGATGTTTGCATGTTAGCGTTCCTCCAGAGATCAGCCTTACGGGCTCGTTTAAAGACCAACCTGTGGCAAACATGTTAAGACACAGAGGGCTCTTTCTAAGATATAGTGCCTCTTTACACACAAACACACAGATCACTGTATGACTGAGGTCGATGCATTGATTGTTGTTATATCACTGAAACAACCAGTGACTTTTTTTTGTACTAAGAGAGAAGCTGTGTACATTTATTCACAGAGTAACTTCATTTGTTATTGAAATGTCTGGACACAGTGACAGTTTGGTGATGACAGAAACAGAAGTTGAGCCTTGCTGTTGCAGGAGAAGAAGAACAAGGGCTCTAGATATGAAAGTTCAAGATTTAGATCAGTGTAAACAAGATGATGCAGATAAAGGTCTTCTGCAGGTCAGCTGATCGCAAGTTCCTTCACTGTGATTGATAAAGACCTCATGAAAGATTAACTGAGGACACCAATCTCATAAAGTGACTCAAAATAATTTGTTTTATTTCTAAAAAATGTCATTTTCTAAAATATCTCCACACAGTAGTTTTTCCCTTTTTAAAGAAACAAATGGGGGAACCGTGCGTTTGTTGGGGATTATTTAATCTGCACAATAATCCACATTTGGTGCTCTGGTGAACATTTGGGGCAGCAGATCTGTGAACGTGTGATTCAGTCAAATTGAAGTAAACATGTAATGAAGAAACACGTCACCCAGAGCTACAGCGCAGCTCAATGATGGGTTTTAAATAGTTTTAGGACGGTGATGAGGATGTACGGCACAGAAGGAAATGCTTTTATGATAGGTGTGAATACTTTATAAATACTTGTTTCAAATACTTTTTAGAAAGGTAGATTTTTACCTGCTTCGGGATGGTGCTCATTTTGCCTGACCTGCAGTGTGAAGGGGTCCGGGTTTCAGGTGCATTCAAGTTTGTTAGATTCAATTTGAAGGTTTCAGAAATATGGTCTGCTGTTTTTAACATATTTGAAGGATGGAAAAAGTCTAAACAAATGTGCAGTTTGTGTTGAATTTGTACACAGAACATCTGAGACATCTTTTAAATCACATATTGACACACAGATGTTCATTAACAGGCGGTGTTAATGGCTGCTGATGGGGTAAGGTCAAAGGTCAAAGATCTGCCTCTCCATTAGAGAGCCGTGTGTGTGTGTGTGTGTGTCCTCTTATATTAAACCTCTTTTCCCTGAAGAGAGACAGACACTTCTTATTAGTTTAATAGTCCCTGTGATTAATGGGAAGAGGACTTGAACACACACACACACACACACACACACACACACACACACACACACACACACACACACACACACAGCACACAGCAGACTCACACACACACACACACACACACACACACACACACACACACACACACACACACACAGCACACTCAGGTTTGTCGAGCTTGTATTGTTTTTAGTTGTTTGAATCATTGACCGTATGTGCCGTCACTCGAGTTTTGAAGCTTATCATCGGTGGTTTGAAATTCTGACTCATCCTAACTTTTGGTTGATCAAGAATGACACAAAGAGGTGGAGTTGAGGCCTTCAATCTCCTCGCTAACAGCTACAGTGTGTCCGCCTGTCAGTCAAGACAGCTGTGTTTCTAATTATGCAAAACTCATAATCTTAATATCTTCAAAAATAACGAGTCATCAAAAATGTAAACCCCCTTTCAGTGTGTGCTGATAGAGAAATTAGCTAATCAGACCAAAATAATTTTTCTAACCAAGCTGTAAACATGTTGTGTGTATGTGGTTTCTAGCGTTTCTACAGCCAGCCTCAAGTGGACACTTGAGGAACTGCAGTTTTTAGCACTTCCTCATATGCTTCATTTCTGACAGCCGGAGTTTAGATCGTCCTGCGGGGACCACAGATGTACGTTGTCTTTATTGTTAACTTTGGCTCAGATGTTGTGTTATGTAATAAATTAAACATAGACGCTCCAGCGTGAGTGCAGTATATATCGACTCGAGCTGACCTGAACACAAGCACTAAAATTCAGAATGAAGACATACCCCTTGTTTTTTTGTTTGTTTTTAGATGTTCCTCATTGATCCCTTCAATCATATATATAAGGTTGTTCCCTATTTTATTCAGTATGTCTTGCTTCTTTATTGTGTCCATGTGTCTGTTCCTGCTTTATTATGTAAGTTATTGTTAGTTTTTATGTTTTCTATAATGTTTGTCTTGATAAGTGAAATATAAATAGACTTTATTGTTATTATTTAAGCATAAACAACAGAAGAAACAGAATAATCTACACACAAAACCCATAATTCTCCACATCTGTCAAAGACTAGACATCTTTTTGTTGAGTCAGTCGTCTCTGCTCAAAGTCTGACCTGAAGTTTTCTTCCACGTCAACACTGAGCGTCTACATTTGATAAAGGTCTTGAGGCTTACATCAACATCACGTCCACTGTGGCCTGACGGTCTGTGCTAGAGTCGCTACAGTACGTATACAATACACTCACAATGCGCACACACACAATGCAAATCTACACACAGTACAATACCCACAATACATCTGAACCCTGAGACCTACTGTGCTCCTTTCTCCCTGTTCAATGCAGCCGTTTGACAGAGACACATAATGTAGGGAAAGTGAGCAGTGAATGCATTGAGTGTGTATGCCTCTGTGTGTGTGTGTGTGTGTGTGTGTGTGTGTGTGTCCACTTAACAGAGACAGAGACTGGCGTGATGCGCTCCATGAGTAACAAAGAGAAACTCAGAGCAGCTCCTCTCAGTGAGGGTATACTCAGATGTTTACACGTCAGAGTTTAGAGGCATCTGTGTTTTTAAAAGCTTTGTTTACGATAAGAAAAACTCCCTTTATCTTTTCCTTCACAGGATTCTTTGTTAGAAAACGACAAGTTAGCATATGACGGCAGTCATCTGTGGAGCTGAAAGGACTGAGTAGCTGCTTGTCTGCTTGTTGTCAAAGGGAACAATGCTGCATGCAAGTGTTACTGTCTACAGTACAGGCAAAGATTCAATCAGCCACATGCTGCAAAATGAAGGTAACCCTGTTGCATCAGTTTCACCAATGCAGGACTGGAATAATAAACATGCCACATAAACATGCTGCTAGAGATAATCTGTTTAACAGAGCCTCAATGAGTGAGCAGCTTTAGACTTTCAAAGTAGCCTACTTTGAAAATACTTCAGGTTTGAGTTTGAAGCTGCTGTTTCAGTAAAATTCAAATGTGTTTAACTTCATTTTGGTGTCCATTCCCTGATGCTCTCTCAGCCTGTGCGCTTACTTAGAGCTCCTGTGAGGGACTTTCTGTTTGTGTTGATTTTGGCGCCCCCTTTGGACAAAATGATTAACCTTATCTCTTTGTTGATTTTGGCCTGTGCTTGCAAAAGTAGCTCTTTTCTCCGCCTACCCTCTTTTAACTTTCACGTCACTCAGTGTAAATGCTGTTTGACTCTGACCCCCTCGCAGCAGTTACAGACAGTAAAAGTTACTATATAGAAATTGACAATCTTGATGCTGATGGTCTTGTTTGCTTTTGTAGGTCATAAAGAAGTATCAGTGTTAACTTCAGTCCTCACAGGGACTTTAAGCAGCTGAATTATTTCTCCTGTTTGATGAGCGTTCACTGTCTTTCCATCTTTCATCCCCCTGGCATTTTAGCACTCAATACATTTACATGATTTAAAAAATACTGATTCATTGCCGCGTCCAACTAACTGGATGCAGACATGTTTGTCCGACTATAATCGTACTAAGTTGAAATTCTCAAAGTCTGCCATCAGCCTTAGAAAATGCGGTTTCAGATCGATTTTGTTTTGTATGTTTACACCTCAGTCAGACTCGAACTGGTTTAAGCATTCTGTGCGTGCTCCACAGTTCACACGCCGGCCTTTAACTCAGAAGTCGAACAGCATAAACACCTAGAAAGAAGCAAAACGAAGCAATCGTGTCTTTCGTTTGGAAGGTACAGAACTGAAAAGTAGTCATTCTGTGCTTGTACTCTGGGATGAGAAAGTAGTCCAACTAAATTGCGTTTTCAGCTTTACGTAGGTCAACTTGACTGTGCATGTAAACATACTGGGTGAGTTTAAGCTGGCCTCAGTCATGAGGGGTTCACTCGCTTTACAGATAGGTGGTGACTTCTGTTGTAACAAATATTGACATTTAATAATTAAACCCTGAATATAAGAATGTCACTCCTTTCAGGTGTGTCTATGTTTTGTGTGAACAGACAGACATCTTCACTGTTCTCATCTTAAAAATGATCCTTTCCTTTTCAACCTCAGATGTTTTTACTCATCCTGTTACTTTGCCCTCTTCTAGTGGCACGATATTTACGTCATCATACTCCCTTACTTGTTCATTCATTTAGCAGCATGTTACCTGCTGTGCGCTCACATCAGCTCACCCTTACTTATTGTGGACATTTAACTCTGGGGCTGGCAAGGAAGAGTTCAGGGTAAAGTCTAGGGATGCACCGATCCTACTTTTTACGTCCCGATACAGATATTGATACATGGGCTTTGGTATCTGCCGATACCGATACTAGCCGATCCGATACTGGTATTGATTTAACAATCTCTATTCCTTAATGTGAGGATAGAATCATGTTTTGGCAACTTCAGGCTTTTCTGACTTTGTAAACCAAAATAAAATAAACATTTTTAAACAGACAGTATCATTATTCAAGAGAGTATAAATGTGTACCAGCAGTATGGTGCGTTAACCTTCATAACCAACAGATACTACAATTCAACTTTAAACCTTAGCAGTGGATAAGAGGAATTAAATATTCTTTATAAAAAAACCTGCCTCAAATGAGAAAATTAAAAATATGTCAATGTAGTGTTTCCCACAGAAGTACAGTGTACCTGTGGCTGGGATTAAAGACATTGAATACATTATTACTCTACCCAGCTTTGCCCTTACTGTTTCCCTTCTCTGCATCTGATATTGTGACAATATTAATCAGCAGCACATTTTATGAAGACGCTAATGACCTAGGAGACGCACATGGCTATTGTGCACACAGAAAAGCATAGAACTGAGATGAATAGAACTGTCATATGGATCGGCACTATATATCGGCCCTTTGTCACCGATATCCGATCTAGCTTTTTCAGTCCGATCTAGCCAATATCTGATACCAGGATTGTATAGGTGCATCCCTAGTAAAGTCAGGTTGAAAGTTTCAGCTGTGTAAATGCAACCCACCTGGAGAATTTCAAGTCATTTTACGAGTTTTGTGCCTGTGTTGATGCAGCTTCTGACTTTAGTGTTTACTGTTTTATAGAAAAGACGCTCACAGCTATCTGTAGTTAACATGAACCGTAGATTCTCTTTCAATCCGTCCACCTTTAAATTTAAGACGAGTACAACAGCGATGACGTTACGACCACTTCACTGCAGCTAAAGCTCTGTGCTCTCGTTTCTGTGTGGCTTCTCCATCTCCATGGCAGCAGAGACAGGGGCTGATGGGAATTGAAGTGTGCAGTGTCCCATTTCTGAACCCTATTGCATCATATATGTGGTAGTGTTTCTGTGGAGTGGACTTAAAGAGAGAGAGAGAGAGTGTTAGAGTGAGAATAGTCAGCGACACACACACACACACTGTCACCTCACTCTCTCTCTGCAGTCTGTCACTCCTCTCCCCCCCTTCCTCCTCCTCCTCCTCCTCCTCCTCCTTTCAGCACCTCAGCAGATGGGCAGCAGTGCTCCATCTCTCCCTCTCTCTGTTCTCCTCTCTGTCTCTGTGTCTCTCGGTTTGTCTCTCTTGGTGGGGTGCAGTCTTTTGATGCTAACGCTGGCTCTGCGATCGACATCCCCTCCCATCGCCCCGGGGGCTCCCTCCCCATTGTTTCTATTGTTTGGCCTTGAAAGTGGGTTAAGAAAGACAGCAGCAGCAGACAGAAGGGACGAAGGGCAGAGAGATGGATGGGGGCAGTGATCGAGAGGCAGAAATGACCAAATCAAGACAGAGGAGAGGAGGAGGAGGCGTCTTAGAATATGAATACAGGACAGGGAGATGATGACATGAGGGGGGAGGATGATTTGTTAAAAAGTAACAGATTGCAGGAGAGATATGAAGGCCAGAGGGAGGGTAATGGAAAATGGAGGGAGATCACGAGTTAAAGAAAGGGGTGAAGGTGATGAGTCTACAAATCAGGGATTAAAGAGGCCTCAGACTTCAGGGAGAGGGTCTTATCTGAGCTGGTTTAGTCTTTATGTTCCTCTTAACATGGAGTCTATCGTAGAGAAGGGATGAATAAAGAAACATAGATAGTTACCTTATGCTTTATAAAACAAGAGGACAAAACACCTTTGATTCAGAGGTTAACCCAAAGCTTGTCGTTCCTTAAAGCTGCGTTGTTTTTTAAATGACCAGCAGGTTACGACTCCACTGGTTGGAAAAAGACGTCTTAATTTGTGCTGGTGCATGATGGGATACCTGGCAGCAAGGATCTGGCTAGCACAACACTTTTTTTTAATCAACTTTTCTCCTTGATGATGCAAAGCAAACATTGTTGTACGATTAAGAAACAAAATTTATGAAGGTTTTTTTTTTTTTTAAAGAATCCTCAATTGGGTCTGCAAGTTACACACGGAGGTGTAATGATGGGGTGAAGTTGTTCCACCTTTGATCCTTCCTTGCAGGTAGTAACAGAGGCGTAATTGGGGGGAGGACAGGGACAATAATAATAATAAAGTTTATTTATAGGCGCCTTTCAAAACACTCAGGATCACCTTACAAGGCAAAGTCGTCTAGCGTTGGCGCCAGCAGGGCGTAAAAGTGCTGTGTGTTTGTGAATGTCTGAATGTGTATGCAATGTTCCCCCTGTGTGTTTACCAACCGTGCCTTTCGAGCATCCTCAACACCGTAAACGTCCTGCCTTGAAGAATTATTAACCGGGCTAATGGAAAGAGTGTTTGAGGGTGTTTGTATTAAAAAAGGGGGAGGTTTACATTTTCATGAATCGTTTTGTATTGGTTAAAAGTATTAAGGGAAGTTTGTTTATTCATGTTTTATTTATTGAACTTATCGAGTTTGGTTAATGCACATTCATCGACTGATCAGAAACATCGTCACAGTGAGAATCAGTGCAGCAGCTAAATTTGATCTGTGGTCCTGTCAGGTACTTATGTGGAACAAATTGTACAATGACAGTGTACTTGTAAAAACAATCTACAGGACGGCATGCAGAAGAACCATAGACTGTATAAAATATGGACGTAGTATCTGTGACGTCACCCATCTGTTTCTGAAGCGCTCTCAAGGGAACACTCATAATCTCAATATCTTCGAAATTGCTGCGTTAGAAAAAAAATCCCCCCGTACAGTGTGTGCCAATCGAGAAATAATCTATCCAGACTACACTCGTCTTTTGTACCAGGCTGTAAACATGTTTATTTCTGCTGTAAAGATCGGCTTTTTTTAATTGGTGTGTATGTGGTTTCCGGTACTTACGGAGCCAGCCTCAAGTGGATTCTCGATGAACTGCAGTTTTTAGCACTCCCGTATTGGACTCATATTTTTAGACCAAGGTTGCCGCTTGAGAAGAACTCATGCAAAGTGTTGTTCATTGGTTATTATTTACAGTCGTTTATATTTCTCTCAGGATCTCTCTGGCAAAGGATTTGTGTGTCTGGACGTCTATGACACACAGGTCTGTTGGGTTAAACACGATCACCCAATCAAAGTTGGAATAACTAAAAATATCCTGGAGGAAACGTATATGATTTTTATACCGTCCTTCAAACTCCTGTGTTTTTATTATGACCAACAATGTGAATTTTAGATGGAAAAGTTTTAGATACTTGTGTTTGAAACTCTCCAAATAAATGAAAAGTGAAACGATTATTAGATGTCAAACTTATAAAGGTAAGAAAGGCATACAAAAAAAAATGCTTGTTTGGAAAAATAGAGTGTATTTTAGGCCACATCGCCCATCTTTGTGATTGATGTTTGTACTCTGAACACCTTCTGAGCTGCTGGACTCCACAGAGGTTCGGCACAGAGCCAAAGCTGTGGCTGCTGAATGAATACAGATGTGATGTGGGATGTAGTTTTCAGGGTGAGCGCTCCGGCTCAGTGCGGGCCACAGATGCTGAAAAGAGTTCAGTTAACCGCGGTCCTCTCACGTTAAAAAAACGAACCCTGCCAAATTTAACAGAGCTCCATCTGTGGAGCGACATACACACCAACAGCTACATGAGGGGGCAACACTTCTGCAACTTGACTTCATATTTCAGGGACACAAAAGAACTATCTGTATGATTTTTCGTCAGCTCTCTGCTTACAGATGCACACACACACACACACACACACACACACACACACACACACACACACACACACACACACACACACTCTCTCTCTCTCTCTCTCTCTCTCTGTCTCTCTGTCTCTCTCATACACACATCTCTGCAGCCCTCATTAGCTCTCTGTGTGCTTTTTTCACTCCAGACCTGATTTGACTGCCTGATTTCCTTTTCATTTAATGTCGACACTGCTGTGCATATGATTGTGTGTATGTGTGAGTGTGTGTGTGTGTGTGTGTGTGTGTGTGTGTGTGTGTGTGTGCGTGTGTGTGTGTTTGTGTGTGTGTATGTGTGTGTGTGTATCACATGTCTGGGTTTTATTCAGGCTGTATAATACTACATTTAACCAAACCAATAGAGTGTCTGCTTTAATTTGAAGTCTAAATTGCCCGTTATTAGAGTCGGTGTCACTCCTGTTCACAAAACGACTCTCATTGATTCGTCTAAAAGCCTTCTGCATTTTGTCGTCCTGCTCTGCAGCTGTTCTGCAGCAAATTTCAAGATTCCCCCCTCAGAAAAAGAGCCTGAATGCTCTTCAGATTACTTTGTTCTTGGCTCTGAAGAGTCCCACTGCAGTCTGCGGCTGGTTACAGGAGCCTGCGCCTGTCTGCAGTCAGCATTTTTGTCTTTATTCAAAATATATGCACGAATCATTTTACTGTGCATAAGCAGCACCAGTTTCATATTGGCACTTCAGACGGCTCTTAATACGCAGAATTCATGAGCACGAGAGCTGCTGTCTTCACAGAGAGAATCCAGATCAAGATTGTTGCACTTGGTAAAGAATCATGGCCTGTTGCTGAATTCAGTCAAATTAACCCCAAATTAAAAGCTTAAAGATTAAAAAATGTCATGAAAATCTACAAAGGATGTATGCTTTTGCTCAAGTTGTCTGTGATCCATCTTATCATGCAAGATTATAGTTTTGATCCTTCTTCTGTCTTAGGTAAACAACCTCAGCGATGCTCCTAGTGATGAGAGTTCAGGCTCTTTTAAGTGATCCAGATCGTTTGGCTCAGCTCAGCAAGACCCGGCTCTTTCAGCTCCAAGAGCCAGCCTTTAGAGCCCAGTGACACATAACTTGACTCCCCACTTCATGGTAGATATCTGCTGCCACCATGCTGAGCTCCTGCACTGAAGTCAGGTAACACCAAAATTATGACATTAAATCAAACGGAATTTAACAGGAGTTAAATGTTTCAATAATCGTTTTGCAAATTTACATCCATGTTTAAAGTTGATATAAAAAGTAGCAACGATAATTTAGGATTATTGGATGTGCTCCCAGCTCTAGCTGCGATTAATGCGACAAAAAACAGCTGACATTTTTAGGACGCTGAGCCCTAAAAGGCTCTGGTTCTGTGCAGAAAATAGGCTCAAAGAATGCCTTCAGTGCACACAAGCCCAAAGTGATAACAAAAATAAGAGATTATGAGGAAGAGTTCTCAGATTTGGTTAGTAAAGTGCTTCATCTCTTTCCTAGATATCTGTTTAATATGACATTCTTCAGTTTACAGATACAAAAATAAGTTTGTCATGAGCTGGGGAGAACAGTTTTTAATTTACTCTGACATGTACAGTTCCTCTGTACGTGAGTAAATAAATAAAGCCTCTCATTGGTCCTGAACATGTGTCTGTTTAGCCTTGTGGAAAGCATTTAATCTTCATGCAGCTGGACCTCCCTTAGTCCCTAGGGGTAAAAGTGTTTTCTTTGGACAGCTTCTTAAACTGAACCAGTTTTAACAGAGTCATGGTGTTATTTTGATCCCTTCCAATAAACACATCTTATCTGAACCGAGACCACAGCGTTCCCCAGATCGCCCTGATCACCGCGCTCTCCACGCAGGCCAAAGAATGGAGCTATGATTAATTAAGGATTAATCCTGGTCTAAGCCCTGGGCCTGATCACTGAAGTGCCTCGTTCTCAGTAAAGAGGCCATTGAGCTAATTTGAAGAGAGGTCGCTTCATTCACTCAGCAAATAATGTGATGACTAATCTGTTACTCTGGTCTATGAGCGCTGACGTGTTGTCACTCACAGGGGGCTGCTGTGAGTGTGTGTGTGTGTGTGTTTTAGTGTGTGTGTGTGTGTTCATGTAGTCTGCATTATGTATTCATACGTGCACTGGGACTGTATCAGTACTGTGAGTGACAGACGGTCAGTCTGGCCTCCAGCACTGAGCTGTCATCACAATCTGTGTGAGCGGACTCTGGGTTACATGTTCAAATTGATAATCCTCCTGTTCCTCTTGATCTTATTTGATGTCAGGCTTCATGGACCTTGTTTTGTTTTTAATAAACTGTATCATGATGTTATTATTCAAATATACTTAATATCCCTCTGCAGATCACAGACGTTCTGTATCTGACCTTGACTCTGTGGCCGTCACTGGAAACTGAATTTTTAAAACTTTTGTTATGATGTCTTACTAGCCATCAAACTGGGATTTCATCCTTAAAATTGGGTTGAAAACAGAGTGAAATCTAGGTTGGACTTCATATCAACTAGCTTTTAACAGTCTCACATAAAGTTAAGACATCAAAGTGTCAGAAAAATACTTTTAAACCACTTTTGAATTGTATTATTTAGATAAATCATGTATATTAAAGATGGATCAGGATATAAATCATTTCTGTGTTGATATCCCTCCAAAGTAGTTTTCCAGCTGAGATGAAATCCTCTCTATGCAATAAGAAAAGGTCAACATATTTGATTTACACATCAGAAAAAACACATTACAGAGAAATAGTATCTCAAACAATGTGCAGGAGAGATTAGAAGCCCCAAAGAGGCTTGCAGAGATGCCTCCCTTTGAAGAATAACAAGCATCAAGAACAGTTTAGTTTCATGTTTAGAAGACATAATGAGAACTATGAGATCAGAGAAGTTCCTTTTTGAATTATTTCTGAACGGTGTTAATGTAGATACTGATTGTAGAGATGACAAAAATCATAAGCTGTGAAGCTGTCGTAGGACGACCTCTACTTGTTGACGTGGTTGATTAATACCTGACTGATCGTCATAGTGAACATGTTGGCTGACAGTAATAAGTGGCACGCTTGAACAGACAAGCTTGTTGGATTAAATCCAGCTCTGGTTATTAATCTGGGATGCAATATGTAATATATTCATGTTAAGCCGGGCATACGCTTTGCAAATTAAGGCTGATTGTGACCTGATTTTTAAATTGGACGACTGACTTCAGAGGCAGTAAACAGGAGGCCACAAGAGCTGATCCTCACCCAATCAGCTGCTCCTGATCAGTCAGATGAATTTCTGGACTGTTAAAAATCTTGGTCGGCTTACTGTAAAATCTCTCACAATGAAAGCAGAGCCAGCCACCAGCTGATACTTAAATCTCAGGGCTTCTTTTCCTGGTGGCTCCTGTGCAAGATGATGGACAGCATCTGAAAACACCATGGCAAGAAACTATGTGATCAATGCAAACCATTGCAATTCACTACAGCAGCTCAACCATAAATTAAACTTTTGCAAAGCTTCTACATTTTCAGTTCTTGTTGACATGTCAGAAAGTTGATTCATACATTTTATATTTATATTTTAAACATATATTTATGTTAAAGTCATATTCCCTGACTTTACTTTCTGCGTGCAGGAGTTTCCAAAGGAAACTTTAATGACAGCCGTCAAAGCTCTGTCCTGATTTTATATGTGCAGTGTGAGACCCACTGAGACTGCATGTGGTATCACTGAAAGACTGAAGCAATCAGTAAGTCTGCCATCAAACAGATGGAGCAAACAGAGGCTTAAGATCTTCAGTAATCTGTACAGTTAGGTGATAACTCCCAGTGATGTCTAGACATTTACTGTATGCTCTTAAAACTGTTGCTCTTACAGGAAGTGTTCGTCTTAAATTTAAAATTCAGTCCGTTATGATGAGTCACTGCTGACTATGAGTTCTCGTCTGGTCTGGTTCCCCAGAAAACACTCAGAAAACCAAGTCTGTCCGAGCGGACTCATGTGGACAATGAAACTTAATGGAGCCAACCAAAAGTGTTTGAAATGAACATTAACCTCTCCACCGCATCATTAATTCAGGATGCAGAATGCGGCAGCCACTTCATGCACATAAAATCTGATAGAGTAATCATATAAAGGTGGTTCATTCAGTCTGAATCTACTCAAACTAACATGTCTGTAGCTGAATAGAGAGGTACAGATAAGGCAGGAGCAGGTGCAGAGTTTGCAGTTGAGGTGTTTTACACACAAAGATGATACCCAGGCCGTCTGCAGGAGTTCATGTGCAACAATGTCAGGAATTGTGTCTTCTGATGCCATTTTCACACTGGTTCCACTTTTGGAACACTGCTGCACTCTTCACAGTCACTTCTTAATGATCGACCAATCAGAATCAAGAAGAGGCGGGACTTCTGATGTCAACTTTGTCAACACTAAAGGTTGGAGGTATATATGTCGGAGAAACTGTCCTTGTTTGAGGTTGAATTTGCAGTTCTAGAGATGCTGCTAAGGCTAGGATACGAGGTCTATAAATTGTTTTTACATTTTTTATTTTAAGTGATATTGTGAGAGGGCACATATAAAGAATATAGAGCATTTTAAACAGACTTAATGATCACTACTAAGGGAAGTGGAAGTGCCACAGGATAACTTTACCCCAGCAGCGGTAGGTGCCCTTGAGGAGTGTTCTGAAATCGATGTCTTGCCGTGTACACAGGCCCTCAGAGCTTACGCCTCTTCAGGGTTACCAATACATTGAATATTTTTTTTTACAGTTGATTGTTGTTTTAGGTGTTTCATTTACTCCTGTGATGTCATGATCTAGTGGAAGTATTTTCTGCCTCCGGAAGCATACAATGTTTAAAAAATGAAGCCAAAGCATCAGCGACAAAAACCTGAGGCCAAAGGTCTGCCTTAACTCCGCCTTAGCTCCGCCTCTTTGCCACCTGCTACGTTGACCAAAATTTAGATTGAGTCAGCATTTCCAATATGGCAGTAATCAAGAGGTGACGTCACATGTCCCTGTATTGTGCAGTCCATGGATGTAGGGCAATGAAACCAACAAAACAACCATCCTCAGAGTGTATTGTTACTCCTGTGCTAATTGGTGGGTGTATCAGATTGGTGCACTGGCTGGTATACCTTAATATCAGCACTGGGACACCTCAATCATACAGACATTAGATCTTAAAATTTTAACTTAAGAAGTGTTTTAGCTTACCCAAAATAAACATACAGAATGCTCACATCCATGATTGTTTTTACCCAGACAGTATCTAGAGCCAGGCTGAAAAACCTGATGAGACAAATAAATGGGCAGAATAAAGAGACAGAGAGAGACAGAAAAGAGAGAGAGAGTGGAGGATGAATGCAGGAGCATATGAAAGATGAAAGCAGACGAGTTATTCAGGGGTCACCCGTCTGTTCTCGTGGTCCTGGCCCTCCAATTATCCCAGACCTCGTTATCTCAGCGCGCTTAATTCAGCCGGAGCGGACCGTCCACTAATTTGATTGGACAGGGCCACATCCTGGTCAGTGTGGACGGCCAATCGCCTCAAGGGTCATTCTCCTGAGGAAAATGGGTACACAGAATTGTGTTTGGTTGAATGATGATCGGGAGGTTGGAAAACACAGAGAGACAGCAATGGATTCAAGTGGAGGTGGAGCGAAAGCATGCGCACAAACACACAAACACACATAAACACACAAACACACACGCACACACACACACACAAACACAGACTGTGTGGATGTAGCTGTTCATTAGGGTGTGGCAGATGGCTGGTAAACCTTGATAAAGTTCATGGCCGGATTGTTAAAGGTCAGTGGATGAGGATGAGATGAATATTAAAGCCTTGATGGCTAAACTATTAAAGTGTTTCAAACGAAACGTTTAGTCTCAAGTGTTCAGATTCAGTTCAGTGCATTTTGTTCCTTTGGAGTTTGAGCCACCACCCGGCTATTCTGGTGAGAAGAACACAGTCACTGCTACCTCCTACCAGTCCTGCTCAGCCAGAAAACTTCAGCCTCTCTCTGACAGAGCTGTCTCACACATGTTCCTCATGGTGTGAAGTCGTCCTGGTCAGATGAGGGAGGTAGTGGGTCTGCGGGGAAGAGTCTCGGGAGGCAGGATATGACATCAAATATACGCATAAAGCCAAAGTGTAATATTTACAACATGATAAGAGACAAAGCAACAAAGACGTACGCTACGATGACAGTTTTTACATTTATATCAATGCTCCGTGTGAACAGGTGGATGTGCAGACAACTTCACTATTCTTGTCTTGCAAAGAATTCTCCTTCTTCCACCTCAGATGTTTTTGTTCATCCCACTACATGTAACTCTTTCAGGTTTGCACCGGTTGCATGATATACACCTCATCACCTTTTTCACCGATTTTTCCTGCTGCATTCTCACATTGGCTCACCCTGACTTCTTTCTTAGCTAGCAAGATAAACTGTAGGTAAAATTGGGGCGAGAATTTTGGCCTTTTGCTCTCACTGATGCAGCTCACACAAAAAAATTTGGTAAGGTTTTTTAAGTTGACAAGGTTATGTGAAACAGCTTTAGAAGCACTCTCCCTGATGTGCACTCTAATAAATGCTTCAGCGCCAAAGGCTATTTAAAGAATTGAGAGAGAAAACTGGCGTGTTTAATTCATGTTTTAATCATAACCCTCCCAAACTTATGATCTATAAAGACAATAAAACTACTTCTCAGCTAGCAACTGAGTTTGGTTGAAGATTTTGTGCCTTTTAAGAAGCAAACAGGAGCGGGACAAAGACTTGATCAACTTACAACATTCCACTTCATGTGCCATAAAGAGTTCACAAAGATCCAATCATATTCGCTGACATTGTTCATGTCTACTTTGCGTGCACATCTTGTGTGTGTGGGTCCAGATACATCCCTCCAGAGCACGCTTCACTGCACTTCTAATATACGAACAAGGTAATCTGTCTCTACCATCATCCCATGTGTGTGTGTGTGTGTGTGTGTGTGTGTGCGTTTAGTGCTCTGGTCCTGTGTGTGCTGTAATCTGAAGTCAGTGGAGCATGGCAGGTCAGAATTGAATGCCAAGGCAGAGATTAGAGAAGAGTCAAGGACATTAAACCCACACAATCACATCAGCGTGTGACCTTCAACCACACACACTCTACCACACACACACCGGTGCTGACAGGTTAAAGTGTGTGAGTGATGCAGGTCAGCTCTAATAAACGGATCCCTCAGAGTAACGTGATGTGATTCTGTGGTTCAGTCACATTATATGAGCTCTCCTCTCGTCCACACACTTCATTCAAGAGTTTAGAGGGAGCAGTTAGTGGAATAAAAACACCTCAAATGGCACAACTCAGATTCAGAAACGCTATAATATAACAGCCAGCGAGGTTACACTGCGGCAGGTAGGGGTCTGTTAAAGCTACATCACATTTTACCCAAATAGAGTACGGAATGAACCTGCAGGTTAAAGGACTCGATTGATTTGGAATGAAATAAATGAAGTTTCACAAACCCCAGTATTTAGGAAACCACAACACAACAGCACAAAAACACAACACACGGAAAAACATGATCGCAATGTTAGTGTGTAACTCCTCCACATGGCCAATATCACTTGATACAGATGAGTCAGCAGTGGGATAACTTTAAACACCAAAATGATAACGCTGAAGAAAAATGAATTTAATGGAGGTTAAAGTTTTAGATATTGCGTTTTCCACTTTAAATGATCATGTTCAAAGTGTTTGTCGCGTCTGTGTTTCTCAAATAGTGGAGGGCTGGTTGAGTGTTTGAGCTGCTGAAAAATCTCATTAACACTTGGGAGCTGTACTATATCATGCATAAAATACAAACATGCACACATATACACACTTACACATGCACCTCTCCCTCCAATGAGAATATGGGTATATATCATGTATTTATTTGCGTAGCACCAAATGTTAAAAACAGTATTAAGGAAATAAAAGACAACCTTTACATTCACAATGTCTTATAAGGAACTGTATTGGAAAAAGAGAACAGTAAATAAAACAGAACCTTTCCAGTAAAAGCTTTTGTCCCAAATATTTTTGCTCTGATTCTGTTTCAGAGAATTTGAGAAATGTTGTCCGTCTCAATCGAGCAAAGTAATGATTCCAAGCTAACTCTATGTTTCCAGGCAGTATCTCTCTCCAAATCCCTAACTAGTTGGAGCCGAGTTTGTGCTGTCTGACTCAGGCAATATCGGACTTGACAAGAAACAATGCATGGATCTGACTTCTCGGGCACTCCACACATTTCTGGAAACACGAAGATCTTTCCTTTTCTTACCATCGCCACAAAGATACCATGACTAACTGTTATAGATGTATTAATACATCACACAAATCACACAGGATGGATGAATAGATGAAGTTATCCTAAGGAATATATCCTCTCTGTCAATATGTCATATCTTTGTATGTGTGTGTGTGTGTGTGTGTGTTTGTGTGTGTGTGTGTGTGTGTGTGTGTGTGTGTGTGTGCGTGTGTGTGTGTGTGTGTGTGTGTGTGTGTGTGTGTGTGTGTGTGTGTGTGTGTGTGTGTGTGTGTCGTTGCTGGTTGAGTTACCATGTGTGAAGACCAAATATAACCCTGGCCCTGGGGTCTCACACTGCACTGACACATATAGGTCACCATACCACCTTCACACACACACACACACACACACACACACACACACACACACACACACACACACACACACACACACACACACACACACACACACACACACACACACGCCTTGTCTCCGTTTTCCTCCTCTTTTTGCCTTTCTTCCATCACTTCCTCACCTCCCTCATCCTTTTTGTCTGTTAATCTAATCTGATCTCACCACTCGAGTCATGAGAATATGAATCTCGTGTGTGTCATTAAAAAGGGATCACATCGCCTCACAGTTCAAATTCAAAGATAAGAACTCTAGTGAATCTATTTTGAATTTACTTGTTTTATTCATTTATTTTGAAGTTAAAAAAATCACTCCATGAAAAGAGAAAAATATGAATTATGAAAGAAGCTCTACTGGGTTTTTCCACAAAGAAAGAAACAGTATTTTCATAGACTGAAAGTCAGTCCTTGTGTGTCTGGCTCTGGATCCTTGAGGATACATCTTAGATTACAGCTCATGCAATTCTCACACTCTTTAAATTCTGGTTTTATTTTGACGCATAACTTGTACTTTTAAAAACACTTAACATTTATCTTTTTCGTGGTGCTCTCTACTCCAGGTGAGCTTGCACATTGCAGGAAAGCCTGTCCTATTGGTTTCTTTAAGACATGAAATATGAGTGGCTGTTAGAACTGAGGCACAGATTGGCTAAAGCTGAAGAAATCTTGTTTCCGACTGTGGATTGATAACGTCAGTCACTAGTACAATAGAGTGGATATTGGCTCACTCTCCACACACCCATGCATGATCACCATCACAGCAGCAGCAGCAGCTGTATTTCCAGGATACAGGAGTAACTCCACAAATGTTTAATCATCAATCAATCAATCGATCAATCAATCAATCAATCGATCAATCAATCAATCAATCAATCGATCAATCAATCAATCAATCAATCAATCAATCAATCAATCAATCAATCAATCAATCAATCAATCAATCAATCAATCAATCAATCAATCAACCTTTATTTGTATAGCGCCAAATCACAACAAACGTTATCTCAAGCCACTTTTACAAACATAGCAGGTCTAGACCACACTATGTCAAATAATGAACAGAGACCCAACTTCAAGACAGGGTAAGACTCAGTCTGACCCCACCTTAATCCATCATGAGCATTGCACATCACAGTATTTAGCTTGTTACAGTGGCAAGGAAAAACTTCCTTTCAACAGGCAGAAACCTCAGGCAGAACCAGACTCATGTTAGACAGCCATCATGCCTCGAACGAGTTGGGTCTTGAAAGAGGGATAGAGGGGAGTAAGAGAGAGAGGTGATAGAGATGAGACAAGTAGTAGAAGCTGTTGCCGCTGGAGTCCAGCACGTCTGTATCAGCTGGAGTCCAGAACGTCAACAGCAGGAGGACGTCTACGGCAGCTCAGAGGAATCTGTGAGACAATGGAGCTCAGGGACTCCAGAAAGGTCTATGGTTAGTAACTTTCAATGGGACAGGCAGAGTTAAAGTAAGTGATGAAGGGGTTGGGGGGAAGGGGGTGAGCTAGGATCCCAGTGTGTCAGTGTGCCAGTTCCCCCGGCAGTCTAGGCTTATAGCAGCATGACAAAAGCCAGTCTAAGCCTGAGCCAGCTCTAACTATAAGCTTTATCAAAAAGGAAAGTTTTAGGCCTACTCTTAAAAGTGGAGAACGTGTCTGCCTCCCGGACCCTGACTGGTAGATGATTCCAAAGGAGAGGGGCCTGATAACTGAAGGGTCTACCTCCCATACTACTTTTAGAGATTTTAGGTACAACTAGCCTGCATGTTGGGAGCGTAGTGTTCAAGAGGGGTAGTAGGGCACTATGAGCTCTCAAAGATACAAGGGCTTTGTAGGTTAAAAGAAGGATTTTTTAAGAAGACAACAAGCAAACAGAATATCAAACGTTGATCTCATACAAGAAAGGAATTGGAAAGAGCTCTGATTTAAAGACACTTGAATGAATTAATGAAAGACTGAAGTGGTGATAACAGGTGGAGGTGTTACGTAAGTTGATGATGTGCATGGGTTTATGTGAAGTGAGCCAACGGTATGCAGTGTGTTGCATCAGTTGACACTTTAATATGGATAATATTTCCTCATTCTGATTGAAGATATCAGCTCAAGTGTTTACATGGCGTTTGATTTAATCAGGTCTGGTGTCTCCATACATCTACAAATGTAATAAGAACAGCTGCTTGACATACATAAATGAGATATTACTCTGCCTCTGGTCCCTCTCCTCTTCAGGGTCAGATCCACTTTTGCTATTGGAGCTTCGTGGAACCCGTCTTTAGTGTTTTCCATCAGTGTTTAATTTGCTCCATGCTCTGGTCTATCCTGACTTCACGCTGTTTGTCGTGGACTTTTTTTGTCCAAGCTCTTTTTGAATTTCGGCCCACCATCTAAGCATTGACTTATGTTAAGTTCTTTGAGTGTTTCCAACAAAAAACAACTCTGCTGTCATCCAGTTCTCTGTAAATAGAGAAGAACCAACGTCACTATGTATCTACGCCAAGACACCCGGCATTTTACAAATAACGTTACATCCACTCAGAGCTCCTGTATGATTGATGTAACTTATGCTTACACAGGAACTATCTCAGCTGATGCAACCTCTAAAACCTTAATAGAGTGTAACTCCGCCCCAAATTAGAAATTACTTTCAGACTAGGCTTTGAGTGAACTTACAAACAGCTGGTGCAACCCAGTGCAGGGCTCGAGTAACAATGAACATAGTGGAGTCACAGCAAGGTCAGCCTCAGGGTTTCATCCGGAGCCAAACCTGTGAAGAGAACCGCCCGGGCTCTGTGACCATTCTCCACCTCAGTTCATGTCAGAGTGTGTCTGCAAGAAACAGAATCTTCTTTTAACTGTTGTGGATGTTTGCCAACTATAAACCAGATACTCATTCTTTGTTGTAAAAGAAAAGGTGACAGAAAAGCTGCTGAAGACTCGGGCTGAAGTGAGACTGAAGCAGACGTCTTTGTGTTTGCTCCGAGCTGCCTCGTGTGATCAGTTCATTAAATCCTAATGAACAGAGGGAGACTGGAGACTTCACCTTGAGATATACATGCTGTTTTGTTAATGCAGATAAGCAGTGTCAGAGGGTGTCTGTGTGTGTGTGTGTGTGTGTGTGCGTGCGTGCGTGCGTGCGTGCGTGTGTGTGTGTGTGTGTGTGTGTGTGTGTGTGTGTGAGAGAGAGAGAGAGAGAGAGAGAGAGAGAGAGAGAGAGAGAGTAGTCTAGGGTGTAATTGGTTAAGGGACGTGTGAACTGTGTTCTGTTCCCCAGAATAACAAGCATGGCTGCAGGTGTTTCCCAGAAGTGGGGGAGGTGTGTGTGCTCCTGTGTGTGTGTGTGTGCTCCTGTTCTCCTGTGTGTGTGTGTGCATGTGTGTGTGTGTGTGTGTGTGTTTGTGTGTGTGTGTGTGTGTGTGTGTGTGTGTGTGTGTGTGTGTGTGTGTGTGTGTGTGTGTGTTATCTACTCCTCCCCACTGAACCCTGATGTCTTTATAGCACACTCACAGAAGGGTATGATTGCTGATTATTTGTGGAGTTGCACTGTATGTGTGGATTTCCACGTGAAGACAAATGAGAGGAAATTGAAAATTATTCACATTTAAAGTCTTTTATAGAAAATTAAGCTTCTGTGTCTGAATCCTGATACAACAATCCACCAGAGGAAGTATGATTAGCATTTCTTAAAAGGCAGAAAACCTCCCTGCATGCATTTCACAGATGCATGTTCATTATTGTGTGTGCCATGTTAGTATTATTATAAGCATGATTCTCTTTGTTCCAAAGTAATTTTAACTCTATTAATGTGCTTAAATGTCAAATATCATGTTGTTTGCTGCAAAATCTGAATAAGCTCTGAATGCCACCCCAAAAAGCTGCACCAAACTGCAGAGACTGGTTTTGATTGTACTTTTTCAGGCACACATGATGACAATGGGTTCAGATGAGCTCATTTACTCTTTGCAATAAGATGTTTTGCAAGTCCCGAAACGGGGAGTCCCTATCTTTGTGTGTCTGCCATTGCTGCATTTAGAGTGTGTTTCAAATTTTGCACATGAAAAAGAGCAACCTTCACAACCCAGACTTGCACTTCAGAGTAGAAAGCGGTGCTGTGTGTGTGACTATAGTTCCTGCAGTTGAGTACTCTGATAAAGTCTATCCACAGACAGTGGTGACAGTTTTGTTATGAAATTACAAATGAGGGGTCATAGCTTCAGGAGACATGTGACTCGGCGCGGACTTGGCCTAATGGTTAAATTGCGGCCCCTTTCCCGCATGTCATTCCTCCACTCTCTCTCCCAAAGAAAATCAAACTTAGAACAAAATAAATAAAAAAGAAAAAGACATGTGACTGATTCGTTATCAGTATTTCCAGCCAGTTTAGACTCTCTGTGTCCACAAGAAAATACATTTCCTCCTGCTATTAATGAGGCTCTGTATTCACTGTGTAATAATGTAGAGTGGAACATACTCATAGATGTACATGAGAGCAACACATGGTGATAAAGAGTTCAGATGAAGGTTAAATTATATTTTATTTAAACTAATTCACACAAACTGAGTTTTCTTCTGAATCAGTGAAACACTGAATTCACAGATTTTATGTCCCACCTGTAAACTGCATACATGTACATTGGATTACAGTGCTTTTGTAAACATGCCTGCCTACCTTGTTTAATATGTGCACTCATGCATGGCGCCATGTGTAATTGTGTGTGTGTGTGTGTGTGAGAGAGAGTGTGTTATTGATTAGCGCAGATGTTCCACATGCCACAGATGGCCAGTCAAGTCATTTTCTCTTGTTCTTGTGTCGTCTTGGCACGTCATTAGACATGCAGGGGCTTGTACATTTTGCATCTTTAAGTTTGTGTGTGTGTGTGTGTGTGTGTGTGTGTGTGTGTGTGTGTGTGTGTGTGTGTGGGTGTGTGTGTGTCTAAGACTCCTATGGCTTCAGCTGACCAGCTGCTACGGGAAGCTATTGTGTCACCAGACGCCAGGGCTATATGGCTGAGTGTGTGGTTGTCTCTGTGTGTGTTTTAGTGAGTGTGTGTGTGTGTGTGTGTGTGTGTGTGTGAGTGTGTAGATGTCTGTTTGTGAGTTCTGTTTTCAGAAAGTAAAGTTTAGCTTTTCATTGGGGAGTCAAAGTTGTGCTTTCACCTCAGCAGTGGCTGAGTGTGTATATATGTGTATATAAATGTGTGTTAATGTGTGTGTGTTTATGTGTGTGTGTGAGGGGGTTGTCTAAGGAGGCTTAAGGGCTAAATGAATGAAGGACCCGTGCCTCCGCTTGGCCCTCATGTCCCCTCAAACTCATTAACTGTAGAAAAAACGACCACACCTCCTGTTGCTGGTCACAAAGACAAGAGTTTAACTCTTTGTATGTGTGTGTGTGTGTGTGTGTGTGTGTGTGTGTGTGTGTGTGTGTGTGTGTGCACCAGGGGTTAAGCATGGTGGATAGGCAGGTTTTTTAGGAGGGGGCGTTATGGGGGTCAGTGTTTGGACAAAAGGCTCGGCGCGCGACAACCTTTATTTGACTTGACAATCAAGAGAGAAGTGTTTAAGGTCTGCCGTGTCCTGCTGTTGTCTGCTGGGGGCTCAGGGTCCCTCCCCCTCCCTCCCCCTGCTCACTTATGTTGATGTTTGCCTTTTCATAACTCTCTGAGTCATCTGGGCGGCAGTGGCAACACTCAGTTTTATTTGCAAAAGTGGATACACTTCTTTTGATTCATTAGACAAGCAACATTTTATTCTGGTAAATCCTTTTTGTACCATCAGTTGAGAAAAAGTCTACATTTTGATCAAACCCAAGAGGTTTATACTTGAAGTTTATGTCATCAGTTATATCTGATGCATCCAAGCGGCAAACTCCGGTCTCAAACGATGAAGCCAATGCGGAAGTGATATAAACTGCAATACATCGAAAATCCGCTTGAGGCTGGCTGCAGAAACACCGGAAACCACATAGATATGAATGGGAAAAAGACGATCTTTGCAGCATTAATAAACATGTTTACAGCCTGGTTCAAAAAACGGCTTGGCCCTACAACGCTAATCTCTCTAATAGCACACACTGTACGGGGGGTGAATTTTTTTCTAACATGACGGTTAAGAAGATATTAAGATTATGAGTTTTGCCCAAATAAGGACATGACTGACGTGACTCCCGGTCGGGAACACACAGCCATTGGCTAAGAGACTCACACTACGTCACACTCTGCCTAGTTGAGTTCCACATTACCAATATGGCTGCTGCCGTCGATTTGCTTCAAAACAGCTCTCAGGAACAGATGGGTGACGTCACGGATACTACGTCCATATTTTTTACAGTCTATGGATGCATCTAACCAGGTCGTCGTTAACAGTGAAAATAAGTTGTGCTCAACTAATATAGTACTACACTAAATACTACAGACTGTGCCTTTGAACCAATCAAAAGAAAGAAAAACCTGGTTCCTCAGCACAAATACACCTGATGCAACTTTTATCTTAAATTTGATGAAAATGATTACTGAGATATTTGGCAAACAACAAACTTTCTCAGTTTATTGACGATGTTCGCCCCCTCACTCTTTCTTTCTAGTGTGTTACTTCACAGAATGCTTAAGATCATCTTAGGTCTCTATCTCTGACACACATTTTGTTGCTCGTTAAGATAATCACACAAACATTATACTAATTAATACAAAATACATCAACACAGAGTGATCATTTACATAATGAATATATGCAGAGATGAGAGAGATAATTTCAGACCGCAGCTTAGTCGCTTTTAGGAAGTCTCCAGCAACCAGGTACGGAGCTGAAAGACTCCTTTTGTGTTTATTAGCATGAATTAACATTAATTAGCATGCTTTGAATTATTCACTCATGCTTGGGTGATGCATTTATTCAGATTGTCTTATGAGGAATAACAAGGTAAAGTTTAATTTGACTATTTGGTATCCAAAGCTAGAAGATCAAATTACTGTTTGAATGGCTCCCAAACCAAAAGAGGGACTTGACATGCGCTCTGAAAAATGTCAATACCTTCACGGGTTGTAAAATGTATACATCAGTTAGATTTTTCTCTGCACAGTTTGATGTGTTTTACTGGTTGTCCTCTCCTGAAGTCTGTAGCTGGAGTTTAGTCGAGACAAACTGAATGAATGATAGATTTCAAATGGAAAGAAAATGCTCAGTTTTCAACTTTTGGGTCTTCGTACTAACAGGATAAATGAACCTAATTATTTTTACTGTGTGTGTGTGTGTGTGTGTGTGTGTGTGTGTGTGTGTGTGTGTGTGTATCTCTGGTTGGGTGTGGACACGAGGCTTAGCATTGATGTAGCCATGGCGATGGCTACTCAATTACCGGTGTGTGTTGTTTACATCCAGACAGCGAGGTGTCTTTCCTTTCAGTGTCAGAAGCAGCTGCTCCCTCTCTCTCTCTCACTCATCTCCCTTTCACTGTCTGCTCTCAATATTCTAACCATTCTTTCTTTAAATGTCCCTTTCTCTTCATTGTGCACCAAAACCAAAGATTCAGAGTTTGTGAATGTGCAGCAGCAGATCCATCTGTACGTAAAGACCAACGTCTGCATAAATAGCTGAAATCAAGTTTTTATTTCAGTCCTTGTGTTTCATCAGATCATGAGATGTTGGCAGTAGACCTGCATGATATGATAAACTGTGCTATGTGTGATGACATTGTTCAAACCCATACAGTGCATGAAGGCTGTCTAGTTATCTCTACCGGAGTGATGTGTAACCAGCACAGGCATGGGAACGTTAACCAGCAGGGAGGACTGAAGGCTGGTGGTGCTAGCTCTGCTAATGTTAGCCACACTCTCTTCAAACCCGTTGGCATCGTTTACCCACAGACTTTGTGATCCTAAAAAAAATTGTGCTTAACTTCGACTTTTTACTGAAATTTTATGTACCTTTATATTAGTCGGCCAGTCAGAATTTAATTTGTGTTTAAATGTCGACCAAAGTAGTCACTTTGAAACTTCCCTAATGCCTGAGCTTTTGGAACCAGCCTCAAGTAGACACTTGAGGAATTGCTGTTTTTGCACAGCCATATTGGCTTCATTTTTCAACACCAGAGGTTGCCTCTCACACAATTTCTGTTTATAAATGATGTCCCTTCTAATCCAAAACAATACATTTTAGAAGGAAGATCATTTTTCCACCAAATTAGCACGAGCTAATCAGAGTGTAGCTGAGCTTGAGCTTCATCTGACATCAGGTAAATGATGTGAAAGTGTGGACAATAAACCCAGGATCTCATTCAACAGTTTAAAGGTCAAGAAAGAATGCATTGCCTGTCTACATAAAATTATTTTATGGTGTAGCAGTTTAGGCTTATGCCCCATGTACAGGGGCTGTAGACCTTCTCCTACTCCCGGTCACAACCATTTCTGCATTTCTTCTCCCTCTCCAATTGGCTTTTTTGCTCTATAGTTGTCCTATCTATTCCCCCCTTGCAAGTTGAATATTTTTTTGTATTGATTGCGATAAATTCAGTCTTCCATGATGTATAAATTGTGAATGCTCAAATTTCCATAATGTTGAAACAGTGATATATTGTGCGGCCTAAGTTGACCTATAGTGGGGAGATGTATTCTCTATTTTTGGCTTAATGGCTCAAACAGGGCGTAGTCATATCTAACCTTTTCACAATTAATGGCTCTATTTCAAATGACACCCACAAGTGCAAGTGAGGGCCTCTCCAAGCACACGCTATTGTGGTGCAATGTGAAAAGGGGCTGGCTAAGATCTAATGATGCCGTAATTAATGAACTGACTGTCACCCAGTTGCGTAACTTTCTTTATAGCTTTGAAGAGGATGAGCAAGATCCCCAAATCGAGAGAAACATGTCATAATCAGGAAGTTAACAAATCTACATCTTCATCTGCTGTTTATTGAATTAAATGTATAATGATGACCAAAATGAATAAAAAAAAGGCAGGTGTTTTTTGAGGTCCATAGCAGGCTTATACAACATTCTGCAGAATCAGGCTTTAGCAGATTTAGATTTGTGATGTTTCAGGGTTCACAATTTCTAGTTCAGAGAGTTTTTGCTGTCAGGATCTCCTGTTCAGAGTGACCAATGAGCCCTCCCTGGGTCACTCATGCTTTTCATTGCAGTTTTCAATAGTGTTGTTTGCAACTAGGGTACAAACATCTCCAAATCTCTTTAACAAACACTTGTTATAAACCAGTGAACAAAAAGATCATCATATCTAGTATCCCGTAGGGTGGTTCTTGTCCCAAATGTGGAAATCGGGTTCCAGTTTGTGCTTTGCTTCGTTGAACATCAGTTTGGGTTGGCATTCAGGACCTCATTGTGTAACTGTGAATGTGGATGAGTGTGTGACTCACATGTCCCTTGGCTGGCTCTCCCAGTGCTCAATGTGATTTAACTCAACTGGGTCATGTAGGTGGATGGTCTGATTCTTCCAAGAAACCTCTAGGAGAGAGGCCAGATGTCATCTCTACAAGCCCCACACAGGATTCTCTATCCTGGGCTAAGAGTGTTGACCCAAACCCTTGTGGGCCTGGAGGTCCAGGGTCCAAGATTGCTGATACTGAGTACAGGTCAGGGAGGCTAAGGTTTGTGTGTTGGCTAATGCAAAATGAAACATGATAAGTTATGACTTCCTACATCATGTCAACAATAAAGGGTAAACTTATTGATAAGTGTGTCACTGCAGTGCACGCTTCTGCAAGCTCCATGGCATCATAGTACGAAGCTGTTGCACTTTCAACCAGGAGACTGTCTTAAAAAAGTTGTATTATTGCCACTACGCTGCGACTGTTTCCATTACAAACTGTGCAAAATCATGGACAGCACAACTAGAACCTCGACTGACACTAAAACTTTTAGAGCTCCCCCTGGTGAATGGCTGAAGTATGATTCTGAAAGCTTCCTCCATTACAACACATGGGACAAGAGTTAAAGAATAAAATCAAAATACACACTAAAAACTGCAGTTCCTCCAGTGTCCACTCGAGGCTGGTTCCAAAAGCTCTAGAAGTCCCATTAACACCCATTCTTAAAAGCCAATCAGTTAGACATTGTGTGTAATTTTTTACAATTCAAAGAATGCTGCACATGTAAGTGCTGTCATCAGTGGGCCAAAAGTTAGATCACACGATTAACTATGCAAAAGAAAGTGACATAAAAGGAAATTGTTAAGTTAAAATCTTTCATATTTGCCTTATCAAGTGCAAATCATTAAAGGATGGGTTGAGCATCATCCTATGCTACAAGCTTCCAAACCTCAGTTTATCAAAAATCTAATTAAAAGGTGACATGTAGTAAAACCTATAACCTACTCCCACATTTAAAATCTACTACACTGCTTCAACAAGGTTAACAACAAGTCTGTAAATATCACAACCATGTACACAACACTGCCTGTTCTCGCCTTCTACCAACAGAAATCCAATTTTCAGAGAGAACATTGCACCTCCCAGAAACACTAATCTGCTTGTTTGGTGACAAACATCAAAGCACATTTTTGGCTCTGGTCCCGAACTTGTTTGTTCTAATGAATCTGCCCGCTGGACGCTTGATTAAATTGAAATAAACAAGAGAGGATTGTGGGAAGGTTCAGGGTGTCCTCTCTCAGAAGTCTGCTCTGCATGTGGTTGAAGATCTCTCTGCAGTGTTGTTTTAGTCTCTCTTTGTCACCTTTCAGTTTCTTTTCATCTGTCTGATCTCCTCAACAAGTATTTTTAATCTCACGCTCCTGTGCTTCTCCTCCTCCCACCCTCACCTCCTAAACATTTCTGTCCCTGTAAATTTTTAAACAGCTCAATTAGTGAGCAACGTGATACTGATGAAGAGGCTGCTCATGTGAGACCATGCATGTGTGAGTTTGTTCCAGTTTGCATGTTTGAGGTGGAAACGGGGGTGTACTTTTGTCAGGTGATGTGACTTTAAATTCAGTTGGAGTAAATGAACGAATAAAAGCCCCTGTGTTATTTTTTTTGTGCATCATCCTTCTTTGAAACACTGAGCCTAACTGATGCAGAGTGCATGAAAATCACATCGGTCGTAACTCGTTCAAACTGAAACAAACAGAACTTCAGCTACCCCTGATGCATGAACTCTGATGGTTCAGTGGGCTGCAACGGTACCTCACCTGGAACACTGTGTATCAGCTCACAGTCCTCAATGCAGCTGCCCCCTTGTGCTGTGTTTTATCCCCTATCTCCTCTGCCCTCAGCGGACTCTGTTAGAATAAAAAAGGCAGAAACATCCCAAAATTATACACAAAGTTTCACCCACAACAAGACCAGCTTCTAGCTAGAAAACTGAATAGTCACAGACTTACATTTGATACAACCAGCAAGTTTGTTTATGTTGTTAAAGAGGTAGCATTATACATTTTTGTTCTCTATTTTAAACAAACATGAAGTAAAAATGTTGGATGTCAATTCTAAATGTGGTAAAAGTTTCAAACTATGAGGTAGAAATTAGGGATGGGCAATGATTTTTGAATATTCAAATTTTCGTTCACTTAGTAAAAATCAAAGAGTTACTGCGAATATTTTCTCATTTTGAAAGTACAATTTTTCATCATTTTTACTGGTGCCTGGTTGTAATATGGTATTCCGGCAAGACGGTGGCTATAGAGTGTCTTAAAGCTGTTTGCTAACCACATTAAGTAACAGAAGAAGAATGCTAACTGCATTAAATAGCAAAAGAAGAAGAAAACATTATCGACAGTCATGGCGATTTTCTCTGTTTCTGAATCTCACACTGCTACACACATATTTCCAGAGACTGAGCATGGCTGTAAAATTTAACATACACCATATGCTGCGTCACAGAAACACCGACATACAGATCAAGACAGATGCTGTCAATGTCCGCTAGTAGCGTCCTGCTACTGATCAATGCGGCTGCCGCATAAACAGGCTAACGGGACAGGTCTGTGTGTGTGTGTGTGTGTGTGTGTGTCATGAGGGGGGGGGGGATTATTCGAATAATCGTCAAATAGATGCCAATGATTATCAAATAGTATTTCTGTAATAGTATTTTTGTTCTGAAAGGTTTGTTCAAAATGTCACAAGAGAATTCAGTGAGATCTACACGAGATTTGTTCAACTTGTGACATCACACATTGGTGAATCTCCTTAAAAGGGCATAATAAGCAAAACAGTTACCTCTTCTTTGTTGCTGGAAACTTTTTTCAATCCCTTTTTTAAAATGTCTTTCCAAACTTTCTGGTTCAGAAAAGTCTGCTAACGCATAACGTGCTTTCGGGTTTGACTCCATGTGATGAACAAGATTGTACAATCGCTGTCTGTCAACCAGTACAGAAACACAAGGCTTCTTCACCATGCCGTCCAATTATGAGTTATTTTGGATCTAAAAGAAAAAGATGGCAAAAACCCAAATACAGACAGTACATCTCTGTAACTTCTTCCACTGATGGAAACTCTGAGCGTCTTATCTCAGTTTGAAAATAACAGAATAAGGCATTCCTAGCGTCGACTTGCGGTGACTCTTCTATAGGCAGAACAAAAAAAAAAGCTTAAATTTAGCAGAAACATCTGGGGGCTCAAAGGGTTCATTGTGTGGAAATACTGGATGTCCTTGGCAGGGGGGTCTGAAAATATTCTTCTCAGCAGGAAGCTTTATGTTTCAGTTCTTGTAAAGTTGCCAATTTTTGTCTTCTCCATTTTTACCAGAAAGCCTCTGTGTTTTTTGAAAAAGCATCAGTGTTGCAGTCCCTGGTCTCTCTGCCTTCAGTTTCTCCATCGTTCAAGCCCTGAACTCAAATTGACTTCCTGCAGAATTGTTTCAGTTCACAGTGATCATGTTTGACCTGTCTTTACTTTCTAACAGTGGCGCTTGTTGCATGCACTCACATTAAGATACTCTAATGTAATGTACAAAGAGCTTCCAGGGGGGCTTGTGCTCTGCGCTGCAGTGGGACGTTGCTGTATGTTATCTGAGAGGGGAAGCAGACAGACACAGTTTGTTCCTCCTCCTCCCCTTTGGCTCGATCCTCCATCCTCTGGACAAAGCCTTATTGAGAGTCGCCCACATACTGTATCTGCTTACCATGGATCAGCGCTACAATAACACACTCACGGAGAAATGCTGACTTGGGAATGGGAAGTAATGGAATTTTTTGTATTTGTGTGGAAAGGCAAACAAAAGGCGGACATTCAAACACACATAACATCTGACACAGAGTGTTTCTGTGTGTGTCACAAGTGACGTTTCAAGTTGAGAGTAACTGTGTTGCTCTCTGTTTGATGTGTGACGTATGTACACTGATTTATGTAGTCTAGTGCATAACGAGTGAGTTACTCCAGCTTCTGGTTTGTAGTGATTCATACAGCAGCGTGGATGTGTTTGCTCTATTTTATTGTATTTGATCAAAAACCAAACTCTCCCAGTGCCCAGGGTGGGCTCGGTTCAATAACCACAGGATGTGGCTGTGTGTGTGTGTGTGTGTGTGTGTGTGTGTGTGTGTGTGTGTGTGTGTGTGTGTGTGTGTGTGTGTGTTCAGGGGTCAACAGTACAGTTAATTAACCCATGCATCCCTGTGGCATATACTGTAATAGTTCTTGTTAGCTATGAAGTTGCCCTCATTTCTTCTGTCCTATATCCTTAATTTCCTCTGGCCCTTTTGATACAGAGATCCCTCATCATTACACCGTGAAGAAGACCCCTCATTACACAGGCTTAAACTAACAACACATTTCTGGGGTGTGTTGGCCTATACCAGGGTTGTCTGCTGTAACCCTTTCTATGTTTCATTTTCATAGATTTTTCAAGGATCTCAAGGGGAATCCACAAACTGGTCCAATCTCTTACGGGATTAGACGTCTGTCAGCACTGTCTGGGTCTAGGGCCCAGCCTCAGATGCTGACACTAGACCCTATCCTACACCTGGCACAGAGAGTCTTGGCGTGCAGCATTGTTGCATATGTTGCATAAATAGCCAGTAAACTTGCAACCACATTAGCACCCATGGTTGCATTGGTGTCAAAATGAGGTGTGGTCAGGAACTGAGGTCGTGTGGCGGATGATCTGCAACAGCCTGAACAATCTTCATCGGGAGAAACATTCTGCAAATGCTACAATGATGCAAATTCAAAATCACATAAAGGTCCAAAACACATGCAATGACGGGAATGCACTGCAAATTTAAAAATGTACTGCAAAAGGCCAAAACAGCTGCATTAGCAGCAAATGCCTCAAATACACAAACAATGCAGTCAAATAGGAGGCAAAAGCATAAAACAACTGCAAAAGTAAAATGCTGAAAATGAGTTTTTAACAGAAGTGCTCCGAGCCCGTAAAGGTGCTGAGTGACACAGCTTTATTACTTACGGGACAGAGAAGAAGACAGAATTTTTTTTTTATCGTGTTGAGTTTATTGTTACACCATGAAAGAATAAATGCAACCAGAGAAGAGTGTGTCTTATGATCATGTCCTCATGACGACTGTGATGAAACACTACTTTATAGACATGTAGATAAACCTGCAAAACTTCCAATTATAAACCGTTTCTGATGGACAGAAAGCTTTGCTAAGTTAACCACTGTGAAGCATCATTTGTGTGTTTGCAGCATGCAATTGTTTTGGCTTTTTGTTTAAATCTATTTGTTTTGGACTTTTGCGTGTGTTTTTGATTTTGATATTTTGAGCATTTCCAGCACATCTCCTAGATCGTGAGCCGTTGTCGGCCATGATACCAAAGCCCTCAGAACATGGTTCTCTGTTTTATTCTCCTTGGCAGTCAGTAATTAGTCATTGAAGGCATCGTTTTGAAAATTATACTAAAAGAGATCCAAAATGTGTTGCCACTTGTGGATTTGACCATGTGTTCGAGCATGGAATTTAATTTTCTCTTGATTTTTCTTGTTTCTTGAAGATTTATCATCATCTTAGTTTCACCATGATGAGACTAGAAAAAATGGTTCAAGACTTTCACCTAAGCTCTAATGAACCAAGTCCTGTTGGGTGAAAGTTGCTGCTTGTATTATTTCTAGGAGGGAAGATTCCTCAGACAGCAGATGACTGCAGAAGTGAGGTCTTTCTTTAGTGCGCGACAGGTTCAATCGCTCGTAAATAATTCAACTAACTATGGTGACGCAAATACTTTTTTTAACTGAAGATCCTCCACACTACAGCTTAACAAGTGGGAATCACTCCACACATATAAGCATTACTCCGAGCTGCACAAGCTTCAGTCTGAGGTATAACAGGATGACTGATGAGGTGTGTGTGGGTGTGTGTGTGTGTTGAGGGGGGCTCAAGAGCACTTGTCTCGATGTCTGTTTGTCTGTTTGCTTGTCTGTTGCCGCTTTGAGCAGAGGTCAACTGACTGGAGTCCATCTGGGCACGAGTTGATGTTTTCTAGCTTTTGTTTGTGCACTCTGAGTGTGAGTGAGCGTGTGTGTGTGTATGGGTGAGTGTGTCATGTCTTAAGGCGCATGTCTTAAGGAGCAGCAGAGGGGGGGCGGGAGGTTATCCTATTGTTGTTAGGGCATATGTTTTAATGATATGCGAGGGTCATTTGCATGTCACAGCTAGCGGCGGCAGCGGGTGGTAGTGGTGGGGTTATTGATTGTTTGGGGGTGTGGTTGAAGACAGAAGGGAGCTAAAATGCTGGCCAAGGTCAGGAGGTCAAGCTTAGATACACACACATACAATTGCAAGATACACAAAACAGGAATCTCTTTCTCCCTGAGCCTCAGGACTTACTAAACTAAACAGGAGGGGGGTCTCTCTAGCATCCATACCCCTCCCATCCTTCACTCTCTACCTCTGCAGAGTCCTTTCTCTCTCCTTGATTTTCACTCCCAGGCCAACATTTTGACTTTGCTGAAAAGATAAGCCAAAAAAACACATTTTTGTTTCCTTTTGTGTTGTTGCACTAATGTCTAAAAGTCAATTTACACCATCAACATGCTCATCATGATGCAATGGCATTTCAAGAACCTGCACACTTCCTAGTCCTGGAGAGGTCCAATGAAACAGCATGTTGTTTCATGTTGTTAAAGGTAGAAAAACTAAATATTTCCTTGTTAACAGCCACTCAGATTACTTGTGTGACAGCAGAAAAGTAGTGTGACCTGCTGGTTCCTTTTATTAAAAATCCCTCTATTGGGAGTTGATACTGGTCTCAGTTCAACTTCCACACAAAAGAGGCCAAGGTGTGTCTCATGCAGGTATGTGTAGACTGAAGCCCCTTTCAAAAACTGTCCTGAGTTCACACAGATACAGATCCATTGGTCTGCACATTAAGCATTAATCTGCCAGAAGCCTAGTGTAGAGTTTGTCCAAGTGAGCTGATGTGTCAAGTATAGGATAATAGATAGAGAACAGATGGTTATGCAATTAAGAAGGACAGGATGTTGCTCCACTTTTCCCTCTCAGAGATGGTTGGGGTCCAGTAGCTCTGCAGGCTGCTCTCACATCTGTGCCCGCTAACTGTCATTATTTCCCCACTCTCAAGTCCAGCCTGAGAGCCTGAGAGCAAGCCCAGAATATTTCCTGACCAGACTGTCTGCTGGTTGTCAGGAGTTAAAACAACGGAAGAGTCCTCAGCGGTTTCTCACAAAGTTTTACAGCTGAAACATAAACCACTTTCACACATACACTGCACTCCAGGACATTTCCTGACATTGTCTGGGTGCGTGCGAGTGTGAATGCAAATTACCAAATCTGCTCATCCCGGTTTTATGCAGGCTTTTTCCCGGTAGTCCTTTTCAAAAGAAGGGTGACCGGATTTGTGAATGCAGCAGGTAATAGTCAGGAGCATGTGAATGGACAGGCTGTTAATGGTTGTTTGAGTTGAGCAGAGTTTCTCTGCTTTATACTCTTTACTGCTCACCCTAACTCTTAGTATATTGTTTTCATTACTGTGTTCTTACAGAAACGTGTACACTCACATTACTAATGATATTAACCCCAAAGCCGTCACCATTAAAGAACACTCCTTCCACTCCCTCTCCTGCTGTTAAGTTGCATGTGCTAAATGAAAGTTCCTGAAGACATCAGTGCTTGAAAGTCCTGAAATGGCTAAGAAAAGGTCTGGAGTCATGTATGGAAAGAGGCTCAAGAGAGCATGTTGAGAGATTGTAACAACAGTCTGTTATTGGTACAGCACCGTCATGGACTTTAAAAGCCTGCAGACAAGACTCCCAGAGAGTGCCTCAAAACCTCTGCATGACATCCACCATAAGAAGACCCTGCAGAATATTTAGAGATTAACCAAAACCTCTCTGTCCTGTAGAAGTAGTAAATACAGATCCACATCTTTCTTCAGACGATGAAATTCATCAACAGATCGAACCGACCACCTTTTTCACCACCCTAAACCAACTCAACATCTCAACTTATATATTCCCTCCTTTCTTTTGACTTGTGCTGTTTACTGTTACATTTTTTTCTTGTTTCAACTTGTTACCAACAAATGGATACTTTCCTGGTACAGGGATAATTTGTGCATATGATGATCAAATTTGAGTTCATTGCTGCTCAAACCTTAAAAACCAGCCAGAGCCAGAGAGGTCTGCCAAACCACAAAGTTTGGTACATGACTAGCATTAGTACCTACTAGTTTTGAGTGGGCAACAACCAATTAGGGAAACCCAACACTCATCTGACAAACGTTGTAACCTCATCAGCCAGTCAGTCAGTATGTGAGAGCATATCGTGTTTATAGGTCTGACCTAAGCCTCCAGGCCAGCGTGACATTTCTTCTTCAGCTTTTTCTTAATGAACAGCTGGATGCACCGACTGCATCTTGAAGCTTCTCTTCTTCTGAGTGAACAGTAAACTCAGCTACACCTGAACTGAGCTGTGACCAGTTTGATACCTGGAGATGAATCTGTTCAGATGGATTGTTAAAATGTTGAAGTGTTCTTTCCATAGTATGTTTGTAGTGAGTAAAAGTGTAGTATTTGTATCTGTCCATGTATGTATGCTGGGCTTTACCTCCACAAACCCACCCACCCACACCCGCACCCACACACGACCTTCCTCTCAGCCTCGTCTCGTCTGAGAAAGCTCACATAGCCTCCAGCTGAGGGGGGGCATCTCCGCTACCCCAACTGCATGCATGGACTGCTCTGTGTTTGTGTGTGTGCCTGCGTGTTCTGCATTCATGCATGATCAGCCCTGTTTTCTTCATGATCTGCGTGTGTCATGCATGTGCGTGTGTTCATGCATGGCTGACATGTGTGTCTGTGTTAGAGTTTTATAGGTTACATGTACATGGGGGGAGTGTGTCATCAGATCAGTCATAAACTACAAAGCTTTCAATGCCATTGTAAGAAAATTATGAGCTGCACAACAGTCTTCAGAATGTCACATTAATAAATCTTTAGTTGTTTCATCCTCAAAACGAAACTCCAAACCTGAACTCTCTTTTCTTGTAAACAAACCAGCATCACATTCTTCTCAACAACAGTCTGCTACTGATAAATAATAGACCATAGCTATGAACTGTTGCTGTGAAAATAACCAATGAAAATTAAGTATCAGACACAGCTGTGTAATACATACAGTGGTATATTGCAGAATCTGTATGCAAGGAACAAGGGTCCTGGTTTCTGAAGTGTCTGCTTTTTTCTTACCCTTTATGACTTGATCAACAGTGTTCCAGCTGCTTGCTTGTATCAAGGAAAACTGGAACTGGTTTGTGTTGAATGCAAAAGCTATCATCCAAAAAATATTTGGCTTTTTATTAACATCTATAAACATAATTTCAGTAGGACTGTAAACCACCATCACCACACAGATGAAGCAAATATGGTCTGAATATCCTTGATTGCTTGTGAATAACTGCAGTCCCAAATAGCTGGCGTTACTCCCTGAGACATGTCATCAAATGATATTGCTATAGAATGTACATGTCAGACAAGACTAATCCATTTTATTTGATTCTCCCTTATTGCAGCAGGCCATAGAATCATATTTTATCATTTATGATTTAGCTCTCTATTGTAAATGTACATAGATATTTGTATCAAGGGTTACACATGCAGTAATAAAAACACCAGGAGTACAAATCATTATTTAGATCCTTGTATGAGTAGTTTGATTGCTGAGTGATCTATTGATAATGCATCTGGGTTCCAGTAGGGGGCTCGCGCTCTGCTTTTACACTCATTATCAACTAAGCAGCAACCTCCCGACGCGAGAACTGAAGCCAATGCGGAAGTGTTAAAAACTGCAGTTCACCGAGTGTCTGCTTGAGGCTGGCTCCGGAAGTACCGGAAACCACATACACACAAATTCAAAGAAGCCGATCTTTACAGCAGAAATAAACATGTTTACTGACTTGATTGACAGGCGGGAACACTGTAGCTGTTAGTGAAGAGGCTCAAAGCCCACCTCTTTACCTCAGACTAGCCCGACAGATGTTAGGTTAAATTCGGCATCACCAATATTGTTCCCGCCAATGATTGGCTTCAAAACAGCGCTTCAGAAACAGAAGGGTGACGTCACGGATTCTACGTCTATTATTAATATAGTCTATGTTACAAACAAGTGACAGAGAGAGCGGTATGCAGTGTTAGTCCTAGTCGTCATATCACAAGGTAAACGCCACACTCAAAACAAGGTAAAGTTATGTGTAAACTAGCTTCAGTAGACCCTGGAGCTGCACTGCCTTGGCAACCGTTCATCACTCGGTCATGGCGGCTTATGCAAGTAACCGTTATCTTTGTGTATCTGTAATAAGAGATATATGTTTGCTTTATTTTAGCCCTTGGATAGTTCATATGATAGCAGTTATAAATTATTAATGAATTAGTAATAAGTTAGTTTTAAAAATGCATGCTTAATGCACGTGTTGAGTAATAGTGTAGTTAATGGTATGCCACACAATCTCACATATAAACACAAACAAACCACAACAAGTATATTTTTTACTATAAGAAGTTATCATGGACTAAAAATTTATTAGTTTTGCTTCATTTTTAAAAATGTTCAGTTTTAATGGAGGAGAGACTTGTTTTTCTTTTTTCCCCTCTCCTCTAAAACATCCTGTTTAAGTCCAACAAACAGAAAAACATGCCTCTTTACTCTTGAATAAACACATCGGTGAACTGTACAGTGGTGTATGTGTGATGTGAGTGTGTGTGTGTGTGTGTTTGTGTGTGTGTGTGTGTGTGTGTGTGTGTGTGTGTGTGTGTGTGTGTGTGTGGTGGACAGTCGTGCAGAGCGTGTAGCGCGTGTGAGCGTGTTTGACAGCAGCAGAGCATGTGTGTGTGTGTCTGAGGCTCATGAATTATTAATGAGGTGGGAGGGGTGAGGGTGAGGGGGCGGTGACAGATGGAGAATCAGTGTGTGAGAGGGAGAGAGAGAGAGAGTGCACGGACGGGGAAGCAGCGAGAGCTCAGAGAGAGGGAGAAAGGGTTAGAGAGAGTGAGGGACAGAAAAACAGATTGAATGAAAGAGAAGGATAAAACAGAGTAGTGTTTTCGTCCATTTTTTTAATGCTTGCTGATGTTTTTGTGTCTCTGTGGTGGATTTGACTGACACAAACTCAGTCTTTTTCTTTGCGTTTTTTTCTCCCTCTGTGGTTTCTTGGATGCTGAAGGATTGACGGGGATGGAGATACAACACAGTCACCCTGCACTGAATTACACCTGGAGGCAAGAGCTGCACTGACAGAGGTACATGTTTTTACTTTTATTGTGTGTATGTGTGTAAAAAAGAGAACTGATCTCCTACTTTCATGCTTCACTTTTATTTGTAGTGTAATTCAAGAAAACAAATGACATCTAACTGAAACTTCACACATTTTATAATAACACAGTCATGGACTTACATTAAAATAAAGCTGTTAAAGTAAAGCTGTTATGTGGGGTATAAATTACATTAGTTAAAAAAGACACAAGACTGTGTATCTAAAGCCTCACAGGCACGTCTTTGTGTGAAACAAGCATTGGTGTAGTCCATGTGGATCAAACAGACTAGAGTTTACTGTACATCAGCATGGGTTTGATGTCCTCACTGCTTCTGCTCCTGGTTTGTCTACTTTTGTCTGTCTTCACATTAAAACTCCAAACTATGAATCAATGCATGAAACATGATTGATCAGGCTAACATGGCTGTGTGTGTGCTGGTTGTGAAACTTGAATTAATGATTTGATAAGTTACCCTGCATGGTGTCTACATTCACTGTTTGGCTGTGTTATATATATTTTTGGCTATGTTTGTTAATAATTGTCTCAGTATTGGCTGCTTTCATTGATCCCTCAGGCTGATACAATGAAGAGAAATGAAATGTGGTTACAGCTGTCTGTACTGCTCGGATGCACACATACACTGATTAGTCTGTCTGACACAGTTGATTGGAAAAATATTGATTATGTCTTGTGTGCATGTTACTTCATTGGCCACAATTACTGTTAAATGTGCATGCCTGTCTATATTTTCCATTTTTGAATGTGCATGTGTTTGGAAATGTGCCTCGTTCTCACAGTGAGACTGACAGCAGAGTTAGCTTCAGGAGATGTGTCCTCTGCCGGTCAGACTGGAGGCAGCCTGCTCTCATCACCAGTGACTGATAATAGTTTATTGTCTCATAGCCGTTGTTGGCTGTCTGACACTTGTTAACTCGTGATGCCAGTAGTGTTGAGATGTGAGAAATGAAACCACTGATTGACTTGGGCCTGAAGTGTTTGTCACATTGTGTAGCTATGGTTTGCATTTTGAAGCCTTTTGACCTGATGAAGATCTTGCTAGGATTGTGACATTGTCTGGTTTTGGTGTCAGACGACTAACCGAAGCTTGAGGTGTCTCAAAGGTGATGTTTAAAAAGCTTCATCTGACACATTATAAGTAATAATTCAACATCAATAAGTAGCTTTCATTAGGTGTTATAATATTCACACAGTGTCTATAGCTAGAAGTTTCTAAATTAGCGTGTTGACTATTAAGCTGTTGTTCATTGGCCTGACTGTTGAACACATTTCTTACATCTGTTGTTTGCAGATTTCCAAACTGCTCTCAATCTTTTGATAAACTGTGTAGCTTAAGTTTCAAAGCATCCTTACAGCTTCCAGGTCATCCTTGTCGTATGTCTGTAACAAGCTTGTCAGAGTACTTCATGTTCATGGGGTTCAGGTGTGTTGCAGGTGGAGGAGTCTTCTATGCTCTTTGACCGATCTGACTGGCTCATGGCTAGAGAAGTTTCCTTGTGCTTACCATTTCTTGATTTATCTTGAAGTCTATCCAATTGTATTACAAATATATCACAAATATGGAGGTGTTCTTTGTGTAATGATAAGAAATAGCAATTCTTCATAATGTACTGCATTTTAATATGTAATAACCAGATGGAAAGCTTTCTAGAAACTGATTTCTTTTAACTAACCCTCTGACAGAGTCCCAAGCTGTCCCGAGGCTTGAATGGGGAACATGTCACATCTGGTGTCACTGAAGTCTCTGTTAAATGAGAGTCAGTCAGCCAAGAGCTGGTAGAGGACCAAGGAACACATAATTATGCAGCAATATTGGACCCTTCTTGAGGATCCTTTCGGAACTTTGCACACACACACACACACACACACACACACACACACACACACACACACACACACACACACACACACACACACACACACACAGTGCACTAGACTTTATCTGTGTGCACACTCACACAAGCAAATCAAGCCAAAATAAAGCAGTAAGTCTTGATGAGGTAGAAAGTAAAAACCAGTGGGATTACTGAGCTCACACTATAAGCACTGAATTTATGTTGGGGTGGGTTGTAGCACATGTATGATGTAAATTATGTCACTTTATTGAATGAGTGTGGCGCCATGACAGCATTACTATGACCTTTGAACTCTTCCTGCCGTCAATAAGTCGAATCAATGAAGAGCTATACTTTCATTTATTGTAAATGATTCAGCAGGAAGAGACATTCTGCCTCTCTTCTCCAGTATAACGTGTGTTTACCTCGTAGCCTGAGTCATTACCATACTATCTGCAGTGTGTCTTTTAGTGGGTTTGAGTAGGTGTGAGTGTTGGTGGTTTAAAAAAAAGATAAAATGACAGAAAAGCACATCAATGCCCCCCCCCCCCTGGTTCTTAATGCCTCACCATGTGACCCTTATCTGGGAGAAAACTAAAATAACGGTTGATACGAGGGGCAGGCATTTCAAGCCAAAATTCTGTTCGATTATCACTGGCATTTATTCTGCGATTATTTATTCTATTTTGCTCTTTAATGCAGTAAGCATTCTTCTTCTCATGTTAGCTACTTAGGGCCCGATCTACTAAAGGTTTGCGTGTATAAAAACACGTGCAAACTTGATAGCGCACGGAAAGCTGACATACTAACAGGAAGCACCGAGGATTTCGTCTGTCAAATGAGCAAAATAGCACTCGCAAATCATTTAGTGTGTTTGTCTTCATGAATATGCAGAATACATGTAGATCATCAGAACGCGCAAAATACTGGGAGGAGGAGATGCAAATGTAATCATTTAGCACGCGCAATGTGATCTATCAAACCTGAAGCATATAGCACGCGCTGTATTTGCGTCTATTTTTAGCACGTTTGAAAGGCAGGTGCAAACTGGCACAGCGTTACGCACACATGGCTGCGGTCACTGTAACGCTCATCATAACATTGCTTTACAACATGCCCGCAACACGCGGGGCTTACAAGCATTACTAAATGTTTTAGTCAATCAAACCAAGAGAACAAAAAATTAATAATAATAAAACAACACAAATTCAAAGCAGTTCAGCACCACGGATAGCGACCGCATCATTCTGACACCCACTTTAACTGTTTCATATAATGAGAGCACAGTAGGTCACTGTATCAACAGATATACAGTTTAGTAAAATTGGCACAGCGGCCCACATCTTCACATACAAACAAAAAATCAATATGAAGTATTTGGTCTACTCACCACTGTTTGGACGAGCCTTAAGCTCCGCGGACTTGTCCACGATGCACTGTATGTCCATTTTCTTTGATCTGTCTTTCTCAATAAATAACATGACATGTCCACTCAGTCTATTCTGTCCCATCGTGCTCATCAAGGGGTTCTTAGTTAGTTTTAACTTGGAGAATGAGCGCTCACTGAGCTGTGCCAGGCAGCTTGGTGTAACTCCTCATCTCATGCTTGCAGCAGTGTGTTTGGGGGAATTGACTCAAACATGTTCCCAGTTCCATTTAAGCTGGTGAATCTTTGGGACAGTTGCTGGATGATGATACCAGGCATTAAAAACGTTCACCCGAAAGTTGCTCCCTGGGACAGTGAGGCGACTATCTTCATCCAAGTGACGCCTAACTTTTCTAGAGCAAGAGTGGCAGACTAAGCCTCATCAAATCGCTTTCTAAACTCCATCAAAACACTGATTGCGTTTTGGAGAAGAGTAGATGCGTTTATTTCATCGGCAGATCTTCTGTTTTTTCTCACATCATTCACCTTTTCACAGATGGCCTCCCAAATCGCGTTTCTAACACTGAGATGTCTGCTGGAATTCACCGATATGTTTATTTCCCTCCTCCACAAAGACCTCCAACTCCATGTCTTCAAACTTCATTTATCGCTTAAGACCACTCTGCTCTCTCAAACTCTACATGTTGACAGCCGATAGCACACGCAAAATCCTCGTAAAATAGGGCGGTCCGCACCACGTTTGCACTCGTTATCATTTGCGCACACAGTCTTAGTAGATCACCCGCAACATGCCCAGAAATAACATGTGCAAAATTATTATTTGAACACGCAAATTAGCGCTCGTTATTTGGGATCTTAGTAGATCAGGCCCTTAATGTGGTAAACACCTTCAAGATGCTCTCTAGCCACCGTCTGGTGGGAATACCGTATTACAACCAGGCACCGTTGAAAACGATGATAGTTTGTACTTTCAAAATGAGAGAATATTTACATTAAGTCTTCGAATTTTAAAAAGTGCACGAATATTCAAGCATTCGAAAATCATATCCCATTCTTAATACGAGGTATGTGATTAAAGACAATCAATCCAATTTTGGGCTGCCCCCTACTCACAAAAGTCTGCGAAATCATGATTTTTTTGATGGTTGTAAAGATGATCTTAGCAGGTTATCCGGTGGTGTGTCCCTGATCTGCTCGTAAGAACATCATGGCTGCATTGATTTCAAATGGTATTCTAAATGTTCAATATTTATGATCAGATATCCTGTTGTGTCGGGGGAACCCTGAGAACACCCGAGTGTGGACTCTGTGGATTGTTGCCAATTCTTCCCAATGTCCGCCATGTTTGTTGACTTTAGTTGACTTTGACAGCGAGAGCCTTTTCCAGATTTCTCGTTAAGAGAGTGTGGACTCTGGGGCTTAACTTATATAACCAATCACATGCGCTGCTGACTTTGTTGTCCATGCAAGCTGCTTGTATTCGGTTAAGTTCTTTATTTTATGATGCTGTTGCCGTCTACATAAACTCCAACAGTTCCTGAATCAGGCAGCCTAACTAACCTGTAGGGAGCACCACTGTTGTGACTTAAAGAATCAGTCTGCAACATCTGCATGTGCAGAGTGTGTGATTAATGATATGATATGGATTTTCAGATGTGTATGGCTTGAGATTAGTTATGAAATGATGCTAAAATATGAGTCTGTAGGAGGATTTTGGTGTAAAAAAGCTGTTTTAGGATGAAAACATTACTACTGTGGTTATTGTACAGGTGACTGTGGTGATACAGGGCTGCCTGCTCACTGCAGGAATAGTTTTTCTCATATTACTCACATGCAGTAGATGTTTATTCTCTCTCTTTGAGTGTGTGTTTTTCTGTGAAACATGCAGAGGCGAGGATGATGGCGTTAATTCATCTCTAGTGTTTTATTTTCATGTGCAGGTGTGCGTCTGCGTTGTGATGTGGTTGAGTGTTTGTTGAAGGATGCAGGAGGGTGGACAGGAGTGGGTGGACCACACACACACACACACACACACACACACACACACACACACACACACACACACACACACACACACACACACACACACACACACACACACATACACACACACATACAGACATGAACACACACTCTGCCACATACAAATACAGTCCTTCTTTTGTTGCAATGAGGAGGTTAATGCACCCAGAAAACAGAAAGAAAGGGAGAAAGAGAGAGAGAGCCTAATGGACAACGACGGGCCTTTCACAGCAAATATTTGGTCGGGAGGTCTCACACTATAACCCATCCCCCTTTCTCTCTCTCTCTCTCTCTCTCTCTCTCTCTCTCTCTCTCTCTCTCTCTTTCCTCCCCCTCTCTCCATGGCCAAAGGGAAAAGATCAGAACAAATTGTCACTCTGTGATCTGCCCATGTTACATGGCTCTTTTCTTTCCAGAGAGAACAGTGCTTGAGGCCACGTATATCTGGTGCCGATCATGTTATTTTTAGGGCACAAACAGACGCAAATTTGATTTCAAGTTATCGTGTGGCTCTTCCTGACATCATTAAATCATTAACACAGTTACAGAGAGACATTATTACATTTCTTGTGGGCAAACAAGATCAAATCTGAAAAATCCTGCGGCTCCCAGACAGCATGACTGCATGTCACAGTGTGGACCTGACCCCTTTTCTAGCATGCTAACACAAATAGAACACTTCTCACTCCAAACTTGTCACATACAGCCGCTGAGTCAGAGGCCCAAAGCTTCAGGATGTGATGATTCAGGTACCCCGAGGTGATACTTTCACATGTGCAGGAAAGTCAAGTGTTCAACCTTCTGATTGACCTCTGGGATAAAACCAGCAAGTTAGCTTTTTATGTTTTTTAACAATATCTCTTCAACTGGTTCCATTATTGTCTGATCTAACATGATGTAAAGCAGTTTTCTGTGTGCTCCCAGCAGCTGTAAATGTATAAAACTAAACAGAATATAAACAATCGTAGGATTACCTAAACATTTTTCCCATCAGTCCATCAGAGCTGCTGCTTGGACTGCTCTGTTTACGTAATCGTAGAGATTTAGACTGCAGATGACTCCTCTCCTGCCATGTCCGGTTAATCTGTGGTCTCTGAGTGTGTGCGTGTGTGTGTGTTCTGTCGATGTGGAAGTGTGTGTGGCTAGATAGAACAGGATAAGCTCTCATCAGCAGAATATTCAAAGAAGAAACACATGCATGCAGCAGAACACACATTTTCCTATCATTAAATTTTCTGTGTGAATGCTGTGTGTTTAGTTTAGTTAGCATGAATCAAAGAGAGGAAGAGCATCCCACTGTGATGATGATGATGGCCTATCTTACATTTAAAACATAGGAGATGCTTTAGCCTGCTGCATGGTGCTATTAAAGCTGTGGCTTTTCAGTTAATTTAGTGTTTCATGTAGAAACAATTGCACTTTTGTTGTAGAGATGTTTTACAACAGAATTGTTTCCACCCCAATATCAATTGCACTACCAAGACTTGAGTATTGGCCAATACGGAGTACCCTGCTCATACTACTGTGATAAAAAAATCCAAATCCCGATCTCAACTATCGGATCAGAGCTGATCTCTGCATTTTTTAATTGATTGGTGATCTGCATCTGAGCCGATCATCTCATCCGATCATTTACGTCTAGTGCCACTAAACGCACTTTGCAGTTGAAGACTCCAGTGTAATTGAGCGTTCTGAGTTAGCGTAACTGTGTATACATATTGAGAAAATAATAAATAGGACAGTGATGAAGAACTCAAGCCATGATTTAAATTTTATCGTAGAACTCACATGTGCACCGCCAGACACATTACAGAAAAAAGCATCTGCTCTACGCACCCTACGGTAACTCTCCAGGGACATATGGTTCAAAAAGGTGAAATCATAAACCAAACACAGGACAGTATGTCATATTAGCATTAGCAACCTTGTGGCTAGCGGTGGCTACCGTTCTTTGTACCGGCATGTCGCTCCATAGCTAGTGGCATGCAGCCGTGTTTAGATCTCGCTGTCACTCCCAATATTTACATTCCCGTCTCACAGCCGGATGCTGCCGTTGTGAATCACACATCGTCTTGTGAGAGTTGTGTTCAGGGCAGCCTCAGATTTATTTGTGCTGTAATGCGTGCGCACCAGTTCCGTGGGTCTCAGACAGCAGAGCTATAAGTGTGTGTGTTTGATTCCAGGTGGTAATACAGATACTGTGCCCACGAGCAAGGCATTTAACCTACATTACTGCACCGGCATCCAAGTGTGTGTCTGTTACAAGCCCCAGGAACAGTCTGGTGTTTGTTCAACAATGACACACTTCCTAAGATTAACACTCAGGTGGTAACCTACAAATGCCTCGGAGATAATTTGTTTCCTGCAGGTCAGGAGTGAACATTTTTCATCTCACAGCATCACTTAGTCTTGCTTTCTTCTTCTTGGTTTCCCCATATGCACACACCTTTACTTACCTTATGCATTTTCTCATTTACTTGTGCAGGGGTGACATATGTCCTCCAGACCAGACTGCAGCTTTTATTGGACCAAACAGAAACCTTAGTTTTTAGCATGAGCAGTAAGAGCCACTATGACAACAAATATGTACATGCAGTAGAAAACACACGATGATAGTGGTGTGTTTCCAGCCCCAGACTGAGGCCAAATCTGAGTAAGGATAGTCAAAGATGTCTCCTGTATATAATGAAACATTAAATCCGCTCTGTAAGCACGTCTTCTTAAAATGTGTCATAAATCCATCCGAGTAAACGAGGAGGTAGCTGCCCTCAATCTAGAAAGGCAATTTAGGGGGTGAACTCTCTTATGTATTTTTCCACTCACTGACTCTCTTGATTGGTTGGGTTTCAGGGCTCAGCTTGCCATTGGCTGTTGGTCCACTCAGTCGTGAAATGGTTCCTTTAATTTGTGACCAATGCTGCTGGGATGGCCTTTGCTTTATCTTCTCTTGTTCGAATGCTCCCATTTACAAAGATATGACATATAGACAGAGGATGCATTCCTGAGGATAACTTCATCTATTCATCCATCCTGTGTGATTTGTGTGATGTATTAACTCTACATCTATAACAGTTAGTCATGGTATCTTTGTGGCGATGGTAAGAAAAGGAAAGATCTTGTGTTTCCAGAAATGTGTGGAGTGCCTGATAAGTCAGATCCATGCTTTGTTTCCTATCAAGTTCAATATTGCCTGAGTCAGACAGCAAAAACTCGGCTGCAACTAGTTAAGGCTCTGGAGAGACATACTGCCTGGAAACATAGAGTTAGCTTGGAATCATTACTTTGCTCTTGATTGTGACGGACAACATTTCTCAAATTCTCTGAAACAAAATCAGAGCAAAAATATTTGGGACAAAAGCTTTTACCGGAAATGTTCAATTTTATTTACTGTCCTCTTTTTCCTACACAGTTTTTTAAAAAGACTGTAAACTGTAAAGGTTGCCTTTTATTTCCTTGATACTGTTTTTAACATTTGGTGCTACGCGAATAAATACATGATATATACCCATATTCTCATTGGAGGGAGAGGTGCATGTGTAAGTGTGTATATGTGTGCATATTTGTATTTTATGCATGATATAGTACATCTCCAAAGTGTTAATGAGATTTTTCAGCAGCTCAAACACTCAACCAGCCCTCGACTATCTGAGAAACACAGACGCGACAAACACTTTTACAGACTCAGCTAAAAAATGGAACAAAAAAATACAACTACCATTAAAACACACGCATGCACACAGACAGACAGACAGACAGACAGACAGACAGACAGACAGACACACACACACACGCACACACACACACCCTGCATAATCCCCTTTAATGGTTGCTAGTACACACACACACACACACACACACACACACACACACACACACACACACACACACACACACACACACACACACACACACAAACACATGCACACACAAAGAGGGACTTTATCACACCTTTTAGCCACTCCACCAGAGCAGTAATCACTACACACACACTTGCTCGCTGACATGTCAGTCATTTTAACACCATGGTTTCCCATGAGAGGGGGGGTTAGTTCGGGGGAGGGAGGGGGAGTTTTATAGGTGCATTAAACACACATTTCATGTGAAACAAAGAGAACATGTGCCTCTTCAGTGCAGTAAAGTAGTTCTATGCATTGTATACTGTATACCACACATAATCTAATAACCTGATAACAAAGAGCTGAACAACAACATGGCCATGTGAGGAAAGAGAGGAGGAGGAGTGTGATGGAAAAAAGCAGAAAATCTATCTGCTAATAACTCCAGATGGCATAAAAATTATATGAGGCTGATGTGAGAGCAGCTGTGATTTCCATAGGAAGAGATGAAGGTGCATAGATGTAATAGTATCCTACATAATGAATGAATAGAGAAAAGCTGGAGGACAGGGAGGTTTCCATTCACTGTGCAGGGAGACGCACGTGTCCGATAATGGACCTAATGTAATTTCACAGATTATCTGTGTTAAGGGAAGGAGGAGCAGAGAGGGGAGTGAGAGACCTGGGAAATTACATTCAGTAATGGTATAATTATACTAGAAAAATTGGAGATGACAACTGTTTGTGTGTGTGTGCGTGAGGCTGCAGGACGGACTGGCCAATAGCAGAATTACTTAAATTACCGCGGTTATCTCGAGGCAGATGGGCCTGAGATAGAAAAATTAGACCTGCTGAATCTACAAAGCAGCACAAAGTCTACCACAAGAGGAAGAGTCTGATTTTACAGGGTGGTTCAAGTTTTAATTTTGATATTTTTACACTTTCACTTCTTTTGTTGGTTAGAGAATCTCTGAAAATGAACGAATCTTTGCGATGCGAAGGTTCAGCTATGAAGCCAACAACCTTTTAACATGCAGCAGTTCAATCAATACGCAGACAGAGTCAATACATTTTTAATGCCAGTTTACTACCCTACATGAAAGACCTCTTGAACCTTCTAATCCAGCCTGTAGAGCTAATCTCCTTTTCAGAGTTTATTTAACATAATGATGAATTGTAGAATAAGAAAATAAAATTGTGCTATACAGAGAAAAAACAGGAGGAAATCCAGATGTAAAATTACAGACTTGATCTTTATCATTATCTTTACCTTAATAAGGCCCCAATGAAAACAGATGCAGAGATCTGATTTACAGAAGCCAAGTTTTAATGTCACACAGTTAGGGGATGCACCAATTTTTAACCCCTGACACACATACCGATATTGGGCTTTGGAATTGGCTGATGCTAATGTTGATACTGATCCGATCCGATCCTACCTATTCTCCCAAAACAACCGCATGGTGATGAATTTTAAAGTATGGTGAGAGGAGGCCAGGGTGGATGTTTGGTGAGATGCAGGGTGGGGTCTTAGGGGAGGTAACAGCATAAACATCAGCCTCTGAAAGGCTCAGGTTGCATTTCAACAAACTAGTATCACCTGCTTTCAATCATCAGTCGACATGTTGTCCTTAAAACAGTATGCAAGTGATCAATAAATAAAGACATGAGGAGTTTTCAATTAACCTGAAGCCACTTTGGACCTGTGTTGAGTTATTGCTAATGGAAACTTAACACAGTAAAACCTTCTTAAAGTGAACATGCTGACTTCTGTCTCTCATGTTTGGCTTGGCTTGTAAGGACATGTTTATACCACATGCTCCCCTAAGAGTGTCTAGAACCCAGACATGGCATGTTACATTCATGTTTATTCATTCACTGGTTTAGTAAGTCACCGGGGAGCTTACAGAGCACGCTGCTTGTTTTTATACCATCTTTGAATTTGCTGGCAGGCTTTTTTTGTAATTAGAATTTAAACTAGAAACACCAGCTTTAATTCAGAGGACTTCTTTTTTGGATACAGACAGATGAAGATGGTGAGAGTTTACCACATGATGAAATAAAACCTTGGGGTATAATTGCTACTGCATGTGCAAGAGTCAGGTCTGGGATGCATGCACACACAAAAGTTTATCTGTTTGGTCTTAAAGTTATGATACTCAGTTGAAAAGTGCAAATGCAGTGCAACAACTATTTTAGTATTTATCTGGTCGTACATAATCTGAATGAATCATGGATGGATCCAGGACCACATCACATTAAAGAGGCCAGTGTTGTGTAATTATGACTAAGCTGAACCTTAAACCTTGAACACATCACATCATACACACATGCCTTGACAAGTGGAACTGTGGAGCTGCATCCCAACCCTTCCACAAGGGGAGCACATTTTGGATTTTTTTACCCTTTCACTTTTTAATCATGCAACTTTGTCATTTTTTTTTAATATTTGAGTTAGTTTAGATCTAAAGTTATTCTGATACTTTCACGGGTTTAAAAAAACGTTTTAATAAGTTTGACACTTGCAATTTCCAACAAGTAGCACACATAAGAAGATAAAATCTGTCAAACCTTCTCTCAATCAATCTGTATTTATACAGTGCCAAATCACAACAAACATTATCTCAAGACACTTTTACAAACAGAGCAGGTCTAGACCGTACCGTATGTTCAATTATTAACAGACACCCAACATCAAGACAGGATAAGACTTAGTCTTATCTCATCTTTATCCACCATGAGCATTGCACCTTGCAGTATTTAGCAAGTTATAGCAGCAAGGAGAAACTACCTTTAACAGACAGAAACCTTGAGACTCATGTTAGACAGCCATTTGCCTCGAGTGCATGTAGGTCTAATGGAAGCATTTTCACTTTACAAATGATGTTTGAATTTTTCAAGACCAAGACTCAAACCAGCTTACAGCGTGGAGTGTTGGTCTGACACCTCTGCAGTTTATCCCTTTTTTATGCCACCCCAGGGTTACATTCAAGAAAGAAGAATCTCTGTGCATGTAATGATAATGAGAAATATCTCTGTCCATGGTGCTGAAATATGCAGCAAAACAGATCTCATGAAAGGAGCTGCTTTCTCTAAGCATTGCCTTACATGTGAATATATGAGGGAGTTAAGACAGTTGTTAAAGCCTCTGTATGCAGTGTAGTGGATTCTTCTTGCCATGCTGCAATAGTTTTGCTTTTGCTGAAACAAAGTCACTGCTGTTCTCCCTGCACAGTGAGGCATTCAGGCCAATTGCAACATTAAAATAGCCAGAAGAGAACTACCATATTTGGAGATGAGGTTATTGTGCTCTAAATATTTGTCTGGCTGTTTCACATCACTACTCTGCACTCTAACCAGTGAGGACAGATGTCAGTCACTCTGACTCGTTGAATGCTCCAGGCCAAACATGTAACATCAAAGTTTGTTGAGGTTTGGAGGATAGCACAATGATGCATAAGTGCTAGAACAGGTGGATAAGACAGTTTGTTGGATGTCAGAGCTATGACAGCCTTTACAGTCTGTCAGCAGTGTGACAAAGAGGTTGGATCAGGTCAGTAATACAACACAGAACTGGTTGTGATTCAAAAAGATGCACACAAGCGACAAGGCTTTGAAATTAATCCTGAAACACGTTAAATTTATGCATTATGTCATTTAATATGACTACATTTCTTTCCATGACACACTCATGAAAGTACTGCCACACAATGAACAGAGAATATTTGAATTTATATTGTATAAACTGAGACTTCAAAGAGAAAGAGCAGCTTTTATTGGTCGGGATTGAAGTCTTTGTGCTGCAGAAAATGGCACATTTCAGTGTTAATTGAATGAAAATGTTCCTGTCATACCTCCCAGTGACTGTCACTAATCTTACACCCCCACCTTCAGATATAATTAGCCCCCCTTCACACACACATGCATGCATGTTTCCTTGCTGGTGGCCAGACTTTGAAACATTGCCCTCTGGATTAAACGAACAGTAAGCTTTTTGTGGTCTGTGAATTCAGCTTTGGTTGCATAAAAACACACAGAGAGACATGAAACACAAAGATTGCATTTTTTGTTCTGTCCCTTTCAGGCTTTTATTTACTTCCTCTCTCTCTACACACACACTTACACACGCACTTACGCATACACACACTCTGCAGATGCAGAGCTTTGATAATGGCAAACACACCTCTAGCCTCACACTCCCGCTGGGGTTGGTCTCCCCAATCACCTCCTCCTCCTCCTCATCTTCATCCCTTTTTACCCCCTCTACCATATCTGCCTTCTTCCTCCTACCCACACCTCCACCCCTGCCTCCCCCTTGTGGGGCTGTTGCTAAGGAGCCCTGGTGACCAGGGAGTTTTCTGATTGGATGAGGAGAGGTGAAAAGAGGAAGCTGGAGGAGGAGGGATGGAGGGAAAGGAAGAGTTTGGGGGGGGAGAGACGGGTAGATAATTTAAAACAAGATGGGGAGTGTGAGTGGCTGCAGGGGGGCGAGTGAGATAGAGAAAGATGAAGATAAAAAGAGAGAGAGGGCCAGAACACTTTATTTCGGCTCGCACAAAGGAACATCACGTCTAGAAACAAACACACACGCACACACACTTTCTTGTATTACTGTCCTTGTGAGAGCCAATGTACTTAAACAGACACTGAACCCAAACCTACAGATTTTAAATGAAACATACTCTTTGCATTTTTACTATGTTTGCCTCAAGATGCTGTCAGTTCTTCCCCACAGTTATAAAGCACCCATTGGTCTTAACCAATCCATTCACACACTGCTAGGATGGACATAGGGAGCTGTTTTGGGGCTGTGTCTCGAAATCCCCCAGTTTTCTGATTGAGAGACTACAACTTTGTTTTATCATTTTAATTAAATAGGTTTCTACATCGACAGATGTAGTTGATCACTTTTGGTACTTGTATTCAGCATGAAGCCCTATCCTGTTATCCTGTTCCAATGCTAATGCAACTAGTGGCCTTAGAAAAACAACTTCAAGAAAAGACAGTCACCTTGAGCTGTCCTCAAAATGACCTGTGCAGAAGGAGCTGGAGGACCAGGAGCAAAAAGAAAAGGAGAACCAGATGTTGTTGGCTGACAGCTACCAGGAAGAGCTGGAGGAAGTCAGGCATCAGCATTTGGAAACATCCAACAAGAACAAGATAGTTATTGAAAAAGCTCAATAACAGTACAATTTAACTTTGCGTGCAACATGAAATATGCATAAAATGTACCGTCACTGTTATTAGTAGCACACCCAGGCAGAGTTCCAACAAATCCTCATGTTTTATCACCTGGTTAAATATTTGATCATGATTAAAAACCCCACAAGAGTAGAGGAGTGGGAATAATAAAAAAAGGAACACAAACATTAAAGTAATGTGTGATCCATTAATCCTGTGCCTTGAACTGCAACATCAAGCAGCACCCAGTCTGTCTTTCTACAAAAGTCACCTCAACTTTGTGTTTCTACAAGGTCACATGACTTCCTGCTGGTTGGATGGCAGGGGCAGTAGTCCCCTCATTTACATCAGAGTCAGGTGATGCTCAGTACATCTCATGCAGATGTTCAAGGTTACCTTGTGCATTTGCATATGATGCTGAGTGACGTCACACAGCCTCAGTGTTTGATGACTTTGGAACGAGTACTTGCTGATAAAACATAGTTCATGCACCCGCAGGCCAATTAATCGATCCATATCTTTATCTTTTTTTTTTAATTATAATTTGAGGCTTTTACCCCTTTATTAGAGAGGAGAGGATAGTGGATAGAACTGGAAACCGGGAGAGAGAGTGGGGGAATGACATGTGGGAAAGGGGCCACAGGCTGGAATCGAACCCGGGCCACGGTTCAACCATTAAGCTAAATCTGCGCCCTTAATTGATCTGTCTCTTATTCACATGTGTTTGAATTTCAGTTGTATAAATTTCTAGCACATTATTTTGAATGCCAGCTTCTGTACAGTAAAAGATGATGTCATCCATGGTGACATTTCATTTATGCTAACCTGCTCTATTTATCACAGACCAGCCCAGACGAACCGTAATCACTGAAATCATTTGTCTGGTTACATCAGCATCATAATCAGTCTTTTCTGTGCCGTGGTCTCCTGCCCAGAAAAAAAGGCAGTCCTTATTTCTGTAACTGCACATCTAGTGTAGAGTTACACACACATTATACAGACACAATCACACAGACTCACATACAGGTAGGCAGAGGATTCAGCCTTAATAAGCCATTTGCAGTGGAGCAGAGCTGCAGCCGTCCTGTCAGAAGCCTCTGGCTGAGCCCTCAGAGCCGACCTAACATTTATTTAACCTCCAGCTGGCTGCAGCTCTCTCATCTGCCTCAGTGCAGCTCACTGATTCACTGTGCTGTCTGCTGGCCTGCTCGGGTGGAAGCAAGGCTAAATACTTCACAATATGAAGAACATTATTTTGTATAGAAAAATATGTTAATGGGCATATTAAACCAACACAAATATGACTGTGACTCCAGAAACAAAATGTTAACTCATGTATAAATCATTATGGGGTGGTAGACATGACATACTGCTTTTGTTCTTTGATTCAGACTGTACTGGAAAGTCTTTTGTGGTGCTGCTGGACATATTTTGGGCGGCTGCCAGCTCCCAGTGGGTGGGTGTGGTTTTTGACTGTGAGCGGTGTGCCTGAGGGATCACTAAATGCTCTCTTTGTATGTCATGAATACGTGATGTCGTGACAAAGGTGAGAGGGGCCGTCTTTAGTGTGATTTGAATGTCAGCAGGAGGTCTTCAATATTTCACATGAAGTGAGGAGGAGGAGGGTTCTTTGTGAAGTCGTGTAGAAAAATACTGAACAAGAAAACTGTCAGGAGGCCTTGGTGCAGTGATTTGTGGCTTTATTTTTTCCCTGACATGAGAAAAACTTACTGTGAGATATATAACATGAGGCATTAATGCTTTACCGGAATGCTTTGTAGTTTTAACGAAGGGTTTGAAGAGACATGAGAGGAATTTACTGGATCAGCTTCATGTTGGGGTGGAAAATCAATCATATCAGTTTATAAGTATTGTTCAAATTGTGGCAGCCTTTTCCAAACACGCACCCCTTCTCTCCTTTTGTGACACCTGTGAGTGCAGGGAAGGGAGTGAACAAGTGGTACGTTACCTGTTGGACTGATTTCCCTCCTTTCCAGGTGCCCCATATATCACATCATAATGCTTCATCATAGCCATTAGTGGTGCAGAGGAAAGGCCTCATTGTGTTTTGAATGGGGAGATACTCAGCAATAAGAGCCTAAAGTTCATCAAATTGGACAGACATCTCAAACCTTAGCATCCATAAAGTCAAAGATAGTCAAAATAATTGTCCCTGCAAAGAAATGCTTTTAAGAAATGGTTTGACAATGGAAAAGTAACATTACGTCATGTTTTCATGATAGGATTGGATTTGTAGTTTTGCACATTTTCTCTAGCTCTCTAGACATGACATCACTGAAAAATTAGTGTGAAGTGTGTGAAGACAGATTTCTTTACAGTGAAACAGTCGTGAAGAGTGTCTAGTTTGCAGTTTCTTTGTTGTTTCAGAGATAGTCCAGTTCAATGTTATCACCTCCTCCTCCACCTTTTCTCCTCTCCTCTCCTCTAACACCACATCGCTCCTGCCTTGTCTGCTTATCTCTTGCATTCTACATCTCTAACCTCTCCTCCTGTAGTCTCTCCTCCCCCAGCCTCCCCCTCTGTTTCTCTGCCTCCGTCTTGCCTCTGTGGAAGTGATGGGTAGGAGCTGACAGGGGGGAATGGACTGATTGGGGTCCTCCTCATGTTGTGTTTCCTGTTCAGGCAGTCTGAGCTGACTCTGGTTCACGGTTCTGGAAGAGCTGCAGAGGATCTGGATGACTTCACATGATGTGGTTCGGTTTTTTATCAGTGTGTTTGTATGTGTGTGTGTGTGCGTGTGTGTGTGTGTGTGTGTGTGTGTGTGTGTGTGTGTGTGTGTGTGTGTGTGTGTTTAGACCTACAGTGCCGTGGTTGATGATCTCCCACTAGGCATCAAGGGAAATATATATTGCTGATATGTGCTGGACTGATACAGAGATTGCTGCTAAAATTGTCTTTTTTTTATTAAAAACTGACATCTGATATGATGGATATGCTGCAGTTTGACTGATTTGATATTTATTATTCCAGTGATGGTAGTGTATGGTATCTAGAAAGGTGCCAGCATATAGTTTAAGAGAAAATCTAGATTTTTCATCTTTAAAAAAAAAACGTCCTAAAACCACTAACACGAGTTAATCTATAACACTGATTCATCGCCCAGCCCAAGCCAAGTGTTAGTCTGAGCTTAGATGAATCCTTGAATGTGTGGTTTGCAATCTGCACATGTAGTTGATCACTTTCATCGAGGACATTTAGACTTAGATATATCATATAGCACAGGTGAAGGAAACGGAAATATTAGTCGTATAGTTTCAGGGATGGCTGAACTGATTCATTCATAGAATTGGTTGTAATAGTGACTACTATCAGCAGTAGTACATACTTATCCGTCTGTCATGCACCTGTCAGTCAGAGTGTGTGACTGACACATCACAGGTATTCTTATCACTGCAGGTCACTCATCATTTATTAAGGAGCCTCATAAAACAGCTCAGCCGACTTCACCCCGGGAACTCTGGGATTGACTTATCTGAGAGCAGCAGGGTTCTTCCCTTCAGGGCTTGAGAAAGACACACACACACACACACACACACACACACACACACACACACACACACACACACACACACACACAAAGACACACACACACACACACACACACACACACACACACACACACACACACACACACACACACACACACGTATCTGACCAATCAATCAACTTAGCATGGTCCCGTCTCTTCCTCTCTACGCTCTTTCTTTCTTGTTATCTTCCCTTCCTCCCTTGCTGAGACGTTCTTTATCACCTCTTTCTTTCTGTCTCATTTCTTTCTCTTTTTTTCGTTACAAAATGAAACTGCCAGTCTTCCCACTGCTCCCCTCTTTATCTCCTCTCCTCCTCCACTCTTTCTATCCATTTGATTAAAAGTAGGTCATTCTGCAACATCGAGCCGCAGTTCCTACCAAGCATGTCATACACATATACACGCGTATCGCTTGGCAACCACACACTCCACTCCACCAACCTTCCTCCTTCCTCCTTCCTCCATCCTCGTTTCCTTCTTTTACCTTCCCCGGAGGTCGGGCTCAGTGCAGAGGGCTGGGTTTGCAATCTGACACAGCTTTGTTTTGTCCCTGCTCTGCTGCCTTTGAGGGGCTGGAGGTTAATTGAGCTCGGCTTTGAGGAAACGAGGGTTAAATCCTCACAGGCATACATTTTATCAATGGATGTCCAGAGAAAGGGCTCAGAAACAGTCTGCAGCTCTGGATCTAAATGTCCAGAAAAGAATTACTCATTTCCTTTTGGGGTAAGAAAGACTAATGTCATCTAATGTCTTATATTGATGATTTAACCACATTTAACTGCCTTATATTTGAGGAGGAAAAAGATTTTTAAAGGTCTTCACTTTGTGTGTGTGTGTGTGTGTGTGTGTGTGTGTGTGTGTGTGTGTGTGTGTGTGTGTGTGTGTGTGTGTGTGTGTGTGTGTGTGTGTGTGTGTGTGTGTATGAATGGTTAATCGTCTCTACATGTTAGCCCTGCAATGGACTTTCGACATGTCCATGGATGGATGCTGTCACCTTATAGGAAATCTTCTCTCCAACTAACTTTCAGCTGGTCTAGAAACAAGCAGAGGTGGAGTTGAATCTGTCAGTCAAATCAGTAAAGACCCATGTTTAATCATGTTTAGATATGTAGTAAATTAAAATAAGCATTTTAATACAGGCTGTGATGGAGAGCTGCAGTTTTTTACACTTTCACATTGTCTTCATTTTTTACTCCAGAGGTCGCTGCTTCTAAGAGACCATGCTTGTGATCGTGTGCAGCCAACTCTCACATTTCAGAGTCCCTAAACATCACATAAATGCATCACAAGTCAGAGGGCATGCTTTAACCTCACCACAGTGCAGGAATATTGCGGTTCCACATGTCGTCAAATTATCTCTCATGGTGGATTGATGGATTACCCTCTATAAGCTAGATTACAGTCTCTGCCCACTGATTGTCATGAATATGTTGAACTCAGTGGATGGAAACTGGGTTAACAATGACTCCACCAACACCTCCTACACATTTCCCAATTATCCCATCAGCTTTCTGAGAGGAGTTGTCATGGCAACCTCTTTATAGATCATCTATACCAAGGAATGATGTCACTGTCGGGGATGTTTCCTGCGGAGCCTCGTTAAAATGTGACCCACGACCTACTACTGTGCATATGACCAACTGGTGTGTGTGTGTAGGGGGTAGACAGTAATGGACCCGGGTTCAAAGGCCTTAGCTGGAGGGTGAATTGGAGGTTGGTGGGAGGAGCTTACATGCATGTATGGAGGAGAATATTACACCCACGCACACTCCCATGCAGAGCTCGGGGGGAGTCATTAGTGAATTGGTGAGTGCTAGACCTGTTATAGATCAGCAGGGAATAGCAGGTAATAGACTGGACTTTAAAGTGCCCACTCTGATACACACACAGTCGCACACACTCACTCTCCTCGCCGTCCCGTGAGGCCGTTAAAAGCAGGTCAGAGCGACGACGGGCAGTGTTTGATGGAGAGCATCAACAACATCAGTTGTTTCTTGATTCACTTCACACTTTCAGTCTTTATTATTTACACTTTGTGCCTAAACATCAGGTTTACCTTCTCATGTTTTATTCAGGGAGCACTTGCTTTTAATTTTAAAGGAACCCTGCAAAATTTAGAGGGAAATGGATTGGTATCATTTAAGCAAGAGTGCAGAGCAGAAGCCAGGAGAGGAGGCGAAAAAATCCACTGATCCACATTTTTTAACTCCAGTTTAAACTGTTAATTTTCATGACATGCCTATGATTGTTGGTCATTGTTGTTGATTCTGTTTAAATATGCTCAATTGTTTTCTCAAATAAGAAACAAAGACATGACAGGAATGATAGAAAGCTTGCCAACACACTGTAACACACATAATTGAAAACAAGTGGGTATCATGTCTGTCAAAACTGGGCACCAGACGGACAGCAAAGACTTTCATTCAACAGCTCAGGGCAACAATATAAATGAAAGAAAACTGAACTCCAACCATCGAACATAAACTCAGGACAACAGCAACATATTTCACAGTTAACAAAGTTATTATTACATTACTGTCAGAGTCCTCAACTTAAGTCAAGTGTCCCAAAGTACCAAAGTGGAGGAGTTTACAGATATATTTAAAGGATGTTATTTAGTGTTGTTTTGTCAGTATCCACTAAGTAGCCACCTTGGGTTAAGACATGCAGAAAGATATGAAATGTCATCTGGGGAAATGAATATCTTTCTTTCCTTTCCTTTTTATGCTCCCTTAGAACAAAGAAGCAAAAACAAACTAATGCATGAAATATTATACATAATTGTGGAATTAAGTCAACTTTTTATCAAAGGCCAAGCTGACTTTTATTTCCATGCAATTCCTTTTTAATACAGTCCACTAAACTAAAGCCAGGAACACTCAACTAGACCATTGAGCTGATTTTGGGGATGAGTCCTCTCTAATTCAGCCATGTACATTTGTTTGTTGGTTCTAAAGTTGTTCTTCCCATATTTTCCTGTAGAGTGAGGTATGTTGAGAGAGATTTTATTTCCCCAATCCGGTCAGAGTGACATTCTGACCGCACTGATCTGAAATCGTAAATATTAAACATGTTCAATATTTATGACCAGATATCCTGTTGTGTAGAGGGAACCCAGAGGACAGCTGAGCATGCACTTTGTGGATTGTCATGTGGGACAAAACGATAGCCAATCAGGAGGCAACCTGTCCTGTAAAACATATCACAATCAAACGGATAAGGAGAGGAGTAGAACAGAAAGCGCTACCAGGTAGCCAAGCAGCTACCAACGTCTGGTTGTTGGTGAATGGAATCCGTTTGTGTGTGTTGTGTTGTGTTGTGTTGGTCATATCGTCGCCCACCACCCACTCCTAACTGTTGAATCTGTCATTATTTATCTTCATGCAGGGTCTCACATTGTCAACATCTATTAAGATTTGTTAGAGTGTGCCAAGCTTAAAGGCAATCCATAAAGTCAGTATGTGTCCTGCAGATAGTGTATACTGTCGTGCGGTCTGTAGCTGCGAGGGATCATTTAAAATAAATTAGGGGATCTCTAAAGCATGATGAGGGTTGCTCTGTAGTTTCAGCTCCAGATTCATGGAGCTTATTAAATCATTGTTTTACAATCAAAGCACTCCCTTGTGTTTGTTTTCAATTAAGACTAAATTACTTGATCTTAAATGAATGATAATGAGCTTCAAGATAGAATGAAGTAAATGAAATCAGCTTACTGCAAAAATGAACATTTCACAACTAATTACATTTTATTAACTCAGGCATTGTTGAGTGATCCCCTGCTCACATTTTGCATGCACTGCACTTATGAAAGCAGGGGCTGTATGTGTGTTTCAGTTGATTGTATTCACACTGCATCTCAGGTGCAGAACTGTCCTGCTGGAAAGATTTGTTTAGCCACAGATCAAGCATGCTGACCCACATTTAGGCAAATAAGTTAAGATTAGGCCTTTTATTTACACCTGTGAACAAAATATCACAGACACGCCACAGTCATAGATTTTGCAGGGATGTGCCTTAATACACATGTTCTGTGAGTCTGTATTTGTCATGTCAATTGTGTCTAGTGTGGATATGAAGTGCCAATAGTAACATTACCTCACTGTATTTCTTGGTACTTTCTCAGCTCTTGGCAGTCTCACTGCCTCTCTGAGCCTCATGTTGCACTACAAAATACCTCTTTCAGTTCTAAAGTCAACCAGATGTTTAGGTTCAAAGTCCAAAGAGATCCATAAAACAGATATAGCATCCCTAGTACATTTACAACACAAAATGATAAGGAAAGAATGACCCATTAAACCTTCATGTCCTGCTTAAGAAGCTAAATGATAAGGCCGGCATGTCAGGGAGACCATTTCCTTTCTTGTGGTGCCCCACAGGGCTCAATTCTGAGACAACTTCCCTTTTATATCTGTTACCACTATGACAATTCAGTCATTGACATGATATTACATATAATCTTTTACAGATGATATTCAGCTCCTCTTTTGTTCAAACCTGGCGAGACCTTAAGGTTATCTAGGCACCTATGATAGACAGTATACTTTATTCCATTTTTATGAGAAGGAGGTTCTGGCTGTTTTTCCAGAAAAGTGTTGAGCCTCTCTCCTCCGCTGCCTGCTACAGTATGCATACATTTGATTTATCTTAATAATTGGACAGCTACATCTATCGTGTTTCCCCCACCTCCGAAATATCAGATCATGCTTCTGCATATTCAACTGTTGAGCTTTTCACGTCTGAATACGTGTTTAGTGTTACGTATAGCTGCATCCTGATGCACTTAGAGTCTCTTCAAGTAGGGCGCACTACTGCCGTGCCCTTTGGCAATGCACTTAACCCAGTTAAACATTTCTCCGCAGATGTTCAATATGTGCCATGCTGTAGTCAGAGGGGGGTGAATTGCCTAAACACATATTGGAGGAACGATTTCATCATCAGATCCAGTTAAATATGATGTAAATGCTTAATTACAGGGATATTCTTAATGTGTATTGGTAGTGTTTTATCGCACAGCTGGATACCTCTGCAGATGCATTTACAATCGTACATTATGGAGAATTATATAATGAAAGAAAAGAACATGTAGCTCCCTGAAATATTCATGTGCCGTGTAGTCATTAAAGTAACATTTATCTGAATTCAACCATATCTACATCCAAGCTGTGCCATAATCTACATCACTCTGAGATTAACCACATAACCCCCTGTGGAAACATGCAACATCAGAAACATCTCGTCACAGTCAGAGTGGGTTTGTGAAAGCTAGAGGAGATCAGGCTGCTGAGAAACATGACCAGCAGAAGCTCGGCAGAGCTTCTTTCTGCATGAGGACATCTGCGGTGACTGATAGATAGTGAACCCATAATTGATGCTTCATTTTTTCCTTTATTGACAAGACAGCTGAATAGAGACAGGAAATCTCATAATGTGTGTTACCCAGTAACCTCTGAGCTTAACCAGTACTTCATCTAATTATTTGAAACATAGACTGTATAAGACATAGTACAGTCTCAGTGGTGTCACCCATTGGTGTTTCAAAGCCTGGAACAGAGGTTGTCGTATAAGAAAAACTGAATCCAGCTGACTTTCAGCTAACCTAGAAACCAGCAAAGAGGTGGAGCTGACGTTGTAGCCTAGTTGTGTCTCACTAACACCTACACCTGGCAGTCAGTTCAACCATTCCTCTAATTATCCTTAAATATGTACAAGCCTTTATTTGAATCTAATCAAAATTGTTAAATTATATTTCAAATGTCATACCCTTTACATTTTATAAGTAGAGAAATAAGCTTAAACCAAAACTGTCTTTTGTACCAGATTGTAAACAGGCTTAATTCAGCTGTGTAAATGGACATTATAATGGGCATTTTAATATGGGCTCTGATGGGGATTCCTTTGTCATTTGGAGCCATCCCCAAGTGGACACTTAAGGAACAACATTTTTTTTTTGCACTTCAGCATTGACTTTTTTATCACCAAAGGCTGCTGCTTCACTTTGAACTTTTTTATTCTCTCTTCTTTGCAAACCCATCCTGGAGGCCATCGTCTTTTGCCTGACCAAGTTTTAGTCCCTTGGGACTAAATGCCAAAATTTGAATGCATCTTGTACAGCCAGCAGATATCAAGACATCTGACATTTTAAGTTTTTGCAGAGCCTTATACCATCTGCTGTTCTTTGTTTACAGTCCTACAAGCAACCCGATGTGAAATGGAGATGGAGATGAGAACCAATATCTACGATTTTGAGATGCACTTGCAGGCAGATTTCTGTTGTTAGGGCTAAATGACAAGCTGATGCATCATTGATAGCCAGTTGTTTCTGGGATTGCATTTGGTCAGTGTGTTCTGCTTCTATTGCTCTTCACGGGGACTGCAAACAGCAAAGCCTGCTTGAACCTGATTTGTCTGTTCTACTCTGATTTAAAACTGATACCAAAAAGCCTCTAATACCAGAAGATCTTGTTGCTTGCTTACTGTTTCACACTGAAAAATAGTTTTTTATCTAAAGGGATAAGCTGCATAGTAAATTAGGTAAGTTATTCAAACTAAACTGCATTAAAGTCATATATAGATAAAAACTGTAGGATGATGTGAGAGCGTTGGTTTCGCTGCACTCCTTTGATTCTTCTTTCACTCACCTGTCAGTCTTGAAATAGTGCAGGATTCTTAAACAAAGGGTAACTCTTCTGACGACTGTATTAGCTTCTGTTATTTCATCTGAGAGAAACGTCTTTGTTGGTGGAAAACAGCGAGCCTATAACAGCATGTAACTGGGTGAAGAGACTCTTGTGGGTAGTTTTCCACAGTAACGGATGTTTTTTGTATTGACTGAAACATTTTTTTCATGTAGCACAGACTTTATTGGAGATGAAGTGTGCTTGTATATGTTTTATATCTCCATAGAGGCTTTTCCACTGAGCTGCTGGCAGACAGGGTGTGTTTGTGTGTATTTCTGTGCAGCAGCACAGTTGAGACGGACAAAAAGAAAGAAGGAATGAGCATCGTTTGATCCTAAGGGCAGCGGCTGGCGTACAGCCTTGCTCTTTGAAAGCACAAACACACAGTGGGAGAAACAACAGTGCTGCAGACAGTCCTCAGGCATGTGTGTGAGTGTGTGTTTGTGTGTGGCTGCTGTTATATCTTCTTCTTCTTCCCGCACTCAGACTAACAAAGACTAATGAGCAGCCACCACATCTGACAGGGGTCGTCTATTCAGATTTTATCTCTGCTCTGTCTCTCTGCACAAACAAACTTGAGCTTGTTTAGCCGAGAACATATTCAGAGGATGTAATGTTGTTTATTTTCTCTCTTTGTTTCTCATCAGGTCTGCTGAGTGGAGACAACACAGTGGGTGGACAGACACAAGAGACGTGTCCACATCAGTGAACGTAAGTCAGTGTTCTGTCAAACCAGCGCTCTATGTTACACTCATATATGCACAGGAACAGATTGACCTAGTATCTCCTGTATTAATAATGTTAACTCACCGCCATCCCCAACGCCACTCTGACATTTCACATTAACTTCAAGCCCATGACATATATGGAAGTTTCCTTAAATGACCTTTAAAGACTTATGAATGTATCATGAGTATGTGGATAACAGAGTGTAGTCTATACAATATGAATTGAAGTACTGACTTTTGACGGATGTGACAAAGTTCAATCAGAGTATGAAAAAGGCAGCAAGCAGTAGGTCAGTCTTTCCATTTAAGAAGCACTGAAGAGAAAAACATGTTAAATAGTTTCAGAAACTGATGATGTTTTTCAGGAGTACCAGAATTGATCCCAACCTGTCCAAACCCATTTTGGACTATCCAAATGAAATAAAACATTCCCCCTGTTTTTACTGGAAACTTTCAACGAAGAATGGCCCTTTTTCCTAAACATTACAAGTCTGTACAAACTTCACAAACATGCAAATGTTGTCCTTTGATTCTTCAATATGCAGCTTTGATTGATTTTTGTACCATGAGAAAGTTTTAACAACCGCAGACTTTCATTTTTATTTAATTTGGAATCACACACAATCAAAAGGGATTGTACAGTCATCACTGGTAAAACAACCACCATAGTGATCCATTTATGTTTTTTTACAGTGTGAAAAAAAGATGCCTCAAGATTTCTTCTCCATCCAAAAAGGAAAGAAAAAGGAACTACACATTTGTTTATACCGGTGTTTCTAACTTACATTATGGACCCACTGAGAAAAAAATCCACTGAGAAAATCTGGGCGGATGATGATAAATTACTAACAGTCCATTCTGATTAGGAATGAATCACTGCAATTGTGATGTGTGAATACACAATAGTCAAATCACAGGATGTGCAGTCTCAGTCATATGACTGAAACACATCATACTGTAACTACTTTCTCATTTTCTCTGATTGATCACCAATGAAACTGTCTGATATCACTCTCTTGCAGCTCCTCAAATGAACACTTAGACTTTATCTGTGTGTCACACAACCGTAAAACGTGTGAGTTTTACTACACAGAGTAATGTCTCTGCTCTGCCTGTGTGTTCCTACCTACCGTATTGGCTGATTCTGATACTGAGTCTATAAATCTGTACATCAGTAACCTACATAAGAAACATCTTAAAAGATGAGCATCTCTAGGTGAACGTTATTCTTTCCGCTTGTCCAAGAATTCCTTTATCTTTGTTTCTGGAGCCTCAAAAAGAAGCTGATTCTTCCGTTAGAGAGATTTAATAAATTCTAATATGACTTAAACCAGTTTTTATTGCCTTCTGGTAACTGTGAACAGTTGCCAAAATGAGTGTGTAGTTTAGTATTTGTAGATAGATTTAATATTCCAGCAAAAAGTCAGTCCCAATTAACAGTTACATTCACGTCGATACATGTATTAACTCTCTTTGGATCAAGTGGTAGAGATTTGCTTCCTGCACCGCAGTTTTAACTTCAAGTGTTCTGCTGATTGTCCAGCATTAAGGACATCTCTCTTTTTTTCATACTGCATTCACGTATTCGTTGAAATGTATGTGCATTACCAGCCTTTGCTTAAGGAGCAGTGCCTGATCGGTTCTCTACTGCCAGCTTGCTGTTATGTATGATTTTAATTTACAGTTTATGGAAGTGCTCCCAGTAGCCATGCTGAGAGTAATTGTGTGTGATGGGTGGAGTGTTTTTGGGGGGTGTTTGTGGAGCAGAATTGATGTTGGGGGTTTACATAGAGGTCAGAGAAATAGCTGAGGGGGGAATTAATGTGTTATTGCCTCAAGCTCAGCAACTTGGTGAGATAAAAAAAGAGATTTCTCAGAGGAAAAGTACTCGGTGCATAGAAGGAAGAAGTCATTTCAATATGAGGGGAATATAGAATTTGCAAATAATGGTTATAAGAAAATGCAAATAGGGATTAAAAAAGAAAAAATCCTCTCGTTTACTTCCCATCTTCATCACTTTTTATCAGGCTAACTTAGAATAGCAGTGATCTGTATGACCTACATTTACTGAATATAATATATGCAGTGAATATATAATGTATGAGATGTGGGATTAAATGTGATGTAAGTCATATTAGGAAGTAGAGAAAAGGGAAGAGGAAGCATATATTTCCTCTAATTAAGAGACTATTTACCAAGAATGAATGGAGGTTCAACCTTCAGCGTCAGTGTTGTTTTCAGTTTAAATCTCTGAAATGATTTCCTCATAAAACACCATCTCAGTCCTAGTATTTCAACATTTCCCACCAGCACATTAATGATTCATAAAAGCTAAATAAGGAAAGGTAAAAATGGATATTACTGCTTCAGATCACCACCAAAGATGAACTCATACCCGTGAGAGCAGTTCTGCCTCAGTATAAGTATTTTATAGGAGCTCAGCATTTTCTCAGGAATAAATGAGGTCCAAGCACTTTGAGAGAAATCACGTATAGTCTGCATAAAGACTGACTTTATGAATGTCTATAGACCCTCAATGGTTTCAGTTGTTTGGTCTTAGCTTCTGGAGATGTCTCAGTCATGTGGTCATTTATGATCTTTGGCTTCCTGTTTTCAATCACTCAATCTTTATTTATATAGCGTGGCAGTAGCTCAGTCCATAAGGGCTTGGCTTGGCATCTGGAGAGTCACCGGTTTAAGTCCCAGCATGGACAAAGTTTGGCAAGTGGACTGGTGGCTGGAGAGGTGCTGGTTCACTTGCCTGGGCACTGCCGATGTGCCCTTGAGCAAGGCACCGAACCCCCAACTGCTCGGGGTGTGATGGTTGATGGCAGCATCCTCACTCTGACATCTCTCCCTAAGTGCATGTCCACTGCATGTTTGTGCATAAAATTGTATATACCCCAAACTGCCCGTGTAGCATGACCAAAAAATAACACAAGTGTAAAAATTGAATTTCCCCCTGGGGATTAATAAAGTACGTTTCTTTCTTTCTTTCTTTTTTCTTTCTTTCTAAATTCCCATCAAATGTGATCTCAAGATGGTTTACAACAAGTGCAGGTCTAGACCGTACTCTCTGTTATATTATTAACAAAGACATACCATCCTCACCTTGTACTTTTCTATGCTCAGACACTGGACAGATTTATTTTGCTTCACAAACCAACAAAAATTACCCACAAGGCAACCTTTCTGAAAGAAGAAAGGCTTGACCAGGAATAATAAGTAGGTCTAAAAGACACCCTGACAATGAACAACAAACATGTATAGAGTTGTTGTTGCAACAATCCAACTAATGACGACTTAGCTGACAAAGGCTCTTCTCTTACCCTGCTAAAAACCTAATTTCTAAAGGTCAGTGTTTCCATAAAATGTGTCTGTCTCTGCATCATGCATGTGTCTGTGTATGAATGTATGCAGGTAGGTGTTATTTATTTATATATGTGCATATGTAGGTATGCATATAAGCCTGCACTTTGGACTCTTCTGTATTCAAAGCAGAACACGTTAGTGTGTTTAAAAAAAGTGCTGCATACATAAAGTTAATATTAAGTTATTGTATTATGGTTGGTTTGAAATGACTATTTTTGGGCAGATCTTGACAATACTCGTGCTTTTTTATTTCATAAGGTTACAGATACCAGTTGACCCTGTTGAATATTTTAGTCATAACATGACTTAATCAAGGTATTTTGAAGACATTAAAGCTCCATGTAGGACAATGGGGTTGCAGATCTGAGTCTGTATACAGTCACTGTAACACAGAGCTGCTTTGTTTGCAAGCATGGCCATTAAAATGTTCACTGTACAAAATTACACATGAAATAAGTAAACAAGATTAATGTGTGAAATGTGAGGTCATTCCAGTTTTGGGACATGTTTACTCACACAAACACACAAAACCTCAAACGCACACTCCAAATCTACATGACAAACAGTCACTTCACCTCCTCAGCCCTGTTCCTCTGTGTTTGTCCCAGAAGAGCTCCATTAGCACTCAGCAGCATCCAAAATGACTCTAATGGAATCCCCCGTGCTGGAAACAAAGGCGCAGAGACAGTCCGAGTGTTTGTGTGTACTGGGCAGGGGATGGGCTGAGATGAATATGAATGCTCTCCCTTCATGGACAAAGAGGAAACACAACAATGAGCTTGATGTGTAATTGCCATGATGGAATGAAGAGATGGCGATAACAGACAAAAATAGGACCATAAAGGCTCCTCTGTACAGTCGTGTTTGGAGACATGCTACAGTTTAATTTTTGCAATTTGCAGTATGTTATCTGCTGTAAAAGAGCTCCCTAAAAGACCTGTTGTTGAGAATGGTTTATTCTTTGTAAGTCTCTGAAACAAAGAATATACTCCTAAAATGAGCCCAAGTGAAAACATTCAGCAGCTGATTAGGCTTTTTGTCTGCTGCTGTAATTATCAAACCTTAATCACACTAATCATGCATGTCTTCACAGTTCATTTAAAAGTGAGGAAAATTGAACTCCTGAGCGTTAAGTGGCCATTCTTGGAAACATAAAATTATTCAGGCTGTGATATGAAAAAGAAAACGTAGCAGGACTGAAAACAGGCGACCAAACTATCAGAGAGACCACACTACCCTCAAGCATCTCAAGCCTTTCAGCATTGTACTGCAGAGAGACACGGACACATCAACGCACAAGTATGTAGTCCTCACATCTGCATGCCATCGGCCACCGCTGAGTAGAGTCAACGCTGAAGAATAAACCAGGCTTTGGTGTGGAGTGTACTGTGTTGGTCATCTCTTTGTGCTCTGAACAAAAGAGTGGAATCTGTCAATATTTGTCATCTTATGTGCGGTCTCTCGTGTTATGATTGTGGGTTAAGGTTTAAAATATTTTAGTGTGAGCCAGGCTAAACGAAGGGATGCTTGTAGTGTTATTGGAGAAAATAAATCTGTTGCTCTCATCCACCTTGGTACCTTTTGTAGGATTCAGAATAGTTTATTGTTGGAAGTTGATGCCACTTTAATGGTGAGATTGATGCACACATGGTACCTGCTAAATTTGGTTAAACTGCCAATCCACAGAGACAAATGATCAGACAGTCAAACTGGTCATCCTCAAACTAAAGCAAGCGGGAGGCAGTGAAGTAAATCCACGTTAAGTCGCTGTAGGAGTATGTAGAATTAACCAAGCTACTGATCCAGATGATGTTATTAACTGAGACACAACTGTGTTTAGTTTTTCTGATTGTCTGGAAGAGCTGATGTTCATGGATGTGGCAGTGTTATCACAGCAACAATAAACGCTCATGATCCCTTTGTCACTTCGTCTGTGGTCTGAGTTCAGCTAACATTTGAAAACCTCTCTTCCCCCTAACATAGTTTTCAAAGAACAGTTTTCTTTAAAGCTCCACTTAGCAAATTTATGTTAATTCCCTGCAGTTTCTAGAAGTAGGTTAACATGTGTCATGTGTGTCATGATTTTAACTCTGAGCATGCTTTTGCCAGCACTCACAGAAGGTCACTAAGCAATGCTCACTGATGCACAACACACTGTATACACATAAGTCAAACTAAATGTTAATTTTAGAAACAGCCTGCAACAGGCCGGTCTGTTTCTGTTAGAGCCTGTAGCCTGAGAGGCAGCAGGCAGAGGCAGGGCAAACATTCATCTATTCGTCTAATGGCTCTGTGATACACACATGAATGTAACGATAGCATGAAGGGCTCAGTGTGATGCTAATGTTTGCCTCAGGTTGTGGCCCTCAAGCCATACCAAGGTAGCACTGACCTGGTTGTGTTTTGGTTTGTGTATTAGGTCATCATGTGTCTGTGTGTGTGTGTGTGAACCAACTTATTTTTAGCTAGGTCAACCAGAAATGTGAACACAACCTACAGTCTGGTTCTCCACCGCACTACGAGCGCAGCCAACCAAACCAAAGCTGCCAGCTTGATGCAGGCGTTGTGCATGAATGTTTGTGTCCCGCAGACTTCCCTGTGAAACTGTTAACCTGCACACTGACCCATTATTTCTCCGAGCCGCCTCCATGACCAGGACTGCACCAGATCCCCCTGACTGGCACTCAGAGAGGGCAAAACGCAGCCCTGCTGTGTCTGCCCTTTGACCGTGCCTCTGAAACAATGTCAGACAGTGCCACATTCCTTTTTTAAATCTGGCATGAGTTGACAAGTTGACATTGTTTTGGTGCTCTGGTACTGGCTCCTGTGCCTGAGGATTTCAGCCAATTCTGACATCCTCTTACTGGAGAGGTCCAAAGGCTGGATGATAGAGGCCAAATAATGACTCTGTTTGTCAAACATGGGGCAAATTTAAGAACCAATCAGCTATTGTTTGAGGACTGTTTTCGTCTCTGAGTTGATGGCAAATGTTTCTGGGCTCCCAGCTTGGCCAAAGGAATTTTGTGGTACAACTTGTCTGGGCAAAAACTTTCTTTAAAAAGTTCTGTTTTCAAAAACTGCAGTATGTGGCAGTGTATTAAATGTAAAGATGAAGGACTATTTTCTAACCGGGTGCAGGGTGGCAAGTGTGTCCATGTTTAGGCAAACTGAGGGCGTTATATTTAATTTGCCATCTTCTTGTGCTAAACATGTTTCTGCCAACATGTGTGAACACAGTGTGAACATCAGTTTTGTGAAGTGGGTCGCAGGTTTTTGCAGCCTGCAGAGCAGCTGCTCTGCTCCTCTGCCATGTGAAGTAATGTGTATTTTGTCGTATGTGACGTTCACTGACCCTCTTTTTTGTCTGCATGTGCACTCAGCCTCGGTGTATCACGGTGTGTTATCATTTATAATGCACCGCTGTGTGTAAAGAGAGTTCCACACGTGGAAAGAAGCACTGACCTATTTCAATGCTTGCATCATTTCCATCCTCTCTCCTCATATCAGTATCTTTCTCTCCTCTCCATCTTGGTTTCCCTCTTTCCAGGACTGTCCTGAAAGCAGATCTGCAATATCAGTTTTGGGTCTCTCCCTTATCCCTCTGCTGTGTGTGAATGAGTGTGTGTGCGTGTGTGTGTGTGTGTGTGTGTGTGTGTGTGTGTGTGTGTGTGTGCAGGCTGATGATGGGGTGATACTGGTCAGATGTCTCAACAGCTGGGCAGCAGAGATACGCCCGGTTTTATCTTTGTGTGTATGTTCGCAGAGGGAATGAGGGTGTGTAAGGGCGTGTCTTCATCCATGTGTGTCCATGTAGTGTCCCTCCCAGTGCATCTGCATTCATGCATGTTGTGTGCGTGTGTGTGTATGTGTGTGAATGACACCTCATGCCAGCCAATACTGGGGTATTAGCTCCCCGGGGGCAGATTAGCTATGTTGTTGAATAGTGTTGGATTGACATACCACCAGATGGTTTATGCATAATGTGTGTGTGTGTGTGTGTGTGTGTGTGTGTGTGTGTGTGTGTGTGTGTGTGTGTGTGTGTGTGTGTGTGTGTGTGTGTGTGTGTGTGTGTGCTGTAGGTGTTTGTAGGTTTGGGGTGAAATCTGATGACTGCCCTGAGGCCACAAAGCTGTTGTGTCCCCTCTGTTGTGAAATCAGTCTGTTCCTACAGGGTGCACAGTATAAAGAGACAGGGGCTCAAAGGCACATACATTCAATATTTAAAAATAATGTTCTAGTTGTAAACATGTATAATGACTTCCATTGAATACAATACAATATTTTTTATTGTAACAGCTGTCCTAGTGGTCATCATTATTTTGAAATGATGGATCAGGCTCTTGTTTTTACTACAATGAATAATACTTTATTTTACAAAGTAGTTAATGAGATAGTATTTCATAAGAGGGATGTTGGAGAAATGCATTCCTCTTCTCAGATTACACAAAATGTAGTGATATGATATTGGAAGTTATTAACAAGTCTTGATTCCACTATTTCACTTCAGAAAACAGAGTTTCAATGCCTTTTGCAGCCAGCCTCAAGTGGCCGTAAGAGGAACTGCAATTTTTTGTACCTCTGCGTTGACGCTGTAGGTTGCTGCTTGTTCTTTACGCAGCCACAGCCAGCTCCATCATGATTGGTCAATCCCACTCTGACAACAAATGAACAGCAGAAAGAAACCAGCATGCTTCTGATGCTGAAACCTTTCTGTGTTGTGTGATTACATGTGAGGCGTATTCTGTGCACTAACAGACTGGTTTTACTACAGGAGACACAAAGGAAGAGATCTGAGTCCTTTTCTACCACAAAGATCATGACATTGTAGAGTCTTCTTCAGCTCCTCATCAGTGTTATGTCACGCTCTCATCCCTCCATGTTCTCCTTAAGATTTGAAATGGTAACCTTATGGTTGACATTCCACCCACTCACCTCCACCTGATTATTCCTGTATCCTGTTGTCATTGCTCTGAGCTGTGCTGTGATTCGAAGCAGAGTGAACGATTGATCCTGGTGGGGGACAGCAGCCCTGCACAGCACGGGCGGGACAAGGATTAACAGTGGGCAGGTGGTCCTGGTATGGTTGCCAGTACACGGGCCTGGCTGTCATGTGGAGGTGTTAGGGAGTTAATTAGAAATCTCTGGCTTGTGTGCTGGCTGCTGAAAAAAAAGTGCCAGAGAAAAGGTGTAGAAAAAAAAGCAGATGTCATGTCCATGGGTCAACTTTAAGCATTTGAGGAGGTTTAATACTCAATATCACTTTTGTTAGTAACTGAGGCCAAAAGTGCTGATCAAGCCACAAAGATGGAAGGTTTGAGATGGCTCTAAGTCTGCGGCACAAACCAGAAGGTACCTCTACAGGTTTTCCTTTAATTCACTTTAATTTTAATACAAACTGTGGCTTTTCGTTTGACCATAGCAGAAAGATGAGATCAGCCAAAAAGTTAAATAGTTTGTGACATCATTTAAGACTTCATAGCTAAAAGCAGAGACTTGTCAGAACAATAACGTCTTTATCTGACTTTTCCGTTGGAGGCATTCAAACAACTCTTGTTTGAATGTCTTCAGTGGTCAAGTCAAGTCCATTCCCTCAAGCCAGATGTATAGACCCTTTATTGTTGATCTCCATTTCCTTTACTGAAATGACTGTATTACAGAAATATTCCTTCCGACACTAAGACGTCTTTTGGCGTGGAAAATGTAAGAAAGATGTTTCACCAGGGTGGTTTGATGCATGTTGAATCAAAGAAGTTTGATTGGTTAAATGAACAGGATCCTCCATCATGATTTCTGGGCCACTGATTGAAAGCGTTTTTATTTTTCTGTGAAGCAGCTTATGATTGCAGCTTGATCCCACTTTAAGACTCAGTGCCACAGAGCTTCTCCTTGGCTTTGTTTCTAGGCGGCTCTCTCTGGGGAGCCACACAGGGACTCAGCTGTGAATGTAGGCCAGAGTCGACACACACTCTCGTGCCAGAATACAAACACAGCTACACACTCACCCACGCACACAAACAGTTTATTCTTTCTGTATACTCTATGGTCTATCACTCTTTCTCCATCCTAACCATCTGTCTCTGTCTCTGGGTCTGCACTCACAGGTCCCCGAAGCGGCTGTCAGGAGAAACATCTAGCCAATCAGGAGAGGTGCGGGTCAAGGCCGGCCAATCGGAGGGGGAGAAATGTTGGGGCAGGGCGGGCAGACGGCCCTGGCTCTCGTGTCATTACTTCTGCTACTGTGGCGTGAAGCAGCACCAATTGAAGTCCCACAAGATCGTAAGTCACTCAGGAATCATCAGATTCACTTCAACACAGTATGTTATGAAAAATGGCAACACCAACACCGTTCAAAAAAGTGCAGGACTAGATGTGGTTAAAGGGAGATTGGCTGAGAGATGGTGCAGATAGGTTTGTGTATCAAGGTGAAGCCAGGAATGACTGATTAGAAATAGCACTAGAGTATTCATGAGTTATATTTCATGAGCTCAGACTCCCCCAATCATTTTCTTTTTTACAAACGCTTCAAACAAACAAACTAGAAATCTTTTCCAGTTGCTTCGTATTCTTTGTAGAGTGTAGCATTTTAGTAAAGGGCAGATAACTTCAGAGCTTATCTGCCCTTTATCACTCCATTAGACAATCTGGTTTCTGCATTTTGAAGTCACAGGAAAGATTCAGACAGGAGACATGGTGTTTAGAGAGATGCATGGTGTACAGCAAAGATCCCAAACTGTATTCAAACAGGGGATGTTGTAGGTTATGTAGAGTATGCCTGACACATTTTTCATGTGGAGTAATAACAGACAAAGTCAAAGCATGGATTCAAAGTGTCACTTAATATGCATATCTAAGAATGAATGACGCAGACGTAGATAGACGACATCAATGTAGAAATCAGTGTTTTCAGAGTTTGCAGTCAAGATATCTTCAGCTCCGCTTTATTGATTTTCATACCTCTCTCACAACATAACATTTAAATGGAAATTAAACTGGTATTAACTAGGGATGGGCATTTGAAGCCAAAATACTATTCGATAATAATCGGCATTTATTCAGTAATTATTCCAAAAATTCCCTACACACACGCACACACGCACGCACACACCTACAAACACCTACCACACACAAACACACACACACACACACACACACACACACACACACACACACACACACACACACACACACACACACACACACACACACACACACATACAGCTGTCCCGTTTGGTGTGGCAGTCTCGTTAACCAGCAGCAGGACGAGGTGATGCTAGCAGCAAGCACTGACAGTGACCGTCTCAATCTTTATGTCAGTGTTTTTGTGACGCGGCGTGGCGTGTGTGTTTACATTTTACAGCCATGCTCTGTCTATGGAAATATGTGTGTAGTGGTGTGAGATTCAGTAAATGGAGCAAATTGCAGCGACTGTAGCTTATGTTTTCTTCTTTTGCTATTCAATGCAGGTAGCATTCTTCTTCTCTTGTTACTTAATGCGGCTAGCAAGCAGCTTTAAAATGCTCTATAGCCACAGTATAGCGGGAATACAGTATTACAACCAGGCACCTGTGAAAACGATGAAGAATTGTGCATTTAAAATGAGAAAATATTCGCATTAACTCTTCATTTTTTACAAAGTGAATGAATATTCGGACATTTGAAAATCATTGCCCATCTCTATTAATAACTGCAATTCCATTTCAATAGAGTCTTTTAAATCTGCTGCTGTAATCAGAAGTTTTAACCATATACTGTATATAACGTGTAGTGGTACTCTATGGTTTTAAATTGAGGTCAAGGCTAAAGTACTTAAACATGCATCCTTAAAGGCCAGCAAGGGGAGACTTCATTAGTTTTAAAATTAGTAAGATAATATCAAATTGGAAACAACACTGGTACGTCTAACAGTATTGCTGCATAAGATTGATCAGATGCTCTGATGACAACCCGTCAAATAGGATAGAGATAATGAAACATACATCCTCTAGTCATTCAAATAGATTTGAGTTCTATCAGAGACAGAACATTTCTAAAATACTAAGGCTGTCTTTTTCTTCAGACTGTCAATTTTAGTTCTTCTTTTTACTCTCACTTCATTCATAAAGTTAATGCAGATGTTTCAGATCATTTGTGCATTCCTCTTAGAGATATGAAACCCTATGTGTGCTGCTGGAGCTGAGGCAGTGATCCCATTAACATCAGATTATCATGAGAATAGACGGCTTCATATCCCGAGGTGATGGTGTGTCACTTCGGGTGGCTCAGTCCCTGCAAATTCAAAGATGATAGGGGTTCATTGATTTTAACATGCACACATTAATATATTATCCTAATATACTCTGAACACACACACATGTACACACACACACACTCTAACACACAGTCACACACATGTTTATACCTGTCTATAATGACATGTATAAAAGCCCGACTGGGTTCGGCTGTTAAATGGATTCCTGAGGGAACATCGAACAAAAGCACAGAGGAGAAAAGGAGAAGTCATGCCTTTTTTATTTCTTAAACCTCACAACACACACACTACACACGGTCACGCACATAACACACAAACACACACTACTAGAACACACATACATGCACACACATACACCCATTGACTCCTTTCTTACGGCTGAGATGAATGTTTCACAATTGTACAATGAAAAATGATTTCATACTGAGAAAGGCCCAAAGACACCTGGCACACACACACACACACACACACACACACACACACACACACACACTCGCAGAAGGCTGTCAGCTGCTTAGTCTATTATTTCTCAGCCCTCCTATGGTGCCATCTCTCGCTCTGTTTTTTTATAAGCCTGACCTTTGAACCCTGGACTTATGATGCCCTATTGATCTGATACACACTCACACACAGAGACACACTTAAACGCACACCATGCCTAACAGGAACCAATTGTATAATTCCCCTTATAACACACTGACCTCTCTTTAATGAATTCAGCACTCAGTGATGAAGTGACGGGCAAGGTTTGATTTATTTCTGACGGATAGTATTAGCCCGTCACTTCTATATGAATTCACTAAAAACATTTTTCTGATGGAAATGAGAGAAATGATTAAAGAAAACATAGAATAGAAAATATACAAACTGTATCCTAAGTAAGATTAAGATCAAACCTTTGAATGTGGAGGGAGACATTAAGAAGAATGGGGTAACAAATAAAGCTTCTGCTATAAGAAGCAATGAAGCTGATCTGCAGACATCCTCCAAACTTAAAGTTAGCGTTTTTCTTGGACCTACATGATTTCCATACAGAGAACCCCTGAATCACTGACAGATTATTTAGTGGTTTAGCGAATCAGGGGCGAGTACAAAACAGAAACTGACCCCGATGTTGTGTTTTGTTTTGCTCCTTCGCAACAATAAAGTGTGGGAAACGATGAGGGCTTTGGGATTTCTATCTACAGAGAGCAGTCTAGATACATCTAGACATCTAGAATCTAGACTAGATACAGTCTAGATTCAGGAGAAAACCTTTTTTATACATCTGTGTCAAATTGACAGCGTAGCCAACATTATAGGTCCTTGTAGCTCTGTTTCAACACAAAAGCCCTGGCATAAAGCTTGACGTGCATCTACTCCAAAATGTTAGATGCAGACCTCAAATCCTGTGATTGCTCCGCTGGGTAGCATAAAATTTCCTGCTTTTACAACATTTCCAGGATCACCATACATCAGTCGTACCTTCCATCCCCTTCGATGTCTCCTCTTTTTTCTTCTTTGTAATAACTGCTGTATGATCAACGGCAACATTTATCAGCTCCAATTTAACACAATACACTTAGTCACTATAGTTAACTCAGAGACACATATACCTATGGACAAGCAAGCAGAAGTTCTAGCGGGACTGGAAACAGGCGATCTGAGTAGCATAGAAATGAACTGCTTCCAAGTGTTTAGGCATCAGCCACTACGACATAGAGTCAACGCAGAGCTATAAACCAGGCTTCATGGAGGTGTGAACACACAAGTGTGATCTACTATTTAGCACTGAGACTGGTGAGCTCACACTCTTGATTTGTGTCAGTTTTTATAACAGAGACACTATCATTTTAAGATCAGTGTGTGAAATTATAATTGTTGCAGTAGGTCATTATGTTATTGATCTTATTTTGGTAATGGTTAGGGGCTATAGATAGTGTTCATTAAATATCACTGTTTGATGGTTTTGTTTATCAAGAAGGACAGCAAAGCCGAACAATAAACAATATTAAAATAAGCAAAGCAGAAACACTGGGTAGGTCAGACTGAATGTACATAAAGTACGTCTTTAAACATTTATGCTTAAAAGTAAAGACAGAAATAGATTAAGTTCCCAGATTTTCTGGTGCAAGATAATCCCTACATGTCAAAAAACAACTTCTGCTGAACATTTTCTGACAAAAGAACCAGAATCAAATCAAGTATGTATATTAAGAGTGTATCATGAACGCCTCCAGGGTCCTTCTGGCAGACGTACTGATCAGATCTAATCGATAGTGAACCATTTTCAGCTTCTTGGGGTGCTTCATCACATTTTCATATGGAAAACTGATGCTACATGACACGTGAACTCCCTGGTGACTCTTCTCTTGTAGTGTTTTATCAGAGCCAACTAAGGCACCGCAGAGTGTTGAAGGTTTAATGAGAATCCCCCCTCCCCCAACTCTTCCTTATGTCTCTTTATCTGCTTCATAGCAAACTGCCCTCTTGACCTCTATTGATGAATGCTTTCCACACAATCCTACAGGACACACTATCTCTGCATGCTAATATCTAAAGGTCATATGATGAAGACTGTGTGATAAATCTGTGAAGTTGTATCGAGGCTGAAAACGCAGAATCATTATAAGCTGGATGAAAACATACAGACAAAACAGCCTCAGCAGTACAGAGCAGCATACATGCACACACTGAACACCTCATGTCAAGGCTCATCAGTAACTGTCACAGAGACACAAGGTCAAACTCCTGACACGCAGTAGCTTCATTATTGAGTTCCTTTGTGTAAGCGGAGAGGGGGATAGATAGAAGTGAGGAAGTCCATATTTCTTCTTAGTATCTGTACATGCACAGATTTAATGATTTCACTGAGGCGTATCAGGGGGGTAGGATAAGAAATATGGAATAAACTGTAAAAACATCGGATTTATTTTGCTCACATGTTCTTCTAAAATCATGAAAATAGCTTCACATTACTTTTTGTTCTTAATCAAAATATGCTGCGCCGCAATACAAGATGCCATCCGTCATCTATATTGTTTACAACTGAGATATATAGTAGGACTCTGGTGGCTGTGTTATAGCTCAGGCACAACATGTGCCCACATTTCAGGCCTACATCAGAAAAATATTAATAACTTGTTTAACCGATTAATAATTCTTTTGTTGACAAGCGAGCATGACAACATTTAATCTTGTAGTCAACTAAACCTGCACATTCCTCATCTGTATCTGAAGAAAAAGTGTTCCTACTTATTGGTATGAATGAAATGAAGTCCTGGTGAAACTGAATAACGCTTCGCAACACTTCACACTGTATCATCTAAAGTATACCTAACTCCTAAGTGTTTGGTGATAGATTTCATGGGTTGTCCAGTAACATTTCCCAGGTTTCATCCAATGCATAATCCTACAAGCAGAAATGAGCAAATATTAATTTCATACGGTGGCCTCCCTGTAATCATTCTGTTCTGTTATTTAAATTGCAGCTCTGTGTCCCAGTCTTTGTCGTTCAACCTGAAACCTGACATGTGTTTGTTTCTCTTCCTTTCTGCTCCTCCTCTGCTGAAATGGAAACTTCTTACAGGTGAGTCCTCAGTTTTTGTTTCTCTGTTTTCTTTTGTTGTTCACAGCTCCCGTCCTCATTTTTTATATATTCATCACATATAGAACATAGCTGTAAGCTTTAACAGTGGTTCTCAACTAACTGGATTTAAATGTTCTCAAACATGCTATGGACCAACTTAATACTGCTTCAGTTTTTCTGCTTCCATCTTTGGAAGCACCCTGTCTTGCTGTGAGGAGGAGGCACCTATCATTGTTCTGCCTTTAATACTTAAAAATAAATTATTTAAATATAACTGGGGATAAAACTGAATGAAATAGCAAGCTCTGCAGCAAGAGACAACAATAAAGCTCCTATGATAAGTCTTCCAGCATGATTTTAATCCATGCTGATAATTCAGAGTTATAGTGGTTTTCACCTCTTCTGAAAAGGTGCAGGATGTTATTCTGCCTTTCTCCAGGAAGACAGAAAAACACACAAAAAAACACCATAAAAGAGCAGTCTTGAAATGTACTTAATCACACAATAAAGTTCGTGTTGACTTTTGAAACACAGTAGCTGGGAACCACTGGACTAAATCACAGAATAACAAACAACATAACAGGGTGTGTTCATGTTGTACTGTAGTGTTGTAGATACTAATATATTGCTAATATGATTAACAATCACATGACAAATTCTCTGTGTCCCCTCTGTCTCACTCTCACGTTGGACTAACAGCAAAGATCCTGAAAGACCGTAAGTGTTTCTTTTCAACATGTCACTGCTTTTTTTTTTATTCCTCCAGCGTCTCTTACAGCTTTGAGCCTGCGATGTTTCAAAAGCATTTAATAAATTGACCGTGAAATAGGCTGGATGTTACACACTGAAGGACTGATACTCACAGTTTGGTCATCCTTCCTTTCATTGAAGCAAAACACGCCCTTACACTACACAGACTTAGGGAGTATTCTGCTGGATGAATATATGCCTATAGATCCTTAGTTGTTAGAAACAAATTATCAATGTGAATTTTAAATACAGCATTATACTGAGTAACACCAGCATCCTGACATGTATGTACTTTAAAGTCTCTTTGTGTTTTAGGACGGGTTGTAAGCAGATTTGTTGAAGAGTCATTTCCATACCAATTATCTCTCATGGCCTGGCTTTTTTCACAACCAAGCCTGCTATAGGAAGACTCTTATGGTTTCCACAGCAACATGAGGAACATGTATTATACAGTGCTGTGGATTAGATTAGCTGAAAAGCTTCAATTAGAGAGAGAAACTGTTCTTTCATCTGTGTCAGGGATTCATCTCGTAGTCCAGTCACAGAGCTTTCTTTTAGAGCATCCAGCTCCTCCTTTAATCTAGCAGGCAGACAGTCCTCTGAGGTGCTTGTTATCTTCCGTTTTTGTGTACAGTGAGTGTGTGTGTGTGTGTGTGTGTGTGTGTGTGTGTGTGTGTGTGTGTGTGTGTGTATGTGTGTGTCTGTGTGTGTGTGTGTGTGTGTGTGTCTCTGTGTGTGTGTGTGTGTGTGTGTATGTCCGTGTACAGTGTGTTTTGCAGGGCTCAGTGAGCTAGAAAAGTATAAAGGGCACAGACATGTTGGCTGTTGTTGGTCTGTGTTGCTGAGGAGTTTGGCTTAAATGAGCCATTAAATATGTATAATAGACTGAACACAGCTGGAGGTGGACACCATGAGCTGTTTACGCTTGAGAATGTGAGAAAGGCTTAGACAAATTCATGAGGCTTAAAAAATAGATGTAAACAAAAAGAAAGTGAGAATGTTTATTTGTGATTTTTGCACATCAACAAGCTCTTCAGTGGCAGGCGTGGTTCAACCATCCAAACTACAAACGTTGATAAGATGGCAAAAGAATGAATCATTCAAAAGAAGATAATAACGTTAATGATTAATGGGAAAAAACATAATGACAAAATAGTGTTACAAAATCTTTGAATTATTAATTATCTGTAGATTTAGACCATAGACTGGACAAAATAATTGACAACACAACTGCTCCTCAAAGTGAAGCCAAAACATAAAGAGCTCCCCCTGGTGACTGCCTGCAGTACAGGTCACAAACTCCGTCTCCTCCATGATAACAGATGGGACATAGGTCATGCTTTCTGCCATTAGAGTAAGTTCTAATGTGCTGATTTATGTTCAAGTGCTCATTTTCAGAGTAGTTTAAATAAAGCTCGACCATTTTTCTTTATTGGATTATCAGCGTAGAGGAGGAACGGCGGGAGATAACGTAAAAAACACTAACACAAGTGTAATTAAACTTTCCATAACCATGAGCGTCTCCTCACCAAGTTTTATGACAGTTACACAATGAATCAATACATTGAGCTTTAGTAAAGCTTCGTGTAAATCAGCTTATCGAGCTACTGAAGATGTTTTCTAGAGAAGTCAGAGAGGGCATGCAAAGAGTATGTATGTGTGAGTCTGTGTATGTTTGTTTATTTGTATTTTCTGTTGGCAGCCTCATCCCTGTAACCTTCTCTCTGTCCCTCCCCTCCCCCCACAGTGAAGCAGCCCCCCACTATAATCAAACAGTCAGTGAAGGACTACATTGTTGACCCCAGAGACAACATCATCATCGAGTGTGAGGCCAAGGGCAACCCAGTGCCAATGTAAGCATTATGCACACACACACAAACTCACACACATACACACACACACAAACACACACACACACACAGACACAGACACACAGACACAGACACACAGACACACACACACACACACACACACACACACACACACACACACACACACACACACACACACACACACACACACACAGAAACACTCAACGATTAGGGCCCTTACAGCACACTCGTTAATCTCTTTAATTTAAAGGAACAGATCATACCGCAGAGACAAATGTAGATCTCATGTTTAAGGAGGATACAAAGCAAACTGAAAATGTGTACTTGTACTTTTTATAATGTGATTCTGCAACACTACTGTATCTCATCTTCTCCATCATTATGCCTTTGGGTTTTTACATTGATTCTGTACCTGTGTGGTATTGGTATCCCAGTGTGTGATTTTTCATTGCTTTCCAGTGTCACAGAACCAAATGATAGCAGCGAATTTAAAAAAAACAATGGTTGGGGTGGCTGTCAAGATTCTGCAGACCTAAGCAAAATCGCCCTAGATCATAAATAATGTGATATGAATAACGGCAGACTTGAGCAATCTTCCACCCAAATTGTTGGTCATCATCAGACAGACGGCTGATGCTGGCTCAGCAATGGGATGACTTTGTCCCACTGCTCACTGATATAAACACTGAAGAAGAGAGTGGACCTTAGTGTTTCGTCTCAAACCAATGATTACAAACAAATACAACATCATCTTTGTTTGAAGTGTCAGACGAGGTTTAGGTCTATCAAAGAATGCGCAAAGTTACAGTTTTGTTAGGTTGTTAAAAAATGACGAAGGGATTGTAATGCGATCTGACAAGAACATCAGATCTGCTTGAAATGCCACGTTTTTCGGATGTCCATTCACAGGCCAAACATTAGACCTTGATGGCATCCTTAAAGTAAACAGAGCTCATGTTTAGTCAAATAGAAAACAAGTACTGTAGGACATGCAGCAGGCAGCCTGGACAAAAGCCTGTGAACACCTCATGGTTAGTGTCTTTTCTCTACTTTTGTCCTCACCCTGCCCTGTCTGTCTGTCTTTGGTGTCTTCTTGCCCCGTGTCTCTCACCCTATCTGGCAGTGAGACTTATGCGGGATGACAGTGCTGCTCAGATGTGCTCTTCTGCCACTCTGCCCCCCTCTGTCTGTCTGTCAATAACACATTTCCTCCCTAGACAGCCCTCACTTCCTCAGTGACCCCTCCCTCTCCTCTGGTAGAATAATGTCGTACCCCAAAGCTCCTTTCCTGCCTCATAAACTCAGCATGACACCTGTCTGTCTGCCCTCTGCAGCTTTAGCCTGACATGTGGTGCTTTCTGCTGCTCTCACCATGTTTCTCTGCTCCCCCAACCCCCCATCACCCCCTCACCCTCTCCACCTCATCACCTCTGTCGCTCTGTCTGGCTGTCTGCTCCAGCTGCTGTGAACCCATTAAACTCTCTCTGCCTTCCTGTAATTTCTCTGACGTCTATTTGTGGTTCTGTTTCGTTTCCTGGCGATGAAAATGATTCCTTCTCTTCATCTGAATCCAAACAATAAACATGGACCAAATTCACAGGCTTCTCTGCCATCCTTGTTGCAGTCTTAATAGCTGATTCCTCAGCTGAGTGTAGGCTCTGTGGAGGGAGCAGCCTGCAAAGCTTCTGCAGCCCACTTCACTGGATGGCAGTGTGCTTACCACCCCTGTTTTCCATCCATCCTCCTCAGTGCAGTCCTCCCAGGTCAATATCCATGTATCAGGACAAGCTGTTTGAGGCCTCTGACAGGATGATGATGACTTGTCTCAACAGTGTTGCTGCGATGAGTCACACACTTGAGTTGTTAGTCCAAGTTGACCATTAGCCCGTCGCCCTTCCTGTGCTTTGGAGATTATGCCAACCGCAGGATTTGGGCTGCTCCCCTGCCTTAAAGATTATCATATGCTTCCTGGAGATGCAGTGAAGCCTGATGTTTGTTATGACTGAGGAGACTCTCTCTCCAATTGTCTTAAGTACCTTGCCATGATGCCAGCGGTAGTGACCGTCCCCAAGGACCCTCGGGCAGCTGCTCAGGATGTGCTGGAGTGTCCCTCGCCCGGAGCAGAGAGGGCAAACTATAGATACAATATTTGATGACTCAGTGGATCTGGATCAATTCAGTCATCCATGTTTTAACTATTTGTGAAACTGCCACACCACATAGACTAATCTAGATTACAACCAACACCATGATGTCACTCCTATGTTTTTTGGACTGCCATTTGCAGTTCAGGTGGTCACCATCTTTGTTGCTCATTTTGAGCCATATTTGGATGTAAGGGTGGCACTATCCAGTCCATGCATGAAGTAAATCCATAAACTAGATTATTCACAGATTAACAATCATGTTTACCACAGTTTTATTTTCTATTTGTGGCGTTTGCTGAGTTGGGTGGTCTATGTTTTTTAACTTAACTACAAACTACAAAAGAAATGCACAGCAGGCCGTAGTATCTGACTAATATCAGCTTGCAGTGTTCTCAGAAAGACAGGTTAGGTTCAGTGACACCGAGCAAAGTTAAAGGCTGCTACAGACTTAATCATGCAAACACATACAGCTCATACACATCAAAGTATTCACAGTCTCAAAGTCTCTCTCAGAAGCAGGCCTAAACACACACACACACACACACACACACACACACACACACACACACACACACACACACACACACACACCGAACACACACAGGGTCTCCAGTGGTTACATCACTGGGGGTATGACTAGCCCAGGACAGTGGTGCATTGTTTATTTGGAGACAGATTGGCTTTACATAAGACACACACTCATACAAACACACGCAAACACGCTTGTGCACGCTCACCCAGATTCTTGTGTACATGTACACACTAACACAACTTCACAATAAGGCACTTACAACCACTCTTGCATGCACACATACAGGCTTCCCCCTTCCCAGGACAGGCATTGTGCTCCCATAATGCACTCTGTTGACTATTCATGCTCATGAAACATTCAGCGAAAAGGATCGCTCACTTATTCACTTGCAATCAGTCTCTCACTGCACACACACACAATCAAACACACACTTCCACACACAGTCGTCGTGTCCAGTTCTTTAATAGTGGTGCATTGTTCAGGCTGAGCACCGCGCAGCTCCACACAGCGGCCTGGTTCAACTGTAACTCTCTAAAAAATACAGGAAACATCTTTTTGATAAATCCTGGATCATCACTAAAAATAGAGGCGGGTTATGTAAGCATATTCAGAGTTCTTCACTAATCAGAAAGCCTTCTGGAAACACCACATGGAGCAGGATTAAGCTGCAGAAGTATTACACGCACATGGAGAGCGTGCGCTGTGGCAGATTTTTGTGCTGCTGTCGTGTGCCGGGTGAGAAATGTAAGATGGCAACCGAATGACAGGCGGGAGACTTTCACGTTTTCTGGTTGTTGAAACAATTAAGAGTCGGAGTTCTTATGGTGACTGAACTTTTAACATGCTGCTCCTGCCTTCATTGTCTCCTCCTGAACGAGTACATTTGAGTTATTTCTTCTGTTTAACTCCATCAACATACAACTCCAGAAATATGCAGACTCAAACAATTAAAGTGTCTGTTGTCTGTTTTCATGCACAAAATATTTGAATGACCCTTCTCCTGCATATTTTTCAAGATTAAACTCAAACAGGGAACCAGAGTCAGAATCAGTATTACTGGCCAAGTTTGTGAGGGTTTACAGGGAAATTGACTCTTTACAGTGATCTTAATGTACAGACAAACAAATGAACACTTAAAACAAGGACAAGTAAAACAAGCACAACACAAACTCCTAAGATGATTTTGTTGTGAATTATTTGTGCAGGAGGTGTTTCGTCTCCAGATGATTTATAGACAACATAAAGTGAATGAGAACTAAAATCACAATATGCTTGTAAGGGTGAAGAGGTTTAAGTTGAATGAAGTGCAAATGATTTTATCGAGAAACTGGGAGACCTCTCAGATAAATGTTATTTTAAATATAAACGATCCTATGAAAAGAAAGGATCTTTAGTTTTTTTTTATCACTTTTATCTTTTCTCAAGTTAAACCCCAACCTGGTCAGGTGGATTGCTGAGTAGATTTCCACATTCAAGGAATTATTCTTGGTGTTTTTGGTCCAAGAGCAATGACCCAACAAGTATAAAGCTTGAAAACAGCGTTACTCCTACTAAGAGGTGAGGTAAACAAGACAAAATAAACAGTAGAGAATCAAATATAGAGAAATATAGAAGATGCAACAGAATGAGATAAGAACTATGCAGTCATTCAGGAGCTTGCAGGATTATAGTCAGTGCAAATACTCTGCTTTCTGTCTGTTAATGTCAAGAAGGTGTGAAATGATTCCCATTTAGTCAGAGTCCTTACTTTGATACAACGTAGGTGTATAGTTTATGGCTGCCCTGTGAGCATGGTCAATATACAGTACCTCTGTAGATTGTTCCTGTCTGAACATAGTAGTCAGATGAATGGTTCTTGTAGAGCTAAGTACTGGTGTGCTTCTTTTGAATGTTTGAATTTGGTGGCTACATTGGATTTCAGGTTATTAACAAGAATGATGAAAAGACAGTAACAGTTGTTTTTCCAGCTACCTGTTTTTTTTGCTAAGTCTCTCATTGTTTGTCTCAGGTTCTCATGGCGAAGGAACGGGAAGTTTTTCAACATCGGGAAAGATCCCAGAGTGACGATGCGAAAACGTTCGGGGACTCTGGAGATCGGTTTCCGCAGCGGAGGACGACCAGAGGACTACGAGGGAGAGTATCAGTGTTTCGCTGCCAACGACTTTGGAGTGGCTCTGTCCAATAAGATCCTGCTCCGGGTCTCAAGTAAGAGCACAGAGGAACACAATATTTGAAAAATATCATTTGGTTGTAGAAATGCAATCCAGTTAATGTGTTGGATGTCTTTAACAGAAATCCTGATCAGAATCTGCAAATTTATGAAGTGTTTTTGATTTCTTATAGTATTGCGATTTCACATATTTATTGATCATGATGGCAGTCACTAGAAATTTCCTACACTTTGTTTCAGATTACAAACCCAATCAGTCTTCTTTATCAAACAATAACAGTTGGATCATTTGCCTTTCATTCATGAATTCACCCCTTTATCCCTTCCTCTCCTCCCCTCTGCTCCCCCACTTCAGAGGCTCCTCTGTGGCCTAAAGAGGTGCTGGAACCAGTGGTGGTAACTGAGGGCTCAACACTGATTCTCCCCTGCAACCCCCCACCAGGCCTGCCTCCTCCCTTCACCTTCTGGATGAACAGTGGTAAGCACACCGGATATTTTCGGATCTCCTGACTAAAAACCAGAGATGACTGAGCTTTTAAGGTGGCTTCTGCTATTAAGAATTAATCATTGAATTTATGGGTTTTTGGCTAATGGGAATGAAGGATCTAACACAGCCTGGTGAAGCTGGGTAATAATTCTGTATTTTTATTTTTAATGGCAGCCCGTAATCTCTACAACAGGGTCAGTGTCATATGGGATGATAATCAGTTTTGCATTTTCTATGAAAAAGATTTATGCTGAGTGTTTTTTTTTTCAAATCAAAAACACTACCAACAAAGAAAAAAGATAATAATTCAAAGACCGACACAAACCAAAAGTTCCTCATATTAGCTTTTAGTTTAGCTAAGAGAACTTTAACTCTCATTGAGGGCCTTTTACTTTGACAGCTGACTGCATGATCAGTGCAACACAAAAGGCAAAGTCAGTCAGCATTCAGAGAGAAAAATAATCTTGGTGCTGGAAGTGCTTTCTATTTGTTTGAATCTGTTTACATTGTGATCAGCTCGAGGTCTTCAAGGTCATCTAGAGATTACGTTATTTCCTTATTTTTAGAGCAGCTTCTCTCCAGTGACCTCAGTGTCATCTTTAGTTTTGGATTTGTATCCCTCTTTCTTTTGTCTCGCTCAGTGTCAGCAGCTTTTAGAAGACATATACTCTTGCATTTGTTACTCTCCTTCTCCCTTCTGTGGTTTTTTCCCTAATTTAAGTGGGTTATGCTGCAGCAGGGTGTATGTTCATGCAATTTAATGTCCAACAGGATGCTATTTTAATGCTTTTAAAAGATGATTTTAAAGATTTTCACATTAAGCTTTATATGTACACAGTTTGGAAACAGATGTTATAGATGTTCTCTGTCTCTGGAGTTCAGTTTATTTTGCTGCAAAATGTGTTGTTACAGTCATTGGAGTTCTTGGTGTCCTTGAGGAACCAGAGGCTATTTCAGCTTGGGTTGCTAATCTAGGCCTTTGCTTGTTCTGCAAACTAGCCTCATTACAAACTGCAAAAATGGCATCCCAGATTATGATTGCTATGACTGTAATGGACGAGGAGGCATTGTGCTATGTTTTGGCTGACTCAGATATTTAGCTGTATTTATTTTAGCACGTATACTGGGGGGAAGAAATGCAGCAGAGCGGATCAAGCTGAAACTTCTTGGGTGCAATGACGGCACCGCCAGTTTATAACCACAACACAGATTAAAACAAGTAGTAAAATGGGTTTCTTCTATTAAAGACAACTTCCTTTTCCTAACAGAAAATGATTTGTTTGGAGAAAACATTTCAACATCTTCACCAAAACAAAGATTTTCCTCCCAGTTAAACACACAGACAAGTGCTGCTGTAAGCCTCTCACCCGATGTGAACTCTAGTGTCTCAGTGAAGAGCCCGTATGACACACACACACACACACGCTGACATACACACTCAGATCATCTACTGTACATCGTTTCAGTGTGGCATGTAGCCCAGACACTGTATCCCGCCGACGTGTGATTAGGACTGCTGGCTGGGCTGCTGATTGGTCCTGAGGCGTTGTCTTGACGGCCATACGGTTCTCGTCAGTCGGTGCAGTGAAGGAGAGAGGATGACTCTTTCTTGGCGTCTGTGTTTGCGTGCTGTAAGTTAACATCTGCCTGTAGCGTCTGTAGAATGACACATCTACAGGGCTACCAGGGCTAACGTGAACAGACGTGGAACAGAGTTGTATGTGCAAATATATGTATCCAGCTATCCACATGCTAGTGGTCGGCCTCAAAGGGGTCTCTGCTTCAACATTTGTATCATTTTTATGCTTTGTAATAAATGTAAGATGTCAGGTTAGCTTGCCATTCTTTGACAAACAGATGTTTATGTCACAATTGGTGCAAACATGAAAACAGGAATATGGGAGAGGGGACACAAATGTAGACGACGACAGCAGAGCAAGAACAAGTATTTGTGACAAAGAAGTGTGGTCAACAAAGCTTATTGGAAATGAGTCCAAGAGGAGGCAGGCAACAATCAATAATGCAACAGCAGACAGCGTCCAGGAAACTCAGTTAAAACACAAAACAAGAGGAAGACACGAGGGAAGGCCGGGGCGTTTCCAACGAGGTACAAAGACGACCTCACAATGAGAAAAGACAAAACCAGAGTAGAAATCTTTTATTGTTTCTCTTTACTGGGACATATTGCTCCTGATCGTACACAGGAAGCACTTTGCATGCAGTATGCATGATATATGAACTTATTAAGTGTCATAAAATAGGTCCTTCAACTTTGTTTCTCTTTCTCATACCTCTCTGCTGCAGTCCAATCTGTCTCTTCTCTCAAACTTAGATTTTTTGAGAACTCAAGATATCTTAATGCTCATGTATGTATTAGCTTCTGTTAAAATGTATTGTGTTCCTGTGGTTGATTCCCTCTCTGTTTCTCTCATTGTCCTCCAGCTATGATTCCCATCCCTCAGGATAAGAGAGTGTCCATGGGTCTGAACGGTGACCTCTACTTCTCCAACGTTTTGGCCAAAGATGCTCACACCGACTACAGCTGCAACGCTCGCTTCCTCTTCACACACACCATCCAGCAGAAGAACCCCTTCACACTCAGAGTTCAGACCAGTGAGTTCACAACACAAAGATGTATAGTCATATCCTCAAACACTGCAGATAAATCATTTATGAACTTTATCAATATTTTATATCTTATTTATTTAACACTGCTGTGACCATCCTGTGACCTTTGTGGTCCTGGAGCCTGAACTACAAAGCAGGATTTGCAGCTACTGAGGTCACTTCAGGGTTAACTCTGGGTTTACAGAACCACAAAGGTGGTTCTCGTCTTACTCTTCACTTCTTAGAACTGACCTCTGTTCTCTCTCCATATCCACTGTGTGTGCAGTGATCTCTGATACAACCTAGATGAAATATGACATATCACCATCTAGAGGTGATGACAGGACATGACATGAGATGTGTGAAGTCATAACCTTTATTAATGTCTCCTCAGGGCGCTGCGGAACAAAGAGGATGAAGTGTTTTATTTTCACATAATACTCTTTGTGTGTTTGTGTGCAGACTGATGATGCAATGTGTGTGATTATGTTTTCAGACGAGCCGTATAATGACACATCTTACAATGCCACTGACCCGTACGGTGGTGAGTCACTTCATCTCTGGACGGCTCTGTTTTCTGTCCGCCTTAGTCGTGTCGCACTTTAGCCTGCCGAGCACACTAACCTGCTAGCTCAGTGATGCTAAGGTCATGCACTGACCTCAGACTGTCTCCAGACGCACGTTTTTAACCTCCTAACCGCTCTCTCAAGATGTAGAACTCACTGTTTGCTTCCTTTTGAAAATATGAACAAGGGTTTTTGTTATGAAGATCAGGGAGATGTCCTTATCAGCTTTTTTGGCCCTCATTTTTGGTCAAATTCTTTTAATATTGACCATCTGTTATGCTGAGTCTTGATCAAATAATTGTTAACAAAGCAACTAAAAGATGTCTTAAACTTGTTCCATTTAACTAAGTCCAGCTTGAATTGTTGCGAAAGTCAGATGCAAATTCAGAATTTGTTGTAGACTGAGCTGGTTGTCCAAAGCGATGAATTCAAACACCTTCTCTGTTATCTTTTCGGCCCTTTAACTCTCTTGAGGATATTTATCCTACCTGTTAAAGTCCAGAGTCTGTTACTTTGGCGCAGAAGGCTTCTCCTGTTGCTATAGTGATTGTGCAGTATTCTGTTGGATGTTTAGTTTTAAATGTCATATCAAATTGGTAGTATTGAACTCGCCTAGACTGATACCACTTGTGAAGGATGATATTGCATATCTTGCAAGTGACTGTTTTCACTCTCTAGTTTAAATAATCCAACACTGCTGACATTTTATCCACAGGGTAGCTAATGCTAAGTTACTTGCGTGTTCGCGTTCTCCTGCAAATTTTTTCTCAGTTGAGACGACCGGCTCTAATCGCCAATCCTGTTTAAGTTAAAAAATGTCTCTGATCTGATAGTTTGGATCGAGATCAGGAAATCCTTAGTTGTTGTGTTTCATATTTTTCTCATATTTGGACACTTTTCAGGATCTCCATGTCATGAAAGCTTCATTCTAAGAACAGGCATTCATGAGTATTGATATACTTGATCTTTTGCACATCAGCACCACGTTGTTAGAAGTATCAGGACTGTGCAAAAAACTGTGTTATGTATAATTATTTGTGTAACCTATACTGAAGTATAAATTTGCAAAGATTACCCACATTCCTCATTTTAGTGCAGGCAGCTGGATGATCTCCTGATCTTCCCCTTCAAAATAAAACCCAAAGGCTAATCAAAGACAAAATTAAGACTTTATACTGCTAAGTTTATGACTTTATTCATGTTATTACTCTTCCCTTGTCATTTTTTTTCTCCATATCTCATATTGTCTCTTCTTTGATGTGGTCCAAATACTCCATTGTATCAGACAGCTGACAACAGCAAAATAATTTCAAACAACAAGAAGCTACACAATCATTTTTTCTCAATCCGTCAGTTTAATGTCAGCTTTTCATTAAAAATATATTAAAATCAAACAACATCATCTCCAATGACCAAGTGAACCAGATGTTACTTCCAATAACAGACAAAGCACCATCTTTACAACCCTAACACATGCTTACACTCTCATACAGCTGAAATATTCATCTAATTTAATCCATAATCTGTTTATTCCACCTTTCAATCAGTGTTAAATGATCACACAAAATGAATAAACATACAGTAATTAACACAAATTACCCTCAATTCAAATATATTGCACATAGAACTCAGTATGGCATACACCTATTAAAAGAGCCCATAGCTGGAGGGGAGAGATCAGCCCAAAGTGGCAGCATATGGGCCATTTGCTGAGATGGGGGGCAGTGAAGCCCAGGGCTAGATGGGACATGTCCCCCAGAGAGAAGATCCTCCCCGTGATCCCTGTGACAAAGCAGAATGAAGCTTCTGAGGCGGGGAGGGAGGATTAGGTCACATGATGAATATTCAGTCTGTATTCATGCTGAGGTCATTAATAATCATGTTTGTATGGAAATAAGCTTTCTGCTCCCAAACATATTTCTTAGAAGGAGTGGATATCATGCTCCAACACGACTGCTTCAAAGCACTCTCATGCACACATGTGAGTAATGTAAAGCATAACTCTTGGATAGGAAAGGGTCAAAAGCTACAAAGCGTCCTGGCTGCCTTTCCAGTATCATTAGCAGGTTGTGTGTGTTGTTTCCATGGTGCTCATGGCATCACCGTAGGTGCTGCTGCTGTAGTGACTCGTGAAAGGAAGAACTTTAATCTCAGCTAACACTCGATGTCTTCTTCTTCTTTTCAGCATTTTGTCCTGTTGTCGTTCGCCTTCTCCTCCCTGTTTCACTAACTGTAACACATCCTCCACACCCTCTTCTGTCTGTTTAAAGGCCACTGGAGAAGCTAACCGCTAACAGATGCTTTAATCCCATTCAGATCTGCATCCCAAAGGAAGCTAATGCTAATTCAATGCTTTACAATTCTAAGCAGGCTGCAGCTGTCTGCTCACACAGTGTTGTACTCAGCATGTATGTTGATTCATATGTTGTGCTGTGATACATTTATTTAAGAGGTTGTTTCAAACTGGTGGTGTTGCAAACTTTATTTAGTTTGTTGATTGTTTATATGTTGTTGTTAAAAAATGGTCCAAGCCCTTTTTGGAGCAAAAAGCAAAATGTCAACCCCCACTTCTGATGAAATCCTCAAATGAAGGCCTCAAACCAGGATATTATTTACATTGGTTTGATCATCACTTGGTTGATTGAATAACATTGTATTCATTAAAGTAAATATTAAGATCTCAGTGTAGTGACACAGAAATGCCTTGAAGAAATCAGACTGGGAAGAAACGTTTGTCAGACAGAGATAATCAGAGTTAATGCTGAGTGAAGAACCAAATTGGCCACTTTATATCAACCAGAGGACTCCCCTTAAATCTCAGAAATTCAGCATGTTGGTTCTTTGGTTTTTGGATGAGCAATCAAGACCGATCAAGACAGATACCTTAAGAAGATTTTAAGCGACCTGGTTTTTACCTGAAGGACAACAGGCCTACGGGAGACCCCCGTGGGCACATGTATCATCATACAGATATACAGATAGAGATATGATTTATCTGTGTAAAGTGATACAGGTACAGGTTTGTTTGTTATAATGTTTGTCCTCACTCAGATGAGGATCAATCACTCCAGGACAATATTAGCAAAAATTAAAAAGCTATAAAAAATGTGCCACTGAGCGCCCAAACCTTAACCACACAGAAGTAATACCTTTCTGTTTTGTGGTGCAACAGTCTCAGCTTTGTTAAGGAATGATAACACTGTAAGCAAAAATAATAGGTCAGCTTTGCAGCTTGCACTTTCTGGGTTATGTCTTGCAAAAATCAAGTAAAGCCTAGTACTTATAGAAAGTCTTAACAGATCAGTGTATGAGAGAAGACTTTCTGGGTCAGCTCTGATTTATTGTTCTAGCTCAGTTATGTGCATCAGCAGCAGCTGTCAGATGCTCTCACTCACGGTTTGACCCTCAAATACAGGCTCTAAACTCACAACAACAATTATGTGTTTGTGAAATTAACATTTAATTATCAAAATAAGGAGAAGAATAAAAAGTTGTAATTCCTCCTTAGACTGAATGTCTTAAACGCTCACTGTTTTGTGTTTTTAAAAAGTAGTCAAACTAACAGGTTGAAATAAGAGCAGCTGAAATGAAAGCTGACTAAGAAACATTGAAAGCAGCTGAACTGTGATGCCATTTCAAACAAATTAGTTCCAAAAAACAGCACCTTTTAAACAAAACTGTATCTTTTATTTCCATAAAAGAGGAACTAATACGGCTAGAGCAAAAGTAGTTTTACTATTTTTAGTGTGTATAAGTCAGAGAAAGTGTTTCCTCTTCTTTGTACATAAACAGGGAGAGTCAAACCCACTGAATGCCTGATTGAAATGGCTCTTACATTGTTGTAGTATGCAAACACAGTCAGCACTTGGCAGTTTGCTCACGTCCCAGATTGCTCAGCTAAACAAACAGTTTGATGAATTTTCGCTCAGATTTTTATTCACAATTTGTGCTAAATTCTTCCGAGCCATCAACCAAGTGATATGGATGCTTAATTGTCCCTCAGTGATCGTCTAAAGTCACCAGAAGATTGGACTTTGTTTATAAAAGTCTTCCAACCTTAAAGTCAGCTCAAGGAAACACAAAGGCTCTGCTCAAAAGGTTCCAGTTTTGGCAAGGCAACAATCAGAAGTCTACTGCAGCTTATTGCTTTAGCCAAAGCCTTTGGGAATGTTTCACATGGGGTAGAAAGCTAATACAATCAGATCTGTGACTCTAATAACACTTCATATGGATGTCAAACTTATCTAAATACATCAGAACAAAGGGATAACTTTTATAATCTTCTTTATTCTACTTTTAATGCCAATCTTTGCAATCTCTGATCTTTTGGCAAACATAAATCAAGATCAATGACCCTGTTGTTCTTCCTGCATCTCTTACTGCCCGTCTTTGAGAGAAGCCAGAGGGTATTAAACCCGTTCACAGGCTGCGTGCTGGCCTCACAGCAGACTGCAGAGAGAGCCAAAGCCAGCTGGAGCTGAGCCACAGGGAAATGATCAGAGCAATAGTAGTGTTGGAATAATGTGGCTGAGCCAGTAGATAGGATGTTTAGCTCCTTATAGAAAATGAGTCATGGTACTGAGGTAAGCAGTCGTGCTCCTGGGTTTGATTCTCTGTGTTTTAGTGTGTGTTTATGTGTGTATTAACCCCGTCTTTGTTGCTTGTCTTCAGGCCGTAAAGTAGTCGAATCCATGCCTACCTTCCTCTCACCTTTGGGAACAGAGAGCTCAAAAATGGTGCTACGAGACGAACAACTGCTGCTGGAGTGCATCGCTGCTGGACTGTGAGTTCACGAACACACACATGATACCAGCCTTAGATTCGTTGGTAGGATGAGGCTCACCGGGTTGCTGCAGTGTGTCTGCTATTTCTTGCTAAATTTCTCTTTGTCAGTCATGGTCGTCCATCGATGACACATCATCTGTCTCATTGTTCCATCTGGTAGCACTGACTTCAGTATTCTTCTGTTGCTTTCACCATTTTGTTTGTTAACACTGGTGATGTTTACAGGTGCAGAGCACTCTGTGCTCTCATTGGTCAACATCAATGACATGATGGAACAAATTTTAGGAACTATAGATGTTCGATTTTGGTCTGTCATGAGGTTGACGGGTCGGGCTATGATTGTGCTTAGACTGTGTCTGACCTCGGCATAAGATAAGATGGAACATACAAGTGTTTCTTAAACTTTTTTTATCCTCTTTTGAAGTAATTTTCAGCTAATTACCCTGACATCGGTTTAAATTAGTTCTCCTTTGCAAAGAGGCAGAATGAAGCGTGGCACTGATCACTAAACATGGCACACATTGCGTATTTTTCTAAACAACACTCTTGTAACTGAAAATTGCTTCATGAAGCATCTGCCATCATGCAACTGTTGACTAGTTTCTAATTTAGTTTTTACAAATTCAGATTTTTTAATATTAACAGTATTTCATGAGCTCTGTTTTCACCTGTTGGTCACTTCTATCTCTACATTTTCAGCCATACTTTTACTTTCTTTCAAAAAAAAAAGAAAATGTATTGACATTCAACTGTTATTGAAGAGGGAAACCACATTTGAGCAAATGTAAACAGTCTCCTTTCTATCCTCCCACTTCAGTCCAACGCCCACTGTCAAATGGTTTAAGAAGGGCGGGGACCTTCCAGCGCAGAAAGTGAAGTTTGAGAAGTTCAACAAAACCCTGAAGATAATCAACGTGTCCGAGGAGGATGCCGGGGAGTATGTCTGCATGGCCATCAATCAACTAGGCAGCATGCGACACTCCATCTTTGTTCAGGTCAAAGGTGAGAAACATGTGGAGAAGAAGATGTAGCCACCTTGATGTCACTCACTTTTGGTGGTTCTGTTATCGTGCTGTATATAAAAAGACATGGAATGAGTAATTTAGAGCATAAACTCATGTCACTAACCCCTACTCAGTAGAAATGTGTTCACTAAGGTAAAAAAGAAGTAGACTGATTTTCTGATCGATGGATTTATAACCTGCCTCATGTTTGTAACCAGTGGTTGTATACTGAGTACGCTCTTGTTAAGTGTATGTGTCTATCACTGAACCCGACTGCCTGTGCTCCACAGCGGCTCCTTATTGGCTAGACAAGCCCTCGAACGTGGTGCTGGCACCAGATGAGAACGGACGCCTGGTGTGTCGCGCAAATGGCAACCCCAAACCCAACATCCAGTGGCTGATCAACGGCCAGCCTATAGATAGTGAGTAGAGCTGATACTTATACTTTGAACTGTCTTCGTGTTATCTCTTTCTTTTCTTTATTGTTCACTTCAAAAAGTTTTGCAGGAGCCAGAGAGGAAAGGCAAGTACACACATGGAGAACATCTGCCCACATTTATTTAGTTTTAAAAATGTTCAGCATGATCTGAAACACTGCAGACATGAGTGTAAAGAGTACAAAGATTAAATATTGTTCAGTGTGACTTGGCCCACTTACTTTCAAAGCAGCTATGAGTAGTTCAGATCAGAGGGTGCTGCCTGATCAGGTTGAGCTAATTGTCCAGATTTTAGACAACAAAGGCAACGACCAGTAACAGGAAGAAGAGTCTGACACGGCACCAAAACATACTGACAGAAGTAGACATTGTAATGCACTTTCCATCCAATCAAGTTTGAACCTTTACTTGACACCTGAAATAAATGAATAGATATTTTTCTTCATCCTTCTTCTTTCCTCCCTCACTCCAGGTGCTCCTGCTAACCCGAGCAGACAGGTGCTTGGTGACACCATCATATTTCGCTCGGTGCAGATGGGCAGCAGCGCCGTCTACCAGTGCAACGCATCCAACCAGCACGGCTACCTGCTGGCCAATGCCTTGGTCAGCGTCCTCGGTGAGTCAGGAATTAGATGTGCTATTGGCACAGGTACAGGAGAGTATGTTTTTATTGCTGTGCGTAACTCCTCGAGCCAGCTTTAGAAAAATATTAAGCATGAAAGAGAGAAGAGCAGCATAACACATCAAGCATTAGTTACAAATGATACAAAAAATATACTCTGTAACAAATATAAACTTTTTAACATAAAAATGACAAACTATAGAAGGAGACACTGTAAGAAACACTGAGAGAGAAAGACTCTTTGCTCAGGGTTCCCACGCATCCTGGAAAACCTGGAAATAAGTTAACCAGTTTTCCAGTACTGGAAAACACCTGGAAAATGGGAGAAAAAGTAAAATGTCCTGTAAAAATCACATTGTCCTGGAAAATTATTCCAAAATGGCTGCGTGCGACCTGACCTGGTTATAAAAACACATCCCCATTCATTGAAAGCTGAGTGCACGCTGTGCTGGAAAAGACAGCAACACAGACCGGTCCAGCTGTGCGACTTTTTTCATATCTTTTCTCCTTCACTTGGTCATAATCATGCATTCACAGAAAATGGGGGTATATATTTATGTTTTATGGTAAATTAACTTTGTGGAGTGCTCTTTTGATTTAAAGACTCCCATATTTAAGTTAAAGAGTGACCAGCAGGCTCAGGCAGAGAGCTCGGGGGGTCTGTGCCTCTCAACTTTCCCTGCAGGCTGAGAGCTCAATTACCGTACTGTAGCTAGTAGGAATGCAAACAAACGGAACAAAAAGAGCCACACAGCTGAACAGAAACTCCACGTTGTTGAGATCGCTGATCACAATAGACATCGCCACACATGAAGACAGTTTTTACACTTTTTTAAATCTCTGAGACCTTCAAATACATACCAATACAATACATTCAAAATAGAGTGCGTCTTGTATACCGGTAACTCCAATAAACTTTTTTATTTGAATGTGACATTTGCTTTGTTTTTATATGGACCACTTTGAATATCCATGACAAAGCAGGTATATTTTTAGTTTGAGTTGAGAAACATTTGTGGTCAATTTTTGGTCATTCAGTTCTATTTAGGTCAATTAATGCACTGATCCTCTGATTATTATTATTATTATTATTATTATTATTATTATTATTATTATTATTATTATTATTATTATTATTATTTATTTAATTATTTCAGCAAGGCAGCTTCCAGATTCCTTTGCTGGCTCCTTTGTCTTTTACTGAGCTCATTTTATATTTTTTGAGAAAAGAGAAAGCTGAGATGAGAGTTGCCCGTGATTGTTACTTGGTTGCACTAATAAAGTGAAGTGCTGTATATCTGTTGTTGAATTATTCTGTTATCAATTTGCCATAATTTTTAACCATGTAAGATATGATTTCATTGATAGCCATTGACTACATGTCTTTCAGTGTAGACTTCTACTGAGAGGAACATATTAGACTATTTAGGAACTAAATTAGGAACTAAATTTAGACTGTCATACCAGCTTGATCATCACTGAAAATGTCCTGGAAAATGATCTCTGGAAAAGTCTGGGAACCCTGTTTGCTCCTTAGCAGCTGGTATAGCCTCCAGGATTACTTTTAAACTCCTTCAACATTACTTTACAGATGTGATAGAATGACATGACATGCAGATGCCTGATAAGTACAGAAGTGTTGAAGGTGTCATTTTATCTCCCCCCTCTGTGTAGACATGCCTCCGAGGATGCTAGGCCCTAAAAACCAACTCATCAGGGTCATTGAGAACAACCGCACCTTCCTGGACTGTCCCTTCTTTGGTTCTCCTCTGCCCGTCCTGCGATGGTGAGCCTCTGATACCTTTTTGTTTGTTTACAAAAATACCAGATCAGTTAGCAAACTCTGGAAACCCAGATAAAGGCACTACATTTATTCATCTCTTCTTTCCTGATAGATTTCAAGGTCGTATTTTTAGTTTCTTAGTCATGTCTCAATGCTCGGTTTGTGTGCAGGTTTAAGAACGGACAGGGCAGCGGCCTGGATGGGGGTCAGTACAGAGTTTACTTGAACGGCACTCTGGAGATCAAACGGGCCAGGGCGGAGGACGAGGGGACGTACACCTGTGTGGCCAACAGCATCCTGGGCAAGGCCGAAAACCAAGTCCGCGTGGAGGTCAAAGGTCAGACATGATATTACAGCTGTACTCAGCTTCATGAGGCATCCTGCCAAGGATCACATTAAACCTGTAAACTAAAGTATCCATCTTATCCTCCTTAATCACACAGCGGACATGTTCTTCCTGTCGCACTCAGGATGGGAAGCTAAATTACTGTTGTAATCTTTTACTGCTATATGTGTGGTCTGCAAATAAACAGGAGACCTGGCAAAGCATTGTAAGTCCACCTCTCCTGGATCAATCAGCATCTGAAAAAGAACAAAAACAAGAGGGACTTTGGAGAATACTTTACAGTAAAACTGAAAAAGCTGAAAAAAACAGATAACTGCTTTCCTTTCAAGACTTCAGGTGGAGACACTTTGAAATCTATTCTCTGAGTAACAGGTAGCAGCTGTACGGGTTTTTAAACTGGAGTTATAAGGTCATGTTTCTCAGTTTTCTGTCATGACGTCTGCAGCAGCGTTTTAAGAACTGAAACACAGCAGAACAGCCTTTAAAGCTTCCCACCCTGAGTGTGATGTCAAAGGAAAACGGCTTCTGTGTGATGTTGACGTGATGCCATGCAGTAACGTTGTGGCACTTCGTGACGTATCATGACTTTATTACAGCCTGAACAGTGAACATGTTTAACAGTCAGTCTTAACAGGGTTTATTAATACCCTCTGAAATATGAAGTGTGTGATGATTTTCTCTCCTTGTGCCAAACAGTCTGCTCCTGTGGATTACGCTAACATCTGCTGTGCCTTAATTAAATTGCCTTTTATTCTGTTTACTACAGTTACACTCATTATCCAGCTGTTTACTGTGATATTATCTGTCGTACCTTTCAGAACTATTATATTAACTTTTACTCAATTTTACTCCAACATATAACTCTCAGTCCTACAGATTTGCTGATTTATGAATATTTCAGAAGAATTTCATCATCAATTTTACTCACTTCTTCCAGTCTAGGTTGTTTGCAAAGAGTTTTGGAAAGCGCTGGATTTTAAGAGCGATGCCCTTCAGTATTCTATCAAACTCTGAATAGAGGACTTTTTAGGACATTTCACTGGAAGGAAAGTTATCTCACTTCAGATTCTGTGACCTGTTTCAACATTAAAAGAGGGAATTAGAAGCTGGGCTGGTAAATGTCTGCTGAAGAGGCCTTAAAGTCCTAATGCATGAGAGAGTGTTACGTCTTGCTCATCACACCGTTTCACCTGTCACTGATTTTCCTGGATACATTTTCGCACCCACTCAGAAGCGACTCGTATCGTTCGAGCGCCGGAGCATCAGTCGGTCATCAGAGGCACCACGGCTCGCTTTGACTGTAAGGTGAACTCTGACCCCAGCCTCTCTGTCACCGTGACCTGGATGAAGGACGACAAGCCTCTCCACATGGGATGGAGGTAACAATACCGATATTCACATTCAACCATCAGGAAGATTGATTTATTTTGGAAAGCTGTTCTCGCAGATAGCCTTCCCAAACACAGCTTATTTGACAACAGAATTCAACGTGTGATTACTTGATCTTAAACTGGATAAGTCTAACACCTCATCATTTCTCACCTTTTGTCTCCCAGGTTAAAGAAAGTCGAGGAGTCCCTGACCATCCCCAATGTGAACGAGGGCGATGAGGGGATGTACACCTGCACTGCTAAATCTGATATAGACGAGGACTCATCCTCAGCCCGTCTCACTGTGTTAGGTACACTTACATGCAGAACAGAGACAGACCACAACATTCTCTGGACCCTAACATGTCCTCACTCTACCATTATATCACATAGCTTCAGCTTGTTACTTACACAAGAAAGATAATACAGCTGTCAGTTAAATTAAGTAAAGTTAAAGCTTCTGAAACTTGTTTGCATATTTTGTGAACTGAAACATTTAAGTTAAGAAAAAGCACTTATCAGTTCACACACACACACACACACACACACACACACACACACACACACACACACACACACACACACACACACACACACACACACACACACACCTTCAGTTTTTGTTGACCCTGTACTGTTTTTCAGCTCCCTGCCTTCACGTGGAAATCATTCATGTTTTATTTTTGTTGCTAGTTTTACTAAAATACTGACCTAGCTTAACTTTAACATTCTCCCATTGATTTTGCATGCAGTGTAATAGAGTGATGTAGTTCTGTGTACACAGTGCTGTAGTGAAGCTGTGCTGTAGACTCAGTTTGAGCATCATATTTGACCGTGACTCTGACAACGGAGACTTTTGCATTAAAGCCAGTGGCTCACAGGGAAAGCCGCTCTCTCACCTCCCCCTCACAGCGGTTACAGCTGTTCAAAACTACAAAATATACATTTCATTTTGTCAATGGTCTAGGTATCACCGTTGACTCATTCTGTTTCATCGCCCATTAGAAACTCCTCACAGGAGCTTTAATTTGTTGTGGTGTGTATTGGCCCCCTTTGGAAAAAGTAATGCAGTTTTACTCTTTGGAACCTGCCCTGTACACAAGTTGGCAGCCCCCTCCAAGAAAAACATCCCATCTTGGTTTTGTTAACTTAGAGAGGCTTGCCAGTAGACTTTCCTTCCTTTACTTTCTTTTGAACTGAGTAACACCTGCATGGAAATATCCTCAAATGTGGCATACATGTCCACTTGGAGCCAAAGATGGAGGTCCAGGTCAAAAATTTAAGTCATCTCCAAATGATAGATTGGCACCAAAGTATAAGAGGATAACCTTTTACCTGTGGATGTAAAGGTAAAATATCCACTTGGACACAATCATGTTTTGGGTCAAGCTTTATATGACCTAAATTCTGTCATGATCATTCAGCAACAACAGCAGAGAACTCAGTCTCTACCTGCATGTCTGTTAATTTGACCGAAATATAGAGGGCGTAATGACTGTGACATGACTGGTTGGGCAGAGTAATGCCGGTCTTTTGTCTGTTCTGATGGTCACTGTATCAGAGTAGACAAAGGGGCAGGAGTAGACGAGCCAGAAAGAAGAATCGCTGCTTCTCATTTCTCTCTTTTCAGTCTGTTGTAGTCATCCCTCGATGACACATCTTAAAGGCAGGGATGTTGTTGACAGAGCTTGATAAACTTTTCCTCTATCTCACCGCTCCAGCTCGCAGCACCCACTTCAACATTCTGCTCTCACTGCGCCATTTTCTCTGTTTACGCTCGTGACTTTTACATGTGCAGAGTGCTCTGTGCTCTCATTGGTCAACGTCACTGACTCACTAGATATACATTCATCCTGAGATCTACAAATCCTCCTTTCTTTATGTTTGAAAGAAAGTCGTCAATGCAAAAGTCTCATATGTAACTATGATGAACACATGATGGTCTCAAACTGGAGCTTCTTGAAGCTGTCACATTAATAATAATCACTTTGATACTTTTAGTAGTGTAACCTTTTTTGTACTAAATGACTTGATTTTGTGCTTCCTTGCTGTTGATTGGTTTGTAGACTAACCTATAAACTCTAACCTTTTACCCACTTCCTGGTCCTTGACCCCACCCCACAGAGGAAGCCTCCCTCAACCCCTCAGTCTCTAGTGCCTTGCCTCCAGGTAACACACGGCTCAGGTGGAAATCTGTCCCTTTCTTTTCTTTTCTTTCTAGTCTTTTCTTTTCGTTTCTTTTTTTCTGTCCTTTTCTGTTCTGTTTCTTATTTTGTCTCCTAAAGTTTCTCTTTTTTCTCGTCTATGATTTTATATTTGTGTCTTCAAACTTCTGATATGATTTTTTTTTCCCACTTTATTTTGTGCCGAAGATGATTTTTGTCTCTGTGTGTGTGAGAAAGGAAACAGTTTTTCATACAGAATGGATTTTGTGTATGCATTAACTGAAATCCATTCTGTTGGGTTTTTTAATCTCATATTCAGTCTGAAATTTTTCGTTTAGATTCCTCACAATCGTAATCCAGTTCAGTGCAGTAATCCCAATCTTCCTAAATTATTTGTGGATCGCTTTTCCGATTTCTGCAGATTTTCTTCTTTTTTATATTAATCCAAAATTTCCTAAAACAATTAATGTTGTTTTTAAGCTCAGCAGTTTTTGAGAGCATTAAAATCCCTCTTATATTTGGAGCTGTTTGAGTTGCTCTGATCAAATAATCTTCCTCATCCGTCACATAAGACTGAAGCTCTGATAAGGGGAATAAATAACCCTGTGCAGTGAGGGTGTCGGGTGTGTTGCAGCATGCCTGTCCCTTCCTATCGTTGGTAGTATGTTGAGGTTTGTTCCTGTTCCTCTGCAGACCGTCCAGACCCTCCCATGGATCTGGATCTATCAGACCCAGCAGCACGCAGCGTTCGACTCACCTGGATCCCTGGAAATGACCACAGGAGCCCGGTCACACGTCAGTACACACGCACTCTACATAAGTCTCTCTTGAGATTTGAAAAAATGAACAGTCTTACAGATGATGATCTTATTTGCTTTTTGTGGGTGAAATAAAGGCAGCTTCATAACATGCGGGAAACTCTGGAGCTTTAATCTGAACATCTAAACATGTTCAATGTGCAGCTTATGTTTACATGTCATTGATCTCATCACTTTTAACTTAATCTCCACAAACCATGCAGCCCATTAATTTTGCTTCACAGTGTTTGAGATTCAATCCTCTTTATGTAACATTTCTTAAATACATGTCCGATGTTTCAGCATTCACAGATCTATATTTGTGTGCGACAGGTTCCGCTTTAATCCTATGATCTCTTTACAAAACAGTGTAGTGATCCTGTAGGGGAAATGTGAGAGAATAAAACGAGCAGTAAAAAGCTTCCAGTTTGTCTCAGGTCCTCAAGCTCAGGAAAGAAACTGTAGCGTAGAAATGCTGGAGTTTCTTAAGTGATAGCACAGCTCTTATAATCCATCAGAGGAATAGGATTGGGGGGTCTATAACTCAAGAAGAAATAATTATAATGTGTATTTTTAGAAAGGCTTGTAAAATTAATTCTGCAGAGTCATTAAGAGGAGGAGACGAGGGGATTAAACAGCTTTATAACAGAATACATGAGGCTGCAGCAGCATGCGGAGCTGACCTGGAGAGGACTAAAACCTGCTTAACACTTCAAAATCATAATGTTTCAATGGAACATGATCCGTCTTTTCTAAAGCCAGTGTGTGTGCTCCTGCAGAGTTCCTGGTCCAGTTTGAGGAGGGTCACTGGGACCCGGGCCGGTGGCAGAACTTGTCATCTTACCCCGGAGACCTCAACTCGGTCATCCTGCAGCTCTCCCCATTTGTCAACTATCAGTTCAGAGTCATCGCCATCAACTCTGTGGGCCAGAGCGAGCCCAGCCGGCCCTCGCCTCGATACCAGACCAGTGGAGCGGGTGAGGAGCGCAACCCACACACACATCCACCCACACACACACACACACACACACACACACACACACACACACACACACACACACACACACACACACACACTCTCTAAAATCATACGGTGTGTGACTGAAGATAAAACAAAGATTGACATCTAATTGATGTAGTAAAAATAGCTCAGGCGCTTGTGAAGTGGTTGATGTTTAATTTTGGAATGAAACCTCTGCAGTGTTTCTGAATCTGGAGTCTGTTGTTGTCGATGTTGTTTGATTGAGTGTGTGTTTGGTGTTTGTTTACATAAAGCCCCAGATGCCATTCCCAGAGGCCTGCGAGGGTGGGGCTCCAAAAAGGACAACATGGAGATCACTTGGGAGGTAAGACATGCAAACATATATATCTTTTCAGTAAAATGCAGTGACTGCTGTTCATCTTAATGGAAAAGCAAAACTGTTTGGAGATCATGAAAATGTGAAAACTAAACCAAGCTCTCTTAAAGTAAGAGAAGTACTCCACAGATAATATATTTATTCAAACAGAATAAATGTCGTATTTCCCAGAATATGCACTTATTTAAATTTGATGACAGCAAACCTTGTCCCTGTTTTTTTCTCATAATCCAAACATTGCTGAAATCAAGGATGCTCCTAAGTGACTTATTCCCAATTGTTAAAGTGTAAATTTCAAATTCTGAATAATCGATTAGTCTAAGAGTAAGAAAGAGAAACAGATAAAATTTACATCACAATTTTATGAGAAAAACACGGGATCATAGTGTCTGCGGGTAAACAATGCCAAATTGGTTTGCAGATTGTGGCTGAGGTTAGCAGAGCTAGCACTACCAGCTTTCAGTTCTCCTCGCAGGTTAACGTCCACATACCTGTGCTGGTCACTCATTGCTCTGGTGGAGTGGTTATGTGTCAGTTTAACCAGACACAGCCTACATACAACTTTATCTCCATTTACTAGATCAACATACTGACAAACCACACTGTGCTACATGATGACATCTGTCATCCGTGTTTGTTTACATCGTGGTTGTAGACTATTATAGCATTATGGTAGTCATCATTAACTGGAGATACAGCCCCAACTAGTGGTTGGTGGCTGCGGTACATCTTAGACACAACATATGAGCCTACAATAATGAAACTATTAATATCAATAGTTTAACTGACCAATCATGTTGGACATAAGGAAAAAGTGTCAGCTCTCACAACTCTAACTTAGAGGTGATTATTAAAAAGGCCTTGACTTTGCAGTAGTCTTTGGTATTACGCACACACTGAGAATAAGCTAAGAAGCTGCTGTGATGCCCATTGCTTTGTTCAAAAATCACAATTAAGCGCTGTGTTTTTTTAATTGTGGTGATTGCAACCTTGTTTTTTGTTTTATGAGCCAGAGTTGACCTATGGCTCCGGATGGGACCATAATTAACAAACGCCCTACATGCTTTAGTGTGGAAAGGGCGACTGAAGCCATAAAGTCATAAGGAAACTGTTTACTGAGATAATAAACCTCAGAGTAGGTTTGTTTTCGAGAAACAAATTCAATGAAACTGAAGGACATTAAACATTTATAAGACAGCCAAACAGCCAGCGAGGATGCTGTTGGATTTCTGTTTGTTAGGATAAAAGGATGAATGAGGAGATCTTTTATATGTCACACATACATGTCCAGAACAGCACACGTCCACAGGAGGAGCAAAAGAAAAACACAAAAAAAAGTTCTTAAAAGCCACGCTGAGTCAGATTTGATCCTGCAGGGTTATTTTTGAACTCCTAAATGTCTTCAACTTTACATGTGGGGTTGTCTTTTATTATCTTCAGCCTCTGCTTGATCTGGAGAGGAACGGCCCAAACCTGCACTACAACGTGTGGTGGAAAAGGAAAGATGCAGGGGAGTGGAGTAATGTGACCACGGTGGAGGCCAAACATGTCATTGAAAACACAGAGACCTACGTGCCTTATGAGATCAAAATCCAGAGCAGGAATGACTTTGGACCTGGACCTCAGTCCAATGTGGTCACCGGATACTCTGGGGAGGACAGTGAGTAGATACCAACAAAGGAATCTGGTCTAGGGAGAACCATTTCCTTTAGATTTGAAGTCATTCGTAGAATTTGTACAGCACAAACACACCCACTGAGGAGTTTGTTGTTTTTTAATCACTGACCTAAACAAACCTTTTTAACCATCCACACTTTCTGCGTCCGTGTTCGTGTTCAGAGCCCACAGACGCTCCCACTGAGCTGCGAGTTACCAGGGTGGACAGCACCAAGGCCAACGTCCACTGGAAGTCTGTGGACATGAACTCCGTCCTGGGAGAGTTCAAAGAGTACAGAGTGAGACTGATGTGTTTCTCTAATGAAAACAGAAGCAGACTGTAATTTGTATCTCCAACACTTTCTCTCCTTTCCCTTGCTCTGCACTTCACTAACTTTCCTCTCTATGTCCCAGCTGTATTACTGGCGTGAGTCCAGTCTGGTTCCTGGTCTGGTGGTCAGCAAGGAGAAGAAGACCAAAGGTTTTTACAGCACTGTAGAAGAGCCGTCCGGGATCCTCAGCGACCTGGTGCCCTTCTCTCAGTACAAAATGTTCATGGTTGTGGCTAACAGCCGGTTTGAGAGTCCACCCAGCAACACGGTGGAGTTCACCACCAAGGAGGGAGGTGAGGATGCTAACACAGCAACAAACAGCTCCTACATACTGCTATTTCAAGGCGGACATGTATGCCCCTTTTATCCCTGGTCTGCTGTGTGTAACACTGGCATAATGGTGAGGCCTCTGATCATCTCAGAGGAAGTAACAGATGATGAGTGAAGACAGTGATAGCGTGTAGTGTTGAAATCAATCACAGGGACACTGATATTTTCCTGCTTTGGGATGCAATGTGTAAGTACAAATGCATAGTGATAGCAGAATTTTAGTGCTGTTGCAGATTTGAAATGTGTAAGAAGCTGAAAATGTGACAGTCAGTGTAACAAGCTGAGTCACCTTCAAACGTTTTTGAAAGTAGGTCTTTCCTTGAGACCACAAAATCCTCTAGCACAAAAAAAAGCTTTGACTGCTCTATTGGAGGAGACGCCTACATGGAACTTGAGAGCATCTAGTGGACATTTGTGGTACTGCATTAGTACAAGCATGGTGGAAGCAGCCAGTGCAAAATGATTTTCTTTCCTCCTCTGTCCTCTGCCCAAATCACAGACTTCTCTCTTGCTTCTTCTCTGTTACGCTTCTTTTTGTCATTTATTTTGTATTTTGTGTTTGTAGTGCCGGATGCTCCAAAGTTCTTCAGGATTAACCGCAGGAGTTTTGACACCATCCACCTGGAGTGGGACAAACCTCTGGAGCCCAACGGCATTCTGATTGGATACCAGCTCAAATACCAAACAGGTGAGCTGCTCAGATCTGTCAAACCCTTAGTGATTAGACATGTTCAGTATATGAATACATAGTATCAAAACTGAAGACAAAAGAGGGATTTGCTGTAAGTATCTGGCGATTTGCATGTTTTATGGTTTTTTACCTCTGTGCCACCAGCAGCCGTTTTCAGAGGCAGTGCACGTTTTGTTTGTGCTTCTGTCTTTCCATCCATTCGTTGTAGACAGATCTATGAGGAACAACTAAAGAGAATATCTTGAAATGTATCCTAAACCACTACCTAAACTCAAGAAGAGCCTGATAGATAAAGGTCAAAGGTCACTGAGGTCTCTATATAAACTTCTGGGCATAAACTGAAGAGTTAAGATGATCATTCTGACATAGTTTTAAGTCTAATTAGATGAAATAATGAAGCTAAGATATGTATTACTATTAAGGCAAAAGGCCAGCCTCAAGTAATTAGGTAAGCAAACTGACAATTTTCACAGACAGTCATAAAGCATGCGAAACATAAAAACATACACTTAGACAAAAAAATATAAAATGAGATGGTCCCAGGAGCCACAGATATCAGCATGTGATCATTTCCAACACAGCGCCCAGGAGCAATAAACAATAAACTTCACTGTGACAGCATCCTAGAAAAACAAACATCTGGACATGAGCTGCTGAAAGGGATTGGAAGTCAAATGGCGTCATCACAGTCTGTTTTGTAAAGACACTAAACTTTGGTGGATGTTTGTCATTATGAAGACCTCTCACCTGTCCTTTCTGTGTGTTTTTCTCCTGTGAATGTGTGTGTAGTGAACGGCTCCAGGTTAGGTCGTCACCACCTGGAGACGTTTTTTCCTAACAAGACAACATTCAGCCTCCGCCTGCCGGACAGATCTACTCGCTACAGGTTCTACCTGTCGGCGCTCACACAGGTGGGATCAGGCGAGGTCTTTGCAGAGGAGTCTCCTCACTTCGCCAATGAAGGTGAGTCTTTCGACATATGAACGTCTGTGTGCACAAAAGTGTCACACCCCTGCTTTCAAATAGTTTAGAGTGTAAAACATCTTAATGACACTGAACCGATGGAAATCAATACAGCTGACTCGGCTTAACTTTCAATCAACATAGAAACAGACAAAGAGGTGGAGCTGAGGCGGCTTCTGGCCTTCTGGTCAACAGCTTAATGTGCCCACCTGTCAGTCAGCTCAGCCATGACTATTATAAAGCAAAGTCCGATGTGTGGGACTTGATCAGTACCCTGTACTGTCTTTTACTATGGAATTACATGAGCTCCCTCCTCTAACTGCCAGGATGGTTTAATAATGAGAGAGGATGAAGTCCTTAATGAAACACTGGCCTCTTTGTTTGGGTGTTAGCTGGGGAAAGATCTGCTCTAACAGATTGTTATTATAAAATGTAAACTTCCCATGTTGTCTAGTCTGGCAGATAGGGTGTGTGTTTATATCTGTGTTTTTGAGATATCTGTGTCTGAGGTTTTTATCACATTATTACAGAGGTAAGCAACATTTAATTTATGTTGCATATAACCTAACTTTGATCTAAAATAAATCAGTGTCCTTGAATGTCACTCAGATTGTTCACAGATTTATTTTTTTTGGAAAATGATCTTATGATCTTAGTATCTCATGAACTGGACAGACTACAGATTACGCTGTTCGATACCTCAGATAACACACAAGAATGTCTCTTATCCAACCTGTCAGCTGCTTGTTGTCCTCCTTAAACCTCTCCCCTCTCTTCTGTCTCCCCTTCTCTCTGTTTTGTCAGCAGAAAACTTTACTGACACTACAGGGCTAGGTAATGGGGAATGAGAAGCACAGATTGTCTGCCTGTCGCCTTTACCCACCTCTATCCTCCATATCTGTCTCTTTAACTGTTGGTCTTGGCAGCAGTGCAGTCCATTCTTATTGTATTTTGTTTTACACAGACAGCGCCTTGGTTCTGAATTAGCCATTGAAAATACCAAATCATAGAATAACACAATCAAAGGTTAGATCATCAGCTCTTGAGTTCTGCGTCGGTAAAAAGCAGTGGCATCAAATGTGCCCGTAAGGGATCAGCTGGTATCCACTGATTCAGAAAGGTCCTGAAGTACTGTTGTCATAAAGTCCCACTCCTGGCAGCAGTGTTTCTCTCGGGTTATAACCATGGGTTCACAGTTTACACATCTGCACAACCAGGTAACTTGGGATCTCTCCTGCTCTCCAGATAGCCCAGAAGTTTCTCCGCTCTCCTTCGGTCCGTTGAGTCTCGTTCTTCCTCTGTAAATATGGGTTCATTACGGTGTCCAAACCTAAACGGCATGTCATTGTTGCTGTTAGAATCACTCATTATATAGTTCAGTCAGTAACAGAGGGATACACACGTCGTGTTCGTAAATAGTCCAAAAACTACTGGGCTTTCTGACAGCAAGATAAAGCGTAACGTAAAGATTTCAGTGGAAATAAAGAAGCCTGTGTTTTTACCGTTGGACTGAACTGCTGTCTGCTCTGACTTCTTCTTCATTTTTCTCATCCTCCCATCTGCCTGTCTGCCTTTTTTCACCCCTCCATCTTTCCTTCGTGTATGAAGCTGTCCTCTGTTTGCAGCTTCGTACTGTCAGGGATTGAAGATGCTCATTCGACATGTTCAGGCTCTAACTCCCTTCATGAGTTCAAATAAAAGTCAATCAGAAATACAGCCTAGTTATATTAAATCTTTGGTATCACATTCTGCTATAGAAATCTTCTTTGCAGTTTGCATTCAGGTTGACCTTTAACCTCTGATTTCTGAGCCAATCCCTGATGGCACATTTATTTCATCAAACGATCTCACAGCATCACTGCTTCGTCCTGTCTGCTACAAACAACTGAGCAACTTCTCATGCATTCACACTGGATACAATGTCATAATGCTGCTGCTGGTTTTGGAGTGTGTGTGTGTGTGTGTTGGATGAGAGGGAAAATACGTCCATGCATCAGAATGTTGAGACATTTTGATGAATGATGCAGCTCGATGAGCGTGATCCGGATGATACGTTTGGCTTGCACACTCACACACTGGCTTGATCGTCTTGCTTCTGACTTTTAATGTCATCTTCGTCCGTCGCCTCTGTTCACCCAGTCAGTTGTGTATACAGTGCTGGGTAGCGCAGGTAAGGTGACTCGAAGCTTTGTGCCTCACTGGGCTGAAATGCCACGTTAACATGCTGATGTTTCTATCGTCTGTCTTTATGTTTCCCTCACATCGTGGGGTTTTTGAGGGCATGCTTGGCATCAAGCCCGCTGATACAAGCATGTGCAGGGGGTCTGGTTGTTGGGAGGGTTTGGGTTGTACAAGAGGCGCTGTTTGGTTTGCCTCAGCCTTGGGACCCTTCACTGGCTGGATATGACCTCAACTTCAAGGTATAGTAAGAGTGAAACTCAAAGGAGAGAAGGATGTCCTGCTGCCAGCCAGAGGGCAAAACTCCCACAAGAGGGTGCCAGTATGTTACAGGACAAGTTTTCTTACAGTGTTATCCTGACATCTGCTATCAATAACATGCCCACACATGTATATTAAGAACCTGCTTTTAGGTACATTAAAATAATTGTCTCCCAAACTTAAAGGCGCATGGCTCTGTACTGTTTTCAAAATAATAGCATATATCGAGGAAATCATATTTATGTTATAAATGTTTAAAAAAACAGGTTAAAGCTCCACTGCAGAGTTTTTAGCTGCTTATGAAACACACTGAAAACAATATTTATGCCTCTTTATGATTTACAAACCAAACCAGACCGGCAGCGTTTAGATTGACCTTTTCTACGTTACTGTTTTGAATACCCGTTGCTGCAGGGTAGGTGTAAAATGAAGTAGATAACAGCATGCTCCAGAAACAGCCTTCCCTTTTTACGCTTTGCACAGCAAAGATTTTCATAGAGTGATACCTTTTATTGCTTCAAGAAACCAGGATGATGATTCTAGTCTAAAAACACCAGACACGTACAGAATAAAATAATCTAGAGAGGAGCACCTTTGTCCACAGGGGGCGCCAGAATCAAGACAAACCAAAAGTCCCTTACAGGAGCTTTAACAGAGCAGCAACATCTGATCTTTTCATTAAATACAGCTGGAGCTCAACAAACAAAACTTGGGAAAGATCTAAATGTTTTGACATTGGCTTTATTTAGCTTTTTAGTGTAGAAATGTTAAATATTGAACATAAAAGACATGGAAATATAATGAATTAAACCATAAGGACAATATGAAAGGCAGCAATGAAAGTACGTAAAGACGATTGATAATATGTGCATGTAAGTCAGCAAAAAAAACGCCATTAGCTAGAAAATAACTAAAAAAACTTTGACTTATCTAACATAGCTAACACTAAATAACCTAAAAATGACCTAAAGCTGAACATGAATCACCTAAATATAACTAATTTTAACAGAAACTAACCCTAACAAGCATTTCCACACTCAGTGAAATAGTTTTAGCACGACGAGCCCCTTGTAATTATTACATACAGTAATTAAGAAAATCAGTGTTACCTGCCTGCTCTTGAAGTACAGAACCTTCTCATTTGTTATAAACAGTACATGTTGTGAAGAACTTGACCTCTTGGTGTCCGTGGCATGTGAAAAGAGTTGATGGATCAGTGAAGATAAAGGGAGAAACCCTGAATCGATCTTTGTGATTTATTTGCTGATGATGTTAACAAAGTCGATGATGATGATGATAATGGGGATGAGTGCTGCTGCAGCTTCATTAGGAATTCATCATGTGTCACACAGCTTCGTAATCATCGACCTGGTCTTGTGTGTCAGTGATGTTCCTGCCTCCGTGTTGTTAACCCTTTGCTCTCTCCCGCCTCCTCCCCCTGTAGTCGAGCTTACCGACGCCTCCTTGGGTTCGGAGTTCACCCCTACTCCTCCTCCCGCTCCACATCCTCCTACTACCATCGCTCCTACAACCATTAGCACCTCAGCTTCTACGACTACGACTACTCCTCCTCCTACCACCACCACCATCACTACTACTACGACTGTGGCGCCCACGACCACCACACCTCCCGTGCCGGTCACCACCAAACGTACAGATCAGAATGTGTTGGGTACATGCTGTTGTCCCGCTTTGGTCTTTACTGTCTCACTTGAGTTGTAGTCGACCCTTGCTGGTACTTCTTTGATATTTAAGTACTTCTCCCACCTGACGAAACAGGAAGCCACATAAGGGCTGCATTCCAATAAGCTGTGCCTTACCTGCTACACAAAGAGTGGGGAATAATTTCAGAATATTGGGATGTAGCCGAAAAATCCTCCTCCTGGTCAGGAAGTGAGAACCCAAACTTTGATTCATGATAAGAAGTTAGCAGCCTTAAAAACTCAAGAGTGATCGTGTTAGTATTTTTGTGATATTGGCGGAGATTATTGTCTGCCGTTTTAGTTTCAAACAGTGTTGAAGTCTGAAACAGAAGTAAACATATGAACAAAGTGTCTCATGAACCATTCTCTCTTCTGATTGAATTCCTTGTCAGAGGACATTTTAGATGTACTTTTGATTTTGAGCAGTCCTTGATCAAGATCACTCCCTTAGACATCCGTAGTGCTAACACAAAGTAAAAGTCTAAATGGAGCCCCCTGTGAGGTTGTTATAACTGTACCCTCTCTGCCCCTTGCCCCCTGACCTTTAACCCTTTACCCCTGATCCCCCCCACCTCCTGTGTAGTGGTCCCAGGGCTGGACATCTGGAATCTGACGGTGGAGCCTAACAGTAACTACGCTAACGTCAGCTGGAGACACAACTTCCCGGCCGGCAGCAGCGAGTTTGTGCTAGAGTTCACACTGGACAGTAAGAAACCAGACCAAGCCCAGCTTGAGATATTCAAACCTAAAGCTGCATCTGAACCCAGAAAAAAAGCGCAAAGAGATGAAGAGAAAACTCCATCAGTCTAGAGAGTAACAAACATGCCTGTAGAAAAAACAAAAACCAAAACATTAGACGTTTGTCAATATTAGGAATAGGTAAGATAAGAAATTCTACAACTTTGCCATTGCGTTTTAAAACGCCCCCCCCGTCTTACCCCGCTCTATGAACCATGTTTGACGTAGATTTTTGTTTGCTGGAGCTCTGCAGATCAGTCACAGAGCATGTTGGTGTCTTTCAGCTCAATGTTTCGGTTTTCAGGTCTTTAGATTCACTGTTTTATCCAGTCAAGCAGCTTTTAAGAAGCTATGTCTAAAAACATATATGATGCTTTATACTTAATCCAAACTTTGACAATATTAATTTTTAGGAACCTTAGCTTACCTATAGTGTCTACTGTCAAAGGCCATTAGAGAAATGGGAATGTCACTCTAGTCCACTAACTATTTAAATGAAATTAAGGAACACTGTATTTTGTCTCCCATAGATGGCATAAAATGTTTATGTAGCTACCATGATGGCATACAGTGCCTTGAGGAGTACCGATTACCTACAGGTAGCCCCTCTGTAAAGCATGCCCTGATTGTCGTTTTACTCCAAACATGCAGGTGTTTTGGATTTAAATAGTGGAATCACTTAAATAAAAACCTTGAGGATGCATCTGCCTCTTTAAACAGTCTTTGATTCAAATTCAGCAGAAGTTTGGGGACAAAACGAACTCCCCATAATTGAAAAACACCAATTTCACTAAGCGTATTCCTAATTAAGTAGTTATAACCTTTCACTCTGTTTTAAATTCAGTTAAAATAGCCCTTACCCAATAGTTTTACTAAAGTGTTTCCTTGCTAAATGAATCTAAAAACTACCAGAATAAAGCGCTTCTTCAGGGAACAATTTGCTTAAAAAACAAGCAACAATTAAAAACCTCCAAGCAATGCCATAATGACTATATGGCAGAAATAAAAGGAAAGAACTTGAAGTTAAATAAAAAAAAAAACATAGTATTTTTGTAGCCTTATAAATAAAGCCTGAAAATAAACCACGTCTTTTACCAGAGCGGACTTTCAGCTGCAGCAGAAGCTTCTTCTGGCTGATAGTTGTTTTTTTTTTTTCAATTTAATGGTGTGACATTTGTTGGCTGACAACATACCACAGTTTGCGTGTCTGTCTCTCTCTCTCACAGTCTTACTATCTCTTGTTTGTCTCTACATGTTGGAAATGTTAAATGTAATCATGTCACTTATTGTTCAGCGCACCATCACAAGGGTTTCTTTTCCACATGCTGCCTGGCTTTGAATGGCTCTGGTTGGATAAACACTGTGAACGGGCTGTTGAGCTTGCTTTCTCTGAAATGCTGTTTAAATGTTTCACTCTCTCGATCATCCACGCTTCCATAACCACTTGCTTTTTGCTTTGGGTTGAGCACTCTTGCAGCCTGTTTTTACAAAACACATCAGCCCTCCTTTTCTGGGTTTCAGAGCTGGTTGAGATTGGTTAGTTTGGCTCTTGTAGCCTTTGTTGTTGCTTTCTACCAATTCAACAGTCTGTGATCTTTAATGAAGGATGGAAAGAAGGGAGGATGTATTTCCATTTATTTGGAAAGTGGCATTAATTCTAAATGATGGTGAATGTTAAGAAAAAGAAAAAGCAAGAGAGGAGGGGGGACAGGGGGATGATGAAACTGATCTAAAGAACTACACTGCTTCAACTCATCCCCCATTTCTCTGAGGTAAAGCTCGACTCTTAAGACAGAGTGGCATTGAGCCTCTGACTATAATCCACCTCAGTTCATTATCCCTTCATCCTCCCCTGTCTCTGCCTGTGACTCAGGAGTTTCTGCATGTCTGTCAGAGGAGGGTTTAGGTGCAGGATGATACTTTGGTGGTGTAAGAGAAGAAACCCCTGTTATTGCAAAGGAAATGAGAAATGTTGCAGAGAGACAGGAGAACTTAGTAGACTTTGATTGTGTACATTTTATGCAGTAATAGACCCCATCTTGCTCTTGCAGGACATCAGATGACATCATTAAATATTTTGTTTAAAGCATTAAACATTTCCAAAATACAATAGCAGTCACAGGCCATGGCGTTAAAGCCACAAATGAAACATGAAATACTTAAAATAAAAACCTCAATACTGTGAAAGTGGCAGAGAACACTTCATTATTAGAAGAATGATAGCAACATATATGTTCAGATAATTATTTGACTTTCAGGAGTCTTAATGATGTGCATAAAACACATCTGAATCTCTCGCATCCGACTGAAAATACTAATATCCTCAAACTGTTTGTGCGGTAACATCGTGTATCTAAACAGGAGAGCATGTCTTCTCTTTGCCGGCGTTAGATGTGATGTTTGGCTGGTTTAAGGACTCGTATTAACAGCATGGCTTTGGAATGAGTTCTCCTGGATAACATCAACCTGCTGAAACGGTTGATAGCATGGTGCATGACGTCACCACCTCCTCTCACTGCACTCAGAGTCATGCTCATAGCTTGGCCATGTCATGACCGACACGTCTTTCAGCCAGAAAGACGCAGAGTGTTGCCGCTGGTTTATGTTTTCACCTCGTGGAGAAAAGTGTGGAGCTGTGATTTACTGAGACCAACAATGCTTTGCTGCCCAAGATCCCGAAATTACCCAATAAAACAAGAAGTGTTGGGATAACTGCTTCAAATTCTATATGAACAAAATATGCTATGGGGGTAGTTTAGATCTACGAGACTTCAAGGTCACCACTGTTGTGTTTTTAATGAAGGGAAACCCGCTACTCATGCCCTCTTTTAATCACAACAACTCCAAGTGAGGCCAACATGGGTGATCCTGTGTAAAGTGGGCTTGGACAGGGCTCAGATTTAGATTGGTTGGTGTTGGGGTCAACTTGGGGCAAAAAAAAGATCTTCTGTTTCTCCCATGATCTGCAAAATTCAAGGTTCTTCTCAGATCCACTCATGTATTACCGAAAATGGTAAACTGACCTGCGACTTGCAATTAAGCGAAGCAAACCAAAGGCCAATCATCAACCCATCTTGGCATCAACCTGTCTGCAAAGTTTGATTAAAGTTGGCAAGCCCACACTTTGGTGTACCAATCGGAACCAACAAATCAGCCCCTGGATGTGCTGGCTTACTTTTATGAGATTAATAGTCTTGACAGAAATGTAATCTGATGGAAATTGACCATTGTGTGTCGACTACACTGAACTCATTTATTAGGACTGTAAGAAATAATCTACCCCATGCATAGACTTGAAGGATTGAATGACTAGCATTGATTGGGATGGGCACTGCATTGTTATCAGTCTCACTTCACTTCAGCGTCCCTGCTATGACTCTGAAACAAGAGTCTCCCTTCAAAGCATTGAAATGCCGAGGCCTCTGCCAGTAAGTTGTTACGGTGGAATGAAGGCCACACCTCCTGGAGTGTGATTGGCCCCTCTCTTGTGTCTCCAAGGTGACAAGACGGTGAAAGTTATACTGGTGAAAGAACAGCCTCCGGTAAGAGTGCCGGATCTGATCGCAGGCTCCAAGTACCATCTGAGGGTTTACTCCCATGAGCTCAGCAGCATCACCAGCAAATCTGTCACCTTTAAGACCAAACCAGGTGAGACCCCACCTGGCCAGGAGAAACCGGGGTTCCGTCCAGGTGACTAATCTGGGTACAGGTCTGTCTGTTGTTATATCTGCAGTTACTCACTGAGGCTGGGTGAGTTATTATGGTTCGCTTTCTGATGCCATGCATGTATTTACAAAGGTGTGAATATTTGGACTCACAGCAACTTTCTACACGAGTCACGCTCAACGTCAAAAGTGGATTTTCTGCACATTAAGCCATAAACTTTTCATATGACAAGACAAGATGATGAATATCTAGTCTTTCTTTTTATCTGCATGAACAGGTATACCAACTAGGGTCCAGTAAGACATCTGCAGTAAGACATCTGCAGCAAAGCAGGAAGAGAGTGAGGGGATCAGGTGTGTGTTAGTAAAGCAGAGGGACAGAGGAGTATGGAGACAGTGAGTAAATATTCGTGATTAATAATCGGGATTTTAGCATTGATCCAAAAAATCTGGATTATCATTATAGCCGTAGACGTGCAGCCTTACATCCAATTAGATTGGTGCTGATGGACAGCTACCCTCTATTCTGCAACCTGATTTAAACTTTGTGCATTAATACCAGGGATTTAAATATCTGCTTCTGGTTAGGTAAGCTGTTATTGATAGTCAGGGACCCTCAATATGTCCCTGCTACACCTGCTGAGCAACCCTGTTTAACTCTCTGGCTAGTGAACAACTGGACTTCTCTAATTGATCCTGTCACACAGTAACAGCACTGATACGCTTGGCGTTTTACTGATTGGACCTGAAGCTTTTATTTGAATATTAACATATTTAATTGAATACTACAAAATGCTGTCACCATCTTTAAATTCAGTGCTAACGTCCGCAAAGCTCTGAGGTTTAATGCACGGCAGCTGTTGAAGGTTTTGCTCTTCAGGGTTGTCCTGAAAACTTTGACTGTATTGGATGTTACCATTGATTTCACACCACAAACCTTTGTCTCTGAAGCTTTTCTGAGAGAAATTTGCATCATTACTGTTATGTTCTTTGTGTAGCATCATCCTGGATGTGAGCTTGGGTACAAAGAATAAGACTTTGGATCGAAGATGTTGTTGACCTCGGCTGAAGGCTCTGGACGAAAGTAGGCTGACTTAACATAATGCGGAAAAACACTCACTGTGTTTCCACTCTTCTTTTGTGCGTGTTTCTCGTGTGTCTCCAGCGTACATAGACCAGGTCGACATCGCCACTCAAGGCTGGTTCATTGGCTTAATGTGTGCCATCGCCCTCATCATTCTGATCCTCCTCATCGTCTGCTTCATCAAGAGGAGTCGTGGAGGAAAATATCCAGGTAAGTTCTGAAACTGCATCACAGAAACAAAAAATAAATACATTTCAATCTTCAATTCTTCATGAACTCTTTCATGCTGACCTGCAGTTTGTGATTAAACAGCTATTAGAGTCTTGTTAATGTTGTCAGTTTCTTTGATGTCCAGGTTGCAGTTGCGTAACTGGTTTCACAAAATATCTAGGTGGGTGCCTGTGTGTGATACTTTAAAGAACTAACAGCTGGTGGTGTACTAAATTATAAGGATTATAACAAAAAGGCTTAAAACACTGATATCTTACAAACCTGTTAATATGATATTCAACTGCTTCTAAAACAAACCTGTGTGTGAGTCCACTTCAGATTGCATTGTGTTCAAAGTCCATACCACATTAAACACAGATGACATAAACAAAAACCGATACAGATAGATGACAAAATAAATGTATCACAGTATGTATTTAACAAAATGTACTGATGTTAAACTATTTTATACCCAACAAATAAAGCAGGAAACAGTGATGGGCTTAGAATTGTAAATGAATGAATTTGGAAACTCATAAGATAAAATTTTAAATATACTCCAATAAAGAAGTTTCATCAGAAAATTGTCGTCTCAGTAGCTTTGCATAGCCATAAAGTCCAAAGTTGCAACATGATCCTCATAGGAAGGTTGTATTTTTTTATCAATATACTGGATTGACCTGAATATAAGACTTTTCTTTCTTGAAGTACATCTGAAGAAATATGGGATGGTTTTGTATTCAGGGTTTAGTCATTAGATTGCCCAGACAGTGGACAGCGCCACTTATCTGTAAAATGAGTGTGCCCCTCATGACTGATGCCAGACGTCACTCACCACTTCTGTGTCAGGAGGATTAGAGATGGAGGACACAGTGATCAGAGCAAAGTTGCACAAAAGTAGCACAAGCTGATTGACAACTGAGGCAGTTATGATGCCTCTTTTAAGAAAAAAACAATACAGCAAGGACATTACACAACAGCCAAGAACACTGTGCAACATAGAGGAATGTCAAAATATGACAAGCGAGTAAAGACTGTCTTACCCATTACCAGAGCAGTCATCTATCTGATAGCATGTTATTTTAATTATCACAGAGTTTAGATATCAATACTTGGGTGCTTCAGTTGGACGTGATCATTTTTTGTTTCATCGAAAATATGTTAAAAACAACTTATCTTGTTTTATAAAATGTGTCCATTTATTATTATTTTCAAATAAAATTATGTTAATAAAAACAAGATTTGGTCTTCAAAAAGCCTTGAAGGGGGGTTGTCTTATAATCAAGGTTGCTTTATATTTGGGTCAAGCTGCTGTAATGGTAATCACTGGATCTATTCCTCCTCTAATCTGCATCAATTTAAATAATCTCATATCTGTGTCTCTGTATTGGACACACACTTTGTTTTTAGTGTTTTGAAGTTATTGAATTAAACATGGCAGCTGTTCAGTTGATGTATTTCAGCGTCCATATTTTCTCGTGTCCTGTTATTGCGGCATGTCAGGTTAATAAAGGAACAGTGTCAGTCAATGTACAGTATGTGACATTAGATGATAATAATGGAGTTGGGACACAGTGTGAGGTAACAGTTTAACAAATGAAGGCTGCAGACAGATATGTTTATCAATATGAGACACACCTCGTGAGGACTAACAGAGACCTTTTTCCCTTTAACATGTGGACTGCTGTGTTTTTAAAATCTAACCATGACATCACTGAAGCTCTGTAAAATACTAAAAATTTACTTTTGCTCTCCTCTCCTCAGTCCGTGACAAAAAAGATCTCCCCTTGGATCCAGTGGATCAGAAAGACCAGGATGGATCATTTGATTACCAGTAAGTATATATAAACAGACAGCACACTACACCTGAGAACAGCTGTGTGCAGATGAAGTGTTTGTAGTTAGTTTGAAAGTTATTGGTGATCCACAGGATTTCATCTCAATGAATAAGGTTGTTTAAAGCTTAGCAGGATTGCTGTGTTTTATAAAATGGATGGTTTTAGTTGTAGCAGAGAGACAAGTGCAATAAAGGAGATTGTGGATTGTTGAAAGATTCTTCCAGGTTGCAAAAAAACCCACATTTGACTAATTTTGCTGTCAGTTCACGTTCTTGTCATGTCTTGAGTTTGTTGGAAATCTGGGTTAAAACGTAGACTGTTTAGCTTCCTTTTAAAACTCCAGTAAAGATTCACTATGAGACCAAACACAACGTCAATCACAAAGACCTGATATTAATGCCCAGCAGAAAACACTACAACGCTACAAGACTGAGAGGGGACTTTCTGCACGTATGCAGCTGTCTACAGCAGCTCTGTGCAGACTCATGTCTCATCTGAGTTGCAAAGGCAGAATGCAATCTTTTTCCTTTCAGTTTTCAACAATACGTGCCTGAAATCAAGATAATACCCTCTGAATAAAAAAAAAAAATACCTTTCATTTTATTACATACAGAAGTGCCAAAAATTTTGTCTTCTCAGACTTGTTAGCACAGACAGGTTTCCATTTCACACGAGTTGAAAAGTCTGACAACATGACTGAGATACATGTCAATACAAGCTGTTTATCTGGTTAGAGAAAACTTAGATTTTATGTTCAGAGTCATTTTATCTTTAGTGCTATTTAAGTGCAGTTAAAAGTCTAGCCTCAGTCAGTGACCCCATGCTTAAAAAAAGTTAGGATTTGGATAGTGTCAGTGCAGCACGTGCAGTGCTCCTCAGTCAAGTTAGACATATTGAATATTCACTGTTTGGTTACTCTTAAAATAAAACTGTGAAATGAACGATAACAAATATGCACTACTTCTACTTCTAAATTCAAGCTTACTGGAAACAAATGTCTCATTATGACTTTTGACCTTGCAGCAGTAATTGAGATGTGCTTAATGCTGAAAACAGCTGTGGTTTAGTCACATTTCGGTGAGGTGATAAACTGATGTCTGTCTGTAAGATAATTTAAGAAGTCAACCTCTTAAAAGAGATCACTGGCTGTTGGTAACATTAGGAATTGAACACTTGTCCCCTGGATGAAAGTCTTATTATCATCTGACCCATTGTTCAGACCACCAACCAAAGCACATTTTATGCCGCTCACGCTACTCCTGGGATTTTAACAGTAGATCAAAACAATTCTTCATAGCACCATATCCATAAAATAACACCTACAGGGTCATATTTTGAAGTTGTGGTCACCTGACTGAGCTCATCTGTTTGAAAAGTAGTGAGTGAGGATGACTTAATACTGTTTATTCTGTAGAATGTGACCGTGCAGCATGTGATGGTAAGTGATTTGTCTTTTGCTCCTTGCAGGTCCAAGTGATCTCTGTAGCTTCATACTTCTGAGAGAAGCACCAGTCTGTCCTCCTCTACATCTGTCCACTTTCACTAAAAACATATTTAACTTCTCCCGTTATGTACATGTTCTAACTGTGCTGTGTGAGAGTGGCACTAAGTCTTTTGCCTCTAATTGAAGACCGTAGCAGTGAATGTAGCCACCTCAGCAACACCCATTGGTTCTTTAGTTTTGTTGGTTTTGAAGTCTGGCGGTTTGCAGTCGCCATCTTTGATTTTTAAACCAGAGGTGATCATATTTGAAAGACAGGTTGTAGCAACTTTTCCACAACTCTTAATTTTACTCCACACAGGACCGTAATTAAAATCATGGGGACATAATAAACATCACAGAAGACTGGTGTCTTAAATTGATTGGGAATAAGTTGATAAGATTATTAATCAGCTGAGAAGGAAGCTAATTCCACTTTTTATTCTTATTCACTTAAATCTTTTCTGCATCCAGTTGAGTCGCCCCCTGCTGGTCATTTAGAATAAAGAAGGTTTTCATTTTTTGCCTTCAGTTTGAAACTAAAGGGCTCAGTCCACTTCCTGTATACAGTTCATATTTTTGACTCTTTCCTTATTGTTTTTATTATTATAATCTAATAATCAAAATGGATCCCATTGATGTAAAGTCAATATTATATATCTACATAAACATGGATCCTGTCTTTTGTATTCGGTACATTTATGTTACACATATCCAAAGCTATAGGGAATGTACATACAGCCTGTATTATACGCAGCTCTGCTTTGCTGTTGCTAAAGTGTAAAGTTATGTAAACAGGGTAATTTCAGAGCAGCTGTGATCAGCTGCTGTGCTTAACATTGTGTGATCAATCCTCTCCAGTGTGTGTTCTTTCTTTAATCTCCTCATCAATAATGACTCTAACGTTTACACCCGACCCCAGCTCTCAGGCCGGTTCTCCTCTCTGATTCTTACCCAGGCTCTGTCCCTCAAGTCCACTCAGTGTGTGTGTTTGTGTCTGTGTGCATGCCAGGATTTACATGCATGTAACATGTAGAGCTTGTGTCCTCCTTCCTCTCCTTTCTTCTACACTCCCTCTCTCTCTCTTGCTGTCTCCCTGTTTCCTCACATCTCGTTCCTCTCTTTCCCCCACGCTGAAATGGGTCATCTGTACCTGACAGGAACGAAAAACGAAAATGAAAACGAAAACGAGAACAGGTACTTTGGTCTCGGCACGGCATCTCTTCCGGCCTGTGCATGCCTGGGGGAGCAGATGTTTCTCCTGAGCTGGGGAAACAGGGGGAGGTGGATAAGGTGGAGCTTCAGTCAACTTTTAAGCTAATGAATCAGTCAGCAGTGCACAGCTTTTACTTACTGAGTCAGGATATCAGTACAGGTCTCCTGCAGCTGTTATCGAGCACTGTGTGAACAACAACATAAACAGAAGACAGGACGAGCAGCAGAAAGATGAACAGGACACAGATGAGGCTGAGGTTCCTTTATGGGTGTCAAACTATCCATCCAATGATCTATTCTTCTACAGCGCCAACAAATCATATTTCAGGACACTGTACAGAAATACTGAGTCAAGACTGCACGCATTATTATAATATTTACATTACTCCACCAGTCAGTAAGCACTCTGCAACACCGACAAGGAAAGACCTCGAGCAGAACTAGACTCACATTGAGAAGCAAGAAAGAGAGAGATGAACAGAAACTTCTTAACTGAGCCCCAATATTAATACAAACTTATGACCAACAATAATGCTAAACGGAAAGATTAACTTATAACAGTTATAGTAAAGATATAATGGTAAGACTGATAATAACAATTGTATCAGTTGGGGTCAACCAGGTTCACTGCAGCAGACGATCCACAGAAACCTACGAGACAAGAGGGCTCAGAAAGCCCAATTAAAAAAACCTATGCACAGTAACATCAGGGTTTTTTACATTATATTATTGCTACATTTTATATTCTAAGTTATATTTTTGGGCATTTTTGCCTTTATTTGATAGAACAGCTGAAGAGAGACAGGAAGTAAAGTGAACAGAGAGTGGGGAAAGACATGCAGTTAAGGGTCAAGGACCATAGCCTTCAAATATAGGACACGTGCTTAAACCGTGAGGCCAACAGTGCCCCAAACTTTTCATTTTTAACTGCAATTACAGCCTAATGCTGATGTGGTGGAGGCATTGTATCAAGATCAGTCCAGTGCAGTGTGACAGACACTGCCAAAGAAGAAAAAAAGGAACAAGTTTACTGCAGAGAGATGATGCTCACAGCAGAAGACTTCCAGGAAATTCTTTCTTAGTTCTTATTGGGCTGTTTGGCTTTGAAATATAAATGGACAGTACCTTGTGCATGGCTGAGAGGAGAGATGTCCCAGACCTAGGCACAGGTCAGGTTTATAAAACTCGATTGCGTATTAGATTAGCAGTAAAACTGCCCTAAAATAGAAAAAAAAATTGCTATAGTTATGCCAACAAATGTTTATCGTGTCTGATACAACATACTGTCCATATCCTTGTTATTCTAGATAATACATACTTCCCTGAAACCACTTTAGACTGCTCATGGATCAGTTTATCCAGGTGTACCCGAAAACAGTGATCCCAATAAGCCAGGATTGACGTTGGAAGAGTATCTGCCACCAGGTGTGTGTGTGCAGTAGATAGAAGAGGAAATAACTTAGGGCTGTAGTAAATGGCAGGATGATCTATGACCTGCACAGTTTGACACCCTAAAGGAGTGGGTTAAGACATCACAAATGGAGAAGTGTTTAAGGACGAAGGTATAGCAAACATAATAACCAAAGTAATGTAGCTTCTGAAGCTCTTGAAAGTCAAACATTCTTAACATGATATTTCCCCTCCCTCCAACTTGTTAGGATTGTGTCTTCTTTCAGAGAATCTTTCATAGATTAAATGTACAGAAAAGGATATTTACCATCATCAACTCTTGAAATAAAAAGAGTTTACTGGCCACGCTGCATGGGAGTTTATAGTCTTTACAGAAAAGGATAAAACAATCTTTTACAGCTAGAGTCTTTATTTCCATTGTCTGCTATCAGCGCTGTAAAAGCTGATTGCTCGCTTAAAGGAAGTCAGAAAGGGCAAAACACACAAGCACTCAGATAATCAAAAGAACAAATCCAGTTTACAGACCCACTCTGCTTTGGCTTGGTCCTGCCGTATTTACTGTAGATGTGTGCACACAGAAAATGAGCTTACTTTTAGTTTGACACATCACTCTGGATAAACTGTCACTGTATTCTTTTGCACGATAAGATTTTGCACATAAATGAAGACATGTAAACGTAACATGTGTAGCTTTGAGGACATACGAGCTGTCACAGTTTGTCTGATTGTCTGGCTGCTTGTGTTTTCCTGCCTTTTGAAACTTCATGGTAGCCCTAACAAGCCGCAGTTAAGCTCCAACACATGCTATGCTGCCAGTTTATCATAAGAACATTAACAACAAAGAAACAGGCCAGAGCTTTAATCTCTTTATGTTTTATATCATTCAGATTACGATGATATAATGAACCGCTACCTTTAGAGATGTTCCTGATATCCCTGCATCTACAATGTTAGATCTTTCTTTCTGTATCTGTTGATTCAGCATGTGATGTTATCCATCTGTCTCATGACTGTGTTTCTCTCTCTACCCACCCCACTTTCTGTCTGTGTCCTTTGTCTTTTTTGTGATTTTTTTTCTCTCTCATTGATCCAAAGGTCTCTGGAAAGGTATGAAAGGAGATGAGTCTCCTATTTCAACACCTGAGTCCTTTCTGCTGCTCTGAGAAACTCTCTTTCTTTTGCTCTTTCTTTAGCATCTTAATCAACATCTGTCAGCCATTGCAATAAGAAACCACTATATATTAACGTTATACTCCAAAGCTTGGTTAACCCTATTATTAATACCACATTATGTAAATTAACTACTTAATATACTATTACAACATCAGATAAACACTCAGTTTTAGTCAGTGTCATACCCATGGTCCTGAATGAGTGACAATTTATGTTAGTTTTGCAAAGACTCGAACTAGAACTCTGCAGCAACCAACAGAGGGAGATGGAAGTGAACACATATACAAACAAATGCCATATTCTGTTATATAAGTGAGCCATTCTGCAGAAATATTGTTATTAAGACAGATCTCTCATCCTTTAAACTAATATATCTTGACATGCTTTTTGTTTTCACATCAGGGCCAGTGAAAATATGTAAGTCTGTGAAAGCTTTGCCTCTTGACCAGATTTATTCAGTGAGCCAGAGTGTCTCTGTGTTAATACGTGCAGAGGTTTCCTGGTACACTCCTGAAACACCCAAAAGATGCCTCTATCTTGCAGCTGCTCATCACACTGCACACTGTATCCGAGTTATGAGAACAGTCACACCTGAAGGCCCTTCAAAAACAACACTTTCTTTATTAAACTAAAACACGCTGAAAGTATCTGCACGTTTTTTTTTTCTTCTGCACACCAGCAGACTGTATTTGAACAGAAACAGCCACTGAGAGATGCTGACGTTTGGTCATCACTGAAGAGTATTACAACAAGAAGCCCAGTAATCCACATATATGTTAGGATGGAGTCAGGACAGGTAAATTAACTTTGGCTCCCTCTATGGTTGATTTTGAGATCAGGTTTATGCAGCACAGCCTCCCTCACATACGCTTCACTCCCACTCTCTTCATGTGTAACATCCTTCCATCTCTTCAGCTCATAACATGGCAGCCTCTGCATCCATCTTTTCATCGTGTCTGCTTCTCTCACTATCTCTGGCTCTACTCTTTAAGGTTTTTATGTTTTGACTAAATGAAACTGGACCTCTGGTTCTTTAGAGATGAAATTGCTGCATTTGAATTGTGTCTGACTTTGATTGAACTCTGTCATGGTATATTTTCACTCTTGATCGTGAACACGTAATTTTTCTGAAATCAATCGAGGAACTTGTTTGTTTCCCAAAGTGTATCAGCATGGAGCATGATGATTCAGAGAGGCTACAGTGTTTATGTGTTCTTTCTTACAGAGGGGAATCTGCACAAACTCTGTTTGATAACGTTGTAATGCGACATGAAGACATGTGCAGGAGGAGAACCCCCCTGAGATCACTTTGCACCCTAAATGCATTTCCTGCTGTTATGCTACTGGCTTGATCCCAGACAAGAAAGCTAATGCTAATCTGTAGCTCTTATCTCCCTGTGCATGAAATTCTCTTCCCCCTAAAATCAGAGTTAGGAGACATGCAGCCATGCTCTGAGCTGAGATCAAGCACAGCTCTACATGTGAGGTGTGATGGTGTGCTCTGATCTCATGTCAGAATACGGCTAACATTGAGCATGTGGATGCATTAAACTTTTGGGGACAGTATTTATGTCTTTTAATCACCCCTGTCTCCTACAAAATACTGTACTGTTACTTCTTTACTTTTTCAGATACATGCTGTAGGAAATGTAACTGCTGCCTGAAACATTGTTTCATGAAATTATGTTCTAATATCAGGAGTGTGGTGTTCTGATACCGTACTGGAGCTGTAGGGATGAGATTATCAAAGACGACATGTTGACATTTAGGGTTTGGTTAGGAAAGGGAGACAAATAACTGCAGGCAGAGTTACATTTCCTTATGAACATATGTTTAATTAGAATAGTATTTTTAAGAGACAGGGTTGCTTTGAAAACATAGAGGTCAATACTGCATAATGTTCTGCAAAAGCACCTTTACCTTTTGATCGAAAAGCATCTTTGATAAAAATGCAAATGCAGCTATGTCTTTAAAGGAAAGGTTTGGATTCTCCTCATTCTACCCCACAGAAAGGCCTTCTTAAGATCTGAAAAAGCTACGACGACACTAAGAGACTTGCTTACTACATCACCTTTGACCTTTCATTGGACATTTGGTAATAGGGAGATTGGCAACTGAACTTCTACTCAGAACTTAATGTTACCAATCACAAAGTACGTTCACTCTTAACAGTTATAGTTATATATTTTGTGCAGGAATCGGCCTGCACAATATGAGACAAATATGCAATATGTGATTGTTCAATATTGGGATAACGCTATAAAGAGTGACGGATAAATGTTAGAGTGCATATCAGCTTTGACTCACAGTGTCTATTTGCTGTTCTTCATTTTTTAATCAGTATCATGTTATCAACATCCAAATAAATCCCAAAGCATCTTTTTTTTCACCACTAAATTGGCACCAATCAATCTGAAGGTAGCGTAAGCTTCTTCTGACTGTGTCAAAATAGATCTACAGCATAGACATTACACCGGGCCTCCATCCAACACGTGAAACATACACATGCTGAGCGAGACAGAGTTCCTTGTTTACATCAAATATTTATGCAATATATTCAGACTTTCAGGATGAGTTTACTGTGAATACTCACATCGCGTTAATGAGGAAATGTAGAACTGAAACTATTCAAACCTCTCCTTTAAAGAACACATGGAAAAGAAATGAACCTTATCTTTAAATTTAAGTCTAAAAAGGTGTTTGTGGCCTTAACAGTCACTTTACTGAGAGTTTAACAGAAAAGCTGAAAATATGGAATTAACATCATTTCTTTACCTGCAATGCTCTTAACCTTTCACTTTCTTGTGCCTGACTAACTCGTGCCGATGGGGAGAAAATGGTCCTTACTTTCAGCTCCCATATCTTATCAACATCCTGCTCCCGTTTTAACATCCAACTCTCTGACTGTTCTACCTTTGCAGCAGCGACGAGGACAACAAGCCTCTGCAGGGCAGCCAGACATCGCTGGATGGCAACGTGAAGGAAAGCGACGACAGTCTGGTGGACTACGGCGAAGGTGGAGATGGCCAGTTCAACGAGGACGGGTCTTTCATCGGCCAGTACACGGTGAAGAAAGACAAAGACGAGACGGAGGGCAACGAGAGCTCCGAGGCCACCTCGCCCGTCAACGCCATCTATTCATTGGCGTAGCGCTGTAGCAGCACACGGGGGACTCGATGACACCTGCTACGACAAACCTTGACACCACACACCTGACACAAACACACACACACACGAATATATTAATATATGAAACACATGTAACACAGAATAGACGCAGCAGGACCTGTCTGGAGACTGTCGGCTTCCTCTGCTTATAAAGATACAGGGGAATAGAAGAGTGGAGTTAGACCACAAGCCTTTATTTTAAGTTTCCAGCTCGAAGAAATTGGCTCCTTGGAGGTGACGTTTGGACAAAGTGGACAGTGCTGGTTGTCCTCTGTGCTCTGTCTGCCCTTTACCCACACAGACTTGCAGTGTGCCTTCTGGGCAGCTTTCAGCACTTGGAGGCCTCGACAAGCGTCCTTTAGAGATTTTCGTTTCTGCTCCAAACATCTTCAGCTTCTGTGCTCTCCTTCCTGATGCACCCCTCAAACCTCTGTGTAGCATCCCGGTTACGTAGGCACATGAGGTCCCCTACACACTCACACTGTCCCCGTCCTGTAACATATCAGCTTCTAATCATCAAACTCCACAGGATGCCGGCAGATATGTTTATCATATTGATATTTACGCAGTGAAAGATTTTAGTTTTTCCATAGCTGGTAGACGAGTCATTGAATCTTAATGAGTGCTGTATTCAGTCCTGGCACACATTTTTAGTGCCAAGCAAAACTATGCACTATCACCTCCTCAACATCCGTCTTTGGTTTGAATCTGGTTAGTAAAAGTACACATGGGTTTGTTTTTTAACACCTGCAGGCTAAATCACATGCTTTTATTCACTTTGCCTTGTACAATGTTTTTCTTACCTCTAATCAAATGTTGTAGTGCAGATGTTCAAAGCGGCCGCAACCAGAAGAGCTATTTCTACCACGAGCAGCAACCGCTTCTCCGGTGGGCTGCTGATGAATCCCATGAATTAAAAGATATGTAATATTTTGGAGCATGATAGCAGCTTAGAGCAAGAAAAGAGGGGAGGCAAAAGAGAGGGAGGGTAGTTTTGTTTGAGGAACAACAGTAGACTACAACCTACTGACTTCCCTAGTTAGCATGCAGGCTAATGCTGCATTCATGTCCAGAGGGAACACGTTGGCTGATGGAGCTGTGAAGCTTCTACAATGTTTTTATTTTGCAGCTGAATTTGGTTTTTGGATTGTTAGACATGTGAATAAGTCAGCAACACTTTTGAGAGTATGATCCACACAAAACCAAACACTGCAAACCAATCAGACAGTGTGATCACAAAAAATGCTATGATCAGAGGAGAGAAACGGGAGAATACTCCTCTGCTGCTCAAACATGTTTTCTTTTAATTTGGCACCAGAGAAGTTTACACAAACTATCCCGTGAGTTTTTGCTGCATGTGTGTGTTGAGAGTTTGGTTTGAAGCTGTTAGCTAACACCTGCTCTCTCCTGAAGGACATGAATGTAGCATAAGAGGCTGATCCTCAGTGTGTGTTCAGACTAAAACTTTGCCTTGCATATAACTTTTGTTAAATTTCTGTTTATTTGCAGCATAAATATAGAGACTATATTTAAAATCCTCCCAAACAGAAACCATTAAGCCTTCATATATGTATTTATGTTCAAACTATACATGCTCTCATTGGAGTCCTGGTAAATTATGCAGCTTTAAAAAGGGAGAAATAATGCTTTGAGAGCTCCCTTTGGCAAGGAGAGAACACTTTGAATAACTGACAGTTCAGTTTTTAAATGTGATATCCTGCAGATTTTGAATTTAAAAAATGAGTTAGTAAATAATATAAGAGCTAAAATCAAGTATAAAGTAAACATCAGTGTAGGGAATTTAGGGATACAGTTTCTAAAATTTGGACATTTTGATATTTTATGGATTTTGTTGTTACTCTGGACATCCAGCTTTAAAGTAGGACAATCCTGAACATCCTGGGAAGCTTCTTTAAAGTGTCGAAAGTGTGTCCACAGATTGTAAACCTGTAGGGAGAGAGTTCCCACATGTAGGAGCTATGACCTCATATGCACCGTCTCCTGTGGTCTGAAGCCTGGAGTCCAGCAAGGATTCTAAGGCTGTAGTACTTTTGTGATGCAGGATGGTGTCCGCCCATGCAGAGCTTTAAAACTGGATTTATTGGAAGCCATGGTAGAGAAACAGCTTAATGTAGTCTTTAGGAGGGCTAACAACTTTTCATCTTTCTCCTTAGTTTTTTGTTTTAATGTAAAAATGAAGGCGCAAACATTTTACCAAGGCTGAAAAGTCTTTTTAAAATCATTGCAATTATTTTTTACTTTATATGCAACGGCACCTCTCTAGAATGTTCTATTCAGCCTGAACACACACCCAGGGATCTCCTCTTTCCCTCCCTTTAGTTTTCTTAACTCAGTCAAATTTGAAAAAAGACAGCATTGAATTCACGTAGAAAACTTGAATCAAATGTTTTGAAAGATTCACAGCATGAGAATATAAACATTATAATCACAGCCACCTTGAAATGCAAGCTTATCAGCTTACCTTTTAGTTTTTGCAGAAGAATGAAAGAATAGTTCGAGTAAAGACGTTTTTAGAAGTTCATACGTTCAGTATTTCACTCGTCCAACATTCACACTATCATATGTTCATTCTGTTAGCAGACTGACGGACTGACAGTCGTGGTTTGATTGATTTGTTTTATTTATACGTAAAGTTTCCCGAGTGCTCATTGGTTTGATCTCATTGTTTTGGCACTCAAACTGTTACAGCACTATCAAACCCTGAATCAAAATAGATTTTTACTGCAGTTAGCGACTGGAGTTCACATTGTATTTTAAATATTTATTTTATATTTCTATTTATGACATAATGTGGATAGTATTAATATATTAGTCCTTAATTTAATAATTGTTATATACACCTTTTTGACCAACTTCTTCTGTTGATTCTCACAGAAATAGCCAAATCAAAGATGTCTCCAGAGTCTGTTGTTGCTCGTCCTGAAGCATCAAACTCTTTGTTTGTTTAAGATATTTTTGTAGCAGCTGGCTTTTCTGCTGTAAACAAAACAACAGAAGAATGAAACCTTCACCGTCCATTTACAAGATGATGTTTATCTGTTCATTGTGCTGCTCTTCTCGTACTCATGATGTATTACCGTTAATCTGTGTTGTTTTTCAGATTTATGTAACAGAACTTTTCCACCACTCAAAAAATTAATATTGTTGATTATGATTTATTTGACTCATGTTCTGTACGTGTGCGTCCACAAGAAAATCTCTTATCTTTGTAAATATTTAAAAGTTGATTCCCCCAAAAATGCTTTATTTGAAAAGGGAAGACAAAGTCCCACTCGTGTCCACACAGCAGTGCGACAGGTGCATCTTTAACTCTGTCTGCACCTTTGTAATGTAGCTTTGACTAACATTTGCACTCTGAAAAAGTTACAAGAATCATCCCTCACTCTGTGTCGCCCTTAGCTTTGACTTTGTTGAATATGGTACTGACTATGGCACGTCTATTGGTCACTTGTTTGATGATGGTTTGGATTCTATATTGTGAAAAAGGAATACGTGAGATTCTTTATGATGTAAATAAGATGTAAGTGCTCCTGCAGGTGTAGCATTGTCGCACTCAAGCTGCTAGTTGGCCTAAAAAACATGCATTTTCTGAGATATCTGAACAAATGTCCCTCCTTCAAAGAGTCATCTCTTTAAGACTGCATACACTCCTTCCCATAATGCCTTTCACCTGACATGCCTGCTGTGCTGTGGCATTTCAGGGGTCATCTTGGAAAAATCTTGGAGGAACGAAGGCCAAAGGGTCAACTTGACTTGAAGTGCATCATCTGCACATGGTCCTTAGTGTCTGTCTGCAGCCCTGAGACTGTATGTTAGAAGTTGACGTGGCCACTATGACAGCCTTTTGAAATCATCAAGTTTACCTGCTGCAGTCTCGGTTGTTCTGGAGCTAGTAGATAACCATACCTCAAAGCACATTCTGCTTTACTCAAAATGAATCAATGAAGAAGACTGGAAACTGAGACCATAAGGTCATTAGAAAATGTTTAGAGGAAGCAAATAAAACTTAGACTGTTTCAAACATAAACACAGCCTCAGTGACGTCACCTATTGATTACTGAAGTGGCGTTATGAAGCCCAAAGGTGGAGGTCCCAAAGTTAGAAATACTGACTTTTGATCAATCTAGAAACTGGCAAGAGGTTGAGATGAGGTGGCGATTTAGCCCCCTAACCACATCCCAAATTATACAGAATTCTTAACCTTTTAGCCCCATGCAATTTTTACAAATAATAAATAAGCTATCAGACCAAACCTGTTTTGTAACCAGGCTGTAAAAATGTTTAAATCTGCTTCAAAAACGAACAATTTAACATTAGACCTAATGGGGTTCTCTTGGCTTTGGAGCCAGCTTCTAGTGGACACTGCAGGAACTGCAGGTTTTTGCACATTGGCATTGGTACAATTTTACAACACTTGAGGTTGCTTCTTGGAACCAAAACAAATGAAAAGTTTAGTGATGTTCTGATTTGGTTCAATGTGACTTTTGTTTGCAGTTTCCCCCTGCTGGCCATTAGAAAGAATGCGCTCATTCTTCCTTCACTTTTGAAAGTCTAGGTCAACTTTTAATACACAGTTCATGGTGCAGTACAAAGTGTATTCACACGCTGACTTCATGTGATGTTATATCTACACTCACCATATCTGTTTTGTGTTATTTAGACCCTTGATACTGAATTCAGGCACTTCAGTACATCCAAAAACCAACCAGAGAGTTACCCTAAACTACTGAAGCTTTATTTGAAAGACCTAATCTTTAACTGAGAGCTCCCATTACCTGACTTTCATAAACCCAGGGAAGCTTGGTTCTCTGTTTTCCTTCTTCACTTTTGTGTCATTTCAAAGCCCATCATGTAAGTAAGACGTTTACATGAGCCACTGTTTGCAGTGGGTAGTCCTTAAATTGGAGTGGGTTCCAATGTGTTTAATAAAAGTACCAAACTTGGGTAACATCACCTTTAAGCATGGTAGATGACAGACAAACTGCAGTGGGTATGAAGCAGATATATTTATCCTTGTTTGTATCCCACATTGGCTTTACATTAGGCTCTTAAATAATGGTTTAATTTTAAGGGGACATTGGTCACCTGAATGCACAATTAGGCAAAGAGTGGCTGCAGATCTTGTCTCATTTGGAAGAATGACTAATGCAGGTTTTAGTGAGACCCCTGGAATGGACTTCTAACACAGCATGTATGGGTAAAATGCAGCTCCATGACTCAAAGATTATTCTCCAAATCCAAACCTCTCTGCCTCCGATCCCTCCTCCAGATACTCATGTTCCCTCATGTCCTTCTGCAAAAAACTCAAAGCAATAGCCTCTGAGTTTTAACCAGCTGGGTGTTTCCTCTGACGCTGTTGTTTTACCGTGTGTTCACTCTAACTTTGCACCGAGCACAGTCACCTCAACAAACCGAAGAACAGTGCTGAAACAGAAGAAAGCAGGAGAAGACATCCACTGATAGATCACACACTGGATTGGGATGTAGGCCTGGACTTTCTCATAGGACTCACTGGAGGTTTTTCTTCATGATCCCGTCTGGAAACCTGCACCCTGCTCTTCCCACATGGCCTTTCTCTTTTCCCTCTGAGTGGATCACAGCGGGGGAATATTGTAAACTGGCTATATAACAAAGAAAAGAGAATTATGCATACTTGCTGATACTCAGTGCTTTTTTTCTCTCATCCTTTTGTTTGTGCACGAAAATTTGAGGTGCACACGGATCTGACTGTCTCTTTTTACTGTCTGCATCACCTCAGCTCACCTTTCATGGAGGAAAAGAAAATGTCAATGTGCAGATTTACAGCTTTGTGCGTCTCTCAGTTCAAAATGCTGCAATGTCTAGAATCTTACCGGTGCACACACGAGGTTTGCGACTGGATTTTTTAAATGATTGGTCACATGCTGTTTGGCTTTTTGTATGACTTCTCATATTAGCATCTTCTTGTTTTTACCATGTGTATCAGAGCAGCTCGTCAAAGTCTCGCTTCGACACGCAAAATAACAGCTTTTGTAAGGTACATACTCAACAGAAAATGGCATAAATATATTCACCATGTATGCGTGTATGATGAGATGTTGCAACTTCTGCTAGCGACGCCTTCTTTATAGTAAAGCTATCTCCTTTTCTCTACCTCCTCACGGCTGGTGTCTCTGTTTGTCTCTGAGTTTCTGTCCTGATTCAAAGCAGACTCAACATTTCATTTCCATCACAAAGATCAATATATTATATATTTAATATATTTATATATTTAAAACAAAACAAACAATGTGTTGTAGCCACCATTGTGCTTGAGATCACAGAGGTGAGTCAGGTACACATAGTTTGGTTGCAGTGAATTTTTAAACACATTTACAGAAACTGTGGCTTCATTTCTCCAAACTCTGATAACAAACTGGAAAGAGTTAACGCTACAAACATCTCCACAAAAGAAACACGGCACTAAAGACCCTTTTCTCTTTTCAAAACTGGTTCCTTCTACTTAAACAACACACAGCTATTATATTTTTTATTTTACCTTTATTTTACCAGGAATAGTCCCATTGAGATACAAAGTCTATTTTACAAAGGAGTCCTGGCCAAGACAGCAGCATAAAAAGTTTCACAAATAAGACAAGACAAAACATATAGTGACAAGTAACTATTACATTGATTTCTAAATTAGCAGCTGTAAGCTCTAAAACATGTGCACATGCTGATCAGATGATCCTTTATCCTACGTTTAAAATCCTCCAATCGAATTAAACAATCCAGTTTCAGGTGACCCTGAAGCTCAAGCCAAGAAGAGGGAGCAAAGACATTAAAAGCCCTTGTACCAAAGACAGAGCGAGTCCGAGGAAAGACAAAAAAGAAATTGTCCATGGGACCGAAGATGACAGCCACTCACAACTTTAGGAGTCAATAAAGAGCATAAATAAGACGGCACCTCCTGTAGTATGGCCTTACATGCTCATATCTTGCATCAAACACTGATGAGATAAATTCAAAACACTACCAACAAAAGGGTTCAGGTACATTTTGGCTTCATGAGGTCATGTTGCATATTCAAATGTATACGAATGTGAGAATAAGTTTCCTTTTTTCTCATTTTGGAGAAGTGCAGGGTTCCTTAGTCCTGATACAGTATTTACAGCAGCCCACCCAATGTATGCAACATAAATGTTTCCCATTTTACAAAGCATGGAGCAGAACTGTAAATTTCCCCTGTGCAGGTACACTGAGGACCCGTGCAAAGAAAATCAGTGCACAGAGAAAAACTGCAAAATGCAATGATACAGATCTCTGTGTCAGGCCAGAGGACATCATCTTCATCGACCACAATGCAGCTCCATCTACATCTCACCAGCATCTGTATCAGTCCCTTCAGGCCTCTTTCATTCTCATGACTGAAGGGTTGTTTGAGTTTCCAAAGGTGCAACATGAGTGAAACTATTATAGTTTGACAGCTCTTGTAACTAGACCAGTGTTTTGTCTTTTTTACCTCAACATATTTCAACCACAAACTTCCTGCAGTCTTCCTCAGAAGAGTTGCTGTGACTTGTCTGTCAGCTGATTCATAGAGGTTTGAAATGGGAAAAGGAACAGGTCATCCACTAACGGAGCAAAGATCCCGGGATTGATTATAGTGGGATTTTGAGAGAGCTTCAGATTGCAGTTCTCAGTGCACATTCAGCACCAATGCAACTCAGAATAAATACTCAGAATACTCAGTAATATTCACAAATATTTCACACTTTGCAACCAGCTGTAGGGCTCACCGCAGTTAGCTTTACTGTGATGCTCTTCTACATGCGCTGCAGAGTATTTATGAGGTACAATCTGCGGAACATGCTACAAAACACCACCAATCACATCATTCAGCTCTGAACCTGTGTTAAAAAGATGTAAAATGTAATGACTGCTTATGGTTTTTGGAACAATTGGAAAAAATATTTATTTTGACAAAAATGATGACTGCAAGGTTTAGACTTGGATGATGGCTCTAAGCAGGTTGGTTGGCCACATACTAGTTCCTTCCAGTGATGGCTATTAGCGGGCTTCGGTGACTGATCAAAAACCTGGAGATGGCTTTGTTGATGGTTGGGACACCAGTGAGGTGCTGAGTGAGTTTCCAACTGTGGGCTTTGGTGTATGAAAAAGTTTTCAACACAACGATGCAGTTTTACAGCACTGTGGCCACAGTCCTCAAACTCCCTCCTGTCGCAAAAATGTTTTGCTCAAAGTTGAAATTTTGTTTCCAAAGCGAAAAAACTTAAGTGAAAATGTTTTTTCTAATGTGAAAAACATAAAAAGTAATGACTGTGTATGGTTTTTGGAAAGATTAAAAAAAAATGTTTTCACAAAAACGAAGACCACGGACCAAGTGTTTTGCTCAAAGTTAAAATTTTGCTTCCAAAGCAAAAAGAACATGAAAAGTAAAAAGAAAATTCTTCTGAGGTTAAAAACATGTAAAAAGCTGATTGTGATTTTTTGTTATCCTAGAAGTGTAAAAAAAAAAAAAATCAGCCTTTGCTTTGTTTTGAACACATTGATAAACCAGTTTCAAAGTAAGACTGCTCAGGAGGTGTTCAGAGCTGGTTCGAAGATTGGAGCTGAAGCATCTCGTAAACAGAGGAAATCCTTATTAGGTTTATTTACTGTGTTGTTGATTTTTAAGTTACTATACTGGCAACATATTGAGTGCAATACACTTTGTCACAAAGCATTATGGATAAATATTACAGCTGGTGGCTTTCAGAGGATTTGGTGAGCCATTAAAATATAGGTTTTTTGGGTCCATGAAAAATAATTAAATTAAGTCATCATATGAATATTCAGCATGTTTTAGGGCTTTGAAACTCTCATATAGACTAGAATTTTCATTAAGGTGGTTCTTTTTTTTTTTCCCCAGAGACTTTTAGAGACTCAGGTGTTTAAAACTTGGAAATGAATGAACACTCATATGTGCAGGTGGTGTTTTTATTTCAATCAACAGCTACAACAGTGTGGTCTCTTTTCCTCAAGGCTCTCTCACAAATGTCAAAGTATAAAAAGTTATAACGACAATATCTGTTAAAAAAAAAAAAAAAAAAAAAAAAAAAAAAAGGGCATAACGTTTTGATGCAAAACTTAACATTACAAAAACAAAAATAAGCATATCTCAGAATCCAGAGACAGCAAGATGACAGGCTCTGCTGAAGAGGCTGTAAGTATACTCTTCCTCCCTGAATACTCTCACTGTTCCAGTTCAACACCGACCTTCAGCGGGACAATTTTCATTTCCCCTGAGAAGTATGGAAACACCTTCCTAGTGAAGGTGTGCTTGATGCTGTGAATTAGTTTATTGGTGTTTAGATCGGTGAAGGACAGCAGACCTCTGTCCCAGCTCAGACTCACTCTGATGCGTTTGGGTTTATCCTTCACCTCAAGATCGGCCCAATTATTTGATCCGTGCTGCGCCGAGTATTTACCGTGAAGCGTCCCTATCGTCCACAATCCATACAGACCGTTTCCATTCCTGTAATCAGACTCCTCTGACACTCCCAGATCCCAGCTCCGCTCGTCTGTGACCTTCACGTCCCAGGTGTGAGTGCCCGAGTCAAAGCCCTGAGAGCCCAGCACGGAGAGGAGATGGACATACCTCTCAGGGTTGTCAGGAGTCTTTAGAGTAACAATCTTACTCAAATCTCTACATTTTATGACGGTCAGATCTTCAGACAGGGTGAGGACTGTATTCAGAGTGTTTCGGTCCAGGATCACAGGACTGTAGGAGACCATTTGCTTCATCTTGTTCCAGACGTTGAAGGGCAGGTTACCCAGGTGTGTGGCCTCATCTATCAGAAAACCACGAGGCAGTTTTGGAGCTTCCGGCAGAGGACGCATCGTAAGTCCCCGAACTAGATCCTTATTCTTCTGCCAACAGTCTTCAGATCTGATCCCCTCCTCTGTGGTTTTGACAGCAGCATAAAGAACCTCAATGTCTTTACCTACAGCAGTACACATCTCCTTCAACACATCCTCCTTGTGCTTCTCCTCCTGCTTCACTGCAGCCAGCCGGGTCACCTCTTCCAGCTCCAGAAACTGATGCAGCTTCTTGAACTCCTCCCTGATCCTCTTCTCCGTCTGCCTGGCCTGCTTCTTCATGAACTCTCCTGCTAGTGTGAGTTGTACTTTAAAGTCATGAAAAATCTGTATTTCCCTCCTTACATACTCCAGCTTACCTAGCAGTGCGTCCTTAGCCATGGGTTTCATCTCATTGTAGGGTCTGATTTCATGGTTTGTGTGTATTTCCGAGTCCCTGCAGATGAGACACACTCGCTCATTGTGGCTCAAACAGAAGAGTGAGAGTTTCTCTGAGTGCAGAGGACAAAGATCCTCTGAAGGAGTCTGATCTCCCGTCAACAAGAAGGACTCACACAGGTTCCTCAACACCAGACTAACAGGCGGTTCTGCTGTTTTAGATACAGCCTTACACACAGGACATTCACGTGAGTGTTTCTCTCTCCACCAGCCCTGCAGACACTCCTTACAGAAGCTGTGGGTGCACGGAAGAACAACAGGCTCCTCAAATATTTCATGGCAGACCGGACAGCTGAGATCCGCCTCTATTGTGGACGTCATTCTGTCTCTGAGTGGACCTGGAAACAAAGCAGAAAGTACATGTCAGTCCAAGGTCAGTCCATGCTCACGTTTCTGGGAGAAATCATGGGAATAGAATCCAAGTCTGAGCTTTGCAGGGCAGGGGAGCGTCAGATAGCATGATTACAGTATCAATCAAAGCCTCTGCATCAGTAAAAGTCTTTATATGAGTTTTTCTGATGTGCAAAACATTGATGTTACATGGGTCTGTCCTGTGAGTACAGTTGCACTTCAACTCCTTGCAATAAAAGTGTTTTGTGATTGGAAAATGGCGTGAAATTGTGCATAGATTACCGTCCAGTTTTTTTTTTAATTGTCTTCATTGAAAAAGATTTAGCAAATGTTTCTGAGAGACAAACAAAGCTAGCTTGAAAAGAAAGGGAATAGTTTTTTGATTTTGTTTTGTCAGACATTGCTCAAAATAAAAGAAGGAGAACGTCCTACTTTATTTTACTATCTAGTTATTCATACCAATAACTTTTCTCTGTTGTTGATCCAAACAGCTGATCGGCGTGTATCGGTGCACATGCAGCGGAAGAACACAGGTCTGCGAGGTGCGTCCGGAAATAGTGCCAAAACAACTGACGGCAAACTGAACATGCATATACACCGCGATGAGTGCCTGGACCATATTTTCTTAACTTTAGCGAAATTACATGAAATAGGAGGCCCCGTCCGCAGAGAATTGTAGCCTAGCTTACCTGCCGGTCCTCTGGGAATTTTCTCATTAAAGGGGAAGAGCTCACCGGCACGCATTGTGGCTAACAGGAGCAATAGTGTACTGTAACTCATACGACCCCACTTAAAAAAACTGAAATATCCCTTTAACTTCACATGAGGTGTTTCTTCACACTCGGTAAAGACAGAGGGTGAAAGTAAAGTGCACGAGACAGTAGATGAGAGGTGTTAATTACCTGTGCGGAGTAAAAGCTGCGCGGTTTGATCACGTCGAAAACTCCCAAGGTGGAGTTGCACAAAGTCCGTTCCTCCCGCAACCAGGGCCTTTAAATACCCGACGGAGAGAATGAGCGAGCAACAGGAAGTGACGTCAGAATGTGAACTGTAAAAATAAAAGCCTCAGAGCTTGAAAAAAAAATCTCATATCCGATTCAAACAGACTCCTTAAGTAAAAGCGTGCACTACATGTAAACTCACTGCTGATACATTTAGCTTACTTTGGCAATGACATTTGAAAGAGACGATGTGTTTGGCTCCTGCATGTTTTGTAAGTCACACAGATTCTCACTGTGTGTAAATAGTTGTGGTCTGTTGACTTTCCAAAATCTATTACACCATTTACATTTGCATACAGTCTATTTTAGATTGCACAGGTTCATGATTGGAGTCATAGTTCCAGTTTTAAAATGGTGTAATGGCAAAATAAAGTCGAGGATAGGGAATACAGAGAGCGGCACATTTAATATTAGAACTTGCTTGTTTTTGCTCTGCGTGCAGGATCAGGACTGGAGCTGGAATTTAATCCAGAGCAGCAGATTGTGTCATAAATAAACAAGTGCCTTATCATCAGAGTAACAATCTCAAACTTTGTGATTCCATACTGTTTCATGTAAGTTAGAGTGATATATAGGCTATATATGCTGTATACATATGTCAATGTTTAAGTAGCAAACTTCTTCCATAATTTGTAATGTAACAACGTCTTTTCCCATCTTTGTTCTGCTGGAGTTTTTAGGATCAGGGTTAACCCAACATGGCTCATTTACAATTTGGCCATCAGGCATCAGGGTAAATATTAGGCTAAGGTGTTTCGCGTTATTTTTTCGATGCAACTCGTACTTGAATAGGTGTATTGAGTCCATAACATTAACAATAACACATAAATACAAATTTAAAATTCAACACCGCTATAGAAATGAGTAGTTGCAGGCAGTAAGTTAAAATGAGCAGTGACCCCCAACGGCTGGCCGCTGCTGCCCCCTGGTGGGCCGCGAAGGTATTGCAAGTGGCCAGTTTATTATCACTTGAAAAGCTAACGCTGAGAAGTGCAGTCAGACTGACGTGTAGACCTGGTCAAATCAGAAATATAATTATTTCAGCCCATTTTGATGGCTCGAGGTACACCAACATACAAATATAGGATCCTAATGTATCATAATATTATTAATCACTGATATATGTCAATGATCCCTTCAATGTGTTTGTTTAGCCTTCTGGTTTTATGGTCAAATTGAAGGTAAGGTACCATGCTTTGAAAGAGGAACTACCAACTAGTTGTCATTAATTCTTTTAAATGGTGCAAATTTATTTCGGTCGCAGCCGAGTCGAACTGGCGACCTCTGCAGCCAGTATTATAGCCTCTGTCTGTGGGGCGGTGAGACCGCTACATGTACCGCAAAGTGGAGGAGGTTGCAGAAGCAGAAATCCTAATTTCCTTACAAACTGTTGAACTAAAATATAAAGCTCTGGAAGATGTATCACTGTATGGTATGCATAATTCAAAGTCACATGTCAAACATTCATGCAGGTAATTCAGAGGTTTTTGTCTTGTTCCAGTGAAACTGTCCATCGGTTACTAAACTATTACCTTTATACAGTCTATGCATATACCGTACTTCATACATGCTCTTAAATGTCCTTTATTGTATAACATCCTTGAAATGACTTTGGGAAATAAGTTTATTGTTCTAAACAAAGTGTTCACTTATCTAAGATGAAAACGAGATATTGTCAACATATTTATTTTATAATAAAAAAATATGTATATATTTGTAAAGCCAGAGATTGTATAATTTCTCCTTTGGAATATTATTTCAAGTAATTTAGGACATAATTTAAGTTCTTGTAGTAGTAAAAAGAAAAAATCGAACTCAATTATTTCACTTTACACATAATTTTCCTTTAAAAAACGAGTAGGTCACTTGATTTATTAATTTGTTTGTTTGATTTAGATTTTTACGTTTTTTAACTTTTGCAATGTCTCTTATATACTTACAATGTTACAATGTTACAATGTCATTTAGCAGACGCTTTTATCCATAGCGACGTACATACGAGAACAAGAACAACACAAGCAAAGATCTAGACAAGAGGAAACACAAGATCAGTAAGAGTAACAAAGTGCGTCAAGTCAATTTGGGTGCAGGTACTGCCAAGCAGTGTAAAGGCAATGCACAAAAATAAGTAAGGATTTTTTTATTTTTTTCGAAATAAGGAACATCTACAATGAAGCAACCAACCAATTTAAGACCTTCCATTATCATCATCAACAATTAACATCACTACAATAATGACCAAAGTACCAAGTGCTGGGTCACTCAAGAGCTGAACACAGATTCCCAGAGTAGAGCAGGACAGTGCGAGTCAATTGTAGCTGGAAGACATGATCTGCCACTGGGGACAACAGTGGAGAACAGTCTAGCTAAGTGCATAGTGCTTCCTAAAGAGCTGGGTCTTTAGCTGTCTTTTGAAAGTAGAGAGGGACTCTGCAGATCGAATGGAGTTGGCCAATTCATTCCACCATTTAGGGGCAACAGAAGAGAAGAGTCGAGCTAGTGATTTTGAGGCCTTGTGTGCTGGAAGCACTAGGCGCTTTTCAGAGGCTGAGCGTAGCAGGCGAGAAGGGCAGTAGACCTGGATGAGGGGTTCCAGGTAAACTGGAGCAGTTTTGCTTACTGCTTTGTAAGTCATGATTAGAGTTTTGTATCTGATGCGAGCTGCAACTGGTAGCCAATGTAGTGAGATGAGCAGGGGAGTGACATGAGCTGTCTTAGGCTGGTTGAAGACCAGACGTGCTGCTGCGTTCTGGATCATTTGCAGAGGTTTAACTGTGAATGCAGGGAGGCCTGCCAGTAGAGAGTTGCAGTAGTCAATACGTGACATTACAAGAGCTTGAACCAGGAGCTGTTTTGCGTGTTCTGTCAGGTAGGGTCTGATCCTCTTGATGTTATAGAGGGAAAAACGGCAGGACCGAGCAATCGAGGCAACATGAACCTTGAAGGTTAGCTGGTCATCGATCATGACACCCAGATTTCGGGCAGACTTAGTGGGCATGAGGTTTTGTGGTCCAAACTGGATATTGATCTGTGGGTCCATAGTGGGACTGGCTGGAATGATAATAAGCTCAGTCTTGGACAGGTTGAGCTGTAGGTGACGTTCCCTCATCCATTTAGAAATGTCAGCAAGGCAGGATGAGATCCGGGCTGAGACAGTTATCTGTGTATCATCTGCATAGCAGTGATAGGAAAAGCCATGGGAGCGGATCACTGCACCAAGTACTTGCATGACAGTACATTTATTCAATTTAATTCAGTTCACTACGATGAAAACTTCTTAAAAACATGGAAACATTTTTGACTTTAGTACACAGTGGCCACGGTTACATGATGTTTTTTAATTCAGAATTAATTATTCAGAATTAAATTATTTGGAATGGTAATTTTTATTCGGAATTAGGTGTGTACATGGTCATTGGCTACGTTTACATGATACTTTTAATTGCTCTTTAATTCAGCATTAAAATTAAATCCTCTTTAAAAGATTAAAAATTGATAGATTGATTGATTGATTGAAAAGATTGGCTGATAATAATGACGGTTTATTGTTTAAGTCATTCTTTATTTAAAAACTTTTTATTCTCAAAAAAATTTTTTGTTGCACAATTAAAAAAAAACACAACTTTGTTTTGGTTCACAATAATTATATGTAGCCAATGCATACATTTGTCAGTATTCAAAATTTGCTGGAGTAGTACGTTTTTTTCGCTTAAATGTTCATAAAGACTTTTTATTGCAACAGCTCTTTTTACGTTAGCCCAGCTTTGCCATCAGGACATGCCTTTGAAGAATTACCCCTTTTCAGTTTTTTTTACTTTGACTTATGTAAAACAAACTAAAAAAAGTTTCAAACAACTGTTATAATTAAGATCTATTGGTAAGGACTCAGGTGTCCATTCACATCTGAGGGACAAAAACACTCATTGGGGGTCAACAAAGTTCAAATCTTGGCTAGAGACCATTAAACAACAGGGAAAGGACCATCATCAACCACTGAACAGAGTGGGTACTTATCACAAACATTAAAATACTGTGTGAGCTGTTAAATCTCCATTCGGATTCTCAAGTACGACAATCCAACAACCTGCACACACCTGGTGACTCTAACAACTCTCTGATAGTACATTAATGGCTCATGTGAATAACTCATTCAAACAAGTGTTTAGCATGCTAATGCATCTGTGATAACGTAAAGATATGTAACTTATTTAAATGAAATGAACAAAAAATAGCAACAAAAAATGATTTTGCTCATTAAGTCCCTTTACAGGCCTTGACATCACAGTAATCCATAGTAGTCCATTTTCCAGAAATAAATTGCTGAGATCAATTTATTGATGTTTCAGATCTATACTGATTCATCAGAGAATATATTTAAGAATGTAGGTGTAGCATTTATTGCTCCAGAGTTTCAAGTTAATGTTTGGAAAGGAATCAGTGAAGGGTTGTGAGTTTACACAGGATAAATGATTGCATTATTACTCTCAGTACAATGGAAAGAGGAAACAAGAGCATTGAGATCAGTCATGTGTTCGGATTCGGTCATTCAGTAGACAAATTGAGCCACATACATGTCGATGGAGATAAAACAAACACTGTCTTTAGTGCTGTGTCTGGTTCAGGTACATGTTATTTGAATACATTTGCTAAGTTATTTTGCAGTAATTTGGGTGGGGGACATTTCTTCTATAGATCTATAAAAGCAGAAAAAACAATTATTTCCTCCTAAAGATCTCATACTGTGCATGAAACGTTTCAGCAACATGATAAATCCCACTCTGAATACAAAGCTTGACTTTGAGGATGTTCACACAAAAAGTTTCTTCTTTGCATTTATCCTAAATTTATATCACTCCACCTGAGCTTCAGCTGCAGAAGACCTTTAAAGAGCATGTCTCATCTCTACCAGCAGATGGCGCTCTGCTCATGTCTATCTGACTGCAAATGAAAGCACATAAAGTTATATGATGCTAAAACTGTTTGCCCACTTGGCTTGGTTTACAGTAATATTATCTAAACAGTGATACCTGCAGATGTAATGCAGTGAAGAAACATGGCTGGAAACGTTCACTGTCGAAATATAAAATAAATAGCTTACATAAAAACCATCAGTATTGTGTTTTACTGATAAATGTATTTTCCCTTTAACAATGTAAATGAAGGTAATGCATCATTTAGCTTCCTTAGTTTCTGTTGTGTATGTTATCATTTAACATTTAGCTCTGTTGATGGTGGAAGAGTACAAAGACTGATATAAAGCAGTGATACTTGAATGCGTAAAGAAGTCTCAATTTAAATGTGGTTGTGTAAAGAAGTATAAGTTAATGAACTTAAATTAAAGCATCATTAAAGCTCCACAGTACTCGGCAGATCAGGCTGAAGCAGCTCTGTCACGCAAGTGGCACTCATGAAATACAGATACAGAACATTAATATCTTCTCTGTCTTCCTCTTGAATGTGTGCATTTTCTTAATTAAGTACCTGTGCAGAGTTGAAAAGACACAAGTATCCCCCAATGGTCTCAACTTAGTCAAAAAGTCTGGACATGTTTGCTTCTTTAAAGCTCCTGTTATGTGAGCAGATTTGGAAGATACAGAAAAACAAATATCCTCACAAGATATGTTGCCTCCTTGTCATAAAGGGACATAAACATGAAGCTAATGTCATCTGAAGGATCAATATTTAAAGTTACAATTCACTAAATTACACTTAAAGGTACAATGTGTATTTAGCAGAAGAGACATGGTAAAAATGTAATATAATATTTATAAGTATGTTTACTTTAGTGTAAAATCACCTCAGTTTAAAAACAGTTTTTTTTTTGTTATCTTTGAATGAGACTTTTAAAGGAGCAAGAAGATGCAGGTGTGTAAAGAGCAAGCTCATGCCCATGAACCATAAAACTCCTTGCTGTCACGAGTGGGAGTCAGTAACGACAGAGCTCTGGATCTGTGGGAGTCAGAATATATCAGTAGCTCTAGTGCAGCTGCTGTCTGCAGCGACTAGACTTCTCTGACGCACTGAACGCAGGTTTAAATCATTACATTCAGGACTGACTGAAAGCTGAAATGAAGTGCGTCTTCAAAGTCTTCGTCTCTCATTGTTTTTTTTAATCGCATAATGACTCAACCCATGGTCCCCACCTTATCGCGTGTTAGGCGTGTTAGGTGTTGAAGAGGAAGACTGAGCTGAAATAACAAACTGTACACACTTTTATGTCCTCCAGGTAATCTTGAGCATTTAGTGCTTCACGTTAGAACAAACTGATACGTCCAAATTCACAGTTTATCAGTGACTCGTACATCAAAGACCAATTAGTTGATCAGTCGGCGTCAGGAGGAGGAACATGTAGCCGAGTAAATATTTTACTTTTAAATATTATGAAATTTTATTTTCAATGAACATTCTCAAAACTTCAATGTAGCCTAATATATTTTGCCACAGTATTCAGTGAGGCCGAGTATTCTTGTGCACCTTCAGCCCTATATTGAATATAAATATGTTTACATGGTTCCACTTACTTGTTGTAGCAGGGGTCTAGAAGTAATGATACACACAGAAACATGTGACAAAGCTGCACTTTCACGGCAAAAGTCGTGCAGCTCCTGTCATGGTAAGACGAAATGTGATGCTCTCTCTCTTTTGCTTTAAGCTAGCTTGTTTAAAAGTTGTTAAAACCGTTTCAGACTACGTAAAATGAATTTCATAGCGTTTGTTAACATGTATATGAGTTCTACCATCGATGTTGGTTGGTAAAACAGACTTTAAACAATGTTAAATATGACAGAGATTTTCCCAAATTTTTATATTGTGTGACTCGCTGCAGGAGAGAGTATGTATATGTGTGTGTGTGTGTGTGTGTGTGCATGTGTGTGTGAGAGACCTTTCCTTGTGCCCCTCTTTCTAGAGAATACATGTGCAGATCTTGACTTCTGTGTGAGTGACTTCTTTCATGCTGACAAGCAACCATCTTCAGTCTGCTACATAATGTGTCACATCAGATAAGAGTACAAAAATGAAAGGACAAATTCTGGCAAATTCTCAAATAGAGCATATACTAAGACCTTGAACTGTGCTTTTGTTAAAGTCTGTTAAAATAAGCTGAATCATGTGGTGGAGCTGGCCCCATCTTCCGTTCTGGTTCCCCGGTTGGTTCTCAACAAAGCTTCTGAACTGACCGATCCCCTCTGTGGGTAATGCACATTCATATTGATCATTATCTCATACAACCCCACTTTGAAAACACTGAAATATCCATTTAAGAGGGGAGCTATATGGTAGACTAGATATTGCAGCAACAGCACAGAAGAATCTTCTAAAGTGTTTCATTAAAATGACAACAACAGCCCGACGTCTGGGAGGAAACATCTCTGATAGCACGAGCAGGAGTCAGAGCAGGAGTATGAACTGATGAAGAGTCATCCAGTGGTCCAACTCAGTAAATACACACATGTAAAAGTTTGGCTTCATTTTTCAAATTAATAGTTTACTTAAGGTGATAATTAACTCTTAATTAACAGCTCAGGAATTAACCCCTTCTTACCTCTAACCCCCAGAGAGGCACTAAATATCTGTGTGTGTAACAACAGATCTGCAGTCTCTCCCTCATGCCCTGGATGTGAACACATGCAGCCAGATGTAAACCGCAGCCGGCTCTGCGTAACTCTACCCTGAAGTTTGCCAAAACAGATCCATCATCATTTACGCCCTGCTGAGCGCTGTTTGTCCCAGCAGCTGCCCGCCTGCTAAAGGTCAGAGCACAAGAGACTGTTTAGTGGCTCTGAGCTGAGCATGAAAGGCCAGCCTTGACGGGTCCAGCAGCAGCAGAGCGCGAGGCAGAGAGGAAATGAGCGTGAAATGAATGTCACATTGAAATCAAAGGGGGGAAGATAAATGAGAGAGGTGGTTGGAAATCACCTGGACCAGGGGGCGAGAGAGACAGAGAGAGGGCGACGGGTGGATGGATGGATGGATGGATGGATGGAGGGAGGAGTAATTATTAGTGATTGAGCGGCTCATGTGTTTCATTAGGAGTGGGCTGTACACACAATCTCTTCTCTGTTGGGCCGTGCCAGAGCCCGGCAACACCGGTTTATTTGACCATCTGAAATCTTAACAGTTAATACCTGTATGTTTCCAGCATAATATTGTCTCTGGCACAGATTGCCAGAAAATGTATCCCAGAAAAAATAAACGGCTGCTTTCGCATGCCAGGTAACACAAGGGCCATGTGCTGAGGCCAGGAAGGGGCAGGGTGAGGGGGGAGGAAGCTGAGACAGGTGAGATGAAGAAGAAGATTAAGAAGAAGAAGGAGCGGGGAAAGGAACAAAAGCTTTTTGATGTTGGATGAAGTTTCTCATTTTAAAACACAAAAGTACCCTTAAAGCTGGGAGTCAGATTTAGATACACTTTTTGTTATATTGGTTAAAATGATCTTTATGTCCTGATGGCAATCAATACATAATGTGTTCTTATAAAAGAGCGAAAAAAAGCTGCTATCTACAGCCGGAGTAAACCTGGGAAAACACCAACCAATCCCTGCCAAATTATGAACCAATCAAATCCCGTCCTGCCGTTCTGCCCACCTCCTGCTCATACATTTCCCCGGCGTGCATTTCCCGTACCCTGACTCTATTCACTGCCCCTCTCGCTCGACCTCGGGCCTGTCCCCTCTGACCCGATGAGGTGCTTTGTTCAGGACTGTAGTATGGATCAGGGTCTAAAAAGCTCTCACCACTGGGACTCTGATAAGCAAAAAAATGAAAGACATTTAGTAAGTCCTACAGAAAATGTAGATGAATTGTATGTATTATAACTTTTCTCCTGATATCATGTCACCGATACAACTGGATAATGCTAGCATGACAGTTGTGAGAACTAACAAGAGCCAAGTTTGTTTGTGTTTTTAACTTTCACTGTGATAATGTTTTGGTGTTTTCTTACCGTGAGACATGATTTGACGTATATTGCAAAACACAAACGATGTGCTGAGGACCGGTTTCGAATCAGTCACGATCAAATGGTCACGAATCAGCGGTCCTCATGCATGTGAGTATCGTTTTGGAGGAGCTCAGAGGGGAGGGGGGAGGGGTTAGACAGAGTCCTGAGGACATGCTACATTCAAATTCATGCTAGTTTTACGTGACTACCAACCCAAGCTTTAATTTGCAAAAGTGCACAAAATGCATTTTAATTACAGAAGAGAAGCTTTTTTTTTCAGCTGAGAAGTTTTCACTGTGTTGATGTTATGATGACGAATGTCTGCTGAACCAAGTCAACAAGAACACTGATGGGTCCAAGTATACCTTCTACCTCTAAACTGTGATTGGCTGTTTCTGTTGTCAGAGGCTAAACTTTTCTAAAATCATGTATTTGGTCTGTTTCAGGCAGCTGATTATTTTCTGTGTATTTGAATGTAGTACAACACCTTTTGTCAGAACTTTACCTCAGGACTTGGCATAAAAATCTTCTTTTCAGCCCTTCAATAATAAATCTTAGAAGATTTCAGTGAGAATAATTCACGCCTCCCGTGCAGTCAATGCCCCAGTTGGACTACTCGAGTCAAATGATCTGGATGCGCCCCAAGATTACTTCAAGGGAATAAGAACGACTCCAGAGCATGTGAACTCCGAGCATCAGAGAAGAAATGTGAATGCAGGATCATTTCTCCTCTACTGTTTTTGTTTTCGGATGTGATAACTGTGGCTGTGACTGTAACTGTGGGACACATCATTGTCTTCCTACTAAGAACCAGACATACCTTGTTCTTATTAAATCTATAAAGACAGATCAGCCTTTATATTTCAATCAACCAATCCATCTATCAATGAATCTTTATTTGCCAAATCACAACAAATGTTACCTGAAGACTCTTTACAAACAGAGCAGGTCTAGACCATACTCTATGTTCTATTATTAACAAAGACCCAACATCAAGACAGGATAAGATCCAGTCCCATCTTACAGACAGGACTCAGTCTGATCTCATCTTAATCCACCATGAGCAGAGCACTTTGCAGCCTTTAGCAAGTTAAAGTGACAAGGAAAACTTCCTTTAACAGGCAGAAACCTCGAGCAGAACCAGACTCATGTTAGACACACATCTGCTGAGACCGAGTTGGAGAGCGGGATAGAGGGAGATGAAGAGAGAGAGATGATAGTGGTGAGACAATAGTAGTTGTAGCAGCTGGAGTCTGGCATGTCCGTAGCAGCAGGCTGTGATCCAGAGATCCAGAGGATATTACAAGACAAGGGAGCTCAGGGACTCCAGAAAGGTCTATGGTTATTATTAATGTAGAAAGCAGTTACATAAAACTTCCTCTTTTCTCAATGTTGAAAACCATCGTACATGCTCCTGGTCATGGCTATCGTTGCAGGTTTAGCTGATGGAATTTGCTCCAACATTGTGTAATGTTATTATTTTTTATTTTATTTTTTTATTTGCTGGTCTCATTGGTTTTACTCATCTTTTGGTCACATACAGTATTTAGTAGTTCTTGTTGCTCTTAACAGACTGTCTATTTAATGGTAGATTATGGCAATTTCACCTTTACATTTTCAATGTTTTATCATTTTTTTTAATAACAGCCCCCCGCCTTCTTTGATGATTATGTTTGAGTCTGTTTTAATGTTGTCTGTACCTGTGCACCGTTGTGAATCAGAGTCCTGCATTATTTTGTTTTCCAAGAATTAAAACATAGACGAGAATGACGCTGATCCTGCCAAGTCTAAACTCACAGTGCTGCTATTACAAAGACTTAGAGAAATCTCTTTGCCTGACTCAGGTAATAAGAGGGTATACATTTGTCATCTATATTTCTGCAAGAAAGCAAATCTGTGTATCCCAAAGTGTCAAACTATTACCTTTAATGATAACCTCAGCATTTTTGACTTGAGCAAAGAGAAGCCGTGCTCTCACTAATCATCTGTGAAAACAGAAACACCTGCACACACGCTGTGATTTTTCATCATCATGTTACAGAGCTCAGCCTGCCTGCAAACGTTTCCACATCCACACATTTCCACTGTGCGTCAAAGGAAAGGGGGGCAGTGGAAGGTGATAGGCTACAATAATCACCTCCACCACCACCATCCTCATCATCATCATCATCATAAAACACACACATACTTGCAGGGACATTTTGCACACACAGTTTATCGGGGGCCAGAGTGGGTTTTTCTTTTCCCCCGGGCTGGCAGCTTCAGGGAGGAGGAGAGCTAAAAGTCAACATTTCCAGGGTGAAGGTAAATGACAGAGCTGCAGCCACTCAAACCACAGGCACGTTAAGCAAACACCTGCGGCTCAGGTGGAAAAGCAAGGCCTCTCGGGCCAAGAGAAGGAGCTCTTTCTCTCAGGATCAACCCTCTCAGCATATGGCCACTTGACACGACTCGAGCTTTGAGTGAACGCCGTAATTTTAATAGAAGATGCAGGGGCACTTTTATAACCTCTGATGTCAAAACAAGAACTCAATTAGAGTGGAATTAAGTGGGATAATCAACGGCATGCCACTTTATTTAATCATAAATCCTGGTTTTATATTAAATGCAGAAATATAAAAATCACAGAACATGTAGGGCACGAAAAAGGAGTGTGTTTGTGGTTGTGGTGGTGCAGTGGTTAGCACTTTAGCACTTTAGCATCAAAGCTAAAAGGTTCCATGTTTAAAGAAATGCAGGTTAGGTTGACTGGGGAGTCTGACTTGCCTGTGAGTGTGAATGTGGGTGTGAATGTCTGTATTTATGTTTTTTCCTTGTGATTGACAGGAAACTTGTTGATGCCATCTTTTGCCCAGTGTCAGCTCTGGTCAGCTGCAGCTGCCTGCAGCCCTCAGAGGAGAACATGTGATCAAAAAACAGCTCTAAACAGTGACAATTCATCAATGAAAGGTCTCCTTTGCAGGTAATATTTACATGGCATTAGGCCCCTGAAGTTTTCAGATGATTCATTTAAAAGTTGATACAAGGGTCTAAAAATACTGTTATAACAAGTTAAAGTCTTCATCTGACATCTTTTCAAACTTAAATCTTTGAAGCTAAACTGCTGGTTTTGCAGTGCAGTAGATCAATACCGATGCATGAATGCTTTAGCACAATGTCACAATTGAAGTTGCTGTATATAGAGTTTAAATTCAGTTGTTGTTAAATGGGAGTCGAGCCCCTTCAAAGGGTCACCAAATGAATCCAGCGGTTACTTCTGGTTTAATTTTTAACTGTACTTAAAGCTCCAATGAGAAAATTTCATTTTGTGTCTTTTTGGTGCCCCCTGTGAAGAACACTGCACATTTAATTGTTTTGCTGGGTCTAAATATCATCCACTGTGGGTCTTTGTGGGGAAATGTAAACATAGGCACTTCCGGTTCGTGTGCTCTTCTTGGCCTCATCTGACCTGGTGACAGAGTTACAAGCATTGTCGTTATCCTAATGGTCTGATTCTAACTTCCCACAGTAGCTTTAGCAAGGAGCCTCAACAAAGCAGTAAGTGTCAGAAAATCATTGTACAGTGAAAAAAAACAAAGCTTCTTACAAAAATATAGAAACATTTAAATGAAGGGACACCTCCAAATATAACCAAAGAAGAACTTCAAATAGAAACTAAAAGGTTGTGTAAGTCTGCCAAATGTTTTAAGAGAAAACAGTTTTCAAATATTGTGCAGAAAATCACTCACATTAATAGAATTAAATCATAGTCCCTAAAAGGTTCAGTGTGTAGAAATGTGAGTATTCAGAGATATCTAGCATTCAGATTATAGATTGAAACACTCCCCTGCGTATCCCTTTCATCAGTGAGGCGATGGTGGCCTTCAAGGACAAGAAGCTGCTGTGATGCATGACAAGTACGACCCTCCATTTGTCAAGTCTTACCATCAAAATCACTGTCAATCAAATTCAATAACAACCTCTCTTCTTCTTCTTCCAAGTGGTTCATTTTGTGCTGCCTCTCACAAAATACAAAAACACTTCTGTTACTAGTTTGTCCATTCTGTGCTACGTTATCATTCTAAGTCAACAAAAACAAAATGATTTATATATTGAGGTGATTATTCACTAATTTAAACTACTTATGAATATTATATTAATTTCCTACCAAGTGTGTTCTGATAAATGCTGCAAAATACTGCACACTGTACCTTTAAGACTCATTTTGGTGACCTGTAACATTTAATGTTGATCCTTTCTCCGTTCAGATGACAACATATGTTTCATGTTTGTGTCACTTTAAAAATACGATGCAACATCCTGTGAACATATTTGTTTTTATCTCTAGAGGGTGAATCATAATGAATTGGAAATGCCTTCACTTTTTCGTTTCAACTTTTAATGACTGCATGGTTTTTGTGTCAGTGGCATCTTGTGGGAAAGTTTAAACCATAACATACAACTTTCGGTAAGTTTCAACCAGCAGCAATTTCATGAGACTGAAATCAATTTGTTTATTTCTTTTTGTCCAAAAGGAGCCAACTTAGTTAAAGCATCTCCAAACACTCAAGAAAATGACTCAAAACTAAACACTTGAGATACTTAAACCAACACAGTTAAATTAAGTTAATGTCTGCAGGAGATCTTAATCGACTTTGGTCCTTTGTGACCTCTTTTTCAGGGGATTTCTTTCTGTTCATGCCTCCTTACCTGAATCATGACCCGGACAGAAAAGGACTGAAATTTCAGGGTTTGTAGTACCTGATGTTGTTCATGTTGCTGCTGGGTAAAACATTTCATCATATGTCTTTTTGTGTTTGTTTGTTTTGCATGTGCGTTTGAAGTTTCTAAAAAAAAGTCTTCATATGAATCTTAAAAGCACCTTTGTAGACAGGACAGCTGGTGTCAGCGTGATGGTTTGGCATGTAAACGACCAAATAAACTCTGTCTGACACACAACAACACCACAGACATATTCCAGGAAACATGTCCATCACAAGGTTCATACTATAACCAACATATTCCTCCATAACAGCAACTAAATATTCTGACGTAAATGCGGTCGTCTGATTGTACGTCTGTTTCTTCCTCTGTGTTTTAACCTGAACTCTGTTTTTCCAGCGCTGCATGAGAAAAGCCGTCCTGTTCCACGCTCACTGCGAGGGTCACCACGAAAGGTTTACAGTTCACCAAGCGTGTCCAGACTTGTCACAGTTTCCATGTTTGAGCCTCAGTCTCACCAGTTACTGCTCTCTTTCTGTGTCTCTCTGCCGTGTCAGAGGAGCCTTGGCCCTGAACCACTACCACCACCACGTCTTCCATCCTGGGGAGCGTTTTCTGCAAGCGATGAAGAAACCAATAAACAGACTCTCGCTGTGATCCATGTCACATTGTTTGGCCCACCTGCAACCTGTAAACTCCTCACCATGGACTGGATGTTCTCAATTTGTTCCATGAGGAGGCCCTGGCTTATATTAGCCTAAAGGGGGCACTGGAAGAGCATCTGGTCCGAGCGGCAACACAGCAGCACACTTGCTGGCTCTGGCTTCAGTTTCAAGTCAATTAACAAAACCCGGGAAAAAAAACACAAGACGGGGAGCAGAACTTCTGTCAGAGAGCGGGGCGGATCAGGGCACAATGATGGTTTTAAGTGCTCGAACACTTTGCACAAATAGTATTTGTTGATGTAGTAATTTCCAAGAAGTGGGGGCTTAGTTCATGTGAAATAACTGGGAAAAGCACTACGATAATGACAGAAATAAACAGTCTAAAACTTTGTGTGTTTTTGAAAACAGAGTACTTGGACACCAGAAGAAAGCTGTGGTGGAAGAATTATTTAGATCTTTTTCTTTGGTTTTGATTTAAAGTTGGTAATTACAAGTAAAAAGTCCTGAAGGACAATTTCCATGCTTACGAAAGTGCAGATTTTTCATGAAAATGTGAAGGTTTAATTTCAGTAGTATTTCAATAGTTGTCTGCTTGAACATGCTGAAATAAGATCTGTACTTTAATACAAGTGCTTATATCACACGGGAAAAATATTCCACTATGCTTAAATGTCCTTTTTCAAAACCAATGACAAGTAGGTGAGTGCTGTCAGTACAAGTACCCAAAGTAAAATACTTCACTGCGCACTAATCTGGTCCATGTCAGTATTTTACTATTATATTTAGTAGTTTTGGATAAATATAACTGCTGCCAGTGTTGTTGTCAAAGAGTCCAAGTCAAGTGTTCAAGGCCAAGTTGAGTCCGAGTCCTCAAAGAAGAATCTGAGTCCTCATGAGAGAGGTGGTATTATGCTTTTTTCATCTTTTACGAACAAACATTAAGTTCAAATGCTGTATGTTGGTACTTAACATGCTCCCCCAGATGAGGCTGTGTAAAAAGTCACATGAAAATTTAACGAAGTCAACACGAGATTTGCTCAAACTGTGACTTCACCAGTTGGTGGATCTCCTTAAGAGGGCAATTTATTTTTATCCTAAATGGAGAGACACAATGTAGTAAAGGAGGCTTCCAGAATGCTTTAAAGCTTTCAATTTCTCTCAGGTTGTGCCTTTGAAATCCTTCATTTCAGCTACTGTCACTTTAAGAACCCCCAGCATTCCAGCTGTAAAGCAGGTAAAGCTATACAGAGCTATCAGAGGGTCAATATACTGTACAGCCTGAAAAATGAGCATCATACCCTATCTTTAACTGAGTTATTATAAAGAGGAGAATTGTTTTACTCCAAACTACTGACTGACTGAACCTGTGCTGACTGTGTGAGACCTTTTGTGTGCACAAAACACATTTCATTCACTAACAGTAGATTCTAACTGACCTGTCACTTTATTTGGAGACCCTACTCTATCCTGTTCAGCAAAGCATCACACCCAAAAAGATCACTATGTGTTTGTAGTACCGCTGTCATAAGAGAACAACTTATCTCTACAAAGTTGACCTTAATAAACTCAGAACAGAGCTCTGTGTTAGATTTGTGATCATGCATTTGAATGTTAAACCACAGCGACATAAAGTAAGTCTATCTATTGTAAAACAAACAAGAGTCATCTCCACAGTTCACAGAGGAGCACAGTTTATTTATGTATGCTGGGAAATATTAGATAATTTTCTTTATTTGTGTGTAAAATATTCAGATAGGTTGAAATGTGCAGATTAGAAACATTTGCTTGGGGTTTTGACCTTCCCCTGCAGGTTTCGGTTTATATAATGAATGAAATTAACCACCTGGCCAAACACACTGTCATGCAATAGCTTTCACACGCAAACCAACATCCTGATGCTCAAATCCCATCTCCTCCAGGTTTGATTGAAGCCATGCTTAACAATGTGGCACCTGGTGAACACACAGGATTACTTTTACACAAATACACACAGGCACAAACACACATGCATGTGGACTCGGTCCTAACTCAGAGCAGATGGAAAGGGCTGAAGCAAGAGGAAACTGACATGAAACAACCAGGGACAATTAGCTGGGTCCTAGAGGGACAATTCCCCAAATCAAGCTATAAACGAGCTGTAAACAAAGAAATCTGGTGGAGCTTTTCTTCTGTCAGCTGCTGCTCCAAAACCACCTAAAGGAGGACAACACAGTCCCAGGTCACACAGGTAGATAACACGTGAGAAGCTTCACCTGACACTATTTTAACCCATAGAAAAGAAGCTCAGGTGCTTTAGTTTTTTTCGTGAAACCAAAGATTGGCAACAATTTTGTTAAATGAAGTCTAAGCCTGCTTCCGCACACACCAAGATGTTAGCGTAACAAGATTATATACTAATCTATGGAGCTCTTGTTGTAGCAAAACTATATATATGAAAGGGTTAACAAATGTGTTAACAGACTTGTACACAGATCCTCAAATGTGCAAGCTAATCCATAAATGCATACACACATCTGCAAATATGTGACTGGGCTCTGGTGTAAAAGCGTGTGTGCATGTCTCAGCATGTGTGCAATGCAATATCCCACACTGAGACACCAATCTTACACTGTTGCAGGATCAGTATGAAAGTACAAAGGTGTGAAGACGGCAGAAGTGCTGCACTGCTGCAGACTCGCAATATGAGAAGAGCCGATGTCTTCATTTTGTGCCAAATGACTTGTCTCAAACTCAACTCAACTCGTTTTTATTTATATAGCACCTTTCATACATTTAAGCATGCAGCCCAAAGTGCTTCACTAAAGAACAGAGAGACAGAAAACAATAGGTAAAATGATACAAGACTAGAACAAGATAGAGGAATGTGATAAGAAATACTTTAAAAATAAAAATTAATTAAAATAAAATAAATACCAGAAAAATAAAATTTAAAAAAAGTTAAAAAAGAATGAGATAGAATAATAAATAAAATAAAAATATATACTAAAATAATAAAGTAAAAGTAATACAGGTAATAATGCAGTCCAGGGCCAAAAGAAAATTACTCAAAGTCAAAAGCCACATTAAAAAGGTAGGTCTTTGGTTTACTTTAAACAACACCCAGACATGACTGTAGTGGAAATCACTGCATTAAAAAAGACATGACTCTGTAGTGGAAATCACTGCATTAAAAACAGACATGACTCTGTAGTGGAAATCACTGCATTAAAAAAGACATGACTGTAGTGGAAATCACTGCATTAAAAAAGACATGACTCTGTAGTGGAATCACTGCATAGAAAAGAAACATGTCTATGACTCATTACTGAATTCACTAATGCAGGTTGAAACGGAATCATGCAAAGAGGAAACCATACATAAACATGATCCAGAAACACTGGAGACTTCTCTGGACTTGAGGCTGTTAAAGATGGACTGAGTGGAAGTTGAAAACTATTCTATTACATCAACATGGCTCTGTAGTAGAAGAGTCCAGGTGCTAAACTGGCCTGCCTGCAGTCCTGACTTGTTACCTGTTGAAACAATTTGCAGCATCATGAAACTAAACATACGACAAAGGAGACCCTGAACTGTTGAGCAGCTGAAATCCTATATCCAACTAGAATGGGACAACATCCACTTTGATCTCCTAAAACTGATCTCCTGGGCTCACTTATGTTTACAGAGATTTGTTAAAGAAGAGCTAATGTCTTCCATATTGCGGTAGGTCTCAAGAAAGGTTGGGCCAAATGAAGCATCCTTTGTGACCCAGGAGAGGAGGAACTGTGATGCGTTCTGTCTCGCAGTGCAACCCCTGAATACAGACACAGCAACCTGTTAGCTCTGTCATTCTGAGACTGTGGCATTAGTGGAGCATTTAGCTCTGCAGAACAGCCTCACAGAGCAGACAGAATGGCTGAAGGAATGTTATAAATTACAGTTTTCCATGGAAACCTCAGCTGGAATAAAACACTTTATGACTACTTTAAAATAAAAACACTGATTGTGGTCAGACAGATGGAAGAGTACTGGGTTCACCATCCTGTCTGGGGATTCTGCTAAAGGATTTCTGCACAATAACGATTCACATCCATTTGGTGAAGCTATTTCTGAAACTTTAATGATAATGGAAGCAACACATCAGAGGAAGGTGAGTCTAATATTTAAATAAAGCACTTTTATATATCCCCACCAACACATCTGAGCAGTAAAAATATAATCACTCCACATTTTTGACATCTAAACAAACTCTTTTAACCAAAGGTGTGATGTTTTATTAAGACAGCAGTAGATTTCCAAGTCTCCATGCCAACACAACATGTCTCTGAGAGGTGGCTCGCAGTATTGGAAGGATGTTGGCATGGTAACAAATTGACTCTTTATTTTATTGGTTTAACCTCCCCGCAGACACTGTCTCGTTGTGTGGCTTCAGCAGCGTCACTCACCCCTGTCCGTCTAAATATCAGCAGTCCGGCCCACACACCCGACGCCCTCGAGGAGTTATTATTGTCCCTGCATGGCGGAGCACATTCAGACAAAGGCTGCGTTAGTAAAATACAGCTTTTAACCATTTATTTCACAGAACTGACTGATTTAGGATGATCTAATACCAGAAAACGTACCCCAATACTTAAACTGAAGTCTTTAGAAGTCTCTTTTGATTAATTATAAACCTCCAAACTCTTAGATTAATTAAAACCCCTGACCTCCACGTCTTCTTCTAAATTGAAGCTAAACTGAAGCTTTAACTGTGTCTTAATCTGTTTCTCTTGATAAGCAGTTTTTCAGCAAGCAACTAGCATCTGCTGCTCAATTAAAGATTGTGAAAGGACTTTGAAAGGCTTTTGAATACTTAGGTCTTACACACTCTCCCACCAAAAATATTGAAGTCACAGATTATTTTTTAGGTTTTCACAAAGGCTGGATATCACGCAGGAGCAGCATTCACAAGATTATTGTTAAATATACAGCTGGCATTGTGCGTGAAGTGGTTTGGGTTATCTGCCTTGAGTAAAGTCAGAAGTTTAGGCTTTATAACAACATGGCTGAAATGACAGCGCCACAAAACTGAAGCTATAACAACTGGAATGCCCCCTGGTGACTGGCTGCAGTATAAATCATACAGCATGTTTCCTCCATTGTAACAGATGAAACATGGGTCAAAGTATTTTTTCTCAAACATGGTTTCTGTCATCATAATTTGTTCTTATGATGCTGATTTATGTGCAAGTGTTCCTTTTTCTGAAAAGATAAGTTCTAGTTAGATATTTGATGTCAAAAACAAGGGGTTGTAACATAATAATTGACAGTTCTGTTCACAAATAAATCTCCTACAGTGCTGTGTGCACCAGATTCACAGAGTATTAAGAGTCACTGAACATTCCATAACTGTGAGTGTCTGCTTGAAACCAACAGAATCTGCTGTGGACTGAACCCACCTGAGGGAGCTTTGAGTTTGGTGTGTGTTTTGGGTGTCAATAGATCCACTGATAAATCCTGACTGTGCAGACTCTGGCTGCACTTGTTATCACCCTTGCGAGTGCAACATGCCAGCAGCAATCGGCAAGGTATTTTGTCTTCATTTTTGCACGATGGGAGGAGGTAGAGACATGTCATCCATCTTTAAATACAGTAAATAGTCAGATCGTAAGCTGGTCAGAAAGAAAAGCTGGAATGCTTTTGTGTCCTTGAGGTATAAATCAAATGCCCAGTATTTGCACCACCTTCAGAGCTTTTGACAACAGCCCTTGTTCCTGCAGTGGTTTGCACGTCCCTTGAGTGGCCCTTACTTTCACTTTCTTCCTGGTTTGCAGTCTCTTTTTTGATGCTGGATACAACTATTTTGAATTGAACATTTTAAATGTCATCAGACTTTTCATGAACACAAAGTCACCGCAGAGCATTAAAAAGTCAAATTTAATATAATAAGAATACAGGTAGTAAATATGAGTCCTCGTGATTATTTTAATTTCTGTATGCCTGGAGTGTGAATTATCCAGAAATATAGATCTATTGCAGCAAAATAGATCTATTGCACCAACTGATTCTTGACCCAAGATTGTGCAAAGAAAATTTTGCACAGATATAAATTTGTCACACCACTACATCATAGGTGAAGAAAAGAGATAAGGAAATAAATACATCCTTTCAAGGTTAAAATGTTTTTTAAAGTTTTCTCTAACGCTGTCCCCCATGTTTCAGTGATGTCATGTTCAGGTGAGCCTTGTCAGGCAGGGAGACCTAGATGTGCATCAGAGGAGGGGCTTGGGACAGCAAAGAGAGAAGGAGAACTGTTTATGGAGAGCATGTTTTAACAAAAGTAGTTTGTTTTAACAAAATTAAAATGTCACCCCTGCTTTCTTGGATAGTCAAACATTCCACTCACTGTAAATATCTGCAGTGAAAAAGTAAATGAAGGCTGTTTCTCCAGAGAGCTGTCTATCCTCTGGTCTGACACTGACACAGCAGTTGCAGGATAAAAAGTCACAATCCAGAAATGATCAGTCTTGTTGCTGATGGTCTGGTGTGGTTTTTTGGGTCCTAAATAAACCACAGTAAATTTCATTCTGTTTCATAAGCAGCTAAAAACTCCTCACAGGAGCTTTAAGAAACAAAAGAGCACCATAAATCTTTGTCTCTCCTCCGCATCTATCTATTCTTTTCCACTGTTACGCAGACCCTCAGCGGTAAGATCTTCAGTGTGAGTTCATCCACAGTGTTAATGTATGGAACAGCTTGTCAGTGAAAGTGTCTGTGAAGGTGTGTATGTGTGTGTCAGTATCAGGATCAGAAAACAAAAGCATCCTCTGTCCCAGTCCAGACTCACTCTGATCCTCTCAAACTTCCTCCCCAGCAGGAGGTCAGTAGCCGGAGCTGGTGGAGACCATGCAGAGTATTCTCCCTCATCAAACCAGATTCCCCATAATCCAGAATGCACACGTCCTTTCCTCTGGACAGACTGTGCAGAAACCCCCAGAGTCCAGACTTTACTGTCTCCACATGGACGTCCCAGCTGTGAGTCCCTGAGTCAAAGCCCTCAGAGCCAGGACAGAGTTGTAGTTATCAATCCTCTCTGGATTATCAGGAAGCTGCCTCTCCTCACCGAGTCTCACACCGGTCAGATCATCAGACACGATGAGTTCTGGATGAGCCGTGTTCGGGTCCAGAAACATATGAGTGTAGGAGACCACGTCCTTCATCTTGAACCAGATGTTGAAGCTCAAGTTGCCCAGGTGTTTGACTTCATCTATAAGAGCCCTAGAGAGCAGCTGAGGGTCATCCAGCAGGGGCGCTGCTGGACTCTTTGCACTGCAGCCTTGTAGTTGTGCAAGAATGAGACATCTTCAGCTCTCAGCTCCTCCTCTGTAGCTCCCACTATGTCTGAAAGATCATCTATCTCTTTACTCAGGGCCTCCATCCTCTCCTTCATCCTCTGACTCTTCTGCTCCTCTTCCTCCCTCAGAGAAGACAGCCGGGCCTCCTCTTCCTTTTCTAGAAACTTGTGAAGCTTCTTAAACTGCTTCCTGATCTCCTCTCTGTGTGCCGGGCCTGGACCTTGATGTGTTCTGCTGTTTGGTCACACTTTAGTTTCACTTTTCTAAAAATCTGCAATTTTCCTTCAAGGACTCCAAAAGTTTCTTCTTGTGTTGTCGTGCGACTTCATCAATGGGTCTGAATGTGTGGTTAGTGTGCGCCTCTGAATCTCTGCACACAAGACACACTGGCTGCTGATGGTCCAGACAGAAGAGTTTGAGTCTCTCAGAATGCAGACTGCAGAGATCATCCAACGGTCTCTTATCTCTCTCCAACAAAAAGGCCTCACACAGGTTTTTCAACACCAGACTAACAGGCGGGTGTTCACTGGAAGATACCGTCTTACAAACTGGACATTCCCGCGTTTGTTTCTGTCTCCACCAGCTCTGCAGACAGTCCTTACAGAAGCTGTGGGTACACGACAGAACGACAGGTTCTCTGAAGATGTCGCGGCAGATCGAACAGCTGAGATCCTCCTCTGATTTGAAGGCCATTTCTTGCCTGAGGGAAACTGAACAAACAGGATTTGTAAAGAGGAGTCAGACATGCCCCTTTTCTTATCTCTACCAGCTCAACACAAATGTACTTTCACTTTGATGGTCCTGTCTTTTAAACTCACCTTAGAGTCTGGAAAGTGAGCAGGATAAGCAGCAGTGTTTCAGAGTTTTTCTCCGTGGCTTGCCCCACTCAGAGAAGAATTTGAGCTGGTTCTGAGGTGAATCTATCGTCGTTTTCAGTCTGTACGTCTCTCTATTGTAAAGAGGAATATGCTGTTTCCTGTTTTGTCTCACATGAGTCATGGGAGAGGTGGAGCTCAGACCTCCTTTGCTTTAGGCTGTTGCTTTACATGTAACAGAGGGGTGTGTTTCATACCATAGTAGTGATTCATGCTGGAAATGCACATGATGGCGTGTAGCAGACTTTTGCAGAAGCTGTGTTTATGTTTAATAGTGGTTTAAAGCATGCTTAGCAAAATCCCAGAGATGGGTTCAATAAAGTATGTTTTTGCATGAATCCAGCCTTCTTAGCAGCTAATGAAAGTGACACTTTTTAATACTTTACCAAAAAGTGTTCAGAGGTGCGTTGCATTTTTCTTCAATGATGCATTTTTTAATCTGTTGAGAATTTACAGATGTAGTGATGATAGGTTTTTAATGTATTAAGGTCCCCAATAGATTTTTGTTTCTCCAGACACTGCTGTGCTAAACTGGTGTTTTGATGGTTGGTAGGATCTGATATGATCATAATTAATGGATGTACTCATGTATGTTCAAAATTCCAACTAGCATCAGAGGGTCTGTGAATTAAGTTAGTGTCATTTGTATTTTTTGCTCCACCTCTGTAATGTGTATTGTCAAACATGCTGCACTTTGCTGTCCTTATCTTTGTGAAGCATTGCAAATCTCTCAATCACTTGCTGCGTCCCACCATGATCCTGCTCTCACAGTTTTGTTGACAATCTGCGTCACAAACAGGGTAATGTTATGTGGCACAGCAGGTCCTGGCAGATGAGTGCAACCTCTGCGGACTGCAAAATTGTCACTGAAGTTTTATGAGAGATTTATGTTTCTGTTAGGAACTGAAGAGCAGAACTGAAAATCATGTGCCATGGCAAATTCACAGATCTCAGAAATTTAGATACACCAGCCTGCACATGATGGCATTTAAACATTACTGTAAATTGGGCATTATTTTCCAGCATTGTATCCTGTGCAAATACCTCACTTTCATATGATTTCACTGAACAAAACAACAGAGGTAAATAAATGCATAGTACTGGTCATATCACACAGGGAGGTCCTCACCTGTGGTCATGAGCTTAAATAAAGAGCTAAACAGTGAGTTTCAAGTGAGTTTCTTCTGCAAGATGGCTTGACTGATTTAAAATAATAATAATAATAATACATTTTATTTATGGGCGCCTTTCAAGAGTCTCAAGGACACCTTACAAATGCAAGACAATGAAACAGACTTACTATAAGAGAAGAGAGTATGCGATAAATCAAACAATACGCAATATAAAAAAGAACACAATGACTGGAATGAATGTGAATATACAGTTCTAAAAAGGTGTTTTTTTTGTGTGATATAGAGCCCATGCTAATAACAAACTGAGTTGGTTTTGGATTCTTCTGAGTCTTAGAGGACTGCAGGGTAGACCTTGAACATGCCGGAGGGATTATATCGCGCCAACTTCTGGAAGTCTACAGAAAAGAGTGAACACTGCTGGTCAAACATGTACCAGGAGGCTTTGAATGTTAGCATGCTCATATGTAAAATAATGATTGTGAACATGGTGAACATCATACCACCTTAATGTAAGCATGTTAGTATCAACTTCCAGTTACCTTTGACATATAACTTTGAACTCCTGCCTGTATGAATGTATCCAAGGTCATGTTCCCGCTTCCTCACATGCCACACAACTCAGACCTGAATAAGAAAACCACGTCTCCTTCAAACTGTTTCCTTTTTCCTCCTTGTTCGTTGAAAGTTGGCTTCACAATCTGCTGAGCTCCACACTTTCTTCTCTCTGACTGGTGGGCCAGGAGAGGTATGTGTCCAGTGTAGGTGTTTACATGTCTGCATCTACAGTATATTTTCACATGTCAGTCTTTACTGTAACCTTTGGAAAAACACCTTCCCCCACATACCTTTGCCTGTTTAAAGACATCCCTCATGAGTTTTTATTCTTTTAGGACATTGAAATGCAGAGGTTAGAGGAAGCAAGCAAGCAAACAATTCTGCACCTACAAACCCATAGAGACCCGAGTAGGCAGAGTGTCTGCATCATGAGAGTGTCTCCCTGAAGACATCCACTTGTACTGAAACCAGCTGAATGGTTTTTGGTGATACATCCTTGATTCAAACCTTCAAATATTTTTATTGTGGTTTATTTGATACTTACAACAAAGATTTCCATGGCATTGTTTTAAGAGAAGGTGAGTTTGATGTCATTTCTTTCACATTTCAGAATAACGTACAAACTTCATGTAGATCACTGAATAAACAAATCCTTGACCCTTTCAAGTCCTTACCAGAGACTGTTCTCATGTCAGTTTGCTCCTAACCAGTTTAGCTTCTTATATTTAAAATGTCAATGGTGACGAATTCCGGTCTTGTGGAGTAGGTGATGGCAGCATAAGGCGATAGTCCCTGACATTTAGAATAAAATGTTGCCCATTTCAACTCAAATTAACACAGAAATGAGCTCAAACGAGCATTGATTCAACGGGCGACTGAAAATGCCTAGAGCAGGAAAGAAGAGTATCATTCAAAATAAAGAGTTTGATGGAGAAGAGGAAAGCTTGCTGCTTCAAGCTAGCGCTGCTAGCAACACGGAGGACGAGATGCAACAGGAGCCGAGCGGCGAAGTCAATTTAAGCCTCATACTGAAAGAACTGAGAGAATTCAGAAAAGACTTGAGTCAGCAACTAAACGGAATACGAGAAGATTTCGTTAAATCTACAACAGGGTAGAGGAAGCTGAAGAGCGGATGACACAGCCGAGGTCCGAATTCAATCACCGGAGGACGTGCTGTCGGATCTGGTAAAATTCCAGATACAACTGATGCTAAACTTGTGGACCTTGAGGGCGATCACGGCATGATAACGTCAGGATATATGGGGTGAAAGAAGGAGCTGAGGACAGTATGACTTCTGTTGACGCTTTTGCGGAAGACTTTTTGATGAAAGGCCTGGAGCTTCCAGCCCCTACCGCGCTGAACATGGAGAGAGTGCACCGGGTGCTTGCCCCGACGCTCCCGGCTGATGCACCGCCAAGGTCCCTTGTGGTCAAGTTTTTAAGCTACAGAGTGAAGGAGGATGTAATAAAACGAGCAGGGCAGAAAAAAAGGATTCGACTTCCAGGAAAAAGAATACACTTGGACCACGACTACGGATCGGAGTTGCTGAGGAAGCAGAGGGAATACGCAGAAGCGAAGTCTGCGTTCAAAGGAAAAAACATCAGATTCCAGACTCTGTTTCCGGCCAGATTGAGAGTGTTTTATGAGGAAGGGACGGTGATTTACGGCTTGGTAGAGAACGCAACAGCTGACATGGCAGAAAGAGGGATACCTGTCACTGTCCTGAAGAAACCCACTTCCCTGCTGGATCAGATTAACCAGCTGACTTGGAGTTCAGCCCGAAAAAAGAGAGGTAGTGAAGCAAATGCGCGTCCCAAACGAGGCTTCAAAGAGCAGCTCCAGGCATTCCGGCTTAGGACACTTGATTAGTATTGTCAATATGACATAAACACAAACTTATAATATAATCGTTGACTCCTCAATAAAGCGAGGATTCATACTTTGAGCTGAATTCCTAAGTAGCTCTGTTGTGGAGATCATGTTCAGGGCATATACAGTTTTGAGCAGGAGTCGGGACACCTGTAGTTGGACATTCTGGACCTGCACATCAGCATAAAGCTGGAGAGGGCCTCTCCTGCAGTCAGGAGGTAGAGACTTTCCATCTAACTCTCATTACACCAGAGTTATAAGGCCACAGAAGAGGCCATAATGTGGAAGTCAAATTTGTTATTTTCTATGTTGTTTTCAATGTCACTTTGTTCATCGTTGGTTATGTTTACAGTGCTACCGTTCTTTGTAGCACCAGGGGTTTAAGATTTTATTTCATTCTTTTAGAAGCACAGGAGATAGTAATACACTCAATCATAAATAATGCAACAAACCAGATCAGTTAAAATAATAACTTATAATGTAAATGGCCTGGAAATCCAGTCAAGAGGAGCAAGGTAAATTAAAAAAATTAAAAGGGAAGGTGTGGAGGTAGCCCTCCTTCAAGAGTCTCATTTAACAGAATTGGAACACGAAAAACTTAAAAGGTGGAAATTTAACTCGTATTCCTCTTCCTGTAGTCATCCCTCAAACAGGGGTGTAGTTACTTTGATTTCTGAAAATCTTGAATGCACATATGAAAGAAAGATGCAGATGGGAGATTTGTACTGATCAGGGGAAACAACAGGGGTGCTTAGTGACTCTCTTAAATGTTTATGCTTCTCCAGGCTCTGCATGGAACATTTTATAAACAAATTTTTGATTTGCTAATAATGGAGGTCCAGGGTATTTTGATATGTGGGGGAGATTTCAAGTTTAGACTCCATCCAACTCTGGATACATCAAATCCTACAATTTAGGAGGGAGGAAAACTACCAAGAATATAAAAATAACAATAAAGGAACTAGGACTCTCAGATGTGTGGAGGGACCTGAATCCTGGAAAAAAGGACTACACTTTCTCTCTCACTCACATTCACTCTATTCTATGCTGGACTACTTTTTTATGTTCCAAAGAGATTTTTTCAGAGTGTCAAACTGTAATATTGGGACTATGGATCTGTCTGATACTCCTGTTTCCACGGATCTAACACTAAATTCTGAAAAGAGGAGCATTTTTTGGAAGTTAAACACAGGGATCTTAAATCAAATGAGACCACAAATAAGGGAAGATATTCAAACTTATCTCAAAGAGAATGATAACGGGGAAGTTTCCCCACCAATACTTTGGGATGCAAGCAAAGCTGTTTTAAGGGGGAAAATTATAGGTTATTGCTCTGAATTAAAAATAAATGAAATGAAAAAGTCGAGAACCTACAAGAGGAATTAAAAACACTGGAAAATCAACATAAAACAACCCTAAACTCTAAAGTTAAAATGGAAATTGAAAAGAAAAATAATTAGTTAAATGAAATCTATTCAAACGAGATTAAAAAAAGCTGATCTTTCTAGGACAAAGATATTGTCAGGCAGGAGGACAATCTACAAAGTTACTGGCTTACAAACTAAAAAAGCAACACACAATATACAAAATAAGGTACCCTGAAACCAACACCATTCATAGCAAACAAGAAGACATGCATCAGTCATTTTTAAAATTTTATAAGGATGTATATTCCGAGCCTAGAGTAGATGAATCAGAGATCAATGCCTTTTTGGATCGGATAAAACTCCCAGAAGTGAATGATGATCAAAATAAGCTTATGATAAGTGAAATCACACATGAAGAAAAAAAAGCAATTTCGCGTTTAAAAAACCCACAAAGCTGGACCTCAGAGTGGTATAAAGAATGAAAGATCTATTGATTCCAGTGATGAAGAATACATTTAATTATGTGCTGAACACTGGCATAACTCCTCCTTCTTGGAAAGAGGCAGTGATTTCTTTAATACCAAAGGAAGGTAAAGATAAACATGACTGTGGTTATCGTAAGTTATCGCACTATAAGTGTTCTGAACCAAGAATAAAAGATTTTTACCCATATCTTAGCAAGAAGACTTGAGAAAATCCTCCCTTATATAATTAGTTTAGGTCCAAACAGACTTTATTCGGCAAGGCAGACACAAGATAACATTCGCCGAACCCTACCAGGGTTCCCACGCGTCCTGGAAACCTGGAAAACAGTGACCAGTTTCCAGTACTGGAAAACACCTGGAAAATGGGAAAAAAGTCAAATGTCCTGGAAAATCACATATAGTCCTGGAAAATGATTCCAACATGGCTGCGTGCGACCTGACCCGATTAACAAAACACATCCCCATTCATTGAAAGTTGAGTGCACGCTGTGCTGGTAAAGACAGCGACACTGCGCAACTTTTTTCACATCTTTCTCCTTCACTTCATAATCATGCATTCAACAGAAACGGGGGTATATTGTTTATGCTTTATGGTACATTTGGCTCAATTACCGTACTCTAGCTCAGTTGTTCTCAAAGTGGGGTCCTGGGACCCCTGGGCTCTGCGAACCATAGCGTGGGGGTCCGTGAAAATAATTTGAATACATTCTAGTAAATCATAAAATTGTGGTCATTACAAAACAGCATACACCATTGTTATGATACCATTTGGTGTCTCGAAGGGATATGTGAGTCTTGCTACTGTTAATTTTCTGAAAGCGTTTAAGATCAATTACTTGAAAAGTATAAATGTGTCATGTGAGTCCACAACGAATGAAATGACCCTCTGTTTTAAAGTATACAAGTTGTATTTACTTGATTCAAATTGAAGTGTTATCTGTTTATCACTATGGTACAGGTCTGAAGTATTTACATTGATATGTTTTACAATACAAATAGTTCCAAGGGCAACTAAGAGTGCAAATGGTAGTAAGCATGTGCTTTAGTGATTGAAGATGGGCTCTTTTCAGAGAGCCGGCTCTTTTAACTCGGCCCCCATAGAAGAGCTGGCTCTTTCGACTCCCGAATGGCTCTTAATTTAGGATGCTTTTGTAGCCATATAGTTTACCTTAACTTTGCAAAAACGAATGGTTTGTGTTGAAAATCCTTTTACGTACAGTGTTTTTATGAAGAGCCTATAATTGCCCAATTGTGTGCATTTATTCTGTTACAAACCCTTCTCACCCTGATCCTAGGGTAGGGTTAGGGTTGGGGTGAGGGTTAGGGTTAGGGTTGGGGTTGTGATTAGGGTTAGGGTTAGGGTTAGGGTTAGGGTTGTGATTAGGGTTAGGGTTGTGATTAGGGTTAGGGTTGTGATTAGGGTTAGGGTTATGGTTAGGGTTAGGGTTGTGATTAGGGTTAGGGTTGGGGTGAGGGGTTAGGGTTAGGGTTGGGGTTGTGATTAGGGTTAGGGTTAGGGTTAGGGTTGTGATTAGGGTTAGGGTTGTGATTAGGGTTAGGGTTGTGATTAGGGTTAGGGTTATGGTTAGGGTTAGGGTTGTGATTAGGGTTAGGTTTAGGATTAGGGTTAGGATTAGGGTTAGGGTTAGGGTTATGATTAGGGTTAGGTTTAGGATTTGGGTTGTGATTAGGGTAAGGGTTCCGGTTCGGGTAAGGGTTGAGATTAGGGTTAGGGTTAGGGTTAGGGTTAGGGTTATGATTAGGGTTAGGGTTCCGGTTCGGGTAAGGGTTATGATTAGGGTTAGGATTAGGGTTAGGGTTAGGTTTAGAACCAGAACTAAACTTAAGCATACAGAACCAGAATCAAACTCAACCAGAACTGAACCAGAATGAACCAGAATCAAACCAGAACCAAACTGAAATGAAAAAGAACCGAACCGAACCAGAAACGAACCAGAACCGTACCAGAACTGAACCGGAACCGAACCGGAACCGAAACAGAACCGAACCGGAACCGAAACAGAACCGAACCAGAACCGTACCAGAAGCGAACCAGAACCGAACCAGAACCGAACCAGACTTGAACCAGAACCAAACCAGAACCGAACCAGAACCGTACCAGAACTGAACCAGATCCGAACCGAACCAGAACCATACCAGAACCGAACCAGAACCGAACCAGAACCGTACCAGAACCGATCCAGAGCTGAACCAGACTTGAACCAGAATCAAACCAAAACAGAACCGAACCAGAACAGAACTGAACCAGAACCATACCAGAACAGAACCAGAACCAAACTCAAGCAAACTGAACCAAAACCAACTCAGGTAAACAGAAACAGAACCAACTTAAGCAAACTGAACCAAAACCAACTCAGGTAAACAGAACCAGAACCAAACTCAAGCAAACTGAACCAAAACCAACTCAGGTAAACAGAACCAGAACCAAACTCAAGCAAACGAACCAGAACCAAACTCCAAGCAAACATTATTAACGTCTTCAGGTTGGCATTGAGAATATCAGATGCCTCAGCTTTGATGGGCTGATCCGATTTCTCCTCTCAGTGAGAATTTGCCCGGTCTTCAAGAAGTCTCTCTGTGAAGAAACAGATGTAGCCAGGATACACAGCCTCCCCTCCATCACCTGTATCCTATATCCTCACTTATGATTGGCTGCATGGCCGCCATGCTGACCAATCAAAACAAAGTTCTGCTGTGAGCAGAGCTGGGGCTGAGCACTGAGAGAGCTAAGCTGCGAAAGGAAAAAACTGGGAGCCGGCTCTCTCTTGATGCGAGCTCTTCTGATTCACTATAAAGCATCGGCTCTCAGAGCCGCAGCTTTTGATCATGACACATCACTAATGTGCTTATCTGTGTTACAATTATGAGGGGCCATGGACAATTTTCTCACCTGTAAGGGGTCCCTGGCTCCAAAAAGTTGAGAACCCCTGCTCTAGCTAGTAGGAGTGCAAACTCCCGATAGTGAAACAAACGGAACAAAAGAGCGACACAGCTGCACAGAAACTCCACGTTGTAGACATCGCTGTTCATAATAGACATCGACATGCAGGAAGACAGTTTACATTTTCTAAATATCTGAGAGATCTTCAAATATAGAGTCTTTACACCGGTGCGATTTTTTCAGAGTTTACGGTAAACTCAAATAAAAAAAAAGTGACATTTGCTTTGTTTTATATCGACCACTTAGCAGGATGAATATCAGGATTAAGCAGGTTAATTTTGAGTTTGAGTTGAGTTGAGAAACATTTGTGGCCATTTTTGTAATTCAGATCTATTTAGGTCATTAATGCACTGATCCTCTGATCATTATTATTATTTAATTATTTCAGTAAGGCAGCTTCCTGATCCTTTGCTGGCTCTTTTGTTTTTTTTCTTAGCTCCTTTTATATTTTTGGAGAAAAGAGAAAGCTGAGATGTTGCCCATCATTGTTACTTGGTTGCACTAATAAAGTGAAGTGCTGTACATCTGTGGTTGCATTATTCTATTATCAATTTGCCATAATTTTTAAGTATGTAAGAGACGATTTCATTGATAGCCATAGACTACATGTTTTCAATGTAGACTTCCACTGAGAAGAACATATTAGACTATTTAGGAGCTAAATTAGGAACTAAATTTAGACTGTCATACCAGCTTGATCATCACTGAAAATGTCCTGGAAATGTCCTGGAAAATGATCTCTGGAAAAGAGTGGGAACCCTGCCTACACTGTTAAAAAAGATACCCCTTATTTTCTCAATAAAATTGAGGCAACAGATTGCACGCATAATATTAATTAAATATGATTGTGTTTAGAATTGAGTAAATATAACTTCAATGAGACCCTTTGTAATTATTCATTAAATTGAGTAGATTTCAATACAATACGGAGTAATTAATTTGTATCTAAACAAAAATATTGGATATAAAAAAAAAAAGAAATGTCCAAATTAGTAAAAAGCACTAATAAAAATAACTAATTTCTACATATAAATGATGTAGAATTGAGTAAAACTTACCTAAATATTTCAGTGCATTTGTTTAATATACTAATGCATTTAATTAAATGTAAATATTATTATTCCTTAGAAATAACAACTATATTTTTGTAAATTACATTTTAAACTGAGACGAGTCAATTCACATGAAATTTAAGAATGCATGATATTCAAACAATATACAAGGATGCTTTATGTTTACAATAAGTAACATTTTTAATTTGTATCGCTTAATTAAAGAAACAGCATTTTATTGCAACCTTTGAAATCTAAAAAAAATGCTGTGCCTGGACCCTTTTGTGAAAACAGAAGATATTCAAAAACACCTTTGGAAACATTAGGGCTTACATTGTCCTATAAATACACAAAAAAATGTTGACAAATAAGTTTCTCAGAGAAACCCTTTGTGTTCCTGGTATAAACCAAAATAATTTTCTTCTCGTCTTAAAACAAACCTAAAGTGCATGTGCTCAACATAAAACGGAATTTGCACTTAGTACAAGATAGTTTTTACGCTGAACTGACCACAATTCACATTCAATCATAGAAGACAACAAAAATACCTTTGCAAAACCGAACATCTCCCATGTTAGTGTGCATGCTTTCTCATTCCAGTAAGACACTGACAGATATCAACTATGATCATAAGTGGAAAGAAAATTCTTGAAAAGTTCAGATGCCACAATTTGTACTTGTATGCATTTTTACCTTGAGCTGACCACAGTAGCAATTTTACTGACATTTTTTTGCAATCTGTGCTAACAAACTTGTTTTAACATTTTAACATGCAAATCTTGAGCTCTGCAGGAGCGAAACATTGTCTTTCACAAAAGCATCACGTTCCAAAAAATTTAAAAAGCAAACAGATGCTTATAACAAAATAAGACTCACGCAGGACCATTGAAGGGCGTTGTGTGATTCGTAATCATTGTGCCTGATGTTAAGAAACATCCTTTAAGTGCAAGTGCCATAATAACATAAAACATGGAAGTGCAAGTGGTATCCTCTTTCAACAGCATTTGTGACCTGGAGTCCAGAACATTATTTACCTTAAAACTACAACCATTCTTTAGCTCTGCAGGAGCTGAACATTGTGAGGCACAACAGTGTGACCACACTTGACCACTGTCTCATTTCAAGCCAGAAGTTTGCTCTTGAAGGACTGGAATTTTCTTTGACAGCTTTGATGCATCCAGTTCCATAAAAAGTTTTGGAAAACCTCAAAGGTATTCTTGAGCTGCCTGGGATAATCCAGATTCAGTGTGTAGGTCAAGCCAAGAAGGAGATAGCAAGCTCTGGCAATATCTCCAACTTCCATACCCTTGATGAAAACTCCAACTTCCTTTGAGTTGTCACTTGGGGAGTGTTCAGCTTTGTTGTCACAGTGATCGCCACCACAAGTTGTTCAAGTTCCTCCGAGTCCTCGGTGCCCTGCAACATGCAAACCTTATTCAGTGTCATGACATAGTATAGTGTCATCAAAAGAATTTCCACACATCACATTACAAAACTGCATATCACATGTTAACAAAAAAGTTTATAACATCATTATCCATCTATAGACAACAGCATCCAATCAAGGGATTACACTACTAAAATTAAGCTGATGAAGATTCACCTACATTGAATTCTTTGATGAGATGATCCCCATGTTCTCCAAGGTATTCTACCAGGCATCAGAGGACAACTTCTCTGGTCCTCTCAACAGAGGAGCATGTGGAGACCTGAAAATAAATTCAACAACTGATAAGCCAATTGAGGAAAAAAAGGACAAAAAAAGTCACTAGATGTTTTCTAAATTGAATGTAAACATACAACACTCACACACAAAATTATTATTTTGGACCCTAAAATACTGCATAAACAACACATTCAATTTATATGCAACTCTGGAATATTTTTGATCAGGGATATTTCTGTTAATAACATTTTGATTTGATTTTTCAAATTTAAAAAAACTTTCTATGTAGAATAGGGATGCAACGATATCAAAATCTCACGGTACGGTATCGTCACGGTATTAAGGCCACGGTACGGTATTATTGCGGTATTGTCAAAAAAATAAGATGACTTTGGGAAAAAATGTCATAGTGTGGAAAATTAAGTGCCAGGAATGATAAGGATAAACACACTTACTGTAATTGAACACAAACATAATGCTCAAATGTTCTAATCCCATTTATTACTACCAACTAGGGCTGTCAAAATTGCTCCAAAATGACATTCGAATATTCGCTCTAAAAAAACCCATAGGTTCGAACCATTTGAATATCTATATTTGCGCATTATGTCAATAACAGGTGGACAAACTAATACAAGGAGACATAACTACTTGTATATGTATTTTTATTTAAGATATAACATGCCTAAAACATACCTACACATTACAAAACAAGTAAAAACCGGTCTTTTCAAGTGCAATGAGCAGTGCAGGCCCATCCAGTGTTTCAAGTAACAAGCAAATTAAAAAAAAATCCCTTTTAAATCCCTCATTGTCCACCACTGAAAACGGCTGCAGGGGGATGATTCATCAAGTTTGGGATTCTCAGCAGTGTGCCATCTTTTTTGTAAACTTCATTGGCTCTGTCAAGAATTATTTCCGTTCAACAGAGAATTCTGGCAGGATGAATTCCGTTGGCCATGGCTTCCTTTGTGAGTTGCGGTTTGGTGATAAGATGAAAATCCCCACAGCGTACCTCTTTTTCAGAGTATTCAGAGCGGTGTCCTAAGCAGAACCTGCAGATGTAAGGACCTGTGAAGCTCTCAACCAGTCCTCCAAGAGAGTGTGCTCCAAGATTGTCTGCAGCTACACAGTATACTGTTCCTCTAATGTTCTTTCCAGCACAGGGAACGAAAACTCCTTCTTGTTCCGAGACGGTCAAATCTTTTAAGAGAGGCTCTAACACAGTGTCATAGCCAAATCTTTTAACATCTACAGCTTTGCAGAGAATGGCCAAATTTATTGCACAAAGTGTAGAGCGCAGTCCAGATGGTACATTTGCCAGAATCCAATAAACAGTGTTTTTTGCGTGATGTCCCTATAGGGTTGCAAACCTCAAAGTCATCAATGTAGAGAATTAAGGCAATTCTTGGTTCCTCTACAGCAAAAAAATTGTGTTGTTTGAAAATATTCCCCATCTTGAAATGAGACATACTGAGTGGATGAGCTCGGTTGTTTTTTCAAAGTCTCAAGAGCAATATATTTTGCAAAGTCTTTAGAAGGGGCACGTATTGAAAGCTGAGGTTCTCCTGTGAATGGAGGATGTACTCCACTGGCTCAATAAATTCAAACTGCTCCTTGAAATATTTTCTTCTTTTATACACAGAACCGGAGGGTCCATCCACTCCCAGTGCTTTGCTTGTAGGGTGTGATTTACAAAGTTCCTCCACTAATTCAGTGACAATGGCCTCATCCAAAGCACAATTATTCTTTCTAAACTTGTATCGACTAGCTGACGAATTACTGGAACAGACGCTGTGTATATAAAATGAAGCTCTTCCACCAAATCATCAATACATTTACCAGACACGTTGTGCACACTTTCTAACTTCAAGAGAAGTGAGCCTATTCATTGGTGAATTTCCTTTGAGATATCAACTTGATCATCTAAAACAGTATACTCATCGTCACAATCACCTAAATGGTCAGATTGATGAGGTAAAGTTTGGTGTTCACCAATTAGTTCTGAATTAAAGTCTGTGAGTGAATGAGACCTGTGCTTTCTGCTTTTATGTGAAAAAAAATGTTCCATATATGTTTGTCTTGAATGTACATCCAACAAAAACACAGTCTACAGTTTCATGACGCTTTAGGTGATTGCCAAGATGTAGGAAATATTCTTTTATAGTGGGATGTTAGTTGTCTTTGTTATTCCAGTAAAAAAACAAAATACGTTTCCTTACCTTGTCAACCACCCAGGAGTAAAGAGGAAGAAGAGGGACAACAGTCGTCTGGCTTTGCCACAAGTGTCCTGTGACTCGCTGCATTAAAAAAAAAAAACGCGCCAATAACATCCAAGTGAATTTAAATTAAAAACTGACTAATTACATTAAGTAGGATCCATTCAATTTTCTATCAATTTATAATTATATATCCAGAATGATTATATTTAATGTAACCATATTAAGTTGATTCTATTCCATATATTTTCATTTAAATTTACTTAAATAATTACCACAAAATCAAGGACACATTTATATTGAATATATTTTTATGTATCAATTAAAATGTACATGGCAACATAATCATTTATGTGATTGAACATACTGTTAAAAACAACTCCAGGCAGTAGTGTTGAGTCTTGACGCGGAAGAAGCCTTTGATCAAGTAATTGGGTGTTTCTCTATTGGGTTCTGAGAAATCTCGGCTTCCACTAGACATTTATCAAAGTTATTCAAACCTTATATAACAGAGCAAGTGCAAAAATAAAAGTGAATGGAGCCATATCAAATTATTTTGGACTAGAAAGAGGGACAAGACAGGGTTGTTCAATAAGCCCTCTGTTATTTGCTGTCTTTATTGAAGCTTTGAGCCAGGGAGTTATCAGGATGAAAATATTAAAGGTATAAAGATATTGAATGAAGAACACAAAATCTCCCTGTTTGCTGATGATATCTTGATTTAGCTATCTAACCCGGATCAGACAACTCTCAAACTGTTGTTATTTCTAGATCTTTTTGGATCTGTTTCAGGTTATAAAGTGAATCTTTTGAAGACCCAAATACTTAGTTTTGACTACACACCTAATCAGATCATATGTTTAAATATCAAACAAAACTGGGACTTGAAATACATAAAATATTTGGGGATTAATATCCCAAAGGATTTACCAAATTTTTGATTTAAATTTCAACCAACTGTCTCAGAAAATAAAGTAGGACAGAAGAGATAGAATTAAATTCCAATATTAAGCTTTGAGTCACGAATTGAGTCTATAAAAGTTAACATCTTGCCTAGAATTTTATACTTGTTTCAGACTCTTCCAATTGAGATATCTGATAAAAATTTTAAAGAATGGGATAAACTAATATCGCGGTACATCTGGCAAGGGAGAAAACCGAGGATAAAATATCAAACACTCCTGTTACCAAGAAGCAAAGGGGGACTCGCACTCCCATGCTTGAAGGATTATTATGTATCTACTCAATTGGCGGACATTATTCTGTTGGTGCAACTCTGATTACCAAGTAAAATGGAAAAGTATTGAAGAAAACATGTCAGGGGAAGTTCCAATTCCGGCTTGTTTGGGTGACAAAAGACTTGCTATAAATCTTATGAAAATAGGTAGTAAGTGGATCAATGTGTCTCTTAAAATATGGCTAAGTATTATTACTAAGAATGACTTGTCTGAAGACTACAAATTTTTAAAGGGTGTTCCCATGACCTTTGCCCCTAGCAAACTGGACTCTAACTATAAAAATGGCTAAACAGGGCCTCACCTCTTATTGCACTTTCTTCAACAAGGGTACATTGAGTAGTTCCAGACTTTGAAGAGACTGTGTGGGTTGAATAATGGTGATTTATTTAGATATCTTTAAACACGCCACCACATAAACAACTTGGGATTGCAAATTCAAAAGGTGTTTGAAAATTATTTGTCTATGATCTTTATAAGTGCCTATAGGTCAGATTCTGGGCTCAAAGTAATCTCAAGGTTAAACAAAGGTCTACAAGTGATGAGAACAGAATGCACCTCATACATAAAACAAAAATGATAAAGAGAACTTAATGTATTCTGAGGAGATGTGGGACAAATATTGTGAACTGCAATGGAAGATAACGAGCTCAGTCTCATGGAGGTTTTTTTGATGGAAGTGTCTTATCAGATATTTTAGAACACCACTTCAGAAATTAAACCACACAGGTTCTTCCAGCTTTTGGAGGAACTGTGGCAGTCAGCAAGCAAATCATTATCACCTGTTTTGGTCCTGTCCCCAAATACGCCCTTTTTGGTTTGATATACACAAAGAACTAAGGGAGGTGTTTGATACAAATGTGACCTTTAGTTGGGACCAGCTCTTTGGTGGACACCTCCACACATCCAATAATAGAAAATGTATTTATTTGGAATATTTAGCATAGCTGCCAGGAAAGCAATAACCAGAAAATGGCTTGAACCTGCCCAACCATCTATCGATGACTGGTATGATATAATTAATGACATTTTTAAAATGGAACGGATTACCTTTTCTTTGAAGCTTCAGAAAGACAAATTTGAGGAAGTGTGGAGTAAGTGGATGTCTTATATTTCTACAAAAAGACCTTCTTTTGTTTAAGGTATTCAAACTTACTTCTGTGTATCAAAGTATTTGTATGTATTACTTTCTTGTGAAACAGACATCCCACGTTCTTTCATTATCTTTTTCTTTTTTGTTTGTTTGTTTTTGTTTTTGTTTTTATTGAGTTCTGTCTTGTAACATTAAAAAATAAGGTGGATCACTATGATAAGTAACAATGTAATCTGTACAATTGTGAACTCATGTGATTCCAAATTTTAAAAAAACAAACAAACATGTCAATGTTAATGCACAAGGCCCTCAATGGATTGGCACCATCTTACGTAGCTGATGTTTATTCCCTAGTTACAGCACTGAGGTCAACCAAACAGCTGCTCCTGGATGTGCCTAAGACTCATCGAAAAACTTTGCAATAGCTGCCCCAAATCTCTGTAATAACTTCAAATAAGATCTGCTCCCTCCATAGTCAGTATTGAAGACCCATCTCTTCTCTTTGGCCTTCTCCTCGAAATGAGAACATTCATATCACCACAGATTTGACAATTTTCAAAAAATATTGTCTTCTTGCACTTTTTACCTTGTAAAGCATTCATCAACATATGTTGTTTTTAAATGTGCTATATAAATAAAGTTGACTTGACTTATATTACTCATTTTGTCCCATAACTTCACATCTTGCATCCAAGTACATACTGATATGTATATATGTGCTGGTGCACTGTTAAAACAAAGATTAGCCAATAAGTAGTGAGCTGAATAATGTTTTTTATGCAGGGCTTTAAAACATTACTGCTTCTGTAGCCATAAACTTGAACTTAAATCAAACTGAAGGACCGGTAAAGCTTTGATTTGTGGCTCTGTTTGTATTTCAGCCGCAGATATCATCATATAAAGTCAGCCAAGCTCACTGAAATATAACTCCAAACTAAAACGCCTGAGAGAAAAACAACAACATACTGTGTGAACGCATCAGGCCGGGGTATATTTTACAATAACAGCACACATAAAGCTGTTACTGAGCCTTGTCTTCGCTGCAGCTCCTTGGCCAGTCACAGTTACTCACATCCCTTGGCTGTTTTATCAAATTGACTGGATCAGGTTGAGTTTATGTGTGATCCATGACAGCCTCATATTATCCAATCACTTCTGTTCATCCATCATACACAGAGCTGTGCAGTATAAGACTCCAATAAAGAAAATAAAGAATGAAAGTTCAGAGAGACAGAGCAGTAAGACAAACACAGTACCAGAACACAGCTAGTGTTACAAACCACCAGAGACCCTCATCGACTGCCAACATCTCAAAGTCTCAACCCAAGCTTTCTGGCTGGTGATTACTCCTCGAGCTTGGTCTACACTGGATTTATGACATTAAGTTGGCACTCCTTGTGGCATTGTAAATTCAGCCTCCAGAGTTTTAGAATCAAAATGAGGCCGCCTGTCTTTTATTGAAGGACGAAAATGAAGAGGTGGAGAATGTAAAACATAGTCTGTGTATCAAAGGACTCAGTTTTAATTCTCAACAGCAAAGATAAGGCCAGAGAGAAAATGATCACACACATCAAATCAAATCAATCCACGTTAAAGGAGTTTGTCAGATTACACCCTAGCTTGTTGTCACTGTGGCAAAAATGTTAGTTTCTGTCAAATCAGTAGGCCAAACCACATTTGGGATATTTTAAAATCAGGTCCTGCAGTCCAGACAAGGACAGCAGAGATCGAGAGTGAGGCTGTTTTCGAAACGGCCTGCTACATACTACCTACGAATGTAGTAGGCAGTAGCTACTGCGTCTGAATTTAGTATGTACACTGTAAAACATTATAGCCCCAATTACTTATATCCATAAACTTTTTTTTCTTTAACTCAAAGAGCCTGAAGAAATTTTAGACTTTGAACTAAGCTATATGAGTTTTGGAATGTAAAAATTGCAAGAATGAATTGTTTGGACGATTTAGATATTTTGTCATGTTCAATGAACTAGCTTTTCTAAGTTTAAAAAATAAAAGAACAAAAGAAGCGGGAATAGGGGATTTTGATATAAGTTTATATATATTTATTAAGATTAATTTATTTTCTCTCTATTATGTTCTTTTACACTTTTCCTTTGCTGTAGGAGGATGCATGTAGTGCTGTTGGTAGTCTATTGAATGGAAAGGTTGGAGGCTTTTAAGTTAAGCCAATTCTTCTTCGTCCACCATCCTGCCCACGACCTTTTGGTTTGATTCATTTAACATTTGTATCATATCAAAAAAAAAAATGTAAAAGGGTGCACGATATTATTTTCTTTGTGAAGCTATTCCTGTTTTACCTGATACTAGCTAGTTTGCACGGTCAATAATGCTAGCTTTAAAACCCTGATGTTGGTGGTTCGTGGATTTAAACATAGCCTACTGGTATCCATACTTACAATCATTTGTCAAAATAACTGATGCAGCTAAGTTAAAACAATTTAGAAACAGAAATTCTCCTAGCGTATAAAGACAAGTAAAAACAAATTAGTCAAGTTATTTTACCTTAAGAAAAACTTGAAACAACAGAGAAATGTGTGTTTTTTCAACTAGGTAAGACAATTTTTATAACTGCAATAAAACTATATAATTCATTGTTTGAAGTTGCAGTATAAAGTTGAATCAGTGAAATATCAAAAGTTAACTAACATACATAACTTAAACAACAATATTGTGACAACTAGTACATTATAGTTAAATCAACTTTTTGAACTTTAATTTTGGATTTAAGACAAAGCTAGTTTTGAAGTTGAATGAACTTACATTTTCAAGAAAGTGGGGGAATTTACATTTCCAAGTTAAACCAGCTTGAAATGTCTTACAGTGTTGTATGACTGTTCTGTTCAATCTGTGTTGCAGTACGCTGAGCCAGACGTCACTGAACTTCTGGTTTAGGAAAGCGGAAGTAAGCAGCGGTCAAGCCGATAGCAAAACTGCTTCTTTGGCATCAACTTCTGATTTAAAAAGTAAGAAAGCGGTTTATATGGAATTAAATAATTTTCACAGCACCTAAAAAATGAGTTCCCCCGTCAAAAAAAGAAGAGAAAAAAAAACGGAACGAGCGCTGTGCATTGTGGGAAAAAGTACTTGAGGCAGACTGGTTCGATGCATACTGTGAAATTTTCCTGAATCAGGGACATCCGGACAGTTTTGGCTTACTGCAGATTTTGCTCTTGTTCACATACTGCTTACTACATACTGAATTTTGGCCAAATCAGTAGGTACTAGTATAGTAGGCAGGCCTGCTACATACTACTTACTAATGTAGTAGGCAATAGGTATTGCCTACTACATACTGCGTTTAAATTTAGTATGTGGTATGACTGTTCTGTTCGATCTGTGTTGCAGTATGCTGGGCCAGACGTCACTAGATTTCCGATTTCGGAAAGCGGAAGTAGACAATGTGCTCCTTTAGCATCCATTTATGATTTAAAAAGTTAGGAAGTGGTTTATATGTAATTCAATAACCTTCACAGCACCCAAAAACAGATTTCCTCCCGTCAAAAAAAGAAGGAAAAAGAAAAAGCTGTGCTGTGCATTATGGGATACAGTACTTGAGGCAGACTGGTGCGATGCATACTGGGAAAGTTTCCCGAATCAGTAGACATCTGGGGAGTTTTGGCACACTGCAGATTTTGCTCTTGTTCACATACTGCTTACTACATACTGAGTTGTGGCCAAATCAGTACGTACTGCTAGGCGGTTTCAGAAACAGCCTGCGTCTCCAAGTTGCTGTGTTTGCTTCCTTCGTCAGTCAGCCTGCTTCCTGATTGGCTATCATTTCTTTCCATTCGACAATCCGGACAACGCTTGCTCAGCTGTCCTCAGGTTTCCCCCCCACACAACATAAATCGCAAATATTAAACATGTTTTCTTTTTAACATCACACTTCACAGCACAGGAAAATCTGACTCTGATCTTTAAACCTTAAGGTGTAAAGATCAGAGTCAGATTTTTAAGATTATTAAATTTAATAATTAAGCCTTTGTTGACTTTTATCATAAGGAGGGAATCGGGCCAAAACATAGCCTGATAATCTCGTAGTACAGATAATAGACGCTTCAATCTGGTTTAGGTCAGCTGTATGAAACTGAAAAAGAATGATTTCTTTGTTTTGTACATCAGATTTTTTTTTTGACTGAAACCATATTGACCACCATAGGGTCACAAAGTTTGCAGAGTCACTTTGATCAATAATAACATTATGTTAAACTGATTTGAAGGCATGAAGGGATCCCTGTTTGATCCCAAGACTCTGAAAACATGAAAACTTTTAGATGAGAAGTATTCGTATGGTTTACTTTCATCAAAGTGAAGTGTCTAAATACTTCGCCTACTCCTAGACTTTTCTTTGACTAGAGCAAAGTGTGTGTGTGTGTGTGTGTGTGTGTGTGTGTGTGTGTGTGTGTGTGTGTGTGTGTGTGTGTGCGTGTAGTAAGGAGAAAGTGGGAGCCTAGACAAAGTGCTCACTTCAAATTACATAAAGCAAAGTTTTTCTCTTTTCTTTTTTTCCTGTGGAGATAGAGTTTGTGTGTGTGCGCGCGCGTGTGTGTATGAATATATGTGTGTGACTTTAGGGGGGGGCAGTTTTAAGCCGTTTTGTGCTACAGCTTTTGTGAGTCATTGGTGGAAAGTGGGGAGGAAGATTGGAGAAGAAATATTGCTGTTAAATGACTTTGGACAGCATGACATCACGGCGTAATTAAAACAGCTCTGGAATTCCGTTTCCAATTCCTGCGCTCAGGTTTGTTGGAGGATTTTTCGAGCACCTGCAGGTTGGTGTGTGAGTGAAATATTTTCACTGGACGGAGTTCAAACTTTGAAGGGAAAGAGAAAAAAAAAACGGAGGCAGCGGCATTACGCCATTCTTGCCTCTCTTGGAAAAAAAGTGGGATTTAAAGAAGTTTCTTACCAGATATCCAGCAGAATCGTGCCGTGGAGTGTTGAGAGCAAGTGCACTTCTTTTATCAGCCTTTTCTTGGATTGCTTTATTCCATCACAGGCAGGATCTCTGCAGCACTATGGTGCTTACATACGACGGATGGGAAAATAAAGGTTTGCAGGATTTGTTTCTCCAACTTATTAAAATCGGTTACAGTCCACATTTATGCTTTTCCAACTTCGCATATGTCTGCAGCCTTTTTGAGACGGGAGAGGCACTTTTTATGCATTTCATCTGTGGCAGAGCAAAGAACAGACTCAGAGGATGAAAGACTCGGACCGAACCGGACTGCTCCCTTCTCTTATTTTAACCAAACAGAAGAATTCAATTTGAAAAGACTGATGTTTAATACAATGACGGCCTGGCAAAGGGCAAAAGGACATTAGAATGAAAGTTGTGAAGCGTCTCTCTCTCCTGCTGAGCTGCTGGACTCTCATTTACCTGCATCCCATCCTCGGTTCACTCAGCCGGACCAGACCGAGCGAGCATCAGCAACACCGGCTTGGAGAGGTGGCAAAGCGCGTGTTAGGCGGCGGGGAAGGAGGACAAAGCCACCGGGGGACCGCTGGAGGAACTGGTGGGTCAGCAGTTACAGCGGGAAGGCAAGTGGCGACCGCTCCTGGGACTGGGAAACCCTCACCGGTGAATGCAGCGAGGATTACGCGGATCCGCGCAGGTCCTCCGTTAATCAGGGGCGAAACGGCTGTTACTAAAACCAAACTTTCAGCCAAGGAATCTGCGTCCGCATCCTCGCCATCGCGCAGCGGAACAGTGCTGTTGAGTCGTGAGCAGCAGCAACAACAACAACAACAACAACAACAACAACAAAAACAACAACAACAACAACAACAACAACAACAACAACAACAACGGGACAGAGCAATCAGCTTAGGGCGCAAAGAGGCTGTGCGCTCCTGGGTGCCTGGCGGGAATGCTCAAGTTAAGGCGCACGCTCCCGCAGCTTTTAGCGCGCATGCAGCAGGAAAAGGAGTCGGAACGGCAGCTGCTGGAAGGAGTGCACTGCAAGGGAAACAATTTGGGAAAGTTGCTCCAGGAGCGAGCGCAGTTTCTCCGGCACGCACGGGGCCGCCTCAGAGAGCAGTCGGTGCGCAAAATCAGCAGAAGCAGCAGGCAGCAGGTCCAGTGGCGCAGCGGGGAGTCAGCTTCAAGTACCCAAAAGTACTCAACCGGGAAACGCAACACAAACAGCCGCTGGTTATTCCTCACGACTACATGCTGTCGTTGTACTGGTCTCTCTCCAGCGGGGACCTGAACAGTAGCGCGCTGCATGAAGCGGGACTGGCTAACACCATCACCAGCTTCGTGGACAAAGGACAAGGTAACTCACCGCTCTCCAATAAGTTATCTCTCTTCCTCTGTTTTGCTGATGCGGTTTGAGGTTTTGGAGTTAGACAGGAGATAAAACAAATCATTTGCTTCATAATGACAGCTTTCATTATATTAAAATTAAATTTGTAGTTATAATTCAAACTTCATTGAACCTGAAACAAGAAATTGATCGATCTTAAGTTTTTTGTTTGGCTAAGAAAAAACTTGGCAAGCTCTCGTATCCAGTCTGAGGGATGATTTTGACATTTGGCAGGAGGCCCGTTACTGACTGAAACCGCGAGTGTGGCGTTTGATATTACTCAATGATCATTCCCCCTTTGGTTTGAGATTCATTTTGTCTCTTGATATAATTCAGTGAAGGGGTGGTGCTGATAAACTCTCTTTGCATCATAAAATATATGAAAAAAGAAAGGACACAAGCCCAGCTGTGAGCAGAGTGCTGAGGCACAAACCGCTGTGAGTGAGGCTAAATGAGGGGGAGATGATGTCTGACTTCTGGCTGGGAGATGTGAGGGAGAGCATTGGAGGTCAAGCACCAGTCTGGAGGTTTCTGGAGGACGGCGGCTCTGGAAACAGGGCTGTAAATTCTCTAAAATGTAGACATGCCTGTGTTGGGGAGTTCGTGAGGTAAGAGAGTTAGAGCATCTGGAAGGGAGGCGGGGAGGTCAGCTGCTCCTACACACACGCACGCACACGCACACACACACAGAGGGGATGATGGGAAAAGAGATGACTCTGTTGTACATAAATGTGCTGGAACTGACTTCAAAGCTGCCGTGAGCAGAGTGAGCTATCACACATCTACATGTCACCACATTACGTGTTAAAGGTACAGTTCAACGATTTGGGAGATATTTGTTGGCTATTCTTGAACACAAGAAGAGAGTTAACCTAGCAGTCCAAAGGCATGAAATACAACAGTGTAAAGCTCAGTATTAATTGTTTTAACTATTTATTCATGGCTGTGGCAGAAAAAACCTCCAGGTGAAGTTTTAAATGGGAAACTTTTTCAAACGAACACCAGAATAAGCCTTTTTTATGAGTTGACCTGATCATTTTTTTTATTTATCTTAAGATTTTTTTTACTTTAAAGCTACTGTCAGAATTTTCTTTTAGCTGATTATGAAACAGTCTGTTATGCTCTACAACCTTAAAATGCAAACAAGACCCTCTTCAACAACTGCTGAAAAGCCTGTGCTGTAAATTTAATACCTGTAACTGCTGTGAGGGGGTAGGTGTCAGACCAGGTGTTTTAAAGCATGCTGAGGTAACTGCCTTTTTTACTTTTACCATGGAAAATACTCAAAGTGTGTGATACATTTGACTGTTAAAAGAAATCAGTAACAGATTTCTACACATGTACAGGACAAGATTAGCAAAGAGATAGGAGGTATCACTCTGTCCACAAGGGGCACCAAAATCAACAGAAGCAGAACATTCTTCACAGGAGCTTTAATCTTACTTTATGCTGTTCCTCGATGGTCCCAGTTTCCAAGTTGGGATGTTGCTATTCCAACTTTGGTGTGTTCTCGTGAAAGTAGCAACAGTCTGAAGGTTGTAACAACACCAAATAACACAGATGCCATAAGGAAGATGTGTGGACTGTCACTACTTAGAGAGTTTAAACTCTATGCTGATATCTTTCCACTATTTATGTGACAACAAAGAGCAGGGGAAACTCATCAGTTGAGCTATGCAACACGATTGTTTTCAATGCACCACTTTCTTCATAAAAGCATTGGTCAAAAAATAATTGTATTAGTGTTAATGCACACCGTTTACAAAACATCAATTGTCCACCATGTTGATGACGAATATGATGTGAAGTCGGCAAGCTTGGCACCAAAGTCGTGCAGAGTTTTTTAGTTGTTGTTCCAACATGAGCAGATGCTCACATGCTTTTTCCAACTCAGGATTTTGTGTTCCTGATGTATTCGACACCACATGAATGCAGGGTACTCAGCTTTCTGACTAATCACCTGGCTGTGTTAAATACTTTGATACTGATTGGCGAAAAAACCCTAACATGGTCAATCAAGACCTTATAAATAGCAACGCTGATGACAGGCACAGCCTGATCACACACGACATATCAAATAGATCTGTGGAAAGGAGTCGGGCACATTTTAAAAAGTTCATGATTTCACCTCTTCCTGTTGGCAATGTGGCAAAAACTTTAGTTTCATATAGTATTGGTCAATAACATGGAGGACATCTTTATTATGTACTCTTAATTTATTTGGACAGCACATAACTTTACTCATTATAAATGTCTGATGGTGGTATTGCCGTCAATGCAGAGGGATGTTATAAGGAAGATTTTGTATTCCATCCTGAGTGAGAAAGGAAGTCAGTGTAGTGAACGCAGGGTGGGTGTGATGTGTTGATATTTTGCACACTCTCATTGGGATCCTAGCTGTACTGTTTTGGATGTACTGGAGTTCTTAGATGCTCTTGTTACAGATCCTGATGAGAAGTGTGTTCGAGAAGTCAAGCCTAAAAGAGACAGAGGCATGGACCATTTGTTTGGTGTCAGGGAGAGTGAGTGAGGCAGAGATTAGAGCCGTTTTAAGTTTTAAGTTTAAGTTTTAAGTTTTTTAAGTTTTAATGTAGGTCACAAAGGTTTGGGTTGATTTTAACGCCCTGGTTGATGGGAAGGGAATGTTTCAGTCAGAAAAGTATATGGTGGTTATCTGAGATGACTGGACCTGGTGGGGCTGATAAATACTGTCAACTGGCTTCAGTTTTAGAGCTGTCTGATTGGGAAGGAAGTTATGATTAATCCACGCCTTTATCTCCTCCAGGTGGGAGGTTAATGTGGATGTTGCTGGAATTGCTGTAGCGCAAGTTGTGTTAGTTTACAGGTACAATTGGGTGTCATAAGCATAACAATTGAACAGTATTTTGTGCAGACTGATGACACAAGGGCATGAGTGAAAGAGACATCAATCATATTGAAGAAAACAGACATGAAGCAACCACAAACCACAACACAGTACAGGCTTTGGCAGAGTTACAGGACTGGTTGATTGAGAAGAAAATTCCAAGAGGCTTCTGAAGTTACAAGGAAGATGACCCTACACAGGTGCTGCTGTTATTTTCTGCATCTGGTAAGAATGACAACTGAAAAACACTAGCGTCTAAGCGCGTGCCCCATACACAGAGGACATAGCCCTTGTCACATAGGTCACAGGTTTGATTCCAGCCTCGACCCTTTACTGCATGTCTTCCCCACATTTCCTGTCTCTCTTCAGCTGTCCTGTCCATTAAAGGCAAAAATGCCTAAAAATATAACTAAAAACAAAAAGAAGAAGCAAGATTATGTATTGTGAGCAGGTGGTCCTGCCAAACAGAATCAGGACAGGGTGAGACAAGACGCAAAGTTGGGGTCTCACCCTGACAGGATCCTATTTTGCATAACCAGCTGCTTACTATGCATCATTACTTACATGTACCATATACACTGATATTGGCTGATATTTTCCTGCGTAAAATGCAGAACTGTTCCTTTAAAAGCTAAAAATCAAAATCTGGATTTTTAATTGCTTCCCTCTTGTGAAGAACACTGAGTCTTTTTAGGCAACACATTTTGGTTATGTTGTATGAAGGATTGTTTTAATCAGGTCTGTTTTGGCATGGTGTGTGCATTTTGAAAACGTGATGTCACCTTCTTATCATGCACAATTTGGGATTAAGCAACATTTAAATCATGGATTTGATGACAGTTGTTGGGTTGTTTGCTTTTGTTGCCAACATTGTCAAACAAATCTAATCAAACCACACCCGCTAGGTCCTGATGAAGATCATTTTTGAAAAGTCTTGGGTGATTCTTCTCATGAAGTCCTCTGGATGTTTTCCCCTTTAACTGTATCTCTTTTTATTTAATAGAAGTAAAATTATCTCTGATTACCAACCAGAGATATAGCACCTGTAAGGTTTGGGGCAAGGTTTGAACATGCGTGAACTTGTGTATTTTTCTATGTGCACTGTTTAATTCTGGTTTTCTCTAAGTGTGTGTTTGTGTATAACCATCTGGTCAGTCATTGGCAGCACTGCTTCTCTCAGTGATATACGGCCTCAGGAGGGTAAATAAACACTCCTCACAGCCACAAGTCGGGTGGCCCCCCTGTGAAATGTTATCTTTAGGGTGTAAAACTGTTTAAAACAATGTTTAAATGACCAGAGTTTAATATTTCTAGTCCTGCTAAAGGTTTACATTTCAGCCACTTAATGTACTTTTAATTTGGGCTTTATTTGTTTAGTGTGTCCTCAGCAAATCACCGCTGACCTCCTCCACATGTTGAGGGGGTGAGAGAAGGTGTAACTGATGGCCTGACACATCTCTTCCCACACACTTGTTCACTTTAACACACTTCCTCCTTCTTTCTTTCTTTCTTTCTTTATTTCTCTGCCTTTTATTTCTTGTTTCCATGCCCCTCTTCTCTCAGTCACCACATATTAATATCTAATAATAAAAAATCTCATATTACACATCAAAGTTACGTGGTTTTCATCTAAACACAGCATCAAAAACTAATCTCGAAAATGACCATTAAGTCATCACCTCTCTTTAAAAGTTTAAACATGTCAAACATTTAGGGGGACTCATTCTTTATAAGTTCTTACATTTCACAAGTATTTCTGAATTTAAATAATTTCAGTTCCAAAACCCTTAGCCCACTCACTTCTCCACACTGCTCATGCTCATCTTGTCATTCCAAGGCATGTTTTCCTGATGATTACAGATAAAGGTGCCTCTCAATAATAAAATTATCATGAATAAATTATTATTTCCCATCAGCTACTTAAGAAAGGGACTTGTGGTAAAATGGAAAATATGCAATTTTACCTTTTTAGAATTAATTAAGGAAAAAAATATTACTTTTTCATGATGTTTGAAATAGTGTAGATGCACCTGTACATGCTGCTCCTGCTAAACTACTGTCTGGGCAGTCTCTGCCTGATGTTCACTGAACACATTTCATTAATTTCAGCTGTGACTTTTTGATCCTGAAAAAAAGAATTTGACCATAACCACATTTATTTTTCTTTCTCAAGCTCCCCCAACTGACACCTCTTTTGTGGCGAATGACTTTGCACCTGTCTTTACTAACAAGGTGTTAGCAGTCGCTTCATAGAACCTTCCAATCCCAACGTATCTCCTAGGAGTCCTACACTTCTACACACTCAACATATCGCTCTCTCACTGAGTCTTAGTTTATTATAACAGGTGACTAACTAAAACCACGTCTGGTTAGAAACCAGTTGCATTTCACACACAAAGACACAGATCTTTTTTCTGTAATTTAAAACAATGACAAGATTTAAAAGTAATGCTGCGTCATGCATGACAGGACATTATTAAGATGATCATGCCTGCCAGTTTGTGTGTCATACCACTAAAAGTGATTTCACATGATCTGACCTGATCCCATAGGGAAGCAGATGTAAGGGATAACTTACATTAGAGAGGCTTTGCAGTGATTAAACAAAAGGTCTTAAAATGGTTTTCAAGACATCGTCAATGCAAGTTACTCCAATCATACAGATGTTTTTTACATCAATTGGCCACAAATGTAACTATCCTGTTCTTTAAAACTACAGCCAGGTCTTACAACTACACTTAAGACTGGACCACTTTTGTCAAAAATAATTATTTGCATGCAGTAAGTTATATTTGGTGGTATGGCTCTGTTTGGAGAGTTACCTCCCCTTCCATGTATATATGTGGAATGTCAAGCCAAGCAGCAGCAAAGACTCCCGGGGCACAGAGCATCACAGGCATTAGTGCCAATATATGTGACACTGGTAAAATCAGACACCACATTAAGCAGGGGCTGGGGTGGAAGCAGGTAGCAAAGCAGTTTGCAGAGAGCGTAGACAGAGGCTGGCATTAACTTCAGCTGATGTACTGTGAGCTGAGCTTGACTTCATGGCCTGCTTAAACTAATGCTGAGTTCAATTTCCAGGTTTTTGGTTTAGAGCATGTAGCTTTAGACCAAGACTCGGACTTCCCTCTAAAATGAACTTCTTCATCCAAACCTGTCTGTGTCTCAGGAACAGTCATTCACCTGAAACAGCACTGTGTCAGTGGAAACTCTGAGGTCAGCGAGAAGGGATGTCCATTTGTCAGTTCTTTCCTCATGGGCCTGTCAGCAGCCCATAAAACCCTCAAAGAGCCTCAAAAACCTTCTGTCTGGTCCTTCCAAGCAGCATTTTCCGAAAACTGTCAAAGCGTCATTGTCTTTCTTAAGGGGTACCACAAGGATCTGTGCTTGATCCTCTTCTCTGTTCATAGCCTAGCTTCCATGTCTGTCCTTCACCTGGTTTCTAAACTGAGAGGCCGAGCTGACCATAAATCACTGTGGGTGAAACACTTACGATTGACAAGTACTTCATACAACCTCAGGAGCTTCATAGCTACAAGAGCTACCCCTTTAATGAGGGTGGACCAAAAAAGTTTCTGGACACCCTTAAAATTTTACACAATCTCAAATATTGTCATTAAATATTTTTTGAAAAATATGTTTTCTGTTTCAAGCATTAGACCGACATAAACAAATACAAATTATATTTTTTTTGTTTATTTTTTACAAGAAAAACTAACAAAACTAAATTCTTGACAGATATGTTAGTTCTCCACATTGTCGGTATCAAACTCAACAAATAACAGAGAATGTGTTCAAAACTGAACAAAAAATAAATAAACCTGGCTGTGACTGTACTAAAAGAAATTGCACTTAGAGACCTAAGAGTGATTCTCAATGCAATGTTTGGGGTGTCCCAAAACTTTTTTCCACCACTGTAGGTGGACCAAAAAAGTGTTAACTGAAAGTAAAACTGAAAACTTTGCAAAATACAATTTGACTTCTTGTTTTTAAATAAACTGCACATGGTAAATAGAATTAATGCAGCTTCTTTATTCTCTTTAGATATCTTTTAGTGCTTTACACTGCATGCACACACTCACACACACACAAATATGCAGAGACTGCATGCTTTAATTCAACGTTCATACTTGTACAATACCGGCACAGCTTCTAGGTCAATTTGGGGTTCACTGTCTTGCCCAAGGACTGTAGGAACCAGGGACTGATCCGGTAATCCACAACCTGGACAACCTGCTCCACCTCATGTGACACAGACCTCCCTCCAATCTTTACTGTAGTTTCATCCTCGCTTTTGTTTGGAGCTTATTAGATACAAATTTTCCAAGCATGAGCTGTTATTTGTGTGTGTGTGTGTGTGTGTGTGTGTGTGTGTGTGTGTGTGTGTGTGTGTGTGTGCGCGTGCGCGCGCGTGTGTGTGTGTGTGTGTGTGTGTGTGCGTGCGCGCGTGCGTGCATGTGTGCGTGCGCGTGTGTGTGTATGTGTGTGTGTAAGGGATGGTGCAGCAGATAGCTGCAGGTCCAGAATAGTAGGCCTGTTTACAGTCCGATGTGGTCTCTTTGTCTGGTTCTAATGTACTTTTTCGATGCATGCTAAAGTCGGGGATAGCAGTGGGGGATAACGTGAGAAGGAGTGTACAGAGGGGAGAGATCTGCTGCTTCTGCTGCTGCTGCTGGTGGTGTCGTGTGTACGTGTGTTTGTGTGTGTGTGCGTGTGAGTGTGTGTGTGTGTGTGTGTGTGTGTGTGTGTGTGTGTGTGTGTGTGTGTGTGTGTGTGCTGTAGTGGATTTCATTGCTGGATTTCATTTAGACATGGAGGTTCACTGGTTTCCTTCACTGACAACAAAAGAAAACATTACACACCACACCATTCAGTTTGTTCTTCCTGATGTTCTGGTGCTTGTGTGCGACTGTGTATATGTGGGACAACAGTGTGTATGAGAGAGTGTGTGACATGTTGGTATCTGCCTGCAAGGGCAACATGAGCATACTGTAATGATGTGTGTAAATATTTGTGTTATTGATTTTTATATCCCGTTTCTCTTTGTGATATGTGTTTGCTTTAGGGATGCAGCTACGATCTAATTACTGATGTGTCTTTTCTTTTTGCACAAACACTCCTGATGCAAGTTTATTTAATTAATCGATTCATTGTTAAATAAAATCAGCAGTTTTTTACTTTTCAATGTGATGTTTTCACAAGTGCAACAGTCACTTTGGGGGGGGTGGGGGGAGGGGTATAAATCAAGAGTTTTTCATTACTTTGGTGGTTTCAAATATCCACTCATATGTCGGTCTGTGCAGCTAAGTGCTTGTTTATGTTTATTTCAGTCTGTAAAACAGATTTTACTGGTTTACTTCTGGATAAATTTGCCTTTGGTCAGCTTTTACTCATATTTCCTTGCCTCTGCTTTTGTATCCCTCCTCACAGACGAGCGTGGGCCCCAACTGAGACGGCAGAGGTATCACTTCAATGTCAGCTCTCTGGAACGAGACGGGCTCCTGGGGGCTGAATTACGCATCCTGAGGAAGCGCCTGTCTGACCCACGGAGAGCCTTCTTTGGATCTGCAGCCGCTGACGGAGGAGGAGGGGGTGGAGGAGGCTCGTCCCCGTGCCTGAAGCTGTACACCTGCGCGTCAGGTAAACAACAGGTTTCTCTGCTCCAGACGAAAACCATGGAGGATCTGCTCGGTGGAGGCGGATTTGGCAGCAAATGGGAAGTGTTTGACATATGGAAAGTCTTTAAGGGCTTTAGAAACCAGCAGAACCAGCACTCTCAGCAGCTGTGCTTTGAACTCGAGGCTGCCGAGCACAGAGGTGGGCGCCTCATGGACCTGCGCACTCTGGGGTTCGCTAGACCTGGAAGGACCAACAAGGAAAAAGCTTTCTTCTTGGCGTTTGGCAAAAGCAAGAAGCGTGACCTTTTCTACAACGAGATTAAAGCGAGGTCAGGCCACGACAACAAAACCGTGTATGAATACCTGTTCACCCAGCGACGAATGCGGCGAGCTCCTGCCTCAAGGGGGGCGAAAAAAAACCTGCAGCAGCCACTGCAGTCCCTCCCCCAACACCAGGTGATAAAGATGCCGACGAGGCCGCGGTGTAACCGCAGACGACTCCATGTGAACTTTAAGGAGATGGGCTGGGACGACTGGATCATCGCCCCACTGGAGTACGAGGCCTTTCACTGCGACGGCGCATGTGACTTCCCCATTCGCTCGCACCTGGAGCCAACCAACCACGCCATCATTCAGACCCTGATGAACTCCATGGACCCGGAGTCGACGCCGCCCACTTGCTGTGTGCCAACACGACTCAGTCCAATTAGCATACTCTACATCGACTCAGCCAATAACGTTGTCTACAAGCAGTATGAGGACATGGTGGTGGAGTCATGTGGCTGTAGGTAGCAAAGCAAGCGAGAAGTGAGACAGAGAAAGATGCAGTCCATCAGACTTATAACAGGAAGATAAAATCTGTGACAAGCAGGATATACTTTAATGGACTATGACTGGACTCACAGCTATGTAGCAGACATTGCTCTTCACACTCAAGTGGACTATCAGACTGCATACCAAAGACTGCTAGACTGTGGTCAGACTAAACAGAGAAACATAAACTCCTGAGGTGATGCTCTTTAACACCCACTCACTTAAACTTGTGTGAAATGTTGCTGTGAGTGGTGATGAGCAAGACCCGTCTGAGAGCAGCCGAAAACGTCCACATATCAGAGAGACTTCCTGACTAAAGACAATTGATCTGATGGACTGATTTTTACTCCTGTTGTTGTCTATCTTCAGATTTGTACCTGATGTATGTCCTGATTGTTGTAAAAACTTTGCGTGTATTATAAAATCTATTGAAGCAGTAGTGATTATACTCCAAAATGCCCTTTTTCCAGCACTTATCTGCCGTTGTGCCTTCGCCTGCTAAGATGTAAGATGAAGAGTAATTTGTTGGCCGTATGTGAGACTTTTTTATGAAGCATGTAAAGAATTTCTGATGTATAAATAAAAGGCCAGTGATGAAGAGCTAATCCGACTGGCTCCAAATGTGGGAAAGTTGCATAAACTGATATTCAATAAAAAATGTCTGGTTGACTGAGCTCCAAACTCTCATCAGTCTGATCCTCTGCCCCCTCACAGGCTCTGTAGACTAAACTATCAGAGGAATTTGTGATATTCTCAAATACCAAATCACAATTTCATCAAAGAATTTCTGTGGTTGGTTTGGTTTGAAGTGTGTTTGTGGTAAAGTCACAACCTGCTGCAAATTTGGCAACAAAAAAAAACAAAGTATAAAAATGAGATACTGAAAAAGTTGTGCTTTATCAGTCACTGTAATGTAGTTATACGAAAAGCTAGAGAAGATTTATTTTAATGTCTCCATGGGGAAATATGTTTGGACTCTGTCCTGAAGTTAGACAGAGAATAAAAAGCATGCATAACGACACCAGCTGCGGTGCAATAGTTTCCACATATAAACACTTTCTGACAGAAGCATCATACTGACATACTGCACAAACCCTTGGCACATCTCACCTTATCTGTTCTCTGCTATTCAGAATCTTCATGGAAAAGACAGAGAAAAAGTTTTCTTTATATCCTTTGTTTTCTACATGCTGTGCCCACTTTTAACTGAGAGGAAGAGAGTGGAGGAGAAATGCATCAAAAGGTCAAGGCCAGGAGTAAAACCAGCAACTCATGCTCAGGGATTGTAGCTTCTTTATATTTGGTGCATATTAACCAAGCTAAACCAGCAGCCGAAAGGATTGGAGAATAGACAAAGAAGATCACAAGTGGCCTGCAAGCTCTTAATGCTCATCCAGCATATGCCACAATTACATCCCATCCGAACTACTGCTAAGTCAAAGGCAGCTCGTTGTTTTCAGAAGAAAAGCATTCTCTGCGAGAAAGAGAATGAAAGAAGATCACAAACTTTGGTTTGAAGTTATTCTGAGAATCACAGATTGACAGTGAAAATGTTTGAGTCATTTGGACTAGCTAAGTACCTCCCTTTAGTCATTACAGATATTCCCTCCGCAGACCTAGTCTGTTAGTTTGATTCAGTAATACTAAACCTTTTCACCGTAAAGCCAGAACCCAAATGTCAGGTGCAATTTGCATCAACAAAGCCAAACTGTGTGTCATATTTTTCCAGGCAAATAATAAGTTCAAAAGACACCACCATTCTACTAAAGTCAAGACCATCAGACAGAACCTTAGGGCCAATAATGGACCCTGACCTGCAGGTTAAGAGCCCCTGCCTGATCTGTTAAAGGAGGGCAGGCTTTACGGAAACCCACGACAATCTGTAAATCTGCACAGAGATTTACTGCTTTGTTGTTGCTACGTTACACATAAAACAGCAGCAACACTTCCCTGTCTGTGTTCCATACAGTCTGCAGCAGGCGCACCTGTCTGCCTGCCCCTTGTAAAGCTCCTCAACCATTGGATGAGGCCATCTGCACTGAGCGAATGGCTTATTTCTCTTGGAGACGGGGTGATGTAAGCATTTCCTTTAATCAAAGCTGAGACATGCCAGCAGTATTGCCCCCTCTCTCTAAACCTGAACTGACAAGGAGAGAGGGGAGAGGCTGAGCAGGACGGGGTTTAAAGAATACTTTCCTGACTTTAGTGAGCCGCAACTCCAAACCAGGATAGTTGGATTAAGTTGTTCATACAGGAGATCATTTGAGAACATTTCACCGGAAGCATCTGGATCAATACACTCAGAAAACTTTGAAGACCAGAGCTTGATAACATCAGCACTAATGAGATTATTTTATAATCCAAGAGCAGCTCATCTGTGCTCGTTTGTGCTGTAATTGTACAGGAAATGATGCAGCTGCAGAACAATGTTTCTCCTTTACAATAAACTTAATTTGTAAAGCATCTTTCATATCTAAAGGTGCTGTGTAAGGAAATAAATGCACATGTTAATGACATAAAAAACACTTCAACAAGCTGGAAAATAAAAGCCAATAAGCATATTATAATAGTTAATGAGAAGAAAATATAATGACAAAATAATTTATGAACTGGGAAACACAAGCCTAAGTAATGTAAAAAAAAAAAAATCAAAGGCACCTTTAAAAAGGTCAAAAGATAGAAATAAAAAGTTTGAATGACAAGGAAAGTTAATGTAACATAATAACTGTAACTAATAAATATAAAGATTATATATAATGCATTAGAACAAAGAAGTCCAACAGTATAGCAATGGAAAAAAGAGAGAATATTGTCAGTTATGATTAAAGGTTATAGCTCCTTTTTTTTAGAAGCATTTAGCAAACTGGCCTCCTTCATCCCTCCATGCAATGTGTCCATGATATTGACTATGCATTATGCTGGATACTGTGCCTTTATCTCCTCCCATCATGAGATGTGAAGCCAAAATACAGCCCTGATGGGTGCTAACACATTGCGCTGGTGGAGCCAAGGCGTTGTTGGACAAACGTCACATCCCTTCTGCTTACCAAACATCAAAGATCCCTCGGGTGGGTTCAGTCCACAGCAGAACAGTTTCTTGAGTCAGTTTGAAGCAGACACTCACGATTATGGAAAATTTAATGACTCTTGAGTTTGTATTCTCTCTCGTTGTTCATCCTCAACTCTTTTAATCCATTGAGAAACCCTGCAGGAGTCTGAATTAACATCAAATCACTCATTTAAACTATCCTCTCAGAAACATGAACACTGGCGCATAAATCAGGAAAATGTTCTTCTGGGACAAGATGCATGTTTTAAAAAAAAATCCTTTGATGTATATTTTAATTTTGTAGTTTGACCCATGTTCCATCCGTCCTAATGAGGAAGCCAGCATTTAAAACTAAAGAAAGGGCTCTTAAAGTTTTGGCTTCACTCAGGACACTTATTATTCTGTCCATTGTTTTAAACATTATAAGGTCCAAAACTTTTGGGCATGCATCCAAAGTCAATTTAGGCTTTTCAAACAAGGAGAGGGCCTTCAAATGACTCTAAAGGTAGCATTCAGTGCAGAGACATTGACTAATGCGCTTTCTCTTCTGGGTGAGTTTTGTATGTGCTTATACTTTTTCAGGGAGGCTTGTAAAACTTGCATTATGACTCTGACCTCTAGTAAGGGAATGAATAAACTTCTCAGCAGTTCTGACCCATGGTTGCTTTTTAGCTACATCAGTTTGATAGAAAATGATACCTTCACAGTCTTGTTTATGTGGGATTTGAAGCTTAGATCTGAATCTAAATCTGTTACTAAAAAGAACATCTTAAATCACTGCTGCTGCTGTTCCTCATCACTTTGAGAGATTTAAACTTCAGACTTCTATTTCTTATGTGGCTTTGCAGAAAATGAAAAATGTGTTTGTTCAAAGAAAGTGATTTATAGTCTGTGATTTGTGAGTTGGTCAACAATCAGTTCATTCTTTTCAGAAGCAGGAAGGAACCCAGTCACTCAGACCTGACAGCCCTAAGTTTAGCTGCGTTCCATAAACGCCAGTTTCAGATAAGAGGAATTCACCCTGTTGTTTTTCCCAGCCTGAGACCTACTTTTAAAAATCCAAGGCTGAAAGCTGGTATGTATAACCATGTGAACATGATGCTTCTATTAGTAAGACTTTAAAAACCATGTCATGGATTTGAGGAATGCCTTTATTACTGTAGATATAAACATGTCGATCTTTTATTAAACAACAGAGTTTAAAGTGATGCTGGGTCTTGGGCTCAGTTGTCTTCAGAGCTTTACTCAAATGAAACCATCAAAATGAAACACAGCAGACGAGTAGATTTTCTGTATGCTTATTTTTGCTAATTAGCACAAAGTACGACTGAGGCTGGTGGAAATGTGACTGTTTCTGCAGAGTTTGGGTCAAAAGCATAGACTGTATAAAACATAGATGTAGTCTCAGTGATGTTGCCGATTGGTTGAGTCTTAGGAGCCCAACGATGGTGGTCGCTATATTGGAAATACTGACTCAACCTAACTTTAAGTGGACCTAGTGAGAAGAAAAAACACATGGCGCCTTATACTTCATGGCAAACCGCTACAATGTGCTGACAACCTGTCAGTCAAGTCAGCCATGTCCTCAATTACGCCTTTTTATGCCTAACTCAAAGCCGCACAGATCAATAAAAAGAATGTGATTGGTTTGTGGGTGATTGGTAATGATGATTCAGACCCATAGACTGTATAAAATATGGACGTAGTATCTGTGACGTCATCCATCTGTTCTTGAGAGCTGTTTTGAAGCCAATCGACGGCGGCAGCCATATTGGAAATGGGGAACTCAACCAGGCAGAGTGTGACGTAGTGTGAACCTCCTAGCCAACAGCTATGTGTTCCCGACCAGGAGTCACGTCAGTCATGTCCTTATTTGGGCAAAAAACTCGAAATCTTAATATCTTCTGAACCGTCGCGTTAGAAAAAAATTCAACCCCCATACAGTGTGTGCCATTAGAGAGATTAGCTTCGTAGAGCCAAGCCGTTTTTTGAACCAGGCTGTAAACATGTTTATTAATGCTGCAAAGAACGTCTTTTTCCCATTCATGTCTATGTGGTTTCTGGTGTGTGAGACCGGAGGTTGTCGCTTGTTCAGACCCCAGCCGGTCAGCTGATAGGCTTTACATGTTTAGTTCTGCTGTAAATCACTATGGACTCTATCAAAGGGTCCTCTGCTTTTGGAGTGAGCCTCTAGTGGACACTTAACGGAACTGCAGCTTTGACCAGTTCCACATTAGCTTTATTTGGAGGATGGTTTTGAAACCCAAAGTGAGCCATGAAAAATACTGAAAAACAGACACCTGAAAACCCTTCAACCAGGATCTGTATTTATTTAACATTTCTCTTCACTTAGTTTAAAAATAGAAGTCCAAACGTTTCAACAACCTTTGTCGAATCATTCTAAGTTCTGTTTTCTGAAACCATGCCGTCTCCATCTGGGCAAACTCATCATACAAATCAAATTTCATCAGCGCTACTGTGGCCTGCAGTTTCAACCTGTTGAAGGAGGTATGGAGCAGAGTGTGTTAAATGGAAACAGTATTCCCACAGAGAGAGCGCCTGGCTTTAATTATCACACATTTCCACACATTAGCCCGTCTGAGATACAGGCGCTAGATCATACAAACAGCTGATTTAAATCTACATGTATGATTTATGGGGACTGATACTTCCTATGATTTATGGCGCTGTGAAAGTGTGTTGGCCCGACAGGAAATGAAACATAATTGGGAAACTGACTTCACAGTGTGCTTTCTTTTATGTTTTTCCTCCTATCACAGATTGGGATTGTTAAAGGAGACAAACAAAAGCTGTGAAGTGAGGCTTGTGTAAATTTTAACTCTACTTCTGTTGAGGAGACGTGTCATATCTTCAGCTCTGTTTTTCTCACTCAGTTTGAAAACTGTTGTGTTAGATCTCGTGCCAACATGCTTTGGCAAACCTGTAAAAAATACATTAATTTTAGCAACAATAAGCTGCGTGTTACCAGGTAACATCTGTTATTTCCTTCTTATTGAACTGTTACTCACATGTAATGCAATGAATGTTGTCTGCCCTGCCAGGCTAAAATAAGTCTTTCCTCAATGGAAAAGCTCAAATCTTACAAAGTGTTTCTGTTTCATCACTTCTCAAATATCTCATTACACTTAATACAAGCCACACTGACCTGACACATTCAGATAACATACATAGCTTATTCCAAGATTTTACAAGCCAAAAATATGGTCTTAATTGATTGTGAAAATGGCTGCCAATGCAACAAAACTTTCTTGATACATTTCTTGAAACAAGAGGTAAAATTTAGTGTAGAAGGTGAACTTTTCAAACCTTTTTTGCCATCTGAAAAGTGAGCTGTGTCCTACTCAACTCAACTTTTATAGCACCTTTCAAACATCCAAGCAGCATACATATCTAGAGAAGGAAAACAACAGAAATGGCAAAATAATAAGAGACAATCATAGATAAAATACTTAGAAATACAATCAGTACAGTACATAAAATAAGTAAGAGTCAAAACCCAAATAAAAAAATCAGTTAAAGTTAAAATGATCAGATAAATACAAGAAATAAACAGACCAATAAATAAGATAAATAAATGTTGTTAAAAAATAATAATAATAATAATAATAATCCTGGATTTTACAGCTTCATGCCAAGAGACAAATAAAGCTTGTGTAGGGCTGGTTTGACTGTAAAGACTACTCAATTGAAAATAATGAGTGAGGAGCGTATCTCTGTGTATATGTCACAACTATCAAAGTTACTGCAGGTTGAGCTCAAGTGTCCAGGATTGCAAACTCCACATTGTGAAAACAGATGGTAATAGATAGAGCTGCACAGAAAACTTGTTGTTACGGACTTTAATGAACATGATAGAAATCATCATGCACAAAAGCAGACTTTGGGTGCATCTCAAAGCTCTAAACTGCAGTCTCCTCGCTCCTCTGCCGAACCGGAAGTAGTTACTGACGCGCCATTTTAACTTGCGTCCCAAACAAGCGGAAAACTCCGGTCTCAAACGATGAAGCCAATGCGGAAGTGTTATAAACTGCAATACATCGAAAATCCGCTTGAGGCTGGCTGCAGAAACACCGGAAACCACATAGATATGAATGGGAAAAAGACGATCTTTGCAGCATTAATAAACATGTTTACAGCCTGGTTCAAAAAACAGCTTGGCCCTACAACGCTAATCTCTCTAATGGCACACACTGTAAGGGGGGTGAATTTTTTTCTAACGTGATGGTTAAGAAGATATTAAGATTATGAGTTTTGCCCAAATAAGGACATGACTGACGTGACTCCCGGTCGGGAACACACAGCCATTGGCTAAGAGACTCACACTACGTCACACTCTGCCTAGTTGAGTTCCGCATTACCAATATGGCTGCTGCCGTCGATTTGCTTCAAAACAGCTCTTAGGAACAGATGGGTGACGTCACGGATACTACGTCCATATTTTATACAGTCTATGGTCCCAAAGCTCTTAACGCTGCTGGAGGAGAGAGGAGCGAGGAGCGAGGAGACTGATCAGAGGAGGGATAATCGAGGAAACATGAGAGCAGACTTTGCGGAAGTCTTTTCTCTGATAGACACGCCCCCTTATTCGAATATCACTCACTGATTGGACGCTGCAGTGGCTCGGACTTAACCGAAACTTAACATCAGCTGAGTTTAATAACAGAGAAATGACGGACCTTAAAACAGTCATTAAGGGTGCCCTGAAACAGATCATAAACATCCGTCGGTTTCTAAACAGTCTGTATGTGATGAGCTGAGATTAAAAAGTGTTTTAAACACAAAATACTGAACGCAAAACATAAATTCAATATAACAGAGGATAGATTGTTATATCTGATTGTTTTTGTCAGATTCACTGTCTAACGAAATAGAGTAAGAGAGTCTAATATCATAGAATATATATTAATGATCAGTTATTCCTCCTGTTAGTTTCCCCGTTTGTTCTCGTTTTCTTCATGAAGAGAAGTCTGACAGTAAAGTTTGTCTGTTAGTAAAAACACTTGTTATATTTCCTGTCAGGTTAATAAAGTTTCCTATGAGGCTGATCATGAATGAGCATGGGGTTTGAAAAGAGTTGCATGGTTTCTATTTTCCCTTGAAGTAATAAATAATTTAATAATGAGGCATTTTACCGGTGAATCGATCTGTGATGCTTCAGGACAGAATAAACAGAGAGCTGATTCTCTTCATGTGCAGGGGTTTGTTAAACAGGTAAACACAGAGACAGAGCTCTGTTACTGTTTATATTGATCAGAGTTATTACAGTGAACATGTGTGCAGACACAAACAGCTGTTGAAGCTGTCATTACCAAACCGACATCGCTTCACGTGACGCTCCAGAGGAGAGGACGTCTCATTTCTCTAAAGACAAATCTCCGCTCTCCTCTCTCCTCTGGTTTCATTTCCTCGCATCTCTGGTGGGCAGGACTAAGACGCCAGGAAGAGACGCGAGGAAACAACGCGAGGATGGACGTTTAGAGCTTTGAGATGCACCTTTTGTCTTTCATTCTAGTGCAACAAATGCTCAGGATTTCACATTCTTTCAAGAAGCTTAAGAAGAATATTTTGTATTTTTGATCATGCAAAGAAGACATTAGTACGGACTGTTTGTAATGGAAAATGAAAAGGAGTGATGATTTGTTTGGGATTTGCTGACCCATCCATTAACCCTGATCTCTGTTCTGCACAGATTTCGACAGCGTTACTCACTTTGCCCCTGATGGATGGAAGTCATGATTCTTACTGCTGCTTGTTTGCTGAAATGTCTGAAGCCACAAGTAAACCCATGATTTAAAGCAGCATCCAGCCTTTTCATCCCAAAGTTGAACAATTGTGCTTTTGAGTTATCATCTTGTTCTCTTTGAATTTTGAGGAGTGTTTATTTAAGCCATAGTTGTTGCTCAGCTGGGGAACATCCTTCATGTTTGAGCAGCTAAAACCAGATTTCACTAAATTGGATGAAAACAGAATAACGGCCATAAAGAGTTAAAAAAACCCAAGTCATTGTTTCAACCAACGATTTAAGGGGCAATAAATGATTCAGCTAAAGCAGTGTTCTTCTTGAAATGGATGTTTTTGTAATGGACTCCTTCTTTTATTATTTTATATTCAGCTCCTCTGGCTCTGAGCCACGGCCGTCCCCACCTGGCCTTTGGCCCACAGAGCCCATAATCACATTACATTGTAGTGAACTCTGCGGTTCTCCTTCTCGAGCCCAGAAATCTGTAATAAAGCAGAAACATGGATTGTTTACAGGTTTCAGGTTTCCTTGTCGCTGTTTGTGGCCGGGAGTTGTGGCAAAGTGTCAGGCCGAATCCAAGTGAACAGGATCAAGAGCCCAGTTGAAGAGGGCTATTGTGTTTCGCTGCTCAGACGTAATCAGAAACATATGCCCTCCATCCTCAGCGCTGAAAAGGCAGGCTTGTTTAACAGCGCTTTACTTCATTGAATACAACTTTAATAGTCGCCCTTATTACACGATTTAACAATGATGTTTCGGGTAGGCTTGCAAAAGCATTTCTGTGTGTGTTAGTGTGTGTCCCATGAGAAGACTACACACACCCTGAAGGCTTGTGTTCCCGCTGAGAACTTCAGATTTGAACACACTTTGTCCCAGGTTAGTGTTCCGCATCTCCGTCACACACTCTACCTCTAACTCTGTGAAGTGCTGCCTTTTGATTATCACATATTTTCTAGGTATGAACAATATGGGTTTGTTTGAGCCACTACCAATAATTGATAATGATCTGTTCCTGATGGCTGATACCGATAAGGTTACTTAAATTGATTTTTAATTTTGTAGCTCAAAATACAAGTTGTGTTAGATTTGGCCAGCCTGAGGGTACAAAAGGCTAAGATTTAGTAAACAAAGATGCACGCATATCATATAAATCTCTATTTTTAACAAAGTTGCCACCTTCGGCCGCAAGAATTGAAGCCAATGCGGAAGTGTTCAAAACTGCGGTTTCTCAGGTGTTTGCTGGAGGCTGGCTCCGGAAGTACCGGAAACCACATACACACCAATTCAAACAGCCGATCTTTACAGCAGAAATAAACACGTTTACAGCCTGGTTAAAAAAAACGAGAGTCGTCTGGGATAGATCATTTCTCGAACAGCACACACTGTACGGGGGGTGAATTTTTTCATAACGCGGCAATTTCGACTTGGCTAGGAGGCTCAAAGCCCACCTCTTTACCTCACACTAGCTCGACAGAAGTTAGGTTGTTTTCAGCATTTCCAATATTGGCTTCAGGTACAGATGTGACGTTACGGATAATACGTCCATTATTTATACAGTCTGTTTTTAACACAAAAAAAGATCAAAAAACATATGGCATCAAGGTTGTTGTATTATTACAGAGCTGGTTGTGTTATGATAGGACATAGTTCCTTAAAAATGTGACATATTGTCGGTTAAATGAGAGATAATGTTTAGTGAATTGGTTGTTTGTAAATCAGAATCCCAAAAAGGGAACTTAAGACATAAACAAGTTCTCACAGAATATTGACTTAAAGGTTTTTCATTCTTGGGGGGTTTGTAGACATGCCAGGGAAACATATTTCAGGTAGAGAACCATTAAAAAGTTGATTTTGCATGATATGTCACCTTTAAGGAGGATTTAATTGATTTAATAATACACTATTTATATGGAAAAAGCTCTCCTTCTTATCTTTGACATTAACTCACCTTTAAACATAAATGAGGAAAATGTCTCATCTTTGAACATTGTTGCTGTTATCTCTACCTCTCCTGGTTTCAGTGACTTTGTAGAGATCAGCAGTTTAGAGATGCTCTCTCCAGCTCTGCTGGCTTTGCCTGGATTCCAGGACAGGATGTTGCTCCACATCTCAGAGATGGTTGGGGTCCAGTAGCTCCTCAGGCTGCCCTCACATCTGTGCCCACTAATTGTCATTATTTCCCCACTCTCAAGACCAGCCTGAGACCACGCTAACGTTTTTACCACAGATTTAACAGGCAGAGGGAGAATGTGACAGACTACTTTCTGTGGAGTGATTTGATAGGAAGTCAGGGTGTTCCTGGTGCTGCTTTTTCTGTCTAAAATGAATCACAGCTGTTGGCTTTGATACATCGGAGCATCCTATTCTGTGGATTGATTTGATATGTCAGGTGTGATCAGGTTGTCTCTTGTGTCGCTTTTGCTGTTGGGAATTAATCACTGTTGTTGGGGATTTGACTAATCAGAATCAAGTATTTAATACAGCCTGGCATAAAATATGTTAAATGCTCTATACTCGCTCTACCTCAAGCATTATATTCATACAGCAAGGTTCATAGAGACCATTATATATATACTGTATACATATATTTACATTCTCACTCTCCCTCTGAGTTCTGGAAGTATGTTTCAATTGCTTGTCATGTAATACATGCAGCAGATAAGATGCTTAGCGGTGTTGTGATCCGATAGTGACCACAGTCTCAGATTTATCCGTCCACTGAGAGCCTTGAATCCTTCCTGCCCTGCTGTGTTTTTCACCACATCTCTCTTTTTTCACTGAGTTTTATTGCTATCAGATTTGGCTTGGCTGAGCTGACCGGTGTTTAACTTTAAAGTAAATGCGGTCATGGTTCCTCTTGACAGATGTTTGGGAGGAATTTTATCATGTGGCCACGCCAATAGCTGCTAAAATAGTGAGGTTTTATCTGGCAGGGTGTGTGTGTGACACCTACATCTACAGCTGTGCGTGTCTTTCCCCTTCATACATGTGGGTGTGTGGACTTGTATGTCTCTGTGTGGAGGGAAGGGTTAACAGTTTGTTTGTTTATCATCTGTGATCTCAAATCAATTTGTGTGTGTGTGTGATTTCTCTTGAAAAGTGTGGATTTATCCAGCACACAGACCAGTTTCAGTCCTGACGTACGGTCCGGAAGGGGGATATTTTTTCTCCAGAGTTCAACATCTCCAAGCTTTGGCAGAGAAGCAACAGAGTACATTTCAGTCCAGGTTTAACCTCCAACTTTTTATCATGAGTTAGTGCTGCGTGTTGCTTCACCCTCCTCCTCCTCTTCCTCCTCCATGAATCGCTCGAAAAAAGCCACAATTTCAGTTCTGCTGTGCAAACATAGCTCTCTTTTCAGTACAGACCCCGGCCTGGAAAGCATTTAATGGAGGCGTACATGTTTCATGTAAGGACACAGTGGGTCTATTCATTTCTATTCACTTGTTGAGTGTAAGAGCAGAAGCACAGCACAGTGTGTAGACGAAGAGACTTGTTTATGTGGAAGTGTCAACAGCTGCAAATTGATTCTTCTGCCTTGTGTGTCTGCTCGGTGAACATTAAATACATCAAACATATGTGTGTGCCTTTATATTATTTTTTTTATTTTTTTAACCCACCTGTTTAAATGGTAAGATAAGCATAATCAGGGGTGTTGCTGCTCTGAGTGACAGGTGGGTGCTGTCAGGTATTACTAAAGTATCACTTCAGCAAGTCCAGTCGCAGAACTTACCTCGATCCCTTATCATAGAGTTGGTGGCTTTTCTCAAATCACTCATGCAATATTGGAAAATATGACGCTTTTTTGGATTATTGCATTCAACAGACATGACATTCTTTGACTGCCACACACTGAAATGACTTTACTGTAAACATTTCACTCTAGGCTTAATTGGTTGTTACAATGCATATGTTATACCCATAGACTGTATAAATAATAAATGTAGTATCCGTGCATCACCCATCTGTTTCTGAACAGCATTTTGAAGCCAATTGGCGGGAAACATATTGGAAATGCTGAAGTCAACCTAACTTCTGTCGCGGTAAAGAGGCAGGCTTTGAGCCTCCTAGCAAATAGCTACAATGTTCCCCGCCTTTCAATCAAGTCAGCTGTGCCTCTTGTAATGGAAAACTCTTAATCTTGATATTTTCGTAAATGCCGCATTAGAAAAAAATTCACCCCCATACAGTGTGTACTGAAAGAGAAATGAGCTATTCAGACTACACTCGTCTTTTGTACCAGGCTGTAAACATGTTTATTTCTGCTGTAAAGATCGGCTTCTTTGAATTGGTGTGTATGTGGTTTCCGTACTTCCGGAGCCAGCCTCAAGTGGACGCTTGATGAACTGCAGTTTTGAACACTTACGCTTTGGCTTCAATTCAACTGGACCCAAAATGCAAACCACAGATGAGAGTTAAAGGTTGTGACAGAGAGATTTATTATGAACAGACTGATGAATGGAGTAGAACTAAGCCCAGAGGGTGGACAGTGGAGGCGTGGATGAAAGTGATAAAACTGGCTGAGTAGAGGCGGTTGAGAGGCGTTGGATGTGGCTGAGGCTAGGCAACAAATGGTGAAGCATTGAGGCTCAGTGGAGGGAGGCACTGGAGACAAAGGAACAAAATGTTAGGCACAGGAAAAAGTTAGAAGTAGCACAAAATGGACAATAAAATCAATGTTCAGGAGCCGACTATACTACTAGATAAATGATAACAATCTGGCAGCAAGTGGGGAGAAGACTGGAGCTTATTTGAGGCAGCTAATCAAGAGTAGATGGATCACAGGTGAGTGGAGAGCCCAAGCTAGCTCACGATAGCATCTTGGCAAGAATATTCATCTTTGCTTGGTTATTGAGGACCTATCTCTCATTGGCTGCTGTGGTCAGTCTCAGAAAAATATTGATGTATATAATCATCTAGATTTTGTAATGTTAAAAATGAAACATTTTATGATCAGGAAGGCTCAGATGAATCTGTGAGACATTCAAAAGTTTGAGATTGGATCTGTGCTCAACATCAGTACAAACCAGAGTCATCCTCAAGTTCTTTTTTAACTACTTCTTCAGAGTAAGAGGAGGAAAGTATATGATGATCTCTCTTTCCACCTCTTCCCCTTTTCAATTTAAACCAATAAGTAAACTTCAAACATCAATCACTGAAGGACAGAGTGACTCTCCCTCACTCTCACCCTCTCATTCAGGATTTCATGACCACACACAGAGCATGATAGATACTGGAGCAACACACCCACATACCCACACACACACACACACACACACACACACACACACACACACACACAATCATACACACTCACACATCTAGCAGGGACGCCCCTCTCTGTGAACCATTATCATTACCAGGTGTTGAAAAGAAGAGATATCATTGCTGGTGATTCATCAATCATCGCACTCCCCTCATACACACCTCCTGCTGCCAGAAGTCCTTTTTTTAAGCAAAGAAAAAAGATGTAAAACATTTTGACCACCTGTGCGCTTTGGCTCAAAACAGCACCAAGTCATTTTTCACTTTTACAAAATGTCAGGACAAAGATAAATAAAAGTCTGTACGTTTTATCACATCCAGAGAGGGACATGCAGCACAGGGTTACAGTGTTTCTATACATTTAGAGTCAACGGTTCAGTTTCAAACTCAAGAATGTATGCCTAAATGTTATGATATACTGCGGACATACTATGTGTGAATGTTCCAGAAACAAGCTGGACTGGTGACTTCTTTTTCAAATATGAGCATTGATGTCCGAATAGTAACAAAACATAGTTACGTCATCTAAAACCACCAACAGATTTATACAGAAAAATAAGTTCATGATCCTGGATCTGTTGACTGAAGTGAGGATGCAGCTTGAAGCAGGTACATGAAATGACCACGTTGAGGATACTCTTTAGTTCTGGGTAGGAAGAAACGGACCATGACATTAAATACCAATCTGAGATCAAACTGCTTGTAGTCCTCAGCCGAAACAATGATGCGCCTCCTCATAATAGCCAAATTCCACCAGATCTGATAGGTTTCTATTCTAGTCAAAGTGCCAACTTCCACTGGATCCGCTCTGTTGCATTCCGGTTGCATCTCTAATCCGGCAGGTTGGAGACTTCCGAATCAGATACGCAAGACTTCTATTTTTGCCGGATCTCGAAGCACGATGCATCGATCTCAACAGAGCAGATGGAGCAGGACAGGAAGTCAGGCACCAAAACAAAATGAAAACATCCGGTGAATTTTCAGAATAAAACACTCTGTGTTATCACCAGATTGTATTTCACTTAACTACAACAACAAACAGTCATGATGAGCGGAGTCAGGCCTGGAAGTCCAATGTAAGAAAGACAAGGTGCAATTTTCTGCACTTCATTGATCATTTAAATCTCCAGACACGCAACAAGATCAGTCAGACTTTAATGTTCAACAATCAAATGTGTTTACTCTCTGGAGTGAGACAGCACTCCTCTTTATAAATCCTCACCTGATAGGGACTGGAATTTTCTTTGGGGACTCAGACTTAAACACTTGTTACAGGAGACTCAGACCCGATGTTTGGTGACTCAACTACAACCCAGGTCTGCTTAACAACAACAGAACCTGCTGGGGGCCAATGCGGCATAATGAAGCAAGACTTCTTTTAACAGTATCAAATGATGTACCTTTAAGTGATAACAGAAGCTGATTCATTGAGGGAGTCTAGACCAACTTGGCTGTTTGCATGTGAAACATCTCACCAGACATTCAGCCTGAGAGGCTTCAGAGATAGTCAGGGCAGCAGGATAAACCTAAAGCAGCTCTTTTTAATGTTTTTCTTTCCAGTAGGTTTTAAATGCTTCTCTATTTATTTTGATAAATAACCATGCCATGCAATCAGATGAGGGGCAGCCCAACTGCTTCAAATATCACAGAAATAAAAACTAACAACCACACAAAGTACTTCCTTGGTGACAACCTCAGTGCTGCGCTCTTCCTGCTGTGGCGTCACTTCACTTTCCAAAGACAGCCTGTTAATCAGTCAGTGGGCTGTAAATCAACATTCAATTCGGAAACACGGAGAAGCAGAGCAGACATTTATTTATATGAAAATGTTACAGATGATTTCTTGTACCACTTCACCCCCGTGTCCATCTGCCACGCTACGCTCCACTGGTCTATTTATCACAGTCAGCAGAGAGAGGAAAAGGAAGAACAAGACCGGCCCAGACTGCACAGTGTCCAAGTATCACACACACAGACACAAGCTGTTTTCATTCAGAAAGTTAGCATGTGGAGCCCCCTCCTTGAGTCCGAGGGCAGGGAGAAAACACGGGTGGTGTGAATTCTCTAACAGTCTCCAGTGGGAGAATTTGGCCGACACTCTTCTCCATCAAGGCATTCCAAGAGAGACAGATAATTCGACTGTTTCCTCTTATTTGCATCCTGAACAACCACACTGCAGCTCCCCGTGTGTGTATTGAGTTCAGAGCACAAACTTCAGAAACAGAAGGTGTGCATGTGCAGGAGTAAGTATGCAGCGCTGAAACAAGTAGTCAACTCCTTTACTTAAGTCAAAGTACTAACACACTGAAAATACTCTACCGTAAAGTCCGACATTCAAACCTACCGAGAACGTTTTTAACATACCATGTACCATACACTAATGCCTCAATTTGGACGCTGACTCAAGCATTGACTGGATTCAGACCCTGAAAGATTGAGAGGAGATCTTGTATGTATCTATTGACAAAGACTGTTCGGTTTCAGTTCATTTTTAATTTTATTTAAGGCCCTAATACTTTATTCAGTTGAAGCCAGTGCTGATATGTGTGTTCACCTGCATGTGTCCTTGTGTGCTGTCTTGTCCAGCAACAGTTCCTGCCAGGATGCCTGAAGAGGTGCCACAAATCGTTCATTTTACTATTCAAAAATTTTAAGAAATTGCAAGCAAGATGCAACGTGTTTGGAATGAACTACAACTCTTGCAGATATCTGTCCAGAATGCATCCCGAAAAGCGGTGAGATGTTAAGTTTGCCCACTTTGACTGTTGATTACATTACTGCTAGCAAACTGACGGTTATGTTAGCGGCTAAAGTGACTCAACCACTGGGTCCAAATAAAATTCAGAGTATTTTCGGTTGTTTCCGCCCCGTCAAAAGTTTGGGAAATTACCAAATTAACTCATTTGTACCGTCCTACTGTTTTGGCATCATTCTGTTGAGGTACCAAGCATACCTATCCAACCCTTAAGGGTGGAGCTAGACGCTCTACAATCTGTTGATTGAGACAGAGGAAGTGGAAGGAGAAATCTTACAGGATTATATCTCTCTTAACCCAATGTTTTTAATATACCCTGGTCTTATATGGTAACAATTTTGTCTAAAACACCAGCTGAGCTGCAAGATGGAGCTGCGAGATGGATGTAAAAGGAAAGGGAGATTGCACAAGAAAAAATATGTCTGGGGTGCTGTTGGCCTTGCTGTCTAAGCGCACCTCATACAAAGAGGCTGTATAAGAGGCTGTATTCCTCGTTGCAGGCTCGACTCCTGGCCTCTACCATTTGCTGCATCTCTTCCCCCACTCTCTATTCCCCACATTCCCCATTCCCTGTCTCTCTCTCCAGCTTTCCTATCAATAAAGGCAAAAATGCCCAAAAACACAACTTAAAAAAAAAAAAAATGTCCCAGAACCTAATGTCATATAATTAATATATCTTACTTGTAGTCAAAAAAAACTTATTTCCAAAGAAAGCTCAGCGCAGGCTCTAACAGAAAGCTTTGCAAGTTAAATCTTTTAACTGTCCTGGACAAACTTCAGATTAAAGCAGCATGTCAATACACAGGGAGTTTCTTCGTCAGTCAGTAGTCTACAAGTACTTTTTTTTTTCTAATTGTCTACAGCAGAGAATCCAGTGAAATATACCTTTCACAGCTGTGAGAAAACTCAGGGACTCTTTTTTTTTAAATAAGAAACAATTATTTACACATGAACAAGACAAACTCAAGAGGTTACTACTGTATACTGCTTTGTCCACAGGGGTAGCCAACAAAAGTTTAAAGCTTACCTTTAAAAAAGACATTTAAATATTTGCTACATGTGTATATTAAACATTATACCACTCTAGATGGTAAATAAACTATCTAAACTACACTATATACTCTAGTGCCATTTATTCTTCAGGAATGCACCACCTTCTCTAGTCACATTATACAGAACAACATATCAATAAGTCTACATGATTTCAGATTTGTGACAAAACATTTTTTAGCAAATCAGGAAGGAGCTTATTTAATTTGAGAGCGAGCATAATTTTCACTACTGGCTAAAACAAGTTGAATCCTTTAGTTTATTACAAACATTCTCTGTCTGGATGGGTCTGGATTCCTACAGACAAGAAAGCAATAAACTCAAGTTCAGGCACCAAAGCTTTATCTGCAAACATTGAAAACAAAATTGTGAGGAGGATGAGGAGATCGGTTCCATCCTTAAGGTTTGTGTGTGTGTGTGTGTGTGTGTGTGTGTGTGCGTGTGTGTGTGTATGTGTGTGTGTGTGTGTGTGTGTGTGTGTGTGTGTGCAGTAAAGCAAGTTAAGGTAATAGCAGGGAAATTCAGTGCTCCCCGTCAACGCAAGATTGAGGAAGATGATTCAGATTCTTCTTTAAATCTGGAATTCCCATCTCTGTGAAGCAAGGAGGGTTTGTGTGTGTGTGTGTGTGTGTGTGTGTGTGAAAGAGAGAGGGAGAGAATAAAAAAGAGCTTACAGTTATGATGGTTCAACTGTGTACTATATTTCTTCAGTGCATCCCCTCCTGCTTTTCTTTGCGTGTATCTCACATCCAGTTAATTTTGCGTAGTTGCTGAGGTATTTCTGTGCATAACATTATCTGTGAGTGTGTTTGTGTGTGTGTGTCTGAGTGTGTGTGTCTTATTGTCTGGCCGTGTGTCTGTGCATGTGGGAGAGAGGGTTATTTAAGCAGCATTACTCTGCTCATGAGCTGCCAAGTACATGTCGCCTCGACGCCGCCTTCCTTCTTCGTCTCCTCTTCCTCAATGTGGTCAGCACCTGCAGGAACAGTGCAGACAAACACTTACACACACAAACGCACACAAAACTTAAAGATGCCAAAGAAACAAGCTCTCATGTGTTGTCTGCACCAGATACAATGAGCCTACACTTAAGAGGGCTTTTGTTTTACTCTTTACGCTGTAAGACTCCACGCCACAAAGCCCGCCAACTGAGAACACATTCTTAAAACTCTTTTCAGTCTTTATGTTTTATCAGGAATGTGCAGTCAATATATTTTGAGCCATTACAAATAACCAATGTTTTTACCTTGGAAAAATCCCACTGGACTTAGAAGTCCATCGGTGCAATCTCAAACTTCTGTTTCCGACCTTGTTGTGGATCAGACTGTGAATGTGTGTAGAGATCATAGACTGTATAATTAATGGACATAGTATCCGTGACGTCTTTCATCTCTTCCTGAAGCCAATTGTTGGCGGGAGCCATATTGGAAATGCTGAACTCAACCTAAAATCTGTTGAGCTAGTGTGAGGTAAAGAGGTGGGCTTTGAGCCTTCTCGCCAACAGCTACAGTGTTCTGCCTGTCAATGAAGTCAGCTGTGCCTCTCATAATGGAAAACTCGTAATCTTAATATCTTCGAAACAGTTGCATTATGAAAAAATTCACCCCCAGTACAGTGTGTGCCGATAGAGATATTAGCTATTCAGACTAAAATCATTGTTTGAACCAGGCTGTAAACATGTTGATTTATGTTGTATAGATTGTCTTTTTTGAATGGGTGTGTAAGTGGTTTCCGGTACTCCCGGATCCAGCCTCAAGTGGACACTCAAGAAACTGCAGGTTTTTTTTGTTTTTTTTAATTATATTTTTCTGGGCTTTTACACCTATATTTTATAGAGGAGAGGACAGTGGTTAGTGTAGGAAACTGAGAGAGAGTGAGGGGATGACATGCGGGAAAGAGGCTGCAGGCTGAATTTGAACCCAGGCCACCAGCTAGGCGTGCAACTTTACCATTAGGCTAACCCGAAACTGCCTTTTTAACACTTCTGCATTGGCTTCAATTCTTGTGGCTGGAGGTTGCTGCTTGGTTGTGCCCCGGCATCAGCCAAAAATGGAAGTCTCCTTTATCTGCCTTCTGGGCTTCGGCCTGCTGTTTCTGAAACCGAGCCAAAATGCAACAGAGTGGAGCCAGCGGAAGTTAACACACTGACTACAATTGAAACTTATGAGCTCCCATGCTGGAGCCGGTGTCTGGTGGAATTTAGCCGTTTGTTTAGCCGATTAGATATATACAGGCTGGTTTGGCTTGCCTCTAGTCAACAAAAAACTATATGCTCTGAACACAGGACTGCAGCTTATAATGACTTTGCCATGAGTAGGAATAGTACATTAACATTCAACCTCAGCCTTTAGACCACATTTACTCTTTATATCTTCCAGGTTTTCTGTCTTATAGCTCGTTAAACCTCAGAAAGCTGACGGTTTTAGTCTCCTCCTGTCAAATATTCCATGAATGCAGAGCGAAGCCGCAGTGAACATGGACACCCTCACAGCTGGACCTCCTCAGCAGGATAACGCACAATTAAACACACAAACACAGACTGCACACACCCACACAGAGTCAGCTGTGAACAAAATCTGACCATCTCTCTCCCACTCTAATCCTTTTCATAAACACGGTTACTCCAACGTTAAACCGCACTGAGCTGGCACGCTGCGATAAACGCAATAAAACAACAGAAATAGTAAAATAAATATCGCCACAGGGTGGCCCGAAAATATTATGAGAGGCTGGTTTAACTGACAACGGAGAGGGAAGGTGCGTGAGTGTGTCCTATAACCTCACATCAGTTATTTTTAATGTTTATATCCACTGGAGGTATTATGGAGGTATACTGGTTTCATATTATTTCGTCTTTGTATCTTTGAATGTCTTTTTTCACAATCAACCGTTATTTGTACACAGCTGTGTAGAATACTTTGGGTAGTTCTGCTGGTGCAACAGATTTGTGTGCAGCAGAGGTTAATGAGATCTGGAAATATTAATATCAGTAAATACTTTGACCTGTTGATGGTGTTGTGCTGAAAGTCAGATGATCTAATTTTAATTTAATTTTATCCACTGAGGGTTTCAAATGAAAAATTGTTAAGATATTTCCAGCATTTACATTGAGCTTTACTTTTGTGTGAAGCCTAAAAACTAGAGTATTACCAGCATCAGAAGTACCAGATTTCCCAGAATGTAGAGCCTTTTTCTGGTCATAGATGAGCATATTGGCAGAAAACAGGTGACACACAGTAAAGGTTTTGAGCTCATACGACTGATGTACGTGACACGCAGCATAACCTGCTGAGTCACAAGGACACTTCTCATCATGGTAAGAGAACCACTGAGCAATAGACAAGCTCAAACAAGAAAGGTACGTGAAGATGGATTTCCACTGGTTGCGTTTTTGGTTGTCTCTGCTCCACTGTGTTTTTTCTCCATGCTACCCATAGACTGTAAATAAAAATGGACAGCGTTGCTCCGCCTCTACCCGTTGTATGGTTCTGAAGAAAAAAAAAACCCGCTCCTCGGCGCAGCCATTGTGCAACCAGAGTCTGCTAAGCCACAGAATTTCTGTGGTTGCCACGGTAATTTCTGTGTCGGCATGGTAACGAGCTCCGCCCTACAGCGCAGCGTCCGAGATCCTTTGAAGTTTTCCCTCTATGGCGGCTGTCAATCAAAGCAAACCCGGAAGTAAAACCCAGTTTGTTAACTTCTTCTAACTAACAAAAAAGAAACTTTTCAGAAAAAAGAGGCCTTGAACACAAAACAGTCAAATAATAACTACATATCACCACAGCATACGGATGTGAGAATCATTCGTACCACGTGTATTTATTTTTAAAGTTTGACTGCAGTCCCATTCAAATGAATGGGGGAGACTGAGTTTTTGACCTATACTGCAGCCAGCCACCAGGGGGCAGACGCTTTGCTGGAAGCTTCACTTCCAGCCAAGCGAGATGTACCCCTGGTGCTCCCTCGTCCATCAGCACACAAAAGTTGCATTTTCTGCACAGGGAAGCTACACCAGACAGCTGGAGTCATGAGACCAAGGATCTTCTGCAGTTTATGCGGAATGGGTGGTTTTCCACCTACATGAAGAACATCTTCGCATCCATGTTGTCGTCAGTGGCCTCTGATGTAGTTCAGTTTAATAAATCTGGAGGGTTTTATTTCGAAATTAACCCAATGTTTCAATGTTGTTCAATATCGTCTGACTTCCTCGCGTGTTTTTTTTCTGTGCTCCTGCATCTAGCAAAAACACAGGTCTTGCGTACCGGATTACCTGAGCTGAGGGGGAGTGGAGCTGGTGAGAGCGAAGGCGGACTTAACACGGATCTAGTGGAAGTTCCCCTTGAGTTTCTATAGTTAGCCTACTTAGACTGTTTGATCCATAGACTGTATAAATAATGGACGTAGTATCAGTCAGTTGGAGCTATATTGGAAATGGTAAAATCAACCTAACTGCTGTTGACTGAGCGTGACGTAAAGAGGTGGGCTTTGAGCCTCCTAGCCAACAGCTAGCGTTTCTGCTTGACCATCAAGTCAGCTTGCCTCTCATAATGGAAAACTCGTAATCTTAATATCTTTGAAAGGCCGCGTTTCGAAAAAATTCACCCCACCATACAGTGTGTGCTGATAGAGAAATGAGCTATCCAGACTACACTTTTTTTTGTACCAGGCTGTAAACATGTTTATTTCTGCTGTAAAGATCAGCTTTTTTAAATATGTGTGTATGTGGTTTCTGGTACTTCTGGAGCCAGCCGCAAGCAGACAGCTGAGAAACTGCAGTTTTCAACACTTTTGCATTGGCTTCAATTCTCACGGCCGGAGGTTGCTGCTTGGTTTGATTACATCACTAACAGCAAGCAAGCTAATGGTAATGTTAGCAGACAAAGTGAACTTAACCAACAAGTCAAAGATGTTTGGTCAGTTAACACTTGTTAATAGTGGGTGGGTTGCAGGTACTTTTAAGTTGATTAGAAATCTGCCGTGATCTCACCAATGCAGAGTCGTTGTTTGAAACACCTCACTAAGAGAAACGTGGTGCACATTTATGCATGACACAGCACTGTAATTTTATTACTTAAATCTACACACCATCAGGATCAGTCTGAACCTGGACTGACTGACTTTTTGGATGTGCAGAAAACAAATTTTATTCATCATTAGAACCTGAAAGTTAGGAGTCAAACAGCGCTCCTCCTTCTAATAAATAATTTTTTAAATGAGGACTTGACTTTGACCTGGACTCAGGTAATAGTGACTGGACACAGACTCTTCTTCGGTGACTCAGACTATTTAAACCAGAGGACTTGAGACTCAACACACTTCCGTCAGGAGTGTGGTGGCAGAAAACAGGTGACACGCAGAAAAGATTTCGAGCTCAGACAACTGACGTACGTGACACGCACCATAACCTGCTGAGTCACAGGGACACTCCTCATCATGGTCTTATTTTTAGGTGGATAATTATACGTGTAATTTTCACGTGTACTGTATGCTCAGTCTTCTCAGACCATCTGGAGTGTGGGCAGAGGTGTCACAGTCCTGCATTTAACCACAGTTTATTTCAGACCTTTCCTTGTTTAAGCAGGGCGCTGAAGCGTGCAGACAGATCAAAAAACCATGTCCAATATCCTGAGGTTTCTATGTATATACAGGTCAGAGCTAGGATTAGACTGCTTCCTATGCACACATAACTTTGATGCTGCTCAACCACAAACTGCCTTTGATTGGAGTTCTTACCTTTAATCCCCCAAAAAACAAAATCCGAAACCTGTAAACACCAAGACCAATACAACGAGAGATGCCACACTGTTTTTATGATAAATATATTTCTGTGAGGTTTCTTTTAGACATGATCATAAACAATCTACCCAGACCTGTTCAGCTAGGCTTGTGTCCAGACTCAAGATATGATGCTTTCTAATTATTTGATCACCCCCAAGAGGCTCAATACACATCAGCCTGGTGTGTCTGCAATACAACAATTATTACTGAGTTAGGCACAATGAACTTCAAGTGTTACCCATATAAAAGGCCTTATTTGATTGATCAAAATGCAGGGTCTAAAGCGCATAGCACGAATCAAATCAGGGCATGTCCGAACCATACACTTTATGATAAAGTGAGTGGTACCCACCTGTTTCTGAAGCCTATCATCAGCGAATGCCGAATTGGAAATGCAGACTCAACCTAACCTCGGTTGATCTAGTATGATGCAAAGACGTGGAGTTGAGGCTGGCTTTTAGCCTCTTTGCTAACAGCTTCAGGGTGCCTGTAAGCCATTCCCCTTATTTAGGCAAAACTTGCAAGAGTAATATAGTCCAAAATAAAGTATAAAATAACAAGTTTAAAACAGGTCACTCCCCATACAGTGTGTGCCGATAGACAAATTGGCTATTCGTACCCAAAATCGATTTTGAACCAGGCTATAAACATGTTTATTTCTACTGTAAATATCTGCTTTTTTAAATGAGTGTCTACGTTTTTGTGGTGGCTCTGCAGCCAGCCTTCAGTGGACACATGAGGAACTGCAGTTTGTAGCACTTCCTCATGAGCTTCATTTCTTAAGATTAGAGGTTGCCGCTTGGTCTGTTCTCACTCTCTTTAAGAGCCTGATGCACCTGCAGGTAGGAATGTTACTATTTGCATGTATACATAGACATTTCTATTTAAATAGACCCTGCCTTGAGCCGGCATATTTAACCTCATTCTTTCCATAATTCCCTTTTTTGGCTTCTGGATCACATGGCTGTTATCTGTATGGTGCAAGTAGTAGATAGTTTAAAGCCTTGGTATGCATGATGGTCAGTGGCACCACAAGTCATATCAAAAATTGTAAAAATAAATGCCTCAATAATGCCCTCATTTCAATTGCAAACTAAATGTGCAACTTTGCTGCAAACATCAAAATCCAAAAGATGAGTGTAGAGGATGTTACAAATGAGCAGAAATTCGGCATTTTTTCTCACTGGAATAATTGACAGCATATTGTGGAGTGAGAGATTAAAGCTAAAGACATTCATGGAGGGAGATGGTCTGTGGCTCGTAGTTGATGTAGAAACAGCCAGTACAGCCCAAACAACTACGCTTTCTCAGTCAGTGTGGCACACACGAAGCATTTATTTCCTCATTTACCATCAACACTGATGAAAAATCAACATAAAAGTTGGCGAAAATTCACTTCAAAACACTCGGATGTGACACCTAATGAATCTGATCTTGGTTCTTGGAAGATGTTCATGTAAGTCTCAGAAGTAGAGAAATTTGATTCAACACAAACACTCCAAAACAAATTCAGGGAAACACAAAGAAGCCTCCAGATTGTATTTTTCTTATTTTCAGATCTCTTTTCTCCCCTGTTGCGTAACATAAGACACTGATTAAGAAATGAAAAACAGTGTTCTGGGTACATCCAGCCACATGCACTCCTCGTTAGCAGACCTTTAACCTCATTAGAGGATTCCAGCTCTGGTTTGTGTAAACCGAACCGCAGCTCTTTTGTCTCTCTCAGCTGAAATGTGACCATTTCCTGATAGAATAATTTCAAAATAATGTGTCCCAGCTCTTCATTTTCAGCTCTTCATTTAGATGTTACTTATTTTTTATGGTCTTCAAGCTTCAAAATACCAGGGAACAAAAAGTTGTATAACATCAAAAGCCTTTTGGGTGTCGGCATGAGAAAGATTTGTCTGAGCTTCCAGAGAGTCGACAGAAGCCACTAATGTGGAACAGAGCACACATGAAGTTATTGAAGTTACTGTGTGGGATGACAGCGGCAGCATTGTGGTGAATTTGGGAAAATAAAAGGAGATGATGAGAAATAAATGAAAAAAAGAGTGTGTAAGAAGTGATTTGTTCAAGCAGCAACCTCAAATGGTGGAAAATTAAGTCAATGCTAAAGTGCAGAAAACTACAGTTCTTCAAATGTCCACTTGAGGCTGTCTGCAAATGAAAAGGAATCTGTATCTGGTATCAAAATAAAAAGCTCATCTTTACAGCATAAATAAATAAATGTTTACAGCCTGGTTCTGTGCACACTGTTTGGAAGCGAGTTTCTATACTGCACCCATTAAGATAATATGAAAACAAACGCTCTGATACCTGCATGTGTATAATTACGGGTGCAGCTGAGTTGAAGACAGTTTGGTTGCAGTGTAACTATCATATCTCATCTCTTCTAGGTTGACCAAAGTTCCAAAATGGCAAAACGATGGTTGATGTTACTGAGACTTGTCCATGTTTGAACAAGGCTATGGATTTACCATGTTAAATAAAATAATGAGTCAATTCCAATAAATAAATGAGGACAAAGGCATGGCTGCTGTTTGTAGTTTCAGTTTCACTTCAAAATATGTCCCCAGCAGTGACAGCTCCAACTACTGGTGCTTATTGGCTAAATTCCACCAGATCCATGTCTAGTCCATCCCTGCTTCATCATGGCATCGGATCTAGTCAATGTGTTAACTTCCACTGGATCTGCTCGGTTGCGTTCTGACTGCGTCTCTGATCCAGCAGGCAGGAGTCCTCCACATCAATCTCAACAGAGCAGATGGAGCGGGACAGGAAGTCAGGCACCAAAACAAAATGAAACATCTGGTTATTTTTCAGAATAAAACACTCTGTGTTATCGCCAGATCGTATTTCACTTAACTACAACAACAAACCTCCATGATGAGCGGAGCCAGGCCTGGAGTCAACAGGTCAGAGATAGACAACATGGATGAAGAGAGGAGGAGGAACCTTGGTCTCGTGACTCCAGCTCTCCGGCGGTCCTGCTCTGTGCTCCGTTATGAAAACGCTATAATGCAGCCGGTGGGTGTTGATGGATGAGAGAACACGGAACCGGACTGCAGTGGATCACAGACGGACCAGACATGGATCTATTGGAAGTTGCAGCTGCTGCTACACAACCTTTGCTTCTCCACACCTTACACTTACGACGTATCCCAACATTGACAAAGGTTTGAGGGTTCAATATTCTCACTATCCATGCCCTGCCATCATACTAACTCCAAAGAAGAAACTTTTTTTCGTACCAGGCTAAATTTTCATTTCTTTAGAGCTTGACTTTTTCTTACGGGGCTCGCTCGGTGAAATCAACTCGCTTTTGGAACCAGCATTATGTGGCAACTTGAAGAGCTCTAGGTTTTGTCTCTCTTGCATTAGCTTCTTTTTTTAAGTACTGGAGGATGCCACTTGACTGGAAGTCACCTTAACATCAGAAAGGCAGAGTTTACTGCAGATTAACTACCAAAGATCTCAACTGCATTGCATTATGGTTCACTGAGATACCACAGCCTCAGCAGAGGGGTTCGTTAACAATGTCAGATTGATCTAGCACCTGTGTTCCCCTAACTGTTCCAAGCAACCAATTATAGCTGCAGAAGTAAGAGTTGTTCATTTGTCAGATATTTACAGCACAATATAAACTGTCTCTCCACTTCATTGAATATAATAAACATCACAATCTTTGCACAAGTTTGTTCTAAAATGAAAGACTGGCAGTCGATATTTCATTCATACAATTTTAATGGAGCTAAATTCTCTTTTCACCTCTTTAATATGTCACCGGGGATCACCCTTAGTGCCAGCACAGGGAACTATATTAAACATGAGACCACTGTGGCATACACACCATAACTTCCTGCATTTCAGCGAGGACAAAGAGTAACATAAAGAAACAAAATCACTTCCTCGGGGAGCGTTTGCGGCAGTATCAACTGTCAAATGAACTCCAGCGCCGCTCATATAGGGACTTAAACAGAAAACAGGTATGTTTTGTTAGATTTTATTGCATGTGCCCTCACATGAAACCTGAGCCCACTGAATAAATACAGGGAAAAGCCATTTTCAACAATGCCCTCCCGTTACCTGCTGAATAACGGCCCAAAGTCCATGTACACAATTATGTCACTTCCTGCATAAAGTGAACGCCTGCCCTCGAATCTTACAGTTCAACTGACTCAACGAAATATTGATGAACGTCCCTCACATCACGGCTTCGTACTGTGGGAGCTTTTCTTTAAAAAGAAAGAGCTAAAGGCTGAAAGTTCAACCAAAGCAGACTGCAAAGGAAACAACTGAGAGCAACTGAGGGTCTGCATCAACATCCAGACTCCATCTGTAGCTGTGACTGTATAAACCGCATGCACTTATGTGTAGAGCAGAACCAATCGAGGTACAATAACTCAGGTCTGAGTGAATGATGGTTCAACTGAATGAACCCTGGCTTAAGGAAACACCAAGAAAGATGGTGAATTGTGGGAAAAGCTTTTTAGAACCGAAGAGAAAAAAAGTCCTCTTCCTGTTAGTTATGAATGACTGTGTGTGAGCATAAATCCAATGACTTGACACAAGTAAACCGAGAAAAAGTTGAGTTATTCAAAGTAAGATTATGTGACTGATGGCCTCAAATGTTTCAAAAACACAGAGAGGAAAGGGAATAAATTACACCAGTAAATACATCTCACTGCAAAGAAACCTCAACACAGATATAATAAAAAATCTGGCACACAAAAATATTTCGACAAAAAAAACCAACATGTTCTCAAAGGTCTGCTTTTCTTTCTTTAGACAATCTTTACATCCATGCTTGTTGTTTTTAGCCTCCTAAAACACACTAACCCATTGCATTAATCATGTTTGGGGTATGTACACTAAATGTAATATCTTAAAGACTAATCCAAACTTTAACAAGATATACAGCTTGCTTAAACCCAACCCAAAAGTAGAACTACTCCTGGTCAAATATTACTTCAATACAAGTGAAAGTGTTAAAACTAGAAAAGAAAAATCTCTGATCATTGTTCTACTTTCATCATGCATGAGTGCAGTCAACAATACAGGGCTGTACACTCTGCAACATTTTCTGTATTTAGAAACTTGCATGCTATGGAGCCCCTGAAGTCCCCCTAAATTGTTTTTTTTTTATCTTGTGCCCATGAGATAATATATTGCTTTAAATATTTCTGTTCTATATATGATATTAAGCTTTCTGACTCGATTTCTTAATACAGTGAATCTGAAATAAACAAACATAGGCCTATACAATTTATTTATTTACTTAACCTTTATTTAACCAGGTGAGCTAATTGAGAACCAATTCCGAACCAAAAAGGCAACACAGGTGGCATGACAATATATAAAAAAACAAAACAAAAACAGAGAGGACATACAGAGGGACCTAGAGACAGAGCCCTGACCTCCTTTGGTGCGACCAAAGGAGGTCCGGGCTACGGTTTGTGCTGTGAAGTTTGATTAGTGACTGTGGATATAACAGGGTTTTACCAGTGAGGGATTTGTAAATAAATAGAAACCAGTGTGTTTGTCTGCGAGAGTGGAGTGAGGGCCAGTTCAGCTGAGAGTACAGGTGACAGTGATGAGTGGAGAATGGGGCTCCAGTGACAAAACGGATGGCAGCGTGGTGAATGACATCCAGTTTGTGAAGGAGAGTGTTGGAAGCAGACCTTTAGGCTATGTCACCGTAGTCAAGAATTGGGAGAACTGTCATCTTAACCAGAAGCTGTTTAGTAGAGTGTGTGAAGGAGGATTTGTTGCGATAAAGAAAACCAATACAGGATTTGACCTTAGTGAGCTGTGTGTTTATGTGTGTTTCAAAAGAAAGTTTGCTGTCAAGCCAGATTCCTAGATATTTGTAGCTGTCAACAAACTCAATCTCTGAACCATCCAGGGAGGAGATTTTGAGGGGGCTAATCCTCTGTTATATTGATCAGAGAAGTCTGAGCCGCTGCAGCGTCCAATCAGTGAGTGATGTTCGATAAGGGGGCGTGTCTGTCAGCAAAAAGACTCCGGCTGAGCCTTTCAGTAAGTGAAGCAGATAATTTCTGCTGACAGTACCATATCTACAAGAGCAGCTATAACATCAAGTACAACTTGATTAAATTAGTGTCCTCCATTTGGCTTTATGTTGACAATACACATCTGAAGTAGTTGAAGAGGTTATAATTATCTCAAGATAAAAAATATTTCTTTTTGGGACTTCAGGGGATCCATAGCATGCTACAGATTTCCAGATGTGTAGCTCAAAAATATTAAGAGCAGGGAAAATGCCGATCTGACTTTTCACAGTGAACACTGCCAAATTAATACCATTCGCATCAACATGCAAACCAACCTCAAACCTAGGACAGTTGCATTTATAACCAACACTTATCATCAGCAGCTTAATATAAAATATACGATATTAATCAACTTAATCAGCATCTGGAGGTCTTTGGCCAGCATAGGCTGCACAGCCGGAGTGACTGCACATGTGCAATGTTTTTTTTCTAAGAGCAATGTTTGGCAATCCTTTAACAATGGCAAATAAAATGCACTGGAATTAAATCTTTGCGGGGATCAAATTTCAACTACCTATATATCAAATGCTGTCAAAGTAATCACCCCTTAAGTAACCAGCTTTTCAAAATAAAAGACAAAATTGTATTCACTGACACTGACTAGCTGATTAAAAAGGGTTAATATGAAGTATTAGACTCCCAGACCTGATTTCAAGCAAGTTTTAGTGTTGAAATCCTAGGTGATGCCCTCTGGGAAGTGTCTTACAACATAACCTCAGGTCTAAAGGTCTAAAATGCTGTTTTTGGTAACCAAAATAAGATCATCTCTGCCTTCTAAACCTCTAGACTTGTAAAGTTATTGATAAAAACAACTTTAATTTTAAATAATATAATGGCCAAATACCAAATGTTGTATCTTAAAGTTTTATTGGTTTATGAAAAAGAAATGCTCATTTTGGATTTGATGCCAGCAACACGGTTCCAAAAGGTTGTAAGGTGGGGATTCAAACTTAGCATTAACAACACCTAAGACAAAGAAGTGATTACAGCCCTTTCCCCTTTACGTGAAGCCGTTGTAATGAAGGGCAGATTTCTGCACAGCGGCCTTCAGCCCACCTACCAGAGTGTAACAGTTAAAGTGCAGGCTAAGTGTGTTTTTATCTGTTCATCTGAACTTTGGCTGCAGCTGCTGCTCCTCAGAGATTTCCCTCAACAAAGCCCGCTTTATCCCATCCTGTCAACAACGTTACCCCCACCTCTAGAACATAGTGTTGTATTGTTGAACTCAGACCTTCAACATCACGGTCGGTTTTTCAGGAATTTAAAGAAAGTATCAAAAAGTTCCATCTCAAAATCAACTATGTGGGGTCAGTACGGTGTTGCAGTCATTGCTTACGTAAGTTTGGTTTTTGATATTTAGAGATACAAAATGATTTACTGATTATTACATTAGGATTTTCCAAAACTTCTTAAATGTCAGTCCCAAGTGTTTCTCAGTGCTCAGTGCTCAGTTCTGCTTCTCCAATCATAACACTTCTCCCCCCACTCTATGCATAAGATGATAAAAAGAGGACTTTACCACTGTGACGTCATCCATTCGATTTTTGACTGGTTTTGGGAAGCCACTGGCTTGGCGTTTCTGGTTTTGCAGAGACCAGGAAATCATGCAGACACTTTTAAATGAGGCAGTATATCAAATGAGATGTGGTGTCTTTTCCTGTCAGCCTTACACACACAATCTCAATTATTTCTGCAGCTATTGAAGATGGTCCTGCCTTTGTTTCATTTTAAAATCAAAGATGCAATATCTACTTTTATGGTCTTCTACAATTTGTCTTCTTTTTGTCCTACAAATTTTTCTTCTACAATTACAACTCTTCTTTTGCCGTAACAACAAAACAGCCAAAACTGACCAATCACAGTTTCCACTGCTTTGCTGCAATGGAAGATAAAAACATGTGTATCATATGTATTGAGTTGAAACAAATGTTTAATTCTTCAAGAAGAGGTCCAAGCATCCCATGAGAATGAAACCTCTGCAGGAACAAGGTGAGGGGGATTTGTGCTTTGTGGCTAAAGGAGGGTTGCACATTTAATCCCAATCAGTCAGGGATGCTCATATCAGAAAAAATGGTCCACTCCATTTGAAGTAGCTCCTATGAGGCTGGATGTGTGTTTTAATGACGGATGACCGTCATTAAAAACCACCTCACTGTTAATATAGATGATATCTCAAGGGTAGTGGTTTAAGCCTCAAATTTAAAGCAAAGATGTCGTTCTTGGTAAACAAAGTTCTTCTACCCATAAATCTCTCAATGAATCAACCACGAGAAAGAGGTAGGGTCTGTGTTCACCAACTTATGGTGTAAACTTTGTGAACAACAGTGTAGGAGGAATTTATCAGACTTTTTTTCGGAGGCATAATTTACAGGATGCTATTGCGAGGACATGATTCCTCTGTTCTTTTTTTTTTTCAAGGAAATAAAATGTTTTTCTTTACATGACACACAAAACATTTTTCAATGCATCCCGGCTTTTGGCTGTCCCTCAACTTAACCTTTTCCTCTGCTGTACTGTAGCAGTGACACACTGCAGAGCAACACTGATGTTTTGGCGTTTTAGTGGGCTGAGGGCTGGTTTGAGCTCATTCCAGGTTCTTGTTTTTAAACAGTGAGGCTCAATTGTTCACACAGTTGCAGTAATTGTAGTTTGTTTACACGTTTTATAAGTTTCAGGTGGGCGAGAGGACTAATGTTTTATATTCTTACCTTCGCTGGACCTGCACTGGTTGGTCTTCTGTTTAATCCTCTGCCTGATGGGTTCCAGCACACATGACCCTGAGAGCAATTGAGCACGTAAAGGCAATTTTATCCACTGAAGTAAGGCTCGCTGTTTTAACTGTGAGCCGCAACTTTGCTTTAATGCCAGCAATTTGTTTTCAGCAGTGGATGGATCCGTTTGGAATCAATCTAAAGACTTTCCAATAACAATTGGTCTGAAACGGTTCTTGAGTTATACGCTAAATTTATCCACGCTGGACCACAGAGAATTAACGTCTGCGACTAGATTAACAACATCAAGGATCCAAGAAAGAAGGAATGATAATAATGGGGCATTTTACCTGATTGTTGCTAAGCTGCCCTGCCAGACATATACCATCATCACCGGCCACCCTGCCAAACACATGCGCACACAAACATGCACGCTAATACACACACACTGCATTCCTGCAGACAGACGTTCAGCTTTTGGATTGTAATTCCCAGGTGACGTTCATGATGCCTTGCACCTGCTTGTGAACGCAGTCGGCTCTACTTCCTTCGATAAATACTCACCAGCCACCTTCTGCCCTTTGTGATGGAACAGAGGATCCGAGATGACCCCGAACGACATTTGTGAACGATCGTTGTTGCTCTGCCCTCTAGTGGCTGTAAGGATTATGACAGGAGGAAGTTAGGTAGTGGTATTACTGAGCCAAGAAATCTGTAAAGTAAGAATTTAAGGTAATAAAACACTGTGTTCTTAATCTATTGTTTTCTATTTTTTCTGATGTGATATCATCTTCTTCTTAAAACCTTGTTTTTGTCCTTTAATGTTTTTAAAAAAAAAACTTCTATAACAATGTTTTATTGGTCTAATGTTTCTTCCCTTTATTCTGTTTAATTTGCATTCTGTCTCATTTCATTCTTTCTTCTCTGTCTGTTATGCTTTATTCTGCCATCCTCCTGAGTTCTGACATGCTTTGTTTGTCAAAGCACTTTTTAACCCTTTGTTTTTAAAGGTGCTATAACAATAAAAGATATTATAATATGGTAATGACAAAGAAGGGGCTTTGAAGAGGAGCAAAATAACAACAAAGAGACACAGAAAAGACACAAGATTAGTAGTTAGTACAACACAACAGAGGAAATATAACAACAACATGAGACAAGTGTAACAAAACTTTAAGACCTGCAAAAAGAAGAAATCTTTTATCATTTTATGTTGAATGATAAAATAAAAAACATTTCAAAAGAAAATACTACATATTGCACCCGAATATGACCGAAAACCGAAAATCAGGAAACCAAGGCCGAAAACCGAAAAAAATTATCATACCAATTATTAGTAGGGAGACCGGGGACAGTTGTAACATTTCACTCCTTGGATTTGAGATTAAGCCATGCATTTTCTGTTTGTGTTGCACAGGCATTTTCTAGGCTCTTTATCCTCAAATGTGACTTTGAAGAAACATCTTTTGTAAGTCTTTAAAGAATTAAGTTTAGAAGATGTATGCCACTTTTTCATGTTTTTTTTAAGTCAAAGGGAATATAACAACTGTCTAATACTTAAATGAAAGTAGGTTGTGAAGACAGAATGGGTAAATGTTATTTATTTGTAAATGCACTGGCCACCCCTGCCTATGTGAGAGCCTCAGTTGGGCCACCCTGGTCAAAAAGCTCTGGACACGCCCCTGTCCCTAGGCCGCTCTGTTCTCCTTCTCCTGCGCTGTGCGCTTCTCCATCTCCAAGCAGGTTCTCTGCATCCATCACAGCCTGGATAATTTCTCGTGTGCTGCTTTATTCCCATATCCAAGTAATGATCTTTATGATGCAGATCAAGTACAGTCGCAAAGAAGTGCAGCGATCCAAATAGATCTCAGTGAAATGTGTGCTGACAAACTCTAAGAGTGTACTTTTCATTGTTTTCACTCCGTGGTCCATCTCTTCCTCTTTGCTTAGAAGACGCTTTAGTGCTGCAATTAAAGGAATAACGTCTGCTACAGATGCATCAGAGGAGCTGATCTCTTTAGTTAGCTGCTCAAAGGGGGCAAGAAGAGAGGGAATGTTCTCTATTAAGACCCACTGGTGTGAAGTGAATGTCCAGGGGAACTCATGATGTGCGTTGCAGGACTCGCTTGTGCACAAATGAATCCAGACGCGGTTTTTGCTTGCGTCATCACAACATTCTGTTTCAGCCGTGTTGTTTCGATGAAAAAAGGGTTTGGGGCCGAAAACCCAAAATGCCCTTTTGGGCCATTTCGGCCGAAATTTTTCGGTTGCCGAATTTTCGGTGCATCCCTAATAATTTGTGGAGGTAGTATCCGTAACGTTACCCATCTGTTTTTCTAAAGCAATGTTTTGAAGACAGTAGTCGTCAGGAACCATATTGGATATGCTGCCAGCCTCAAGCGGAGGCTCGTGGAACTGCAGTTTTAAGTACTTCCACTTGGGCTTCATATTTTAAGATCGCTTGATTGCACCTTAGGCAGAAGTTGTTGGACTATTCTGTACAGACAGCAAACATGTGGACGTGCACATGTAAAAACACTCTCTGACGGTAGGATTGAACCTGTTATGTTTTGATAACAGAGCACACTCTCACCTGCAGCCAAGTTACATAAAAGCCAGACCAATTCATAACCGCCGTCTTTGTTTGCAGGTGTCGAAGCCACAAGAGCCCCCAGCACCCGGAGGTGTTTACTGGAGCCAGCAGCTACGTGAGAGATGCCCAGAGAAAGGAGCTCTTTCACATGGGGCTGGGAGGGGGGAGAGAGGGTGAGAGGGGTGCTGGTAAATGAGGGTATGACAGAGGGAAAGGTGAGATAAGAAGATAAGATGGAGGAGAAAGTGAGAGACAAAGGAAGCAAACGAAGCTTGAAGGAGATGAGGAGATATCAAAAACGGGGAAGTTTTTGGTTTGCTGTTCCATGAGGTGCAGCATCTGTAGTCTGCTCAGATTCACAGCAGCTAAATGGATTTTAATAGTTTTCAAACACTTCTTACAGTGCTCACTTTGTCAAACAAGACCATCTTCAGCCACGCTGGCAGCCCTGTGTGCCTGGACGCCTGCACGCTGATGTTTTGGTCCCAATGCTAATGTCCTGCAGGTTTAATAGCCTGATGAGCACGTGCATTTCATCCATGCAGAGCTTATGTAGGAGGCCTACGAGGTTAAAACTCATATTTTTGTACTCCATTTCTAACACTCAGCTATTACACAGGACAGACACTGGTTTGCAGTTTCTTCTGGCTTCTTCAACGATGACTGAAACTGAAACTGAACAGCTTATGTTGGCAGTGTGTGTGCAGACAGAAATTAGTGATAATTGATTCTTTATTGTCACATGTATTTGTTGCAGTAGACTGTAAAACATGGAAATAGTCTCAGTGACGTCAACGACTGAAGCCTGATGATGGTAGTCACTATGATGTGACTATGATGTTGACGCAACCAAAACTTCAGTCAGCCTAACAAGAGGCTAAGAGGCAGAGTTAAGGCAGGCTTTAAGCTTCCTCGCAAACAGCTACACATTCATGTGAGCGTCCCATCAGTCAAACCAGGTACGCCCATAATCATGGCTTGTTGTGAAAAACTCTTAAACTTAATATCTTCAAAATGAATTAAAAAATAAACATCACCTCCAACCTACACCAGTTTTCTGTCCCAGGCTGTAAACTTGTTTATCCTTGCTCTACAGATGTGTGTTTTAACATGGGCGTTAATAGGACCTCCAGAGCTTTTGGAACCAGCCTCAAGTGGACACTCAAGGAACTGCAGTTTTTGGCAATTCTGCATTTGCTCCAGTTCTCAAAATTGGAGGTTGCCACTTAGTTGCAGCAAGTACAAGCACAGTTAGATTAATTTTCCTACATCCATCAGCTGAGCTAACACAAGGCTATATAAGACTCATACAACATCATATAAAGAAGCGGACGCAGTACTTTACACTGAAAGATAACACTAAGATTCTCTTCTTTATTCCGAAAATCTGGTGCACACTATGCTGCAGGGGCCTTATTGGTCAACAGAGCTGTCAATCACCACTTTTTGCAGCACCAAATAACGTAATAAACTCAGCTTCTCAGAGGAATAAACACTCGGCATAAGAACTAAAGACCAAATCCAAATTTGAGAAAAATGTATTTGACATTTAATTTGCCCTAAAAGTATTGCCCACATTTTAGCAGCTAACATGGAGGAGGCAGGTTTTGTGACTTTTAGAGCAGGCTTACATTTGCAAACAGGACTATAAACTACATTAAGATAAAGTTAGTTTGGTTTTATCTGCTGGTGGTGCTATAGGAAAAATGAGTGTCATCAAAGTTAGCAAGATTCAACCTCCGGGCAATATCCCTGTTTGTATCAGATGTCATGGAATCCATTCAGCAGTCACAATATTTAACGAAAAACAACAATATCAGTCTCATGATGTCCACGTTAATCACACACATCTTGGAGTATAAAGCTTTAAAAGAACATATCATTAAATGCTGATCAGACCTCGTTGTCCCTGTGTCGATGGTTCAATGGTGCCTGATTTCGTAACGTCCCCTGTTGTTGATTCCTACTGAGTGCGACCTCTTGACTTTAACCCAAACTAAACACAGGCATTTGTTTCCAATGAAAACACAAGCGGAACATATTCAAAACAGAGGCTCGCACCAGCATTCTTTGGTTTCTGAGATTAAGATGAAATGAGTCTGTTCGCCATCGGTCGCCACAGAAATGACTCTGTTTCTCTTCTTCACTCTCTCTCAGCAGAAGAGAACAAAAGGACAAGGATTATCTGTGAACTGAATTCCAGCTTTCAGTTTGTACATCCTGTTGCCCATTTTCTACAAAAATGTTTCTTTTTGTAAAATGTGGAGCTTTTTCTCTTTATAAGCGCTATTACACAACCCTGATTCAAAAGAGTCGGTGCGCTGTGTAAAATGTTAATTGAAACCGAATTTGATGGTTAAAGGCCTGCTTTTGACTTAAATATTACAAAGTCAATATATCAAATTCTCAAACTGAAACATTTTATTGTTTTATGAATGATATATGCTCATTTTAAATTAGACGCCAACAACCCCCTTGAAAACAGTTGGAACAGAGTCATGTTTATGGTTGTGTTGGATCAGCTTTTCTTTTAACAACACTCTGTAAATGTTTATGAACCCAGGAGAACAGTTTCTGGAGTTTAAAGTGAAATGTTGTCCCATTCTTGCCTGATAGAGGATTTCTGCTGCTCAACAGTTTGGGGTCTCCTTTGTCACATTTTTCATTTCATGATGCTCCAAATGTTTTCAATGGGTGACAAGTCAGGACTGCAGGCAGACCAGTTCAGCACCTGGACTCTTCTACTACAGAGCCATGCTGTTGTAATACGTGCAGAATGTAATTTGGCATTGAAATATGTAAGGTCTTCCTTAAAAAAGGCATTTTCTGGATGGCAGCATGTTGCTCCTAAACTATATATTATTCAGCATTAATGGAGCCTTCACAGACATGTAAGCTACCCATGCTCTTATGATCCCCATACCATCAGGGAAGCTGGCTTTGAACTGTGCACTTATAACATGCCGGGTGATCCCTCTGCCTTTAAGAGTGGACAACACAGCGTCCATGATTTCCAAAAAGAATTTCAGATTTTGAACCATCACACCACAGGACAGTTTTCCACCTCGTCGAAGTCCATCTTAAATGGGCTCAAGTCAAGAGAAATCACAGAAGTGTTTTTGGATCATGTTTCTCCATGGTTTCCTCTTTGTATGGTTCAGTTTAAACCTGCATTTGTGACAAACTTAGTTGACAGACAGTGGTGTATTGATTTCATTTTGAGCCCATGCAATGAGCTCCACTTCAGAGTCCTGTCTCTTTTTAATGCAGTTTTCTGAAGATCAAAGCCTGCTGTTAGAACATATTTGACCTCAATACACTTCTGATTGACTCTTTGTATCTCAGTTTCTGATAAGTTACTTCTTGTTGTAACAGCTTTTTTGTAAGTAGGTCTCAGATTCACTGTTATCCCACCCATTTCTTTAGAACCTGCTTTGGTCAGTTTTCCATAACGCACAGAGGAGTGTTTTGAATTTGTATTTGTATGTATTTGTATTTGTATGTGGTTTGTTACTGTTGTACTGATTGTTTGTAAAATGTCTTCTCTTCATGCTTTTAGACTTTTTATGATGACCTAGATCTGCTTTGAGTTTGTTACAAGACTTTGCAGATACTTTAAAAACAATGTAAAGTGGGCTCATTTTGCAAGCTCTTTTGGTTTCCTCTGTCCCACCTGTGAATTTTGAGTGTTGATGTCCATTTCTGTCTCATTTTAATCTTATTTTTTTGCACAAATAAAAACTTTACTAATGGAAACATTCAGAAAACAGACCATCCAGAAGCCATCATGCCACTTGCATCCTCCCTCTAAACATTTGGCATATGTCTGAATGCATGGTGTGGTTTTAAAGCACAGTCGTAGTACACAGCCAACAAAGAATAACTGGGCACCTACCTACTAGAGACTGCAAAGACTTAGGACAATGAAAACAAGGAAGCATGAAAAGCAAACCTTTGTGATTCCCTCTCAGGAACCAACTTAGACCTTCTTAGAAAAAAAGAGCATACATTTGAAATAACACAGACGTGATGTTTGACAGTATAATAGGAAGAGTGACTGGGTTGTTTGGAGCTGGTGAAACACAAAAAACAGTGATGTAAATATCGGACAGTTTGGTCACAAAGTACTTTCGCTCTGTTTGGAGAAATGTGACAGCTGTGAGGACAAGAACAGTTCCTGTGTTTTCTTTTTATCCGAGTCTGCTTCTTTTGCATGAATGACCATGTGGAACAGGAAAGATTAATTTGGCTTTCTGTGGCAGAACTCCATTCAAACATCAGTAGGTTTTAACCATGACTAATTCTAAATGAATGGGACACATCGGGTCAACTATGACATCTTTGAATGTTTGGAGCGAGGATTTCAAAGCATGTCTCTCTTCTGACTCTAATCTAAAGTCGAGTTCTGCTTCTGATAAAGTCCTTTTCCTGCACGTTAACTTTTCTTCGTCTCATGTTTTCCCTCATATGGCTGAAATCAAACTCAAGGTCCTGGGGCAGAGGACTGTAATTTTCACGTTATTACTTTTCACAACATACAATTTGTATTACAGAGTTTCATCTAATGGCATTATGTGACTGTATTGGAGCTTTAATGCGTCTAATGTTAACCACTCATTGAGTCTTTGTGATTCATCATGTTTAGTATTCTGTGGATTGTTGCTTACTGTGACCAAAATAGAGACCTCAATTTCTACAGAGCTGAGGCCAGAACAGACTGTACTCCCTAAACTTTCTCCTGGGTGGATGTCCAGTTCTCATTCAGTAAGTTGGAAAGAAGTTGAAAAGTGATTTTTTTTTCACTTACTTTCCTGAACACTTTGATTTAACATCTATGTTTGGATTATTTAGTACATTTCACAAGATTTGTCACAATTCCACAAACATATTAACAGCAATTTTCAAGTTACGTCTTGCATGTGCAGCAACAAAAGTAATTATAATTAATATGAGGACACAGGTAATGAAATATCTAACTCTGTGAACTGTTAATCCGTTAACACAGACATTAACTTTAATAACATTTCATCTGTTGAAACTCAAGTCCAGTAAAAAATTGAGTCCAAACACATTGGCCCTCAATTATCAAATGTGCGTATGACCGAAAACAGGGTGTACAACCATTTCCATGCAAAGGTCGGCATTTATCACTTTGAACGTGGGTGGAGGATACGCTCAAATCCCATGCCAGGTCTCAGCTCGTGTACGCAAGTTTTCATTTCAGTGTGGAGCGCGGTGCAGCTAAGTAAATCCGTCTGTGGCAGAGAATTAGCGCGTAACAGTGCAGTGCATTTTTAGACAGACATACAGAGTCTCACAGATTAGCATTTAGATTGATAAATTAGATATGACACCTAAAATGTATTTTATATTTCGCTCTCTATCGAGCCCTGCAAAATGCTTTTGAAATGACGTTGAGCAGCACAAGCTGTCAGCTGATTTCTTCCTATAACAAATGAGTTTTCTTAATCGTTTTACTTCTACAAATCTACAAAGCTTTCAAGTGCTTATCAATACTTCTGTGTGCACAGTTAACTCTATAGAAATTATTGTTGGTGATTTAAACAGAAAAACTAAATATATAAATTCACCAGAGGAAACTGAATTAAACTTATAGTTTTTTGGTTTTTTTTAGAAAGATGTGATTGATGACGGACTTACCATGTGGATGATTGGTGGGTTAACCAGTTTGCGGTCCATGATATTGACTATTTACCATTAACTGCATCTGACAAAGGCGCAGGTTCATATGTGCCCCCTGCACCCCGACACAGACCCGGTAAGTGCTGCCTCTCCACCCTTACAGAACAGTGACAGTTTCAGGCTGTGGTCTCCAGCGCAGCCTGTTTTGAGAGCGGCCACATGTTTGTTTTCTAGCGATCTTAAGGTCTGCAATATCTTCCCCTGAATATAAAGAATTACTTTTATTAAGGCCTCTAAAAGTTTCATATCACGGAAGAATAAGTTTCTTTTTTATCGAAGGATTAATAAATCAAATGTTTAAACTTCAGCTGGAGTTCAGATTTCAAACCCACGCTGCTGCAGTGACTTTCATACAGACGTGTTTTTTCTGACTCCCGTAATAGCTCTTGTCAGGCTGCCAAACAACACAGTTGTATGTTTCTGCCTCTGTTGCTATGGTGTCGATCACTAGATCAGACACGTTTCCTGTTTTTTTGCCGTAGAGCGTCCCTCCTTGTCGAAATTCTGTGGGCGATCCCGGCTGAACTGTGAATAATTAGTGGCGTGATATTCAAATGAAGATTGAAATAGCCGCCACATTTACTCGTACGCTGGGATTGGTCAGATACGAATGTTTCATAATCACGTGTGTCCTGTCATAAGACCAATTCTGTGCTCAGATCTGCACAGGTTTTCACGCAAGATTGATAAATGAGACCCAGTGTATCCTTCTTCTTTCTCAGGTGAGCAAACTGATTATGGCGGATTTAAGTTCAGCTTTAATATTGGCAGCTGTTTTAGATTTTTTTCTTAGTCTTTAGATGAAAATGCCGGTTCATTTTAGTCTTTTGTATGCATTGCACTTTTACAACTGTCTTTAAACGTACCTGCAGTGACAGGCGTGCTGGACAGACAGACACATTTTTCATCTCGTCATTAGCTCGTTAATGAAAATAAAACATAAGTTTGTCAGAGTTTTTATTATCAGTAATGTATTTTAACTCTTCTTCTTGAAAAACAGGTCGTTAACGTTTTAACTCCAAAATGACAACGTTAAAGAAGACGGGATGTAAAGTTAAAATTGAAGTTTTCCACAACCTTTTTCCAAATGATATCCACATTAAAAGCAAATACAAAAAGTAAGACCTATAATGAATGTACAAGTGCCCAGCTCTTGTGATCACAATGCAGCACAGTCTTTTACAATGTTAAAGAAACTGGATAGGTACACAAGCCCGCCGCTCATCAGCCATCAGTGTCTTTCCTATGCGTGGTTCTGACAACCATCAATCAACGACCTCAGCATCCAGGGATCTTTCTGCTTTTGCGGTAGCTGCCTGCTTTTTTCCTTCTTCTGAGGGGAATGTTAAATCTGCTTTCTTTACAAGTCTCTGAACTTTACCGTTAACATCACACAGCTCATAAATGATGATTTATGATTTTTGCCCCGTTGAAGCAGGGTAGAGCAAAGCTACCTCCGATACCACAGAACCTGTTAACCAGGACAGAGGTGCAGATTCACCTTCTTGTTGTACATTTGTCTAAAAACTGGAGATAACAAAGCAAGTGGTCATATCTCTTAATATTACAGTCTATGATACTTGTTAATGTAGTCACAAGCTTTAGTGTCTCATGAATAGTGAGCAGCTCCTCGTGCACAGCTGGCTCAGGCCTCAGTACGATGTAGATGAAAGCAGTTTGTAAAAAAGTCTTCTGATTTCACAAGAATTCATCATCTGTATGATGTGAATTAGCCTCACGATGGGAACCAATCAAATGTTCAGTAAATATGGGCTGACCTCAGGCTCAGTGTGTGTGTGTGCACACGTTGTGTGTTCGCGTGCACATGCTTGTGTGTGCTCCAGTGTTTTGATAAAAGTGTCATAATATTATTATGGGATGGAGATGCCAAGACAAAAGCGGTGTAATCCGGACCTCCTGTCAAACACACTTAAGACCTGGACAATGAGAGGTAAACGAGACAAGGTTTGTGTGCGAGCATGTGTGTGTATGTGTGTGTGAGGAGTATACCATGATGACAAGGTGTGTTGGACCACCCTGTCGAGGAGCTGTCTGTTTTGTTGTTGTTGTTGTTGATTTCAGTGTTGTTGAGCCAAATGTTCGCAGCGCTGACTCAGAGCCACTTCCACTTTTCCCAGAAACAGGTTTGGAAGAATCAAAGGTGCAGCTGTATGAATTGTTTTTATCAAACTCAATTTAGAGAGACAGATGAGAGGAACAAGCTTGTACTGTAACAAGTTCAAGACCGACAACTTCTAGAAATCACGATCCACTTCTGCAGGCGTGCAGAAACATGAAGCCTCTTTATGAAAGTCAATATTCTTCTGGAATTCATTATTTTTCATCAACTTCTTGGTTGAAGTTAACAGTTTCTCTTTGTTTTAGCTGTTGCAATATTTTTGCATGCTGAAATAATGCCTTTAGTATAACTGTTGCAGAAATAAACAGCTTGTAACGTAATGAAAATATAACCCATAAAGGCTGAATGAATATCTCTAAACTTGTAGGACTGTAGTCAGAGTGTCGCCCCTCGTGCAGCCTTGTCAGCGCCATGTCAGCAGCTTTCCCCGTACTGGTCTGACAGTCATTAAACTGACTTTATATCCCACAATAAGCAAACTTACTGACCTGCCGCTCAGCCTCCCAAATGCACAGCTCCAGCATTCACTCCCCCCTCTGAGCTACTGCACAATAGCACGGCGTGAATGTAAGAAGCCTTTGGGAAGCCGTGCAGAGAGGTGAGTGTTCATATGAGCCGAGTGTTGACAGCTTCAGGGGGTCGTATAGACTCGTTACCTGAGGACAGACTGTAGCGTTTGTGTCCAGCTTCAATAAAACGATAGGAGCTTTCTCTGTCTGTCTCACCTCCAGCTCACTGTCACTCAGCCTGAATTCAGTCTTTCATGAATCACAGACAGTAACACAGACTTGCTCTCTATGTGCTATTTCTGGTTTGATTATCGTCTCTGATAGACTCATAAAAACACGGCCAGTATCCAGTCCCAGTTGCGCTATCATCCAAATGAACTTACAACCTTGGATTAGAAGTATTTAAAAAAACATCCACACCACCTGCCCTGTTAGGTTCTGTCCCTGTGAGTATGGAATATGTAACTGGGAGGAGAGTTGGTCTTGATACGAGAGAGAAGCGTAGTGAGGCCAGCTAATCAAAAGATACTCTGGGTATTTTGAACTTGCTTCAAAGTTTAGTCCTCTGGTCTCAGAGCAGGTCATGAACCCCTCAAGAGAACACATGTTTAGATTCCTGTGCATGCACACGATTTCCCTCCTTTCGGTTTGCTTGTTTGTGTCAGTCAACACAAATGTCATAATGTTTTTCCGTTAGATATTCCAGGATAACAACAATGACAGTTTGTAGGACTCTCTTCCAGAAGCCCTTTTGTAAAAGAAAGTTGTGCTTCTTTTGTTGACCAATCAAAAACGAAACACATACAGGAAACTGTAATGGGGCGTTCACACTAAACATGAATTAAATCATTTGTGCAAATTAATTACATGTAAAGTCAATGTAAAGACGCAAATACACAAGAGTTTGGGCCTGGTGCGGATTCATTCGGAGTTGAAAAATCTGAACTCCAGCGAATCTAGCGCATCCCGATAGCCAATCAGCATGCAGATACTCTGTATGATGTGACGTATGGGCCAGCAGAGATTCATTCATCTGGAATATATTGGACACATTGACTATGTCTCTGTGTGGCTTCCCAGAACTTTGGGACAGAAAGTTTGACATAAAATAAAAAGACAAACATCAGACACCCATGACATTCGTCTATAAACTGGCAGTGTTCAGCAATAAATCATGTTCCTTCACTGGTTAGACAATCCTTAGTCCTACTTTAAAATCTACCATGCTGATAAAATGACCCAGTTTTTTTAAAGCTAAAACCAAACAATCTGAGGGTCGCATTACAAAGGTTTATGTTTTAGCCCTAAAATGGTTCCACTGTCATTTCAGCTGTGTTGTTTTTTTTTTTTAAGATTTATATTTTTTGGCCGTTTTGCCTTTATTTTATAGGACAGCTGAAGAGAGACAGGAAATGTGGGGGAGTAGAGAGTGGGGGAAGACATGCAGGAGATGGTCGACCGACCGGGAATCGAGCCGGCGACCCCTGCGACGAGGACTGTAGCCTCTGTATGTGGGGCGCTTAGACCGCTAGGCCACCAGCGCCCCAGCTGTGTTGTTTTTAATGATGTTAGGGGAGAGTTGACAGCGGGACAATACTCAGGTGAAAGCTGCTGGCTGATGTTTGGTCTTTTTTAGTCCTGTTGAGGCTCCGAACAGCAGAGAGAAGAGATGAAAATAGGACCTGTAGAATTCTTCAGAAGCTGCTGGCTCTGCAAAATCAAATCTGAAAGTGTCTTGATGTAAGCCTCTGGTAAATCTACAAAAACATTGAAACTATGATATTTATAATCATATGTATGTATGTATGTTTTTGAAAATGTTCTGATACTGGGTCTTAAGTGGGCGGGTTTTACTTGGATATAGTCATAATGACATAAATATCTAACCAATCATACAAAGTACACACCAAGTCACGCCCACGCATGTTCAACAGTTACTCCGCTCATGCTCAATCTCGATCGTAGAGACTACATAGTAATGAAAAATAATGAATTATTTATTTTTTCGAAACTCAGCACTCAGAGCTGGAGTTCAAACATTTAGGGTTGGAATACCTTCTCTCTGCATTGTGCCATGTTGTCTTGTGACTGTTGCCATGGTTTAGTTTGATTTACATTTGTCAGTCAAAACATTACCTGCCACGCCCACACAGTCCTAAGAAACGGTCCCAACTAGAACATAAGCTGTTTTTGAACAAGGCTCTTTAAACAGTAGTGGATGTTTATTTTCACTCAGATTTTCAGTGGTGCTCAGTGACACATTGAATTTTGATATGTGCATAATATTTCAACCTCATTGTTAAAATGCAAAAAAAAACCTCCTCTTTTTTTTTCTCAACTGAAACTTACCCTACAAAATTATTTCAACATTTAAAATGTAAAATAAAAAAACCCATCACCCTTTAATTACTTTCTCAAACGCTCTGCCTTTAAACCTCTGCTCACCCTCTCTCCTCTTTCCCTTCCTCTTCCTCCTCCTTTATGGAGAGGGTAAATTAGCTCCTGCAAAGGAAAACATGGAAAAGGCAGCAGTGCTGTGTAGCTGTCATGATGTCATCGAGTCCCTCTACTCAGCTCAAGTTATCTGGAGCCGCTTTATGACTCCACTGTGTGAGTTTGATTGTGTGCATTTCTGCAGAAAGAGGAGTGTGCATGTGTGTCCGGCGTGAGGGGAGAGAGCTTTTTTTTTTGAGTGTGTGTGTTTTACGACAGGCCGGGGGCTCAGTGTGCTTACCTACCTAATAAATCCTGACAAGCTCTCTACAATAACCTGGATGAGGTTTCTCTTTTCTCTCACTCACACACTCCTTCCCCCGGCGGCCGGACTAACCTCTGTGCTCCACTACATATTATACCTGCCACCTACTGTTTCCTCAACTTCTGGACAGGAGGAACACACACACACACACACACACACACACACACACACACACACACACACACACACACACACACACACACACACACACACACACACAAACACTATGCTTTAAGTTCACATGCAGGAGTGTTATCACTTTTATCTGCCTGCTCACTCCTACAACCCCACTCCTATAAACAACACGTGGTTGAACAAAACCCATGCTTTTTCAGCATTTACACACACGCACACACACACACACACACACACACACACACACACACACACACACACACACACACACACACACACACACACACACACACACGTACATTTATGTAAAGTGCACATGGAGGAATGTGTAATATTTATTGGCTGAATGGGATCTGAACCCTGGTCTTTTCTATTCACAGCCAGCATTGACTCTAATCAGCAGACCTGGAGCCTGGAGGAGCACTACTGTGTGCAGCCAGTGAAAGACCCCCATCATTGTTTTAATGTATCTTGAGATCATCTGGTTCATCTAGTCATCAGCTGTTTGCAAAAGCGACACATCTTCTAGTCATAGAAAACACCCGTCAGTCAGTTTGATCGCTGCAGGTTGAGCTTTCTCTTCACTGCACCTGAGGCTCTGCAGGTCACTGACAGTGTTTGCAGGAGGTGTCCGTTTAGCTCAGTTGGTTGAGCAGGTGTCCCTCACTCAATCGTTGATGCATCTGTTGCAGGTTTGATTCCCGGCCTTCACCCTATGACCTTACAACAGTAAACTGTTTCAGCGCGGGGTCATGAGGAAGGCTGGAACGAGGCATAAGCACTCAATCAAACTGATACACTTTGTCCACTTACAGTTCTTCTTTTTGTCACTGACAGGCTCAGATTGGTTTTGTAACTATTCTACAAGATTATGGACTGGATCCTTAACTACAGCATATAAATATGATTGCTGTAGCAGTTTTTATCTGGAGAACAGCTTTAAGAGGAAGTGTTGCGTCTCCACAGCCGACTTAAAACCCCCCAGATATTTCAACTTTATTCTCGACATTACAACTCTCTTGAAGTGCGAAATGAAATCAAAACTTCTTGATTGTTTTCTTCCCTCTTATTCTTCCTCATTAATCTGTCTTTTAACTGATACTCTTATCTCTCTTTTTTAAGGTCGAGCTGCACCAGAATCAATCTCATTTTCACTACCACAGCTCTTCATCTAAAGGAGTTCTCCAACAAAACCACAGAAGCAAAGTTTATTTTACTGATTTGGTCTCTCATTTTTATTCTTTAATCTCTCCTTCAACACTTTGTCTCAGATGGCTGTAGAGAAAACTCTGTTTAAATTTGAAGTTTAAAATGAGGGTTAACTTCTAGTCAAACTCTCTGCTTTAATAATATGTGTGAAGAGGGGAATTGATAGTTTGATGCCTGAAACAAGACATTACATCTCTGGTAGTTTCACATTTCTTTAAGAGGACCATTTAAAAATATAATCTTGAGAGAAAAGGTGATTATTCACTTTTTCCTCTTCTTTCTCATTTTCCTATTTTTGATTAAATCCCTGTTTTATTTTGTCTCCCTCTCACCCTCTTTCTCTCTCACCTCTGTGCTTTCTCGCCCACGAACTCTCTTGCTCCCTCTTTCGTCCTCTCTCTCTACACACACACACACACACACACACACACACACATACACATACATACACACACACTCAAAGACACAAGCACACATGCAGAGAAGGCAGTGAGGGATGAAGTCATTATCAGCTCTAATAGGTGACGTGCCAGCTCTTTCCACAGCACTGCAGGGAAATAACATGACAGCAAAACAAACGACGCCATTAGTCACTCTTAACACCACCTGTAAATCAACTCTGTGTGTGTGTGAGTGTGTTTTGAGGGGTTCTTGTAATGTGTGTGTGTTTTAACAGGTTATTTGCTCCACAATTGCAACCAGTGGAAAATATGATCCGTACACATGACTGACAATGTACGAAGGGCACACACACACATGCTCGAGTAACACACACGCTGCTAGTGTTTTGCTGAACACAGATTATTCACACACTACGACCAATCCATGTTAATATTTTCCACTACAGCTCTAAGAGGCTAGCCAAGGCTCACTCAGATGCTAATTTGTCACAACTTGAACCCAACACGCCCGGAGAGCGTCCGTCAGAGTTTAACGTGCAGACCAAGCAGAGCCACAGATCACCTACAGCTCCTCAAAGTTTTCTACTTTTCATCACACCATCAGCTCTTTGGCTTTACTCAGGGGTGAAATGATTTCTGCAGGTTTATTTTATTGTCTCTAATAAAGATGGGCCTGTGCCAAACACACAGGATGAAGTGAGTGCAGAGCTTACAAATCACTGCTCTGCATTTTAGAGCTAAACGATGATACTTTCATTATTTGTTAAGATGGTAATCATGAAAAAAGATGCAAAAGGACATTTATCATCAGCTTTCATAAGCACTCGAGTTTCCATCTGATAGAAGTGAGCACACCTTTGAAAGCACTGTCCTGCCATGTGTTTTTAAGTCCTGTGAAGACTTGTCAGCAGGTTGTAAAACAGAAGTTTGATGCCTCTATGTGATCTAAAAATGAAGACCAGACCTTCAGCAACAAGTTGATTACTTCTTTGCAAGCTAGTCCAGGAAGGCGACTTGAGCTGCACTGATTCTACTGACACGTCATCCTCTCGATCAGCTGACTGAAGAATCCTCTTAATGAGGTGGTCTATTTTATCTGCAAGATTTCTGGTGTCTGCCTGATAAATATATAATAAATGGAGGTAGTCTCTGTGATGTCACCCATCTGTCTCTTTAGCCTCCTTGATAACAGCTACAGGGTTCCCGCCTGGCAATCAAGTCAGCTGTGCCTCTTATTATGGAGAACTTGTCATCTTGATATCTTCTAAACTGCTGCATTCTGAAATAATTAACCCCAGCACAGTGTGTGCCAATCCAGAAACTAGCTATTCAGACTAAACTCTTTTTTTTTTTACAGGCTGTAAACATGTTTATTTAAGCTATTAAGATCGGCTTTTTTGAATTGGTGTGTATGTGGTTTCCGGTACTTCCGGCTACTGCTGCCCTGCTCGAGTGCTGCGTGCAACCTATCAGCCCCATCTCCCCCAAGGATCCATCTGTGAGCTCTGATCAGAGATTTGTCATCATGGAGTCAACAGGAGTGATGAGATTTGGAACCAAGACTTCTAGTTCAAATAATGTTATGCTGCATTAATAAACTTTAAGCCTGAAATAATGTGAGTTCACTAACAAGGACCACACAAGGATATGAGTTTTAACATTTAATGAATATTCATGAGTAGTGAGGATCAGCAGAAGGAGACTCAGGATGGGGCTTCAGTCTCAGCGTTTTTCTGCCTGATCTGACCCAGGCTGTACCTGGAATTAGACAAGGGCACAGAAGAAGGGAGAAGGGGATAAGGAAAAGGTTAGGTTAGAGTAAGGGGAGGGAGGGTGGGTCGCAGTATCGCAGACAAATGGGTGGAGTCTGCTGGCTACGTTTAAGTAGACTTATCGGGTGATTGAGGGTGTGTTTGAGGCATGGTCCTGCTCCATTGTGCGGCACAAACGAGCAGGGACTGTGTATTAAACTGGTGATATGATTAGCATTTAAATTCCAATTAGCGATTGGGCAAAGTATTGCAGAGCAGTGATGATGCTTTAAAGCACATGGCTGTGTCGGCCTCTATGGCGCAGCTGCAGGATAGAGTCAAATCAGATGTATAAACCAGAGTTTAGGCAACACATCTATGTGAAGCATTTTGTGAAATATTTTTGTCAGGCTAAAATAATATGTAAACTTTGTGTTTTAGTTTCCCTGGGAATCAGTGTTCTCCTGAATGAGGAAGAAAAAGCTTTTCTGTGACAGCCACAGAGATACTACAGCGAGTTTATGATGTTATTTTACTGCACATTCTTCATCTGAGGTCTGCTTCATCTGTTTCTATCTAAAAACTGGAGCCTATTATTAAGAGAATCAAGCTATAGGTATTTTGATGGCAGTAATCCACTGTTAGTATTACTTCCTGCATGTTTGTCCTGTAAGAGTGGGGACTTTATAAAAGTAAGATTGTTTTTAGCCACTCCACCGTCTTCTGCAACTCTGAAGATTGAAGAAACTCTAATGGAGGCACAGCAGTGTAAACACCCTGCGCTTCATCAATCCTCCTGAAGAAGTGAAGGTCTTTGGAGTCTCGTGGTGGCTCTGGTTGGAGCGGGTGTTTCGGCGAGTGTTAATCCTCTCTAAGCCGTCAGCAGCTGGACCTGCAGGAGCAGCAACATAAAACTGGAGAGCTGCTCAGAGTAAAGAGTCTGATGGGACCCTCAATGAAAAGCAGGCTGAGGCAATTAAACAGCAAGCAAACAAGGAGCCACTGAGCACAGCCACCACACACACACACACACACACACACACTGGTAGGGCCTGTTCTGGTAATACTGCTCCCAACTAACAAATAAAAACTAAAACAACACCATTGTTTTAATATTGTGTGTGTGTGTGTGTGTGTGTGTGTGTGTGTGTGTATGAAGATGTCTGAGGGTGATGACATAAAGGAGCTGATCAAAACAGTAGATCAGGAGATGGTTGATGTAGTCATCCAGATTCGTCCAGGGGTGATGAAGCTGAAGAAGTGCGAGGACTTGGGCCGTAATGGCGAGATTGTTGAAGATGGCTGTTGTCTACGGCTGATGAAGCTGCAAAACTGGGCGGTGATGAGGAGGTGGAGGGTCGCACACATCAAGGGAACCATATTTAAACTGGGCCATGTTGTCTTTCTGGTCCTCTGAAAACCTCTGACCTGTTGACTCCAGGTCTCCCTCCACTCATCATGACGGTTTGTTGTTGTCGTAGTTAAGTGAAATACGATCTGGTGATAACACAGAGTGTTTTATTCGTTTAATTAACCGGATGTTTTCATTTTGTTTTTGTGCCTGACTTCCTGTCTTGCTCCATCTGCTCTGTTGAGATTTGTGTGTCATGCTCCGGCATCCAGCGAAAATAGAAGTCTTGTGTATCTGATCCGGAGGGCTCCGACCTGCTGGATCAGAGATGCAGCCAGAACGCAGCGGAGCGGATCCAGTGGGGGTTAACACATTGATTAGAATAGAAACCTGTCAGATCCGGTGCTGTGACGGATCAGAGATGTACCGGACACAGATCCGGTGGAATTTGGCTCTAAGAGTGAGCATAATGAATTAAATGAACAAATAGCATGTGGAATAGTCTTCCTGATTGAACTTGCGGTAGAGTTTAACAAAGGTCAAGACAACTTTGAAAAGTAACAGATAAAGAGAAACTCATATAACACAGGGGAGAGAAGTGACTGGAATAAAGATAAGTATTAATTTTGCAGAGATTAAGTGATATCTCATTATTGTAGGTTTCTCTTTGGCACTTGAACTCTACAGGGTGTTTTCCCTGAGTGTCAGCAAAATCTAAGACTGGCAGTGATGGGGAGGTCCTGACAGCACCTGATGCAATTCATCCCCAATCTTTCCAATCCCTCTCCTGCTGTCCTTTCAAAATAAAGGCCAAAAGTAAATCTTTATAAAGGGTGTAACATTAAAATGTGGGAAAATGTGAGAAAAAAGGCCATAATGGTTCAAAAGAAGGCCAATAAATGTCACGTCTGTGGGTAAGTGTATTTGTTTTGACCTTCCTCAAAAAGTTAACCTTTTTGTCACTCGTTGCAGATCCCTTTACCTTCTGTCTCCTGTGTTCCCACATTTGTAATTGCTTTAATGTGTCTCACCTGTGTCTTGTTATCCCCTCGTCTCCACTGTATTTAATCCCTGTGTTACCTCCCTCCTGTGCCAGTTCATCTTGTCTTTATGTCAGTGTTCCAGCAGTCTCCAGACGTAGTAGTTTTCCTGTGTATGACCTATTTGTCCCGTGTTTTGACTCAGCCTTTTGGATTACTGTTTTGAAACCCTTGTCCATACTGATTACTCACCTGTGCACCGACCTCGTGTTTTTGAATGAACTAAGAACTCTGGATCTGAGAGTCTCGCTTCTCTGGGTTCATTCCAGTGGTTTTATTGTGACAATAAAGTTTTGATTTCTTCAGACAAAGGGATTAGTTGTTAGTTGTCCCTATCTCAAGTGCACTAAATTAACTTTGAAGTGAACAAGGGGAGATTTATTGAAGGTTGTTCACAGGTTGAGGATACAAATAAAGAGGCTGGTTTCAAACATGAAAAACTTCTTAAGTATTCCTCACCTCTGCTCTGATTTCTCCTCACTCCATCGTGAGACCGAGCTTGGTTTATTTCAGTGTTTCATATGTTAAAAACCTACTTACTGATCTCAGAACTGAAGAAGACTTTTGGAGGAGAAGTGAAACGTCTTCAAGGATTTCTACAGTCCAGTTGCCTTGTTGGATCAAGCTTTGACTTACCCTGACCTGGATGACTGAACCTTCACAGACATGCTACTTAACAACCAAACGTAAAACTTCAGGTCGTCCATATCACTCATGAATGATGCTGACAAATCCATCAGTCTTACAACATGTGACCCTTTTCTAACAAAGTCTGTTTTCTTTCTGTGGGACGATACGTTGGTGTGTAAAATCTAATTATTTCAAAGAGGCCCTGCCAATTACTTCAAGTTTTTACGGCCATAAATACAATTTTTTTTTCTTTAATGTGGTCGTGAGAGAGATCACTGCCACTGAATGTAGTCATAACCGCAGAAAACAAACATTTCAGCTTTTTAATTCTTCTTCTGTGGTTAAACCACAGCAGTTTGGCTCGTTCTGTGGTTTTAAGCTTTAAGTGGGCAGTTACAGTGAGCTGTTAGTGAGCGGACGCCTCTGGGGTGTGAGTTTGTACACGTACGTTTCATACGAGTTCGTGCCTGGGCTTTCAGAGTGTGTGTTTGTGTTCATGCATATTTATGTGTGTATGAGAGAGAGAGAGAGTTTTAGTTCCTGGGCTCTGGGAGTCTATAAAGCAGCTCTGGCCATTCAGCGGGTGATTATATGTTCACACAAACTTTACTGAGGTGAGGTCACCTCTGCAAGGCTTGTGAGTATGTGACAGTGAATCAAACTGTGCTGCCAACAACAACACTGCACCGCCATGAAGGGTCAACCTGCTGGCTCGTCACAGGCCTCACCCCTCCCTCTCTTTCTCTCTCCATCCCAATCTGTCTTCCTTCTTCTACCCCTTGTTTCCTCATTAATTCCTCCCTCCTAAACCTCCCTTCTTTCCTCCCTCCCTCTAATTCGGGCTGTTTTACCTTGTGCTTTCACAGTTGGCCCACTCAAGAGGATTTAAAAATTCGAGCAGATGTTGAAAATGTGTGGTATTCAATTTTTAATCGTAACTGATTTGAAATCGGTGTGGCCATGATCTTCTTTGAGCAGATCAGAAGAAGTCCAATCACTCTTAACACACCTCAGGAAATCTGGAGCGGTAATCTTCAGAACCATCAAAAAATTGGGACTTTGCTGACCTTTGTTGTTGGGGGAATCAGTCTAAGAAGCAGTGTGGCTATCTTGCAGTGTACACACGCATTAACCATTTATTCATGCACATTCATGCTCTCCTAATTCAGTCCCTCCAGGAAGTTGCGATTTCGCGATTGCAACTATCAACGCAAATTCAACCAATCAGTGAGATTTTTTCGTGGCCTTGCAATTTTATACAATCACCACAACTTTCACACAAATTTGACCAATTACCTTAATCTCAGCCCCTGTATGTCATCGGTTTTGTCATCAATTTCACTTCCTTGGAACATAAACGTAAGTCCTCACTTGATCGGCACTTTTCAACAACAAAACATGCACAGAGAACGGGTGAAAAGAGGGGACGGCAGGCAGGACAAGTGACCATGACAACGTTGTTATTTATAGATTGAGGGGCTCAGTGTTAGCTTGGTCTCTACCTGCAGCAGGTGTGCTTTATGAACCAGCTCTCCCTCCTCCATGTATCTGTCTCGTCTTCATTGAGTGACAAAGACACAACCGAGGGACGTCTGTTTAATATTTGACGTTGTTGCCGCCATTACCGTAAAAAGCTCTGCGTATTCCAGTTTGGTGAAACATCAGACACGTTTAATAAAATTTGGATCAACTCATAGTCATCAAAGATGCAGATTCATTTCAGAGTGCCGTGAACTGACTGTCTGTGCCTCAAGGCTGATTTATACTTCTGGGTTGAATCAACGGCGTACCCTACGCCGGGGGTCCGCGTAGCTCCCGTACCTATGCCGAGGCCTACGCACGTAGCTGACGTGCACCTCCTCCTCCTCCTAAACTCCCCGCAGAGCCGACGCGGACCTCAAGCCCTGTGATTGGTCCACTCGGCGGCTTTGTCTTTCCCGCATTTACAACACTTCCGGGATCCCGGACATCGGCCGCACATCGGCCTTGTATTTCATTTCCTCCTCTCTATTCTTCATGTAATCATGTCTGTATGATAAACAGCAACATGTATCAGCTGTAGATTAACATAACACTCTCTGAATCGCTGTGGAAAAGTAAACAGAGATCGTAGCGGGACCGGAAGCAGGCGGCCGGCTATCAGAGAGACCACACTGCCCTCAAGTGTTTCGGCGGAGAGTTGCTTCGCGACACAGACACACCGACGCACAAGTATGTGGGGCTCATGTCCGCGTCATCCCCTGCTGCGTAGGGGGGTAGGGGGTTTCAGAAAGTTTAAGAACCACTGACCTTGAAAAGCACAGATGGACCCTTTGACCCCTTCCAGACAATCCTGGCCTAAAAACTGAGTTTAGTTTGAAATATAATTTAATTCTACAGAGTTGCTTCTTTGGCTTCTTGAACACAACTTCATCAAATTGAAAACCAAACATGTGCTTGCACAAGTAAAAACAACAGTGTGGAAAGCCCCTCCTGCAACACCAAGCAGAGCATAAAAAGTTTTATTTTCAGGCAGAATCGATTCATTGTTCAGACCGATCAGCTGCAATTCATCAGCTAATAATTGAAACCATGTTAACCTGACCAGAACTGTGTTGGGGTGACTCATAACTCTATTTTAAATCCTGATAATGTGTCTTCAGCTTTTATTCAAATCAACAGTTTATTAACCTGGGTTAATTGTACAAGTGGTAAGTTAAATAGTTTCCTTTTCATATTAAATCCATCTTCTGTTGTTTTGTCAAAACACCTTATTAAAATTCATGACATCAGCTGCACATTTCTCAACACTTCTTGAGGACATGAATCACCCTGCATAGAGGACTTCAAAATCTACTTATGATTGTGACCTGGGAGTCTGCAGCCATGCAGCACAGAAGACTTCTAGCACCAATTTATTAACATCTATATATGTTGATATTTACCACATGTAAAAGTACAGCTTGTCATTGGTTTTGCACAGTGATATCAGTGGAGTACTTGGACTTTTTGGAGAGTAGCAGGACTTTTTAATTAGTGTGAAACAGCGAAACTTCTTCAAATGAGAAAAGACGCAATGTGCTGACAAAGAAGGGAAGACACACAGACACTGAATGCACCGGGCACAGGTCAATACATTCAAAACACAGGTGTGACAATGAGACACAGGTGGAACTAATGGATGGCGATCAAACTGGAGGGAAACCTAAGGAAAGGAAGTACAACAAGACATGACACAAGGAGAAAGAACTGCAAAATAAAACAGGAAACACCAAAAACTGAACTCAAGAAGAAAACAAGAGGAATACATACAGGAAGTACAGAGACACCAGGGTTCTGCACAATAATAACTGAACAACACTATGGCTGTTTTCTAATGTAGTATGTGAACAAGAGCAATATCTGCAGTGTGCCAAAACTACTCGGATGTCGTACTAATTCAGGAACATTTCTCAGTTGGCAGCGGACCAGTCTCGCTTGCATACTGTTTCCCACAATGCACAGCGCTACTTAGTTTTTAGGTGCATTATAGCCACATACTGTGTTGGCGTTGTATCAGATGTTTAACAGTCCATTACACTTACAGTGAAGTAATGCCAAGTGTCTTGTAACTTCCAGTAATTTCAGAGTTGATACTCATCTCACAGGTGACTGTTCATGTCTGTAAGCATCAGGTAAGCATCAGGCGGTTTTGAAAAAAGCCCAAGCGAAGTAAACAGTCAGGAAGTGAAACCAGACTAGAAACACAGGTTGAATAGTACAAAATAGACAAGAAATCACGGCCAGATACAAAACTAGAAAAATACAAAACCAAACAAAAGCAACTCATGAGTGACTGAATGATACCGGCTGCATGATTCACATGTAAATAACCACTCATTTTGCACATATAACGCTCTTGTCAGCGCTGGTCATACTGAAATTAATACTGATGCCTTCATACAAGCTACAAAAACAAACAAGCTACGAGATAACAGGTGAGATTGATTATGTGTCTGTTACTGCTCTGAAGGGTTGCTAGATGAGCAGTGTGCTGCAGGAACAGCCACCAGAAGTACATCTGTTTGTCCACAGGGTGTGCAAATATGGACTCAAAGGTTCCTCACTGAATGCACAGACTAAATCAAAATTTCACCACACACACTGCTGCAGCAAAAGCCACAAAGGGATCACCAAAATTATCAAGGTTCATCCTCTGTGCGCCTCGGATGTCTCAACCAAGTTGAAACCCAATTCACAGAAGTGTTAACTCAAGTTTATTGCAACCCAGAATGAAAACTCACGTCAACCTGAAGCAGATCTTTGAGTAAGAATGATTCATCCTGAGATGGAGACATATCAGACAAAAGGTAACTTTTGACCTTCAAAGTAAGAGCTCTCCTCTTCTTTCTCTCTGTCAACATGTTTTCATTTCTCACAAAGTAAACCATGCACATTCATTAAAGCAGACTCCATTAGTATCTGGGTTGCCAGGGTGACCATGACAAAACACATGTTCTCCTGTTCATCAAGTGTAAGTGAGGTTTTCCATTTGTTTAGTTTGCTACGAAGGTCATCACTGATTTGTTTTCCTTCTTCATTAGAAGTGTGTTGGCCGTGGATCTGCAACACTGGCACCCTCCATCGCTTTGTTTCTGAGCCCCGGATGACAGATGCTTTAAGTTCCCATGAGTCTTTAAACTGGCACTGACACACACACACACACACACACACACACACACACACACACACACACACACACACACACACACACACACACACACACATACACACAGCAGAGAGCGAGCAAGTGGTATTTACTATATTTTAGTGTGTGTGTGGGCGTGTGCGTGTGTGTAGGTGTGTGCGTGTGTGTGTTGGTTTTGGCTTTGCTCCTGTAGCAGCTATAATCAGGGGCGTCTTTGACATGTCACAGTTTCCCCCACCTAGGCATGACCTGCCCTCAGCCAGGAAACACAGAACAAACCAGTGGTGCCAGAGTTTGTGCGTGTGTGTGTGTGCATGTGTGTGTGTGTGTGTGTGTGTGTGTGTGTGTGCATGTGTGTGTGTGTGTGTGTGTGTGTGTGTGCATGTGTGTGTGCGTGTGTGCATGTGTGTGTGTGTGCGTGTGTGTGTGTGTGTGTGTGTGTGTGTGTGTGTGTGTGTGTGTGTGTGTGTGTGTGTGTGTGTGTGTGTGTGTGTGAGTGAAAAGAAAAAGAGAATAGTTTTTCTGGTTTAAGTTACATTCAAAATCCTGGCCTTGTGTCGTATTGAAGGTGGATGAGGTGATCGCTATGATTGAAATACAGTCATTCATGGTTATTTTGTAACAGCATCTCATGACAAGTTGGATCTTTTTACTTTGACATATTTGGACCAGAAACTTCCTGCAGTCTTCCTCAGAAGAGTCTCATGATCTCTAAAGAAGGTAAAATAGTAGGCATTTTCAATCATCCCTTAGAAAAAGAAGCTTAGAATAAATCAAAACCACTGTGTTCAAAAAGATTTTAAATGCTGCTTTGTTGACCGATTAAGGATTTTTAACTATTTCCAGTGAAAGTTCATCAGATAAAGATAGCTTGTGAACAGCAATGGGAAAAACTGGCATAATCAGCAAAGCTCATAGAAGATTGGATGAGTTCTTAATCTGACAGGATTGATATATTTCAGAAGTCAACATAGAATTAAATACAGAATTAAATCTCATTCCAACTACAAAACTCAAATCTGTTTGCACTCCTGCACTAGAAGCTTAATGGAAGAAATGCCATTCAGGGTGGAGACATGGTGATACTTTGATGAACTAGAGTGTATAAAAGAATATATTTAGAGAGGAACGGACAAAGACTAAGGGCACACTTCTGTTGTTGTATGGTGAGCGATTCATACCAAAAATTCTGTCCATACTCCTGCTCACTATTCCTGTGCTGAGGAGAACCACATACAATACCACTAAAAGAAAATAGAAAGTCAAAGTATAACATTATACCTGCCAACATTTTGGTTTTCAAAAACCCCACCTTGAATCACATCTTGGGTTGCCTGGTTGCGGAGAGAGGTGTTAAAATTTTATGTAGTGGTGGATTGGGAATGTGTATACTGATTCATAAATGAAATGGCAACTTTGGTATCAGAAGACAAGACTACAAACTATATGTATATATATATATATATATATATATATATATATATATATATATATATATATATATATATATATATATATATATAAACAGCTAAACTGGAAGAAAGCCAAAGTTACACAATCCCATCGGGATGCAACAGAAAAACACAGCAAAGACATCACATTGGAGGATATCTTTGATGTTAGTGATTGGCTCTTAATACCACGGTTCAAAAATGTCAGATCTGTGCCTCTGTATTTTTTCTGAGAAAATCAAAAACCTGATGAAAAACTCATCGTTTGTTTCTGAGCATAAAAAACATTCTGGACTGCTGCTATACAAGTTGGTGATCTTATTTTGAGTGTTATGCGATGTAAATTGTAATGATAGGGGAAGAAATCCTGAATCCTTGAAACCTCTTTTAGTCTTTGAGTGATGACAAGTCGGGGTCTGTTCATGACTTTCACCTCCGCCCGGGAGGAAGTCCAGTTACTCTGCTTTTCATATTTCTGTTATTTTGCTCCAATCAACAGCTGGCATTGTCTCCCACACACAAAAAAATATTAAAACAAAACAAAGGCCAAGAAAAACTGCTGAACATGACTTTCAATGTTCAAAAATGTTCACTGGAGGTTTGTAGAGAGCAAACTAGAAGAGGGATGAATCTAATTCTTGTTCTCTCCATTCCTGCATGATTGACCTCTGTGAGACGGGAGAGGTGCGTTGGCGTCACATTCTGCAGTCGCGAATATCAAATCCAGGTCAAACCTAAGTTTTGATGAATATAAAAGTGTGTGTTGGACATGGACCCACACGCACACACAGACATGTACTTATATGTTTTTGTGGACACTCAAAGAGTGTCTTTCAATTCACTTCTTTTATGGACAATGGAAGGAAATATAAAAAATATGTGAGGATGCTGTAAATTTCAAAAGCTGAAACATTTTGTGCAGGTAACTGCTTGTTGGATAGAACCACAGATCATGATCATGCAGACATTTGGATTTCAATGTAAACTTCAGTGTTAAAATAATGTGAGGTCTGTTGTTGTCTCTGTGTTGCTTTATTAGAGTTCCACAGTGATGCTGTATGGCTCTGGAAAAGGAGCAGGAAATGCACTGGAGGTAGTTATTAAACAAGAAATGAGGTGGAGAGGGTTCTGCTTTATTTGAAAACTTTGACAGCTTTGTTTTCATCTCCACTTTTACCTCAACCATGCTCGTTTGACGACAGCGATGCAGACAGAGGAGAGAGTGATTTCATCAGGGACACCACAGACCAGGGGCGTGTCCAGACTTCTATGACGGGGTGGCCAATCTGTTGGCATCATGTATATGCACATAGCAGCATATAATAATGAATAGCACTTACCCTTTCTGTCTCAGCTGGTGCTGTAGACAGCAAAAACCTTCATACTCTACCATGGAGACTGGCTGGTTGTCCATGAGTGATGAACTCAACCACCTGCTCTGTGATCTTTTTGGCCTTTTCTCTCTCTCCAGGATATTTATCCTTTCTTTTAAAGTCCAGAGTTTGTTGCTTGAGTGCAGCAGCCTCTGTTGCTTTCATGAATGGTTTGATCTCTAATGCATGATCTGTTGAGTGTTGTCTCACTCATAATGATGCCGGCCTGTCTGTATCCTTCTATGGCGTCATCTTTGTTGAATGGCCTTGGTCTTTGTCTTACTGCCCTCTACTGATCTGGCAGTGAAGTGCAATTACTTTTTTTTCTCCATATGTCTCTGGCCTGATTTGCATAATCTTCCCAGGACTTCAGCCCTCCATCGAAACACAGACAACAATGAAGCCACATGAACCATTTCGTTCCTAGAAGAGTAGTTCAGGGGGCTCAAAGTACCTGGAACTTCTGGCTGAAATGCACCTTTAGATGTTGAACCAAATTGTTAGTATTGAACGCAACTCACCTGCTATCATCTTCAATTGATCGTGCTACATATATTTCAAGTGGCTGTTTGACTGTTTTCACACTGTAGTTTAGAATATATCCACACTGCTGACATTTTAGCAATGGGGCTGCTAATGCTAAAGTTACCTGCACGTCTAGCTTCTGCTGCAGATTGTGCTCAGATTACACCAGCTGATGTAAACGATTGAGATAAGATGATCAGCTCAAATTGCAGGTCCCTGTGCAGTTGAAAAAAACTCCTAGATCAACTCGGATTTGATAACTGAGATTATGTTCAGTACATAGCTTTTGGTCAAAGATCATGCTTTCGAGATGTTCTTAAATACTCAACACTCAAGGCAAATAATCTAATTTTTATTTGACTCCTCTGTTTTCCTGGACAGACGCTCCAAGCACACTTTACTTTATACCACTCCACCTCACCTCAATGCTGCTTCAAACAATAAAAAACTCATTCAAAGGGAGCCCAGTCTGTCAGGTGGGGAGCTGGGAGTGAGAACAGGCTGTCAGATCTCGACCCTTAAACTGATTCTTAACCAAACTTTGACAAATGAGAATGAGAAAACATTTGCAGATATTTCCTTATAGTTTAAATGAACAAACCTCAAATGCTGAACAGACTGTCAAACCCCTTGAGGCAAATTTGTGATTTGTGAAGTTGGACTGTGTAAATAAAATTGACTTGACTTAACCTGACATACACACACAAATATAAGGAATACATGCAGACTTGCAAACAGATCCCATTTTCACATGTGTAAGCTGAAACATGCACACTCTGAGGAATACAGTCGAAATACTGTAGTCTTAATGTTTTACACACCAGCACTCTGCACTGCCAGGAAACACTTTAGTGAAACTTAGAACTTAACTTCGTTGACTTTTCACTCCTCTGGGTCATTCCTTCACCTCAAGGCCACATCTCTCTCTCTCTCTCTCTCTCTCTCTCTCTCTCTCTCTCTGTCTCTCTCTCTCCCTCTCTCTCTCTCATTATACAGATGGAAACAGTTCCAAACCTTCCTGTCGGCACATTACCGTCTCTACCTGTCCACTGCTCCAAACCCTTCTTGTATTTCCTCTGGTCAATGTTATTTTAAGTGAGTGCTTGCAAAGGATGAAATATCTGGGCAGCTGTGGCCAGGGTCAGGGTTGTGGGGTTTATGAATTACATGATATAAAGAGCTGATTATAATCCTCACCTGACCACGATGGCCTGCTGCCAAGTTTGTAGAGCATCAGTCGAAAAACAAAATTCACCTTAAACCGTTAGGAGCTGTTGAGATCATAGATAAAACCTTTGGATTTGTAAGCATGGAGAGTGTAAACCTGTGTTTACAGCATGGGCACATGCACACATTTAACTGCAGTATAATTTATGTTTATTGGCATGGCTCAAACTAACCTGCACATACATGTGAATGCTTTGCATCACGTCAGGAAACCGCATACCCTTATTATAGGGTTAGCCACATCACCTATAGTGTTACAAACTACTTGGTTTCTTTCACTCTCTTCTCCAGAGACTATGTCCAGTTTACCGTTTACCATTCTCCATCCAGCTACTCGATAGGGTGACAGTATGATGATCTATCAGCTCGGTTTGGCTCGTGATCTGGGTACCAACTTTACTTTGGGCGGCTGTGTGGCTCATCGCTATATAAGTGCAAGACGAGTAAACGTCTGTTTAGAGAGAAGGACTTTGAATGTACACGCTATCCCTCCCAACCAGATTTCCTCTTAGCCCCTCCTCACCTCTCTACACACAGATCGGTGTGTGATCATGATAGTGCCGGACTCAACTAATCGGAGGAAGAAGTAGGGGCTGCCCTTCAACCATTCAGGTTGGAGAATTGGAGATTAGCTGTGATTGGTCCATCATAACGGGAACCTGGCTTGATTTGCTTGGTACAAAGGCATTAGAAAACACAGAGATTTTGCAATAGTCTCAAATTACTTCACTTACCGATGAGTACCAATGGGTATTACAACCTTTTCTCCAAACCCAGCAGTAAAAAAGTAAAGAATTTTTACACCATTCCCACCAACAGCAGCTTTTAGGGACAGATTAACTGATGCAAGCTTTTCATCGGTTGAATTTCACTCACTTCAGTTTTTAGCCCAAATTTAACAGATCTATTTAGGAGAAAACAAATGGTTAAGAAATGTCAAATACACACATGAGGGTTGGCAAACTTAGACATGCAGCCACTAATGGCTAGTGGGACCTTAACCAGTGATACACTGTAGCAATGAATGTGCATGAAAAAAATGCCTTTTTATTTGCAGTCTGTTATCAAAAGTGGTCTGGTGATATTTTTTTCAAACCTTGTTCAACATAGTCTGCGAGGACCTGCCGTACTTTGTCTCTGATTAGTTAAAGGGGCAGTGAATAGTAATTAGCAGCATTTAGAAGATCAGACCTTGCAGAAATATAATATGATATGCAAAAGTATGTTCAAGTTAATGTATAATCAGCTGAATGTAAAAATTGTTTGTTTTTGTGATCTTAGAATGAGCCTTATATGTTATATAAACATAAGGCGCCTCCACGGAGGCTCATATTGCGCCCAGTTTTTTTATTTAGTGAGTGACAACAATAAAAATACACTGGTTGGTTGCTTTATATCCTGTCTGTGAAACATACTTTATTCTAAGAGGTCGAAAACCAAACTTCCCCTACATCCTAAAGTTACGGGAGTGATGAAAACAGCAACAAGTTCTATTGTAGCCCACAAATGTTCAATCTTTTGCACCCCTCAAAAAGGAATAAGCTCTAAGGTTGTTTTTGGAAAGTCTTGGAAACATCTTTTTAGTGTCAGACTGATTTTCAGAGGGATTCTATCACTAATATTACATGAGGTAACTAATGTTAAGCCAGCAAAAAAAGATTATTCCATGTGGGATTTGTTATAAGGTTCTTTTCTAACACTCACACTGTATTAGGGAGCAAGTGAATGAAATATTGTCTGTGCCTTCTTCCATGATTACTTTATTTCTCTGTCTTTTCTAAAGTCTTGACATGTTGCTGCACTGTTAACTCTTCACTCCTCACTCAATGTCAGGTAGACCCACTTACGCCAGGTTTCAGGGCAGGACTGAACCGTGTCATTTAGAGATTAAATGGTTATTATATCTTTTAGAGCCCCTGTCAGCCATGGACCCCTAGAATCATCCCTTCTTCTCTGCCCCTTATGGTGCCCCTGGATATTACTGTCTCTGTAACTTTAATTGAAATTTTACCTTGCTTTTTTAATGGAAAATATAAACACAAACACACATAATTACACACAAACACAGACATAATCCCTCTTTTACTTAAAGAGCCAAACACACACGCACACAGACACAGGCATACACACTCACAGAGCAGCTGTGTGGGTTAGATCATCAGTTTGTACAGCAGACTGGTGCCCTGTCCTGCGTCAGAAGGTGTTAGTTGTAACATTAGCCAGGGGGGTGAAGGAAGGAAGAGCCAGGACTGCAGAAAGAGGAGGAGGATGGAGAGAGTGAAAGAGAAACAGAAAGAGAGAGTGAGGTGGAGTGTTAGCATAACCTAAGGCTTAAACGTGTCATTTCTGTTGTTGTTTTAGCCCCACCAGTTAAACACTCAGGAAATCAGGCTGTCTTTGCAGGAGAGCTGCTGTGTCAGCACACACTCAGACACCTTTTTCTCTCCTTTAACATGACCACATCTCTTTTATATAAATACATTTAACTGTTTTGAGCGTGAGTCAATCCTGTTATCTTCCCATAAACCTGTAGGTGACTGTATTTTCTTACTTCCTCCCAGGGTCTACCCTCCATTCCTCTCTTTTTCTGTTTCTGGTATTTTGTGGGACGAATTACATAACTCCTTTTCTACCTTTAAGAAAAAGTTAAAAACCCAGGTTTTTCGGAAACACCTACACAGTTAAGCTAGACCCAACCTCATTTGGTCCGCACAATCCCTTTGTACTTCTGAGAAGCTTTTAGACAACTGTGAACGACTCAGCACTTGGTAGTTTGGTATTAACCATACACTGTATAAAACATGGACGCACTCTCCGTGACATCACGCATTTGTTTCTGAAGCTGAGTTTTGAAGCTTATAGCCCGAGGTTGCCATATTGAAATTCTTAAAGTTACATTTTTTGGGGCTTTGCCTTTATTTGATAGGACAGCTGAAGAGAGACAGGAAATATGGGGAGTAGAGAGCAGGGGAAGACATGCAGGAAATAGTCACAGCCGGGAATCGAACCAGCGACCCCTGCAACGAGGACATGTGGGGCACTTAGACCGCTAGGCCACCAGCTCCCCCATATTGAAATTCTGACTTAACCTGTCTTTGGTTGAACCAGTGTGAGTCTTAGAGGTGGAGTTAGGCATCATGTCCACTGACGGCTTTTTTTACACCGGTAGCACCCACGACCTAATTTTCTGAGCACTTCTCACCAGCGTTTACTGTTGCTGGGTAATGAAAGTCGTCACGTCGACACCTCTGCGTCCCGTCATGTCTGTTTTAAAATGCTCTGTATGCTTCATACATGCTTTCATTCAACGGCATTTTAACATGAAACTGTAAAAATGTTGATAGAAATTGTGTCAGAGCATCAGCAGCAGCTCTAAACCAGGAAATTATATCTCGACAAAACCAGTGTGATTGTGTATTTTCTGAGTGTGCTCAGAGCACTGCGACAAAAATCAGCCGACGCTGAGGATGCTGAGCGCTGAAAACGCTGAATCACATAGAGTTTGAAAAGAAAATCGGCACTGCCAGCACCAAGAATGCCGGCAGTGGACATGCCCCCTTCAGGCTGGCTTTGAGCCTCCTCACTAAGAGCTACAGTGTTCCCCTCAGTTTTTAAGACCTCCATGGTGAAACCTACCCTCAAAAAACCCAACTTAGATCCCTCAGAGTTAAAAAACTACCGTCCTATTTCTAACCTCCCCTTTTTAAGCAAAGTTTTAGAGAAAATTGTTTTTAATCAACTTTTAGTTCATTTAATCAATAATAACGTTTTAGAGAGATTCCAGTCAGGCTTCAGAGTGAACCACAGCACAGAGACTGCCCTCCTTAAAGTCACAAATGACATCAGACTGATTTTAGATGAAAACAATGTGGCAGTACTCATTCTTTTAGACCTCAGTGCTGCGTTCGATACTGTCGACCACGACATTTTAATCAAAGGACTTGAGAAATGGGCTGGTCTCTCTGACCATGTTTTATCCTGGTTTAGTTCTTATCTTTTTAACAGACAGTTTTTTACCAGCCTCGGTGCCTGTGTGTCTCAGACACACGATTTTAACTATGGGATTCCTCAAGGAAGCATTCTTTGGCCTATTTTATTCTCCTTATACATTTTACCCCTTGGACACATTATCTCAAGTCATCACATCAATTACCATTTCTATGCAGACGACACCCAACTATACATCTCTGTCTCACCCAATGACCCAAATGCTCTTCACTCCCTCACCGCCTGCCTTTCTGACATCAATGTATGGATGAGCAAGAACTTTTTAAAATTAAACGAAGACAAAACTGAAATTCTTTTAATAGGACCCAAAGCAGCCCGAGAACAGCTCCAGACTACACTGAGAGATTTTAACAGTCAAATTAAACCAAAGGTCACAAACCTGGGAGTGGTTTTAGATCCAGATTTTAATTTTAATGCTCATTTTAACAAGGTCGTAAGTACTTCATTTTATCATCTTAGAAATATTGCAAAAGTCAGACCTTTTTTAACGCAGAAAGATGCCGAAATTTTAATTCATGCTTTTATTACAAGCCGCATTGATTACTGTAACTCCCTTTTTACAGGCCTGCCCAAAAAATCTCTCAGAAAGCTGCAGCTTGTTCAGAACGCTGCAGCTAGAGTTTTAACGAGGAGAAAGAAAACTGACCACATAACTCCTCTTTTAAAAACTCTGCACTGGCTCCCTGTTTCTTTTAGAATTGATTTTAAAGTCATTTTACTTGTTTTTAAAGCTCTTAACAGCCTTGCTCCTCCATACATTACTGATCTCCTGTCATTTTATGTTCCAGCCCGATCACTGAGGTCCTCGAATGCTTCCCTTTTAAATGTTCCTCGTGTGTCTCACACAGGTACCGGCCAGAGGGCTTTCTGTTTTTATGCCCCTAGGCTGTGGAACTCTTTGCCTCTGGACATGAGAACAGCGAGCTCTCTGGGTGTTTTTAAAAGTAAACTTAAGACTTACCTTTTTAATCTAGCTTTTAATGTGAAGTAATTTATTTTAGCCCTGGACTGCATTATCAGTATCATGATTATTATTATTTTTATTATTATTTTATTATTTTATTATCATTTTTATTATTTTCATCATTATTATCTAAACCATTGTTTTAACATGTATTTATTTATCTTATTTATTCATTGTGTTCACCTGATCTCGTTAACTCTACCTTATTTTTAACTTTTATTTCCACTCTAACTTATTTTATTAATTTTACTGTGTTGATTTTCTTTTCTTTTTTAAGTATTTCTTCTTTTTTCATGCCTTCTATAATTCTACCATTGCTGTTGTTTTCTTACTGTCTGTTACTCTGTGAAGCACTTTGGGCTACATGTTTCTATGTATGAAAGGTGCTATATAAATAAAGTTGAGTTGAGTTGAGTTCCCGTCTGTCAGTCAAGTCAGCCATGCCCCTAATAATGCAAAACTTGTAGCCTATTATCTTTAGGAATAACAAATTATAATATATATAATATATACTTTTTTTGTACCAGACTGTAAACATGTTTATTATTGCTGCAAAGACCATCTTTTCTGAATAGGTGTGTATGTGGTTTCTGGTAATTTTGGTACCAGCCTCAAGTGGACACTCAAGGAACTGCATTTTTTAGCCCTTCTGTATTGTTTTCATATGTCAAGACCAAAGGTTGCTGCATGGTGCCTTCCTACAACTTGCACAACGCCTATCTCCCCAATCATAGCTGGTGTTGTAAAGTTAAGCCAGAAAATGTTCTAACAATAACACAATATCTCATGATAAAACATCTGCAGACTGTAACTTAAGCCTTATTTTTATTAGTACTAGTTAGACTTTTGTGAGTTAATTGTAGTGAAGGATGATGATCCAGTTTGTAGAAGAAATGACCTGGAGCAAGACTAAATGCTCTTAACAAAAACAATGAACCAGTTTTAATTCCGAGTGCTGCAAATGCAAAATCATGGCCATAACCAACCTACTTACCAATTCATTTGTCAAAATGCTTGTTGGCTCCTCCCTCTTTTTTTGCAGCAAATACAGTCAGGAGACAAAAGTAAGAATGTAAATAAAAGGTTAAAAATGGAGAACAAACCGGATTCTGAGTGATTGCATTCACTTTTATTCCACAGTGTGAAGTACACACTGATCATCCAAGATTAATCGTACCTGTAAAAATAACTGTTCCCCTCTCTCCAACTGAAAAGGGACAGCAGCTTTCTGACCACACGGCCTGTTGACCCACCATGACAACCTCCATCTGACTTACATGAACTCTGTGAATGTAATCTGGATGCACTTTCTTTTTATTCAAGATCCTATTAGTGTTAAGTACAGTAAATCACCCCTGAATATAAACTATAATCATGTGTTACAGCTCCATTTAATGGCCTCAGAGTTCCGAATAGGTCTGTTCTTCGAGAACAAACTCTTTCAATGCAGGGCCATGTGGAAACAAGGCGCTCACACACTTTGGTGAGACGTTCACTGACTTTTTGCCCCGCAGTGGGAGCAGATGATGGAACAGACACACACCACATAAACACTTTACTATGTGCTTTTGAGCAGAGACAGGGCCATCACTCACTGCTGTGTGTGTGTGTGTGTGTGTGTGTGTGTGTGTGTGTGTGTGTGTGTGTGTGTGTGTGCGTGCATGCGTGCTCCCTGTCTGTGCATGTGTCAGTGTGAATGTTCATGGTTGAGTATAAATACATCCTTGACCTTTGTTTTCTTTGCAGTTTTTCTCATATGGGATACTGTTAAAAGTGGACGAATACACTCACACACAAACTCACACACATGTATCGTCATACACACAGTATAGTGTTGCAGGCAGGATGGCGGGGTGGCAGCCATTATTTATGTCTGCTTTCTTTAGCGAGGTTTCTCACAGGAACAGGAGCCGAGCAGGAATCCAACGCTTCCTCTGAGTCTGCCATTTATCACTCTTTATTAACACTAAAACACACACATGTAAATACACAGGCCAAACACACTGTTGCAGACCAGACAATTACGCTTAATCAGAAATCCATGCACACAAATAATACATTTATTATCCATGCATGTTAATGTGGACAGTTACAAAGTGACGTTAGCCAAACTAAACTCTTGTTGTAGCTCTGCTGTGTCGAGGGCTATGAGCTTTCGTCTGGACGTCGTCTCTTGAAGGTGATCAGTCTAATTCTAGCAACACACACGAGACAAGAGATGTGATTTCACTATTTGTTTAGAGACTGATCCAGTGATATCTATAGAATGTTCATTATCATTGAAAAATGAAATTAATATGACAAGTAACTTGATCAAACTTTTACAATCCTTTCCATCAGATTTACACAGCCAGACAGCCAGAGAGTAAAACACAACCTCTGGGTGTAAATCATTTCATTGTTTACATAATTAGAGTGCTGGGTATGAAAAGGACGACTGTGTCAGATGAAAGAAGCAAACACACTAGCACTTCTTTTATGCGCCACCCTTCAACCTGTGACTTCCTCATGATTCCCCATGATGAGGCTTGTTCTGCTCTTTAGACAGTGCTGTGTATTTTGCAGATAGCTTGTTGTTAGCTATGTTCTTTTTTTCCTTTCCTGCTCTGCGCTATAAAACAGATTTTAGTTGACTCAGTGGTTGTTTAAATTCAAGTTTCTGATTGGATCTCTACATGCCAGACAGAAACTTACACATTTCAGTAAGGTCCGCCGAGCAGGGATTTGCCTCTCATCTTTTACCTCTATGCTATGATGACCATATTATTAAACCTCCAAACAGGGGAACTTTTATTGTATCCCCAAAATATTTACTGCAAACCAACATGTTGAGTACATGGGGTTTGCAGAACAATTCGATTTTTCATCAGTGCACCTTTAACTTACAGCTTTGCATGTCAGCATTTCCACCACGGAGGACTGGATACGGACGAGTGTGTAATACACAGCATATTCATTGCTGGTACTTTTCAAAGGAAGCTGTAACTCTTCCGGGGCATTTTGGAAAATGCTGACTTCCTTTCAGTATAACTGCTAGCCTGCCCCATGTTACACAGCAGGTCATGTCAATGTACTAAGCTGGTCTAGCTAAGCAACAGCCGCAAATCAAGATTGATTGCCACATATACCGAAAAATCTGTATTTTACTTTGACTCACAGTGCATTAGGGATGTTTTTCTATTGTTTGACAGAGCAATCAATTAAATATAACAAATGTACAATAAAATGTTGATTTATTTAAACCTGTAATAACACCTCCCAACCACTGGAAAGGGAGGGGGCGCTAGTGTGTCTTAAACGCTAGTTCCCACCCAACATTAAACAGAAGAAGAGGTTGGCATGGGACAGCCAATCATGTCGCAAGGTAAGAGGTAGGCGGGGCTTAAAGACGTTTGGAGCTGAATATAAATACAGCTGAAATGAGTGACACTGAAGAAAACTCAAAACATACCAGCTCAAAGCAGAGTGAAAACATGCTTGACAAGAAAGGCCAATAAACTTCATTAGTTAAGATATTTTGGCTACTTACTAGACGTCTAAATCCCAGATAAAAGCTAACAGCTCTTCTTCAACTTCCCCTCAGGAGAAAAAAATCTGCCTTTAACACTCAAACTACCAAGGGAGTCATTTTGACTGCTTTCAAAATTTAAAACGTCATAAATTTGTTTAAAGAAAACCTATGCTCCAATAGGACCCTGACTTTTCCTAAATTAGTGTATATATTATTCTAACATTGCTTTATGATTAAAATTTCAAAACACAAAGGAGATCTGAGTATTACTACCTTAAATGACCATAGGAGTCGAATTGACTGCATGCTTTTTACAAGGGGTGTCATGTTTCACTATTTGCTACATTTTCACGTTCTTTCTCCTGCTCTATTGTTTGTTCTGTTCTTTATGCTCTGTGAAGCTAAAATCTAGCTTTAGCTTCACCCAAAACCAAAGAGGGGCAAAAATGAAAACTAGAAGGAGAATGACAGTTATCCATAACACCATGTCTGATGACAGGACACTCATCATACAAATTCAGTGAAGTTCTGCTGATGGGGAATCAAGTTTCTGTTTTAGGGTGAAACATAGCAATTTGTTGCATTGCCATGTCAACATTGTTCAACAAACAGTTGACTTTTTATTGTTAAGGTCTTATGATGACACCGACTTATTTTCAAGGCAGGATGAATTTGTTTTTATTTCACAAAGAAAATGTTTTCAGTTCGACTTTGTATGTGTAATTTCAGAGAAGTAATGATGGTGTCAATTAAATAAAGAAAATACTCATTCATTATAATTTTCATTTTGTGTCCTGATGTGTTTTTTACCTATTCCATTTATTTATTCTTAGATCTTTTTATTGATTATCCAAATTATATGCAAATAATGTCTGAGCAGTCAAAATGACTGCTATGGTCATTCTAGTAGTTGCAGAATTCTGGTAGACCGAGTGTTAAATGATATGAAAGAATGATTTGATATTTATCGTGAGAATTGTCAATATCGACTGATATGAAAAATGTTGTTGTGATAACATCTTTTTAAATATCGCCCAGCACTTCCCAAATCTATACGACTATTTTAATATGTCTGAGGTTCTTTAAGGAGACTTTACACTCTGACATTGAGGGTTAAAATCTCCATTAACAGATGCTTTTGTAATCCACTTGGCACATTTTGAGCTTGGAGTGGACTAGGGGTGGACTGCCCGGTTCTCGGTTGGCCTCCTGGAAGGTTTATATAGTGCTAGATCAAGGTCATAGATGGGAAATGGTGTGTGTGAGTGTGTTTGTGTGTGTGTTTTCAGGTGAGGTCACAGCAGGGAGTGCAGCCTCTGACCGACAGCCGAGGAAATAGCAGTGGCTAGACCTGACGTTACCCCGCTCGGTCGCGTCTCATAACTCACAGCTGAAGTATTATTGTAAGTGTTCACGTTCAGCATCAGTCTGAAGCGGCTGAGTTCATTTCCTCACAAAGGTTCAGCTTGCAAGCACACTGCTGGTCCAGAAAACTCCTCCTGACCTTTTAGTTCTCCCTCTCACATCCTCTGTTTTTGTTTCTCTGTCACAGATTTCTTCTTCTCTTTGAGGCTCTTTCTCTCTGTGACTACAAGTCTCCCTGCTTTTTTCATCTTTCATCATCTGTTAATCCGAAGTGATTGATTGTGTCTACAAGCACTGACTCTGGAATCAAAAGGCTGCACTGGGTCTTCATTCATGCATGCCAGGAAAGTTCATTTTATAATTTGAAAATGAGGGGAACTGGGCAAATTAGAGTGAATCTGAATATATGAACTGTTCTCTGAATGTCGGCAAGTGTAACAGCAACAGTGAGCTTTCCACATGCCATCTATCTGTCTGCTGAACTGCAAACACATTTTCTGCCCATGAACAGGACTTGGACCTCAGGTCCCATTCTCTGAGCGTGTTGTAATACCAGTTCAGTGAGTATGCGTGTGTGTGTGTGTGTGTGTGTGTGTGTGTGTGTGTGTGTGTGTGTGTGTGTGTGTGTGGAGGGGGGGGGTATGTGTGTGTTAGTGTTCATACATGTGTGTGTTTGCTAAATGTTACACAGATAAGTTACCGCTAATAATTTTGACCTCAATGACTGTGGCATGAGAGAAACTCTGAAGGGGGGGGATCTGTCAGCTCTACACACACACACTTTTTCCAAATGAGACACATTGAAAGTATCCAGTGATTCAAAGGTTTACTCAAACATTACCTCACCTGTTCAACCAAGAAAACGTTGTCACTCCTGGACCCAGGCTGCCTCTCTGATACTGTTTGTGTCTGTGTCTTTTTTATTATCTCTAGTGGATGATTCTAATCCTGGGTAGGTGACCTTTTAGAAAACAGTAAGAAGAAGCAAAATTCAAAAGTAAGCAGCCAAAGTGACTAAAGTGCCTTACATGAACTTTCACTAGCACTGTGGAGAGGAGTGCAGATTGGGATCAGTTTGGAAAAAAATGAATGAGCCCTGCTCGGTGATCTAAAGCTGCTACTTATGTCAGCAATATAGTCAGCGGCTAACCCTTTCTGTGCCTTGTAGCAGAGCAGATGTTTACAATAGGATAATGCGGTCTCTAAAACTGAAAGTCTTGCTGCTGCATTAAGGACAAGCTGAATGTATTTGATGGATTTCTGGCCCTTTTTTATTTTGCCTTTTGCTTATATATTACAGTTTTTATACATGAGTGGACAAACACTTCCTCTTCTAACATCTTTGTGCAGAGTGACACGACATACAGTGACTGTCGGCCCAGGGTTTTAGCAGGAAGCAGCTGAATAGATGAATGGCTTTGAACAATCTGTGGAGGCATCCATGCATGGCTCTGCTTACTTTGTAGCCCCGGAGTAGCTGCATAACTGCATAACTTTAATATAGACTGAGGTATGAGTGTCCCCCCGATAGACGAGAACAAATCAGAGTTTACCATTATAAGAGTGTCTGAAACAACACAAAGCTAAAAGAGATAGACTAATTCCAGTATCTCATGTATGAGTTAATTTGATTCCAATGTATTCATTATGTGGCACAGCATCTCTGACATGCTTGGGACATGTGAACCCTCTAGGACCTCGGGAACATCAGGGGCTGCTTCTACCCTCAAATAGATGTTTAAATCTCTGTTTTTAGTATTTCTCTGAACTTGCAGTTTTAACTATGTATTTTTACCAAACTGTAAAGTAGTTTTTTAATTAATCATTTCATTTGATTTGAAGCATTTCAATTATGTGTTGAGATTGGTTAGTGTTGGGCAGGTTGCCCCTGTGAGAGGTGTATGGAAGTCTGAGCCAGCCTGCGAGCTGTGTCTTAACACAGAGGGAGCAACCTGTGAGTCTAAATCCATGGGAGGACACACTGGGAGGACTAATATGCAGAATTCATTTCAATTAGACAAGACCAGTCTGTGAATCTGTAGGTCTCTGTTGGTGGGGACTTCCGAGCACAAGTTCTTGTGTGCATGCAGAGCTGATAACTGATAGCAATCATTCACTTTTATTGACAGACACATAGAGTGTAAAGGCTTTGGGGGGATTCTACACAGCCCCCTGTGTGAGGTTTCGAGGGCAGCTTAGGGCTGTACCTGACACAAACGGAGCAGACTGTGAGCCTAAATACAAAGCGAGATGTTCTGGGTGGGATTGTTTTAGAGAATCAATTTTGATTGAGGCAAGATAGGTCTGTGTCCGTCGGGATAAGACTCTGTATTAAGGGACTTCAGAGCACTACATCACTGGTAGGCGTGCAGGGTAAATCATACACAACTACTGAATTTTAGGATACTCAAATATTTTCATATGTTTTGATTTCTGATTTATGTCTGATTTATTGCCTTCTTTCTTTCTTTCTTTCTTTCTTTCTTTCTTTCTTTCTTTCTTTCTTTCTTTCTTTCTTTAAGAGCCCTTTAAACACTTTTTCAGTTTTTGAAACCTTGTCCTGTTGGTCTAAATGTAGAATAGGGCCACAATGGACCAGGTCCTGATACAAAACCTCAATGTCTAGACTTGTGAGCTCTCAGCTAAATCACACTAGATAAGCTATCTGTCTTTAGAACACAAGCACTAGTTTTATCTCACCTTGATTACTGCTCACCAGTCTGGTCGGGTGCAGCAAAAAAGGATCTGTCTAAACTCCAAATAGCTCAAAATAAAGCTGCAAGACTTGCTCTGGCCTGTCCATCGGGTGTGAGGCTGAGTACAGACAGTATACATGCTAGTCTTTCATGGCTCAGAGTAGACAAGAGGTTGGCATGCAATCTTGCAAATGTAATTAAGAATATCTGTTATAGTAAACATGTCTGTACTCACAAATAAGTTATGTGAGAGACCAACACAGTCACAGCTCCCGGCAGGCTGTTCAGGGTAATTTAGTTAAGCGAAGACCCAGAACTGATGTGGTGTGCAGATCTGTAGTGTATAGAGCCATCATTATGTGGAATAATTTATCAGTTACTATTATTGAAGCACCCAGTAAAGCCAATTTTAAAAGACTATTAAAGGAACACTTTAACATGAATGAACTTCAATAAACACTTATGATTGATCTTAATTAGATGTGATGTTATGTGATGTTTCTTGATATTAATTCATGGGAACGTGTGCATTACATCCATTATGTGTATTCTTGGAAATGGTTGTGGCATTTTCTGCTTTTGTATTTCATGTATATTTTGTATGTTATTTTTTTGTCTATGTGGCCCTCAGGAAGAGTAGCTGCTGCGTTAGTGGCAGCTAATGGGGATCTGAATAAAGGAATAAAGAACATGGTTTCACATTTCTGAAACCTATTCTATTTGTGAAAAAGCAAACAAGGGCAGTTTCACTGATTTATTCACCTCTAAACCACAATGAGCCAGGTCCTTATCCATAACAACAATACTAAGACTTGTCCAATTTGGACTTAATTATTCTAGAGAGGCTGTAGACTCTTAAAAAGAGAGTTTCAGAATTGTTTAACCTGTATCGTATTAATGAAAATAAAAAAGGGAGGTTTCGCTGCTTAAAAAAAATAATTTATTGGTAATTTGAACAACAAAATTATTCCATTTCACATATTATTACTATCTTTGTTTAAATTGTATTTTCGACCATATTTCAATTTGCACCCGCCTATTAACAATAAAAACTAAACCGAACTAAACTCAAGAAATGTTGGATCAATAGGCGGACCTTTTCTGCTGAGCCTCTTTGTCTGCCCGGACAGGATTAGGCGCCGGACAGATTCCGTTGACATTGCTGAGGAGGAGGAGGAGGGGACAGGACTGGCGTTACCAAACTTGAAGGATTCACTGAAGGGAGCCGCAGCTCACTGGCAGCCCGCTTCTTAGCTGTAATATTAGGGTTCAGCGGAGTCATGTATCGGCGGCCGCTGCAGTCTGCCGTCAGAAACTTTGCAAATGTGTCCGCGTCCAGAGCCGCCTACGGAAAGGTAACTACGCGACAGCTAGCGTTAGCTTAGCCTGCTAATAGGATTTAAGCTAAGTAAACTTCCATACATACATAATAAGAGATAACAGTGAACACAGAGAGACTGGAGGTGATAACATAAAGCCAGAGACGACATATATAAGCTGCTGTAGTGGTCAGTTTGGGATATAATCAAACCAACATACCACCATCTTATCAAGCAGGTGTTTTAAAAAGATAAGTTACCTGTGTGGGCTGTCACCTGGTTTAAACAGGTGAACTTGACCCAGCAGATTATCCCTCCAGAGTCTGGTGCAAACATTCAGTAAACTGATCTAGTTCAACTCAAACCCTGAACATATCATGAGCCAACACCTTTAAAGTCAATGTCTATCAAAGGTGAAAACACAAAGTAGCAACATCTGATATTAGAGAGTAAAATAACTCACAGTAATGACTTTGACTTTTGTTTAACACACTCTTAAAGAAGAGGCATGATTGAATACATGTTGGTACTGGTGATGTGAGAGTTCATTTGAAATCATGTGGGAGATATGATGAGCTGATTTTTGGCAACTAGAGGTTATTTAAAATCCTCATGCAGGTGAGTTGAATAAAAAAAAACTAGAACATGATTGAAAAGTTGAATAGCGTCAAATCACAACAAATGTTATCCTAAGACTCTTTACAAACAGAGCAGGTCTAGACTGTACTGTCTCAGTCTGATCTCATCTTAATCCACCATGTACAGAGCACTTTGCAGCATTTAGCAAATTACAGTGGCAAGGACAAACTTTCTTTAACAGGCAGAAACCTCCAGCAGGACCAGACTCATGTTAGACACACATCTGCTGAGCCATGTTGGAGAGAGGGAGAATAAGAGAAAGAGAGATGGCAGCGATTAGACAGACAGTAGTAGTTGTAGCAGCTGGAGTCTGGCACAACCACAGCAGCAGAGATCCAGAGGAACCTACGAGACAAAGGAGCTCAGGGACTCCAAAAAGGTCTATGGTTAGTAACTTTAAAGGGGCAGGTAGAGTTAAAGTGAGGGACAGGCAGAGAGAGGAGAGAGAAAGGATCCCAGTGTGTCCGTCTAATGGTGCATTCACACCAGACGCGAACGATCACGCTATTCACGTGAATCTAGATGCAAGAATGTTTTGTGTTTACTCGCTCTATTTGCGCGAATGACTCGCTCAATTTGCGCGAATGACTCGCTCAATTCGCACATCAAAAGTGCTCAAGAGGTGAATATTCCGAGAGGGAGGGGGGCTCCCACGCCACAGCTGTCTGTTGTCATCAAACAGAATACAGTGGAGGCTGGCTTGACCACAGTAAGAAGGTTGAGCTCGCGGACATTGCTAAAGGGGGCAGAGCTAACTTTCTACTACAACCGATAGCTGACAGACAAAGTTTTTCACAACTCACCACATAATCCTCCTCACTCTCTGTCCTCACAGTGAGCTCCTGTTTATTCCTGATCCCATAAAAACAGGTAGTGTCACAGAGTTTGGGGAAGCTGCACGGTGATCCAATCAAAGTGTCCCATATATTCCAGATGAGGGAATCTTTGCTGGTCCATACGTCACACAACACACGTCACCGGGTGATCTGCACGCTGATTGGCTATCGCGCCACGATAGATTTGCTGGAGTTCAGATATTTCAACTCTCGCGAATTAAATTGCGCTGTATGTGTGAATGAAATTGCGCTGTGCGTGTGAATGCGCGCTAATTTTGGAATGGTTTGCATCATTGTGCACCATGTCATTCATTTGTGCAAATAATTTTATTCGCGCTTGGTGTGAACACACCATAAGACTAAAGCAGCATAACTTAGAGCTGGTCCAAGCCTGATCCAGCAACTATAAGCTTTATCATAAAGGAAAGTTTGACGCCTACTCTTAAAAGTAGAGAGGGTGTCTGCCTCCTGGACCCTGACTGGGTATGAGGAGTATGTTCCCTGCATGTTGGGAGCATAGTGTTTTAGAGGGGTAATAGGGCACTATGAGCTCTTTAAGATACAAAGGTGTCTGACCAATAGGAGCTTTGTAGGTCAGAAGGAGAGATGTGCTCTCTCTTGCTAGTTCTAGTCAGTACTCAAGCTGCAGCATTTTGGACCTTACTAATGACTCATTATATCTAAACTAGTGCTTTTTTCATTTGAATTTAAATAATTATATATATACATAAATAAAAACATCTTTTAAAAATGTGAATATTTCTATTCCAAGTTGAGGAACTTACCAGTCAAGCCTTCTACCAGGAGACTTTAGAGCACTTAATGCTTCCATCAAAAGCTTTGGAGATGTGAGTTCTGTTCCCTGGAGGGCTTAGCACCTGAGTAGTTATTCTTGAGGTTAAATGCTGTAAAATAAAACCAGTTTTAATTGACTGCAGAGTCCTCGATAGTATTAGTACATGACTTCATATTGACATTCAGTTAATCTTGTTTTTATTTATTTACTCTCTCTCTCTCTCTCTCTCTCTCTCTCTCTCTCTCTCTCTCTCTCTCTCTCTCTCTCTCTCTCTCTCTCTCTCTCTCTCTCTCTCTCTCTCCATCCATCCAGGTGTTAGACCAAGAAGCCTGTTTCGTCAGAGCTTTAGCAGCGTGTCAGCTGGCCAGAGTCCCCTCTCCTTGTTTAACACCATGTCGGTCCCTGCACTTGAACACACAGGTAAGAAGACGTGCAGACACTCACACATGAGGTGAAGTAGATTCAAACACACACATGTGGGGCTGCTTTTATCTTTTACTTTGACTGATAAAAACTTGTACTTCAAAATGCACCATGTCAATACACACAAAGGGTTTCACTCATGTACAAGCCTGAATTTACCTTTGATGATTCATCTCCTTAGTTTGTCTTCGGTTACATTTCTTTCATTTATTTGGATGTAAAGTTCAGAAGGATGATTTCCGCTCTCTCAGAAGAGTGAACATAAACTGAAGTTTGTATTTTCTCTTTTTGTAAGATTTGAGGATGGTCCCGTTATTATTACATAGAATAAATCCCCTTTAACCTTCACGGTGCAAGCCATCCGAGCAATGTGCAACTGTTTTCTCAAACCAGTGTGACAAGGCACGTAAACCTTGATGAGAGGACGTCACAGATATACCTGATCATCTGCCTTACAGTTTCATGCTTTCATATCTAAAATGGACAAAAAATAAATAAATCGAGGGGTCTACAAACCGAGTGACAAACACTCTGAATAAACTTGTGTTTACTTCACAATAAAAGCATCCTGCTCATTGTGTCCACTATGTGTTGGCTACCTTCCTTAACTGCTGCTGCTCACACGTTACATAACCAAACAGACGATGACAGCCATACCTTTATTTCTGGAGTTTACCTTTTAATAATGGTCACCAAAAGTGAAGTATTTCATTTAATTTCACCCTTTTTTAGTTTCCGGAAAAGGAACACAGAAAAAGTCAAAAGCAACATGATATTTTGTTCATGTTTTGTTCTACGGATATAGACTCTGTAACTGTAGTCAGAAGTTTGAAGTTTTTATTTTATTATTGTGTGATGTATATAATCATATGCCCAGGCCACATGGGCTTACAAGACACCATCAATTTGTGCAGTCCAGGGTCAGAGCGCCCAGCACGATCATTCATTGTATAGAAACTGATGAAGATAATTATGACAGAATTAAAAATAAAAGTAAAAATGAAGCTCCTTAAAGAGACTATCTTGTCTTCTTTTCAGGGCCTTTGATACAAAATTATCATTGGGAGCTCCTGCGTATGTTGCTCAAGCCGACACTTTGGCTGCTCTTCCCTACAAACTTAGTCTGAAAAATCAAAGAAGTCAAACAGGTCTGGACCATTCCTGAATTTTTGTTCAGGGACATGCTTCAAACTCTCTTCAGTCACTGATGCCTCACAGATCCATCCACACTAGTGTCTCTCGCTTGAGGCTCATCATGTTCAGATTGTACTAAGATATATCTAATAGCCGGTGTGCTGGGGACAAAATCAACAAGACAAGAAGTTTTTACCCTGCTGTTAGAAATGTATCGGCCTGAGCACAGACACGGGCATAGCAGGCCGTATATGCTGTAATCCTGTGCTGCTTTTAGCAATTAGCATCATCATCAGTATAGAAAATACGTCATGGAAAAAATCAGCAAGAAAAGTTACTGAAGGCGTTTTAAAGCCAAACTTCTGCGAACACTAATGAAGGGTAACTGGGGTCATAGTGACTGTAATAAAACTGTCAAAGCATTAAGACAACATGCGGCTTAGAATAGGTCAGTATATTAATTTACTCAACAGCTGCACTGGTCAGTAAAGGCCACGCTCCCCAGGTGTGTGTTGTCATACTGAAACTGTGTGCTGTTGATTTAACAAGAGTAGTAGAGTCTGAGTGGAGAGAATATCAAGCCTGTTTGACAAAGGGTTTCTTCTAAGGATGTGTCACATCTGTCAAGACTGATTCCACTCCTCCTTTACTCTGTTCTCTCACTTTCCTCTTTCAAAACAGCTTTAATCTCACTCTTCTGTCAGTGCCTCTCATCTTTAACTTCTTCTCTCTGTCTCTTTTCTTCACATTCTCTGTTCTTCCATCCTGCCGTTCTCTCACTGTTCTCTTCTGTTTCTCTCCCGTCAGCTCTACAGCGTGAAGGAGACGCCCCAGCACACAGAGGAGGAAGTTGGGGCCTTCACAAAGCTCATTGAGGCCATGGGCTTCACTGGACCTCTCAAATACAACAAATGGGTAAGTGATGGCGGTGAGTGGAAGTTACAGCAGAGACAGTGAGCGAACACAGTGCCCTGACGTTACATTCCTAATGTTGTGGAGGACAATCCATGAACAATGTTACCTTTACGTTGTCTTCACATGAGCTGTAGGTTGAGGAAAGAATGTGATACTTTGATTCATGACTCAGCTGAGTTTATAAGAATCAAAACTTATATATGGCTGATCGTCTGACATTTGATTGAAGCTACAGTTCGAGTTGATGAGCTATTCTGTCCCATTAAATAAAACCACCAGTCTAATCAAACGGGGTGAAAATGGGTCATAAAAAGGTTAAAAATGAGTTACATCAAGAGAATTAGGGCAGATTTTCGGATTTCATGAGTCTTTATAGATATTCTTTAAAATGTAATCTGCTTTCTAGCAGACACTTTCAGAGTGTAACTTAAAAAAACAAACACACACAGGCAGCTAGTTTGATTCGCTGGATAGAGTTTGTGCCCCATCCACCAGTGTTCATTTTGGCAGCTATTTTAGATTTAGTCTTAGTTTTAATCTTAAGAGGAAAATGCCTGTTAGTTTTAGTCACATTTCAGTCTTTTCAGCCCTTTATAGTTTTAATCTAGTTTTAGTAGACGGACACTCAAAACATTTGAGTCTTGGATTTTTGCCAAAACATTTTCTCTCTTTGAAATAACTATTGTAGTCGATCAGATATCAGTATCAGGGATGTACCAAGTGTTAAAATCATCAATATTTCACTATTCTAACACTTTTGCCTGTCTATTATCTTAAGTGAAATCATTGAGCCTGTCCCTGCTAAAAAAGTCGAAAAAAAAAACATTCTTGATGTGATCACTGTGACTGTATTTTGATTTTCTTGGGATGTATTTTGTGTTCATGGCATACAAATGCCATGAACACAACATACAGGGCTGTATTGCACATTTACAACAGCCCTTGAATGTACCTGCAGTGACAGGCGCACTGGACAGTCAGTTCACGGCACTCTGAAATGCATCTGCATCTTTGATGACAAGGAGTTGATCAAAACTCACTAAATGTGTCTGATGTTTCACAAAACTAGAATAAATCAAGCTGAAGACGGGAGCTTTTTATGGCAAATGCAGCAAAAAACGCAAACATTACATAGTAAACAGACGTCCCCCGGTTGTCTGTTTGTCACTAACGCACACCGGGTGTAAAATTCATCAATGAAAATCAGACAGATGCATGGAGGCAGGAGAGCTGAATCACACAGCACTCCTGCTACAGGTAGTGACCAAGCTAACACTGAAATAATAACTCAGCCTGTCACAGGAAGGCATCACTTTTTATTTTCAAAGATTAGATGCATAGCGGGGGAAAATACGGATTTTGAATGTCCGGCGGTTAACAAAAACAAAACAAACGCTCGTCAGAGTTTTTATTATCAGTGATGCACCTTAGCTCATCATAGTCTTGTTTTTGTCATGAAAAAATGGGTCCTTTAATGAGTTTTTATTGCGATTGTTTTCATTAACTAAATGAACACTGCCATACACAAATGCAAAGTCCACAACAAACTGGTACCCGGTTCTCCTGTTGACCCTAGACCACTATGTCTATGTCATCCACATTCTCTGTCTCACTCCAGCTTGATAAAGATGAAGACTAAAAAAAGATAAAGATTTAAAACCTGCATTCTTTTACTTTTGTGCAGCCCTAAGAAGCACAACTCAAACTGTACAGCGTAGATACGGGAGAGAAACCAAGTTCTGACCAGTCCTGTGTGGTTTGGATCAGCAACCAGGCCTCATTCACTTGCTGACTCAAAGTTAACAAGTTGTAATACTCCTGAGGCCAGAGTCAGACCTCTGTAGTTGGTGTAATGTGAACATGTTTGAACATAATTACAGCTACACCTTTACCCCGTATTTAACCTGTTAGTTGAGTTAACACATGTCAACACCCCGAGGGAAACATTGATGGGAGGGAGGAAGAGAAAGAGAGGAGACATGTCTTTCTGACCTTTATCCCTCTTCCTCTATTACTGCTGTGTTGAGTTATTTATAGAAAAATAACCCAGTTATAACTTAAACCGGATTCCACAACAAATGCCTGGTCTCAGTTTACCCCCTGCAGAGAGGCAGACAAGCTCATTCAGTGAAAGTGAACAGAGTGCAAGGGCAGTTACATGACTCTAGTGTGTGTGTGTGTGTGTGTGTGTGTGTGTGTGTGTGTGTGTGTGTGTGTGTGTGTGTGTGTGTGTGTGTGTGTGTGTGTGTGTGTGTGTGTGTGTGTGTGTGTGTGTGTGTGTGTGTGTGTGTGTGTGTGTGTGTTCAGAGGAGGACAGAGGAGCTCTGACCTCTCAGCAGGGAGCCTAAAATATGAGCTGTCACCCAGGAATATTCCTCACTAAATGAAAGCAGACATTTGAACACAACCCAACAAGCCACACGCTACTTTGACATAAGGTGTATATAAAAACAGAGAAGTCCTTTCAAAAAGTTTACACACTTACACAGATCGTTATTAGCACTGGAGTGAAGGTTTGGAGTAGGGCATGAGCAAAGGGTCGTGGCTTGGAGTCGAACCAGCGAGCACTGTGAGATTACAACCTCTGTACATGAGGCAAGCTTCTAATCCGCTAGGCTAGCCGGCGCCCTGAGGCTGCATTGTTAATCAGAAGTCCTCTAGAAGTTTTAGTTAACATTTCTGAAGAAGTTTACTCTTTGAGAAATGATCAGTGTCTTCCCTCTCCCCTAGATTTCACTTCATCCTGTGTGCGTCCTTTTCTGACGATAGTTCTGTGTTTCTGCTGACAGCCTCCTCTGAACGAGTAGTAAACCAGCCTGTTTGTGTTTCACTTCCAGCCCCACTGCCTCCATCAATCAACTGTGATTGATCCTGAACATGTTAACTCTATCACACGTCGCTTTATACTGGACAATGACCGCCACTGTGCCTTCTATGTTTTAATACTTATCCATTACTGCCTTTTAATTTCAATTCAATATTTTAGCTATACTATTTATTCAATATGTAAATATATATTGCATCTAGGGATGTCAACAATTAATCAAGTATGTATTAATTGATTGTTAAGAACTTACTCAAACACATTTTTTTTGTTTCGATTTTCTATCAAACATCATGTGGTCTCATATTTCGTTCAGCTATCAGGGAGGTGTTTTAAAGCTGACATATCATGCAAAATCGACTTTTTAATGGTTCTCTACCTGAAATATGTTTCCCTGGCATGTCTACAAACCCCCCCAAAATGCAAAAAATCCATTCTGCCCCTGTTCTGATTTCTCCACCTTTCTGTAAATGTGTGTGAAACGAGCCGTTTCAGACTTCTGTGTTTTTGTTACGTCACAACAATATTCGGTCTGTCACGGAGTCAGAGCTCGGAGCTTGTTCAGCCCATAGACTGTATAAAATAATACTGAATCCCTCCCCTTTTTTCATTACCTGCACACGTGTGCTAACAAGGAGCTTAGGAGGGAGGCATGCTAGTTGTAGGCTGTCTTAATAAACACAAAGGTCGGTTTTACTCCCCACATCTGAAGATTTGAAGATCTAGTGGATGATTTGTATTTTTCATGGAAAAGTGCTAGCGCCAGTTAGCATAGCCACATAGCTACATGTTCATAGCTGTAGCTGTGTACCAAGACGCACGTCGACATACTGACAAATAAAACAACAAGAAACACAGAATCTGTGACCAACCGTACAGAAAGGTCCTGCTGCCTTTCTGACAGAGGTCATTTTACTCCCCACGTCTGCACGTTTGAAGATCTAGTGGGTGATTTGTGCTTTTCATGAAAAAGTGCTAGCGCTAGTTAGCATAGCCACATAGCTACATGTTTGTAGCTGTAGCTGTGTACCAAGACACACGTCTACATACTGACAAATAAAACAACAAGAAACACTAAATCTGTGACCATTCATTCAGAAAGGTCCTGCTGCATGCGCCTCTCCGTCAGGATCAGATTCTGGATCAGATTTAGAGGGTTGAAGTAACGCGATCTGTGAGCAGCCGTGTATATTCAGCCAACATGTAAACATTAGATCAACGTGCTGGAGAGCTGAGGCCACATCCACTTCCTGAGGGGGCGTGGTAAGAGGGAAAACAGACCGTTCTGAACAGGGCTGAAGAAGAGGGTTCTTCAGGCATGCCAAAATCTGATTTCAAAGTGTTTTTTTGAGCATAAACTTTAAAGACATGTTTTGGGGACCTCTTAGACCAGTATATATTGATGAAAAAAACGTGATATGTCACCTTTAAGTTTAAAGCATGTTTCGATTTGAATCAGCTGAGTAAAGATGTTGCGCACAGCGGAGATGGCTGACACCTGACCACGTTCATATGTTTATTTTTCTCAATAAGAACGAGTAGACAGAAAAACTGCACTCTGTGAGTCTGAAATTTGTTTCTGACAGAACCCTTGTTGAAGTCTGAGCCTCCACTTTTATGACAGTATGTCCATTGAGATTATGACCCTACTCCACACGTTGATATTCAGCGTGTTAAACATTTTGAACACCTCAATACAATCTTTAACTTTTCAATATTGTTAGTTATATACATTGTGTCATGAAGAAAAATTTGATTCAGGGGAAAAAAACGCATTTTACATTGTTTTTGACATGAAAACGTTTCCATTTTTTTTTTTTATGATTAACTGATTATTGATCGTTAACATTCCAAAGATCGATCACAGAAAATACTTGAAATTTACATCCCTAGTTGCAACATTTCCCCCCTGGCTACCTCACTTATTCTGTTTTATCTATTTATCTATTCACTCCATCGTTATTTAGTTTAGTTGAACTCACATCGTCAGCCCTGTCCTTGTCTGTCCTCATGTTGTTGTTTTGTCTTGTTTTTATATTCTGTCTTTCTTGTCCGTGTATTGATTCTGTTGTTTTATTAGCACATGCACCACTTTGCACCTGCCATGCGAGAAATGCAATTTTGTTCAGCTGTATACAAGCTAACCAGATGAATGACGATAAAGTTTGAGTTGAGTTGGGAAACTATAGTATACTTTTACTTGGAGTCCAGCCTGTAATCAGTTGAAATGTTTGGTTTTTCCATTTTAACATTTCATGACTTCTCTGTATAATCGTGTGATATCTCTGTGTGCAGACGGCACTGCAGTCTCATGCCCTTATGTTGCGTTCCTACCCCCTTTCGGTGAAAGCAGTTCACCTGAATTGACAACAGTAAATGAAAATTATGGGGTCTTTGGCAATTTAATTTAAGAAAACAGTATTATGTAAAGGCTGTAATACACATTAAAGTCATGTGATCTCAGGTTATGACACCTCTAGTCACAGGATGAGTTTGTTCGTAGATCCTCATGTAAAATGCACGTTGCCGATCACTGATCAGAAAAGTCTAGTTGATATGGTTTATATTGGACTCTCATTAGCCACAAAATAACATAGTTTCCTTTTTTAAGTCATCAAAATACCACAGACTCCAGAACTTCTATTTACCGCCAACCATTTTAGAAAAAGTGTGGTATTTTTGTGAGAAAGTAACAGACTGCTCTCACCTTGTAGGATAAACTGCCACAAGCATCGAACTTAGGAGGAGATGTCATAATTGTGGGAATATGGGTGCAAATCAATGTGTGGTGTAAGAAGAGGTTCATGATCTGACTAAGACTTCTCTTAGAAACCTTCTTAAGAATTTTGACGATGTAAACTGGTCGCCATATTTATATATTTTTTAATTGCTGTGTGCTTGCTGTCCCAAGCACAGAAATGTCCCCATCACAGGGAACTAAGTCAGTTCAGGATGAGGGGAAGTCTGCAGACACAGACCCTTCACAGACTTCTAGTGAGTCTTTGGTGATAATAACGAGGGATTTTTCTTTCTTTTAAAGAAAATCTTACTCAACATGCCTTCAGAAACACTGCTCTGATAGAAAAACATGCACTCTGTTGCATCACTTACTAAAATGTTACAGTCTGTTGATTGTTAACAAGTCCATAAATCAATAAGGAGATCTGGATGCCTGTTGGACTCGTAGCAGGATGGTTAATATGCAGAAAGCAAACACTGAACCAGGTCATAAAAAGGCAGTTAATATTGTTCAGGGTTGTGACTGTTATGTGCATCACACTCTCGTAGTGAATATGTTTTCCAAGAATTCACACATCAGTGAAGCATAAACATTTACAGCTGCAGCAGGCTTAGTAATGTTGATGGTTTTCATAGAGGTGGCGTGTGTGCACAGGAATGTCTGTCCTTGTGTCGTGTAGCACTTGGCGACACGCTGGCCTGGCAGAGTTTGGCAGCAGCACTCGCATGTCTCTGACCTCATGTCCTGTTTTCTCAGAGGCTTGTGTTGACGTCTGTAGTTTTCATTTCTTCATGGAGTTGTTGCAAGTTAGATTTGCGTAGTTTACTCATGTCAGCCTGCCAGCACCGAAGTTACTGGCAGTACGGCCGTAATTAAAGATGCATATTATTATAAATCCTAGAACGTGGGCTGACACAGGCTGAGAGGATTTATGTAACATTTCTTTGTATTCAAAAGCTGCTGTGTAGAATATGTAACCATGCCTTCATACATCAGAACAGTCTTGTTCATTTGAATACTTTTGTATCTCTGTATATAAACTATAGAATAAACAGAATCAACTATGAGCAGGCTTACTTGTTTTACCCTAAACTGTACAACAGATTTGGCCTTATAGTAGGGCTTGGGAATAAAACAACAACGATAACTGGTGGTATAATTTTTCTCAATAAAAATATAACAAATGTTTTTGATACATTCAAACCTGTCAATATGCCTTAAATGCTAGTTGCCACCTAATGTTAGACAGAAGAAGAAGAAGGCAGCATTAAACAGCCAATCATGTCTCAGTGTAAGAGGTAGGCTGGGCTTAAAGATGTTTGAAGCAGAATGTAAACACAGCTGAAACGAGCGACAGCTGTGAAGAAAACTCAAACCTATCAGCTAAAAGCAGAGTCATTAGTCTAACACTGTGTTGACTCTGCGTTAACTTTTAACTTAATACACTTCATTAAATAAACTTTCAGGATGTGGGTAAAAGAAGAGCATGGAGACAACTTCTGCTGTGCATTTTGAACATGTTAAATGTCCACCGCAACCATAGTACAATTGAACACCGAATAACCACCAATGCATTCACCGTACTGTGGGAAACAATATCACTCCACCCGTAACTTTTAGTAATCTTAAAGGAGAATGCACTACTCAAAAAAAAACCTCTATAAACTGATGCACAGTACACTATTTGATATATCTTTGTTTGTAAATTTAAATCAAATTATGCAAATAACCCCAACCTGAGAAAAATAAGAATCTACAAAGTATAACTTCACAAAATCTCATCTTACATTAAAGACCTGCTTCCTGTTCGCAGCGTCAGAAATGAGGGATTCAAAAAAACTTATCAGAAAGCTAAATCCAGATACAAGCTAACAAACTGTCATCGACTTTCTCTCAGGACCAAAACTCTGAATTTAAATTTAAATGAAATAATGATTTGATATTTATCGTGATAATTATCGATAGAGACTGATATGAAATTTTTCATCGTGATAACATCTTTTTCAATATCGCCCAGCCCTACCTTATAGTTTCAGTATGTATATTAAGTTATGCAACAGATTTGTTCCTCTTCTTGTTTTCACAGAAAATCAAGATTGCTGCCTTGCGGATGTACACATGCTGTGTAGAAAGAGTCAATTATGACGAGTTCTCTGAAAGTAAGTATGGAGCGGCTTCACTGCTGCAAAAGCAAGTACACCTCACTAACAATCGACCAAACATGTTGCAGAGGAAAAGCTAACTTTACAGGAGTCGTTTAAATCTGAACAGACGAAGAAGAAACTGTGACTGTAGGAGCCATTGATGCATTATTTAACGTGTGTTTATTGTCTATTTTTTGAGGTTAAGAATAGGTTATTGTTAGTATATTTGTTGTGATGTTGTTTTTGTCTGTTTATTGGTTCATTGTCTTGTCACGTTGATTGGCAAATAGCGGGTCACATGTTGGAGGCGGGGAAGTTCTACTCATTTCAGCCAACTGTTTTTTCTTTTGTTTGGAGTGGGAGAGAGGGGGTTAGCTGGGTCGCTGTAATTTTTGTTGACCGGTATTTTCTTAGATCACTTTAACCATCTGTTTGTGCACTTTGCAATTGATTATCTTCTTTCGTTAATGAATGGTTAAACTTATTTAACCTTTCATCAGTGATTTTTGCTTTTAGCGCTTCAGACAGTTTACTAGGCCTAACCTCAGCCTCTCAGCCGCTTTTGGCTCTTTGTAGTTGCCACAGTGAATAAATGAACAGATATGTATCTTGAGGTCATTTAATTGTGATGATCTTGGGGAAATTCACTTTTTAAAAAATAGTTTGTTTTAATGAACTTTTAAAACACTGAGATTATTATAAGTATTAAGTAAAGAAATAGAGAAGGATTCATGGACCCAAAGTCAGAGTGATCAGAACATGATGGTAATAGTTCCAAGTGTAATATTGGACAAGATTCATATTTAATTAAAGGTAGCCATGGTGGATCCTTTTCTCCCATCCTTTTCCCTCGCTTCTTTCTGTAAGCGTATGGAATAGGTCATTAGCTTTAAAAGATGTAGTTCTTAAACATTATTAATAAAGAGGCCCGCAGGAGGGCGGCTTTTCTGCAGCCAGATTTTATAAAGCCATTTTTACTTGATGCCGATGAAATCTTTAGTAGGTAGGCGTTGTATTTATGAGTTTAAAGCCAACTCTGAAAATATGATGAAGGCTGTCAGCGTTTGTGTTCGAATGGAGGAGAGAAAATCATTTAAACTAACTTTTTTTTATTCATGCTGAGAGCACATACAGACCTCAGCACTCGTCAGCGCCCAAACACTGGACAGTCAGGCGCTGGCAGTCATTCCAGTCCAAATGGAGTTGATTGTCATTCAGGGACACTGTCACCACCTGCCTGACACATTTATTTGACACTTTACTGCCTGGCACACTGAGACAAACATAAATGCTCACTAATTTAACTCGCACACACAAACTTGGAGCCAGCTGCGTCAGTGATGTGACAAAAAGAAATGACTTTCCCACAGCACAGAAAAGCTGAACTTCTGTTCAACAGTCTAAACATGATATGAATACATAAACCTTTGAGTGTTGTTTAACGCTGTGTGTATGTTGCAGAGTGCTCCCTCCCCGACACACTCAACTCCTGGTTCCTGGTCGCCCAGCTGCACGTATGGTGAGTTACACATTTCTTCCTTACTGTACTCTATCCTTTTTTCCTCTGTCCTTCCTCCCTTTTCCTAGTTTTTTTTCTCCGTCTGATTTGATTCTGTCCTCTGATAGGATGTGTTTGGTTCGGATGCGTCAGGAGGGCAGAGCAGGGAAGTACATGTGCCGTTACATTGTGCACTCCATGTGGGAGGACGTAGAGCAGAGGAGCAAAATCCTGGGGGTGAGTTCTGTTATTGTGTGTCTTCATGTGTTGGCCTCTGCAGAACTTTGTTACCATCAGATCATTACAGAACCACATGACAGCATTTCCCACCAAGAACACATACTGTACGTGCACTACATAAGTCTGCACGTACAGCCTGATGCACAGCATGCCTGTGATAACACACAGGGTCAGTGCTCTCTAAATATAGCACCCTTAGCCTCATTTCTGCACATATGTATGTATGTATGTATGTATGTGACCCCTCCTGAGCCCTGCCCTGTAGTTGGTTGGTTGCTTTGACTGTTTGTCAGTTTGTCAAAAAGAAAGAAAGCAACACCAACTCTCATAATCTGTTTGAAGCAGAGTATTTGAGATATTTCTCCCACAGCAAAGACGACAGCTCGAGGTGATGGCAGCCTGTTCCTGGACAGCCAGTATCAAATATCCAAGCAGAGTCTTTTTTCCATCAGCCGCTCGTTGTTTACAGTTTGTCTGCGGCTGGAGACATGAGACAGAATTGGAGTTGAGGGTCGACATCGTTGACAGCGTTGTTATTCTCAAACATACACAGTTATCCGTCTCAAAGATTATTAAGAGGTTAAATTGTAGTGAGATGAGATCCGATGGGTTCCTGGGTGATTTATCTGTTAAACAGGAGAAAACAGCAGAGAGTCAGTGGATGGTGAAGGCTTTGCTTCAGAGGTCTAAAGCCTGATCTTTAGCATGGACTGTATTAAACAAGGACGTAGTCTCAGTGGTGTCACCCATACGTCTTTGAAGAGTGTTTTGTAGCCTAATCATGGCGGTTGCTGTATAGGAAATGCTGACTCAGCCTGACTTTTGATTGTTCAAACCCTAAGTGGCCACCTTCGCTCTCAAAATATGAAGCCCATGCGGAAGTGTTATAAACTGCAGTTCATCGAGTGTCCGCTTGAGGCTGGCTGCAGAAACACCGGAAACCACATACACACCAATTCAGAAAAGACGATCTTTGCAGCAGAAATAAACATGTTTACAGCCTGGTTCAAAAAACAGTTTAGGTCTGAAGAGCTAATTTCTCTATCGGCACACACTGTACGGGGAGTGAACGATTAATTGGCTTCAAAAATGCCGATGACATGCAGATGAGTGACGTCTAGGATACTACATCCATTCATTATACAGACTATGGTCTAACCACAGGCACAGAGGTGGAGCTGAGGTGGACCTTCAGCCTCCTGGTCTACAAACTGATCCGTCGTTCAGTGTGTAAAAAAAAAAAAGACCTGAGCCAATCAGATGAGACCATTATTTGGACGAGATTTTAAACATGTTTATTCCTGCTGTCCAAATGGACCTAACATGGATGTTAATGGTTCTCCCTTGACTTTTGCAGCCAGCATCCACAGGGACCACAGTTTTTCCCTCAGGCATTGGCTACTTGTCTTACACTAGAGGTAACTGCTTGATGTGAAGTGGAAGAGAACATGAAATGCACCAGAGAATGTTTGTTTTTCCAATAAACAGCGACTTTTATAATAAATTGATGAGTTGCAGATGAAATCCCATTTAATCAGCCAAATGAACATGAACCAGTGTAACTCCAGTCAATCAGCTGTAAATAATGGATCACACAGTTATGACAAATGGATGATTTTGTGTTGGTTTATCAGACCTGAATGTGTGTTTCTGAAGTACAGATGTGAATGCAACAGTGCAGTACTAGCTCTCCTTCCATGTGACTCTCAGCAGCCTCAGGTTTCTGCGGAGTAAAACCGCCTCTAAGTAGGTTCTTTCCCCGACAATAACTAAATACCATTTTGTTAAATAAATATTCATTATTGCAGAAACATTTCCGCTTTGGACTGATGCAACAGTGCATTAAGTTTTATCCGTGACATTGCATGCTACATAGAATGCAGGTTTTGTTTATTTAAAGTTTGACATCAGCATAATTGTGCCAACAGTTCTCAACTAAGAGAGTTTTCTAAATCCCCAGAGAGGCAGCCTGGCTGTGTCCACAAAGCTGTTCTTCTATTCTTTCTCAGCAGAGCAGCTCCAGGAAGTGTCGCTCATTGGCATCACAGACTTGAATCTTGGCTCAGCTCAGAAAGCCTGTAGCCTTCAGAAAGACTCTCTCTTACGCAAATTAAACTGGAATTGACTCAAAGTTCACAGAGTAAATCACACTAGCTACTTGTGTATTTGTAATATTTAACTGTACTGAAGCAGTGGATTCGTTGCACTCTTGCCCTTAAATGTGACAGTTACTGGAAACTTGAGTTTAGAGAAAGGGGGTTGAAACAAACCAAAGAAAATATTTGGATTCATCTTCATTGAGTGTGCTGATATGGACATATCTCTTGGCATTAAACCGACCTGTCCATTAAGCTCCTAAACAGAGATCATCAAAGTTTTAAATGCAAGAAAAAGCTGTGCTGATGACATTTGGTACCCTTCACGTGTTCACTCTGCAGAACATGGAGACTTCCTGAGTCCTGCTGGGAGATACAAGTTAGAATTTGAGTTCAAAGTCCAAAAGACGTCATGGCTCCAACCATATGCTCGCACCTTAAAAATAATTATACAGAAATATAAGTTTAAACAGTGTACATTTTCTATTCCTTTCTTTTCAGAAGTTTCAGAATTCCTCCTCTGGGACATGAAGAAATATTTTTGTTATCATTATAGACCCAAAAAGTTGATCATATAATTTGTCCTAAGCCTGATTTATACCTCTGCGTCAAATCGACAACGTAGCCTACGCCGGAGGTCCACGTAGCTCCCGTACCTACGCAGAGGCCTACGCACGTACCCATGTAGCTGATGTGCACCTCAGTGCAAAATGTAACTACGCGTCAAATCGCGAATTCATGCAGTCTAGGGTCAGAGCGCACAGCACGATCATTTATTGCAAAGAAACTGAGGAAGAAAATTATAACACAACAAAATTAAAATTAAAATTTGCACTACTGAACAAGACTTGTCTTAGGAACTTAAGATATTGTGAGTTCCTTAATCAGAGTTATGAAGTTAATCATCTTGTGTCATTGACATTAGAGCTCGGTCAGGACACTTTGGAGAAATCAGAAAGATTGAAGTGTTTTTGAATTTTTTGAAACTATAAAGAAAAAACTCACACCAGCCACCAAAAACATTTTATGATCACACCACACATGATCATTCTCCGCTTCACACTTCTAATGCAGGGCCGTCTCTGTGGTTGCATAGATGTGTGGCCCTTGCTGCTGTCACCAGAGACAGGGTATCAAACCCATTTAAATGAGATGCGTCTATTTTCTGTCCATCCCTCTGCCATGAAACACACTACCAATCAAAAGTTTGGAAACACCTTCTCATTCAAGGGTTTGTATTTATTTTAATTGTTTGAAAATCATTATTAGATTAATACCAAATACATTAAAACTATGAAAGAACATATATGGAATTATTTAATGAACAAAAAAGTGTTAAACAAAGCAGAATATGTTTTATATTTTAGATTCTGTAAAGTACCCCCCTTTTTCCTTCATGACAGCTTTGCACACTCTTGGTATTCTCTCAGTCTGCTTCATGAAGTGGTCTCCTGGAATGGTTTCTAATGAACATGAGCCTTGTCAAGAGTTCATTTGTAGAATGACTTGCCTTCTTAATGTGTTTGAGACCATCAGTTGTGTTGTTCAGAGGTAGGGTTAGTACACAATGGATAGCCCTATTTGACTACTGTTGTAATCCAGGTTATGGCAAAACCAGATTATTTCATAGTTTTGATGTCTTCAGTATTAATCTACAATGTTGAAAATAATTAAAATAAATAAAAAACATTGAATGAGAAGGTGTGTCCAAACTTTTGACTGGTAGTATATATGCAAGTTCACTTGCAGTTCTTCCTCTTTGATTCTGAAGTCCAGGTTAAATGAATCAGATCAATGACTTGTCTTGTGTCTGTCTGCACCTCAGACTCAGAAGGAATAAACACTGTTTAAATTGAAGTTGTCTGTTCAGATGATGAAGGTGTAGCTGTAGTTTGAGTCAGACATGTCAGGTTTTAGGTCAGGATCTCTCCTCGCCTGGTTAGGGGAAAAAAAACGCTTGAATCCAAGTCCCTTAATACGCTCTCACAAAACAAGCTTAGTGGCGGCTGAACGGTGAGAGAACGACTCTAATTTATGATGATAACCAAGTAGGATGGTTGAACCACAGCTAAGGTTCAGAGGGCCTTACATGTATGAGGTCTTTAGTTTTGCTCACTTTGTTTTGTGTGACAGAAAGAGGTCAGAGATGAGGAATTACACAGTGGTCTGTGAGGTCACTCCTGGTGTGTGCGCCTGCATGCATTGGGCGGAGCGCAGGGGGTACGTGTGTGTGTGTGTGTGTAGCTGTTTTCACAGCTGCGTATGTGAACTTTTGTCAGCATGTGTACATACGTTTATCCCGGTGTGCTGGCACAAGCCTACACATGTGACTGCAAATTAAAAAAACTCAAATCAGTGTGACCCCCAACAAAAAAACAAAAACATCAACTCACAGCCTTGACTGAAATGAAATCGAAACACCCGTCTGCAGCTCATGGTCACCATTCGTCAAACCGCAGAGAACAATTAATACCATTGATCACCTTTCAACAACTGGAGTGCAATAAGATACAAAAAAATACTATAAATGCCTCAATTCATTTTCAAAATACGTAAAACTGTGGGGAACAAGTCGCAGAGGAAAAAGGAACAAATGATAGAGGAGAAAATTAAAAAGAGAGGAAACTAGGAAAGTAATTAAAGCAGAAAAGGAGCCTCAGTTATGACCTTTCTTAAAGGACAAGTGACTCAGCAAACGGATGAACACTGACCTTCTTTGTGAACACAGACTCAGTGTGTTTAGTGTCTGTTTCGTGCTCTCCTCTCTCTCACACAGGTGAGCTTTCTACTCTCTGCAGGCCAAGGCTTAAACATCATGTGGTAACTTTCTGTGTCATGTTTGAGTAAAACACCATCTTTATGTCGATCTGCAGCACCCAGCAGACAAAGACACACAGGGTTTTGAACTAGCTTTACAGCAGGAGCACATGTATTTTTACACACACACACACACACACACACACACACACACACACACACACACACACACACACACACACACACACACACACACACACACACACACACACACACACACACACACACACACACACACACACACACACACACACACAACCAGGAGCATTGATTGGAACTGCTCTTAGGTTTCATGCTAATTGTGGTACGGAGCAGTAAAAACATTGGTCATGTTCTCCATGTTCATAATTACTGCTGCAACCAAAACTTTGCAACGAACACACTTTCTGTTTCTATCCAGCTGAACTGTTGCTACGTCTCACAGGAGATTCCCAGGATTGTGCTTTTTCAACAGCATTATTTTGTTGAATAATTCAACTTAGTGAGTTTTGCATTAACTCTACAGTCCAGGTTTGTTTACTGACATGCAGGGCCTGCTTTCAGAGGTTCATTGGACTAAGGCTAAGGTACAGGTCGTTTTGTGTAGCCTTGATGGTAGCATGGCTCTGTTGGCGGTCGGACAGTCTGTCCACCAACAACTCAAGTATCCCAACAGTGTTGTCAAGACATGTATTCACCTTCAGGATGAATCCTCCTGACTTTGGTGATCCCCAATGAGTCTTACTGTCAAGGAAAATATCTCAACTTGTGCTGATGGCTACATTTAAGATGACTTACTGATTCACATCACCCAGACGGTAACATGGAAGTATCTGGCCTTTAAACTACTTGCCTAATAAGTTTTAGACATGCAGACATGTGGACAAATCCTGTGTTTAGTGGACAGTCCACGTTATCTCTTAAAACCACACAGCTGCTGCCCACTACGTTTAATCCAGACTTTTGTGGCTTCCAGCTGAAGTTCTCTTTTTTTTCTTCGAGTGAATTTTGTCATCAGCTTCGTCATGAAACGTCTCAGGGAGAATTGTTCTGACTTTAATGATTCCAGTCATACTCATCTATGCTTTGGTTTGGCTATAAGCTAACCCAGTGAACACTGTAAATATTATACCTGCTTTACATCTGAATGATGGAGCTGTCATTGAATTCTAAAGGAAGGACATATTTTTGTAGAATATCTTCAAATTGAAGTTCACTCAAGAGAAAGCCAGTGGAATTTTGGACTAAAGATCGGCGGCAAAAAAATATCTAACGACAGAAAATTAAACAGCTGAAGGTACAAAGCTTTTCAGTGTTTGAAGATTCAGACTGCAGCTTTTAAATATCCTCAAACAACCTGTTTTCTTATCTAGCCAGTCATTAGTAGCTGCTGTTTTTGAGACATGTGAATACTCCATGACTGTGGTACTTTTGAGGTATTCGATTTTGGTATTACAAAATGGGAAAATCCCCTTAGCTCCTGTGAAACAAAGACTTCCGGTAAGTCATCAAACCAAAAACCTGTTACAAAAGAAACATTGACTACAGAGT